>NC_142087.1:68444138-69047575 GCF_054644295.1 Miniopterus natalensis | reverse complement strand
TGCAACTGGAGGGAGAGCCCCGGGATAGGAGCATGCAAAAAGCAGCCCAGCAAATTGAATAATCAGTCCCTTTAATGCTACAAAACATTATGAATAGTGCTGCTTGGAGTCAGAACTAACCTCATAGGTTGAATTTAGAAACTAGCAAAGAATGTTTTCTGGGAAATGCTCTTCTGTTTCCCTAAGTAAAACATAGCCACTAGGGAAAGGGTGTAATTCCAGGATAAACCTGGTGAGGCAATTAGAAAGGAAAGATAACTATGGGATGCAGAGTGCCCTGTTCCAGCTCACGACCTGCCTTTAGGGGGTAAAACGCATGTCGGCAAGAAGACAGTTGTAGAGCAGACACTTCTGAAAGCGTGTGCTAGGCATCTGCGACCATCACGGTGTCTCCCACCTGGTGCCCTAGATCCGTCACGCATCCCTCTGTCCTGCTCTGTGTCCTGCTCGCCCACACTACAGACTGTTTCTGGGCCTTCCCTGTCCTGTAGCTTCTGTTTGGCTTTGGCCAGTGGGAGGTGCCAGCGGGAAACCTTTGAGAGTGAGGGCACAGCCTCCCTGTCATTTCCCTCCCACACCCTCCTTGCCTCACTGGGGCTCTGGCTCTTATGAAGAGGCCCCAGTCCACAGTTCCAGGTCTGCCCCTGAGGGTGGCGATGGCTCCCCAGATTTCCAGGCCATGGCTCTGTATATAGCCCCCTCCTTGATTTCTTTAAAGGTAAACCTTTTCTAGTAGGCTGTTTGTGTCCTGCTAAGACCCGAATTCATACAGGATCTAACACTGAGCACCTGCAGATCTACCTTTCCAACTAGGGCAGTAAATGTGAATGAACAAACTCCGGGGAAAACACAGGCTAAGATGATGGGAGTTTCATCAGCCAGTGAATTGAGCCTTTTCTAAAATAACACGTTCGCCAAAACCCACAGGGACAGTAGGGAGGGGAAGTAGATGTGGAAGGGGAACGTTGCCTCCAGTTCAGCCTCATACCCAAACCATGGGGATGGAGGCCGGGCCACTCAGGATAGGTGGTTTGGGGCAATGGTGACTACAGAGTAACAGCTGGCTAGCCCAGGGCTTCTGGTAGCTGGAAAAGAGGCTCCTTGCAGAGACATAAGTTCACATTGTCATATCTCAAAGGTTTATGATGACCTCTGTTGGGGTGTGAGATTTATAATTTCAAAAAGAAACCTAAGTAACCAGGAAGGCTCAAGTGTCCATTTAAGCAAAGAATGAATCGTGCATGAGTAGGAGCCGTTCTTCAAGTAATTTAGATTTTCTAGGTTCTAAGGTGTGTGCTTACAATTACGAGCTGTAATACGGAGCCCTTACAGCATCCGGTGCGTGTGTGTGTGTGTGTCTGTGTGTTTGTGACTAAGTGGCGCAGATAGCATTCCACGTTTAACACGCCCCTCCATCTTCAGACCATTTTTAGGATGAATAATTCTTTTAAGCCGTATTTTATTTTACAAAATTCTTCGCTTTTGCTTCTCCCCTCCCAAGTATGCATTTTAAAGAGATCACAGCATGATGAATATATGAATATGAAATAGTAATATCTTAAGACTTGGCCAGTTTTCAAGAGATTTCTCTGTTGGTCAGTGATCCTGGAATGCACCTCACTAGCCCACAGAACCTGGGAGACGCGCCCGCCAGTGCTTGGGGCGGGACAGTCAGTCATTCTTTGGAATGCTTTCTGCAGGAGTGAGGAATTTGCAGAAAACGTGTCTGGGAGGAAGAAGTGGCCTATGCCACGTAGCCTAGGTCTACGTTCCCGTTTCTCGCCTTGTAAGTCTTGGCAGCACCGTTACTCCATGATTGATAAAATCATCCACCCACACTCCTTCAACCAAAAACACATCTCCTATGCGTATCTGAAGTGCAAGCCTCACCAGACCTAGCTCTAATTTTGACTTTCGCATATCTAAGTAGTAATGTAAGCCTTGAAAAAGTCTAAGGAATCACCTAGATTTGAACTTCCAGACATCCTCCTTGCTCCTCTGTCTCCCACAGCATGAAACCCTCTCGATGCTACTGAGATGCCACCTGCAACTGCACCCTCTCCCCAAGGCCACTCCCACCCCCAGGTCAGTCCTCATGCCCGTGTGTTAGCACCGCTGCCACCTTATTCCTGTGATGGTCACTCATGCTGCTCACATATTCCCAGCTTTCTACCTTCTAGATTGTCCTTCCTGGCCTCCTTGTGATTATGTGGGACATGTGACTGGTCTGGGCCAATGAGTTGTGAAAAGTGACACCTACCAGTTCCGGGCCAAAGCATTTAATTGCCCTTCCCCTCTGCCACAGTAACGATGGTGAGGCGGGGTAAGGGGACAAGCAGAGTTGGAGCAGGGTTTCCAGTCAACCCACAAGGGACAAGGAATGTGAGCAGGAAATACGTCTTGTTATAAACCATGAAGATTTAGGGTTGTGCCCGGCCGGGCGTGGCTCAGCAGTTGAGCGTCTGCCTAGGGTCCAGGAGATCGTGGTTTGATTCCCAGTCAGGGCACATGCCCGGGTTTCTGGCTCGATCCCGTCGGGGGTGTGCAGGAGGCAGCCGATCAATGACTCATCATTGATGTTTCTCTCTCTCTCCCTCTCCCTTTCTCTCTCTAAAATCAATAAAGAAATATTTAAAAACCAAAAAAAATTTAGGGTTGTAACCACAGCGTAACCTAATCTCCCACCATCCATCCTAAACACTGCCACTGGTTAATCTAGTTATGTAACTCTCCTGTCCAAAGAACTCACCTCTATTGGAGCACAGACTCCTTAGTCCAGCGTCCAAGGCTTTCTGCAACCTGGCCTGAGCCTACCTGGCAGCATCAGCATCTTCCCCACCAAACAAGGGAAATGAGCTTCCTAAGAACCCATGAAGCAAGCCCCAGGGTTCTCCCTTTGGCCTGATTACAAATGCCCACACTTAGGGCCCAACGGGTAGAATTCACAAGTCCCACTGTGGGTTTTTGCTCAGCATGCATGTGAAACAAAGAACTCACAACTTTGGTTAGGGGCCAGGAATTTTCTGCAATGGCCTCTCTCAATTCTGTTCCCTCTCTCTGGAACTCCTATTAAACTTGTTAGATCTTCTCATTTGGTCAGGGGTTTTTTGCTTGTTTTTAATGTATCTTTATGGATTTCAGAGAGAGGAAGGGAGAGGGAGAAAGATGGAAAGGTCAATGATGAGAGTCATTGATCGGCTGCCTCCTGCAGGCCCCCGACTGGGGATCGAGCCCACAACCCAGGCATGTGCCCTGACCAGGAATTGAACCGCGATCTCCTGGATCCTAGGTCGCTGCTCAACTGCTGAGCCACGCGGGGCCGAGCTCATTTGGTCGTTCTGGACTTCTAATGTCTTTCATACATTTCATCTCATCTCTGTGCTGTATTCTTGGTAATTTCTTCATGATCTATCTTCCGGTTCACCAATTTTCCCTTCAGTTGAACCATCCAGTTCTCCTCATAGGGTAGCAGCATCCTGTGCTGTTTTTCGACTCTGGGTTTCAAGTCTTCGTTTTGGACCCCTGCCCATTTTTAAAAGCTTTCTTGGAGGCTCAACTAAGCATTTAATAGATGCCGATTTCATACTGCCAAGCATTTCTGGGTACGTAAGAAAGTAGATCAACTTCCAGGTTATCTTAAAAAAGCCATAGTGCCACAAACAAAAATTCTAGTTTCGTGTTTTGCACATACTTTTTATTTGTTGAGTAAATGAATATTTGCCAATATGTACATAAACACATAGAGCGAGCACTAGAGGTTTAGAGCAAGAGTATGGGTTCTGATACGCAAAGCCACTGACCAGCTGTGAGGGCTTAGGGAAAGAATGTAATCGGAGCTCAGCTTCCTCAACTGTGAAACTAGGCCAGTAAGACCCGTGCAGCTCACCACACAGGCTTATTGCAAGGTTCCAGTGCAGAAACATGTGGAAGTCCTATGAACACAACTCAGAGCGATACAAGTATAAATATGACAAGTAACAGCAATTGAATTTCAAGTTGAGGAGTAATCATGCCCTCGGGTTACACCCATGTCCCGATGGAGTCAACAAGAAAGTGACACAATAGCCGATCGCTAATGAGAACGAATATATGCCATCCTTCTGAGCGGGAAGATCCTGCAGTGGCCTGCAGCCTGTCCCTGAAACGAATCACTTCCTAAACTTCATGACGATGTCACAGTCCCACCATCAATAACGCTCTCACAGAAGCACAGGGCCAAATGTCCCACGTTTATTTACATATGAAATGTGTTTAGTACAGTTCTGATGGATGCAGTGCATACACCGCACAGCAGCAGCAAGACCTTTCTGAGGAACCGAACGTTGACTACAGTATATCATGCAAGTATCTATATATACACAAAATAATTTTTCTTAAAAAAAAAAAAAAAAAGTACAAAACATGTTCAGGGATAAATACAAGATATAAAATGGCAAAGAAAACACAAAACAAAAACCAAAAAATAGAACTCTCCCAGAGAACTACAAACGGAAGGGACAGAAAAGGACCTCTGCTCTGCTTCCACCGAGCAGAACCCACCGGTAAATGTACTTATTGAAATGAGCGAACGAACCCGGGCGGCTCGGGCTGGTCTCGCGGCCGGCTGCACGCGTCGGCTGGTGGGCCGAGGTGTGCGTGCCAACTCTAAGTACCAGGACGTTTGGCAGTAGCACCCAGAACAGGAACGCCAACTCTTTAGACAGCAAAGGGTTACGTCGACTAGGATGTTTGTCTTCCTGTCAAGAGCCGGAGAAATACTTGATATCTTTAGTTGTGTCTTTATAATAGTTAATAAATTACACGACAAAAATTTGACTATAGAAATCTATTGGTCTAACTATGTATTTGTAACTTCTACAGTAGTCCAGCCCTTTCGTAACTTTATCTCCTTGTGCTCTTGGAGTCAGCCTTGCGAGTCGGACCAGACGACCACCAGCCCTCGTTCTGACTCTCGGACAGACGCCCTTCTTCCCCAGGCGATGAAATCAGGGACACCCTCCTCCGTCACCGGCTTGCCGGCCTACGCGTTTTATTCACCTGCAAGGCTGCCGCTTTAAACACCGTCTGGCATGGCCTGGAGGATGCCACACGCCGCCGGAGCGCGCTGGCGTGGGAAACGCGCGCCCCGGACTAGAGCAGGCACGTTGAGGGTAGTGCTAAGACACTTAGAAGTCCCCAGGTGTTCTGAGACCCGCGATCACCTACAATTTATGTAGTGAATTCTAAAAATTAAAAACACTAAAAAAGGCATTATCTTAGCCTGTAATTAGTTAACCCTTTTAAATCCATAACATACAAAATGGTTTATTTGAATTCAGGAACTGCTCGTTACTAAGAACTCTGTTTTGAAGGAACGCTACAAAAAGAAAAATTCTAAACCCCCCCAAAAAAAACCAAACTCAAAACATTTTCTACTAAATACTGATACAAACATGTAACAAAGAGTATAAAAAGTTATTCATTTAAATATATACAAACTCTTTTAAACTCAAATACTGTTTTAATACTTATCGAGGATATACACGACGGGGTGAGGAGGGGACGCTGAAAGAGAATATATTGCAACAGCCTAGACGGTACTGTTAACTCTATTATACTGCAAACTTTCTGTAACAAAAATGTCTTTTTATTCCAATGTGGACAGGGATCCCCCCTGTGGAAGGTCTGTGGCTATTTCTCAGCTGAGCTCACCCTTTTGGATTTAATGAAGGCCATGCCGTGTGTCCGCATGTGGGCGTTTAAGGCAGCTTCCGTTTCGAACGTTTTTGCGCACACTTTGCACTTTCTGTCGGACACGGCGCCGTCGGCCGCCTCGTGCTCGGGGCTGGGCTTGTTCTGCTGGTTCTCCTCCCCGGCCCCGTTCTGCTGGGACACGGGCTGAGGCTCTTTCAGCTTGTGCACGATGAACAGGTGCCGGGACAGGGACACATGCGACGTGTAGCAGAGGCCACACTCCCGGCACTGGTAGGAGGAGCCATCGGACTTGTGTTGCGGGATGTGTTCGTGGAACTGGAGCAGATTTTCGGTGGTGAAGCCACACACGGCACACTTGTGAACCTTAAAAACATTTATCTTGAGCTTTTTCAGCGGCTGAGTAATCGCTCCCCTGGGAGGTCTGAACTCTAAAACTGGTTCTTCCAACTTCCGCTTGGGACTGGGAACCTATGAGAGAAACACACACACAACTGAAAGCCGTTCTGCTGGATGGGTGACAAGCGACCAGCTCCCTCGGGCTCTAGAGCTGCCGGGGAAACGTGTTCTGTGAGCTTCGGGATGGGGGTTTTGTCACAGCTGCGTGTCTGCCACCCCACCCGAGGCTCAGGCCTTTCATTTCTCCACAAATCTGAGTTCCTGTGTCACCAGGCAGCACTCCAGCCCAGGGGCCCAGCAGGGCACAAACAAGTCCCTGCCTTCATGGAAGGCAGGCTCCAATGGAGCGTGACAGGCAGCAACCCAGGGGCCAATCTACAGTGTCACACACAGGAAAACAAAGCAGCGTGGGAGAGGAGGGGGGGGGTAGGTTACACATGGCGTGATAGTGACATCTGAACAGAGGCCTGTTCCAGGAGGATGAGCCATCCAGCCACGTGGGGGAAAGGGCCCAGACACAGGAAGCTGTGCAAGCAAAGGCCTGAGGTAGGGCCTGGGCCTGAGGCTGGAGCAGGGTGGCCAGGTGAGAGCAGAGGTGAGGCCAGGGAGAAGCAGGGGTTGGCTGGACTGGCAAACACCTGTGGGAGAGGAAACGCCAGGGATCTTGCCTTTTCGGTGACTAAGATGGAGAATCCCTGGAAGGTACAGTAACTGCTGTTTCCTGCCCACTCACCTTCACCATGCCCCTTCCCCAACAGGCCATGCCTTTCTCCTAACTTTCCAGCTTTCTAGATCTGACCCACCTCAAATCCCCTCATTTCTCAATCCCAAAAAATCCAAGCCAAAGGGAGACTCCCTCCTCTCAGCTCCATGGCCCAACTTTTCTGCCCTGTTCACAGGAAGCCTCTCATACACCTTGACCTGAAGCTGCCCCTCCACCCCCATTCTTTAATTCCCCCTCCCGCTCCCCTTTGGACATCATGTGATGGGAAGGATCACAATCTAATGTGACATTGGTCTAACTTGTATTTTGATTGGCCTTGACTCAGTGATTAACTCCTTGAAAACACACGCAGGTTCACCAGGCACACTTCAGACACAGCACAGTGCCAAGGCGGCAGGGTCCCTTAAGGTCTGCTGAACTGCTGGTCGCTCTAAGAGTGCTCGGCACACACACGCCTTGGACACTGGTTAACATATATACTGTGGTCTGATCCAAGTTCACTATCCACTGACATAAGAATAAGGCATGAATTCGCCATTTTATCTCCTATCATTACAAAGAGAAGCAAAAAGGAACCACAACCCTTACTAGGGCCCTATCACAACCGCTATGTTGCCAGGGGAAAATAACCCAGCTTTATGGATCACCTCTTCTGGCTAAGAGGCAATTTCTGAGTCAACATCAAATTTTAAATTTATTTGTGTAGGTAGATCCCTAAAGCTATTTCTGGAAGGACACAGAAGAAACTTAACAAAGGTTACCTTTTAGGAGCACGGGGCAAGGTCAGGGGGGGTGCAGAGGGAGACTATTATTTTATACCTTCGTGCATGGTCTGAATTTTCTAAATTGTGTAACTGTGTAAAATTTTAAATGAAAAAAGCAAGTCAACACCATTCCACTGCAAAGAGAACGTCCACAATGTCTGACCTTGGCGTCTTCTTTTATTTCTGCTTCCTCCTCGTTGGTGGCTTCTGTCATTTCTTTCAAGTCGGGATCCTTAATACCGTGCATGAGCTGGATGTGCTTCTCCAGCATCAGCCGCTTGGTGAAGGTCCGCCTGGAGTCTGGGCAGTGCCTGTGGAGCCGAAGACAAGGACATAACCTGCTTGCTGAAAAGTAACTCACGGGGGTCACGGTCACGGCGGAAAGACCTCCACCGCCACCAGTACACTGAGAGGGGGCGAGACTGTCTGTGTGAACACCGACACTCCGAAGGGAAGCAGCAATTTTGCTATAAACCATAGTTTCCAATTTGTATAAAAAACTTTGGCAGCTTTTCTTTTCAAGGCTTGCTTAAAAGTATCACTTAATTCCTAATTCTAGATGGCTTCCATTTTAAAATGGAGAATATTCAATTTCAAAAGTTTTCTTTACCACGACTCAGAGAGTCTGCTCAGAATTTGTCATGAGAGACACTTTAACATGAGGAAAGCGCCTCCCTGGCTCCTTCATGCTGAGCTTCATAATTCCTGTCCACTCTGCCGTCACACAGAGAAGACAGTGTCTCGCCCAAATGCCTCATCAATGTGCCTGGTTAGAAGCCCAGCGCTCAAGTGCATGTGTTCATCCAGAGACTCAAATGCAGAAAACTATGAACAGATGCCCAAAGTAGGTCAAGTACTGAAAAGTTTTCATTTCATCTTATGCAAAAAGAGCCCTGTGAATTATGAACATAGTTTTTCTTTGGAAGATATGAATTTACTACTTTCTTAATAAAACAGGGCCAAAAAAAGTAATAATAAAAAAAAAAGAGTTAATGACCACAGTGATAATAAATGCTATGAGCCAGACATCAAGGCCACTGCGGTGAAGGGGATGAAAGGCGCTTGTGGTCTCTGCATCTAAAAAGGCTCTTGTGGGCCCTGGCAGGTTGCTGAATGGTTAGAGCATCGGCCAGTGGACCCAAGAGTTGCAGGTTAGATTACTGGTCAAGGGCATGTACCTGGGTTGCAGGTTCTCCCCACTCTGGTTGGGCACATGTGGGAGGCAACCCAATCAATGTGTCTCTCTCACATCAATGTTCCTTCCTCTCTCTCTCTCTCTCTCCCCCTCCCCCCCATTCTCTGTTTGAAAAGCAATGAAAAGAAATATCCTTGAGTAATAAAAAAATTAAATAAATAAAAAAGCTCCCGTGGGTTTTATAATGATCATCCCCAAACTCAGCTGATTCCACATTAGAGACCCTTCACCGCGGCAGCGATGGGAGCCGGCAGCTGGCACCCGGCACCTGGCACCAATACCAAGGAACATGTGAACTTAGCCTGACAGCCCTAGCATTTTCCTGCCTGACGGTGACTTCACAGACCCATCTATCACTTGAAGGATCATGCCACACCAGGCTTCTTTTTCATCTTCTTCCCAGCCCAGGGCCTTCCTTCTGAATTCTGATTCTTCCAATACAATCTCTACACACAGACTCTATGTACAGAAGGTTCTCATCTCTACAAAATCATCCTCAGCTTCAATGTCACTGAAGGAGAGTCTCGGTCCCTGTTTTCCTACCCAAGAAACTTTCCCCAACTGAGCTCCAGCAAAGTCCCGCTGACCTGACGCCAACCTTCACAAGTCGTCAGAGCCACGTGGTGCGCACATGCTACAGACCATATATGCGGCTTCCATGTCTTATGGTTCTCTCTCTTTTATGAGAAGTGCCTAAAAGTAATTAACCTTGTTATAGCAACTCACTTCAGGCAGGTTCTGTTTGAGTGTGTGATAAAGCTTTCTCACTAACAGTAATACAGTAAGTTCTGAGCGTCACACACTAAGTAGCTCATAACCATCCCGAGTGGCATTCACTGTGTGCTGGCCGCACAGTGCCACACCTTTGGTGTCTTAGCCAGTAGTGTGCAGAGGTAGGGCTGCCCTGCATTAGGTGGTAAACTACAGCCAAGGGCAAGCGGTCAGCCTAGGACTGACCCCAGGGTCCCTCTGAACCACTGAGTCAATCAAGGCGACAAATCAAAGTGCCCACGCCAGCAGCTCACTCCACCATGCACCTGCGACTCCATCACTTCTCCAAAACCCTAATAGAACAGACACAATGGGTAACAGCCAAGAACACAGGAACCTACACAGGTTATGCAAGAAATTGCTTCTTTCTAGTTTAATATTTTTAAAAATACGTTTTTATTGATTTTAAAGAGAGAGAGGAAGGGGGAGAGAGAGAAACATCAATGAGAGAGAAACATCAATTGGCTGCCTCCTGCACACCCCCTACTGGGGATCAAACCCAAAACCCAGGCATGTGCCCTGACCTGGAATCCAACCGGCAACCTCTGGTGCCTGGGAGGAAACCACCCACTGAGCCACACTGGCCAGGGCTCTAGTTTAATGTTTTTAAGTGTTACAGTCCAATCAAGAAACTGCATGTCAAAACAACAGGATATAATTAAATGAAATCCAGAAACTGTGGAACAGAAGGTGGGAATGGAAAAGTAATGGTAACATGCAACACCTCGCTGGGATTCTGCTCAGTCCTGGGACTGCTCCCCCGTTAGAAACCACAACTTACGAGCAGGTATACACTTTCCTGATGCCTTTGTGCTTGATCCGGTTGTGCCGGCACAGGCTGTGTGACGAGCTGAAGGACTTGTCACACTGGCGGCACGGGTGCTTCTTCATTTGCTTTATTGATGAGAAGAGAGAGAAGGTCACCGAAAGGACAAAAACAGAAAACACGTCAAAGACTAAGAACACCTCTCCCCTAAGGGGTTAAGCCGAATACTCATTACTGTTTAGCAATAGGGGCTGGAGTAGCCATGAAGAGGCTAATTTCTACAGAATAAAACCAGCTTCATCATGAGAGTGAAGTATTATACATATTTTTTTTCCTCAACACAAACACCCAGGTATTTAAGAGAAAACATTACATAAATTTTCTTTGCAAAAGAGATATAATAAATGTTATTTTTAAAAGCAGGTGATATATGAAAGTGTAATCCTTTAGTAAATACCAAATCAAGCAGCCATTATTTAATTAGTTATCTCCAGACAGAATATGTCACCGTATCCAATGTGCCATTTTAAATGAAATCTCTGGCTAATTTTCAACCTCTTAACTTTCTCCCACTTAATGATTAAATAATTATTCCTTATATAAGGAAAGAGTTTTCCAAAAGGCCTTTTGTTTTAAACGCTACCATTTGGTTATATCAAGAACACAAATGTTTGAAACCACTTTATGATTGCCTGTTGGTATATGCAGAGAGAAGGGGGAGAGGGGATTGGGGGTGGGATGGACAGAGCGCAAGAGGAAGCTATCAAGAGTTATATAAAAATTTTAAAGTTAAAATTTTCCCACTTTGGCTAAGACATAATTATGTTACCTTAACATATTCCCACGAGGAATCTATGTAGTAAAATTAGTGGCTTAACTTTACAACAAATTCTTTGGGTATGATACGCACTGCAGTCTGCAATGGAACAATGTATTACAAGTAAATTCAATCTAGAAAGAACTATCTGCCTCAGGAATGGAACAAAATTTGGCTCAATCCTCATTAAAAATAAAGCTGAAGTTGCTCCTAAAGTTCTCATGGGAATATGTCCTCTCAAATAACTTTACTATTTTTGGCAATAAAAAGAGATAAGCAAGCAACTGCTAAGTGATAAAGAAATGATAAATGCATTTTTAAAATTACTTTTACGTCACCTGACAAATATGTCCTAGTCAAACTGGTAAGCAAAGCTAAGTGGCTGAGAGTTTTTAAACATGTACCCCATCCCACCCCCCGTAACGTAGGGGTCACACCAGTGATCGCACGCACCTGGGGGGCGGGGGGGTTAAAGTAAAGGTTAACACAGAGCTTGGGACACAGAAATCCTCAATAAATGCTCTCGTATTAATAATAGTAAAGCTACACATCCAAGTTTCATTTTAAAAGAGTGGAAAATATTGTCTTTTAAATAAAACCAATCGGTCTGGCAGGTATTCAAAAGGGTCTTGAGCCCAGATAAAGGCAAACAAAGGAGGGCGTTTCTTCTCCGTGCTGGGGATGAAAGTCGGGCCACTGCCTGGTTTTCCCAAGCATGTCATCTCCGGGAAAGAGAGAGGGCAGAGCGAATGGCCGCTGAGGCGTGCTGTCCCTTCTCCCAAGGTATTCCTTCATAAAAAACTGGGGTCACACAAAGCAGGCCGTCAGTAACCCCTGGTCTCTTAGATTTACACACCCAAGAACGAACATGAGGTTACATTTAGGATAAAGCTGTAAGTGAAGAACCTTCCATCATGAACAGCTCTCCTGTTTCAATAGTTAAATACCTACTAATATCTAATTCCCTGTGAACTTTGTGCATGTAAGATGGACATTAAGATCACCTGGAAGGATCCAAACACACGGCATATTTCTAAAAGCAAAGTTCTCACAAAGAAGCCTAAATGAAGAAGAAAACTGAAACTAACCACACCAGGGGCAGAGGCCTCCGGGGAACGTGAGCTGCATTTTCTCTTCAGGTGAAGGGACTAAGACTCCATTTCTCGTAACGGTGCAGTTACGTTAACAGCAAACCAAATTTTAATAGAGAAATTTCAATCAAGAAATCCTCAGTAGGCAATAAATTAAATGACGAGCAGCTCGGCTGAATCAGTAATTACTATTTCAAAGAGCTGACAAAATGCGAGATATTATTCTTTTTCATCTTTATTTAAGAAATGCAGAAATGAACTGTGCAAGCCCCGGAACAATGGAGCAAGGTTTCAAAATCACCGGTGACAAGAAAATTACAGGTTTAAACGCCAGGTTCCAGATCAAATCTGCTGTGTTCACAGTACCTAACAAAACAAATGACTGTCTTCTTTGCTAAATTTTAAATGCTAATTTATTTAAAGGTGCTTTAACCTAATTTATTTTCATAACTATATCTTCAATATTATAACAGTTACCGCTGCTACTTTATGACACAGAAAGCAATTTTTATCAATCAAACAAAAATAAGGAAAAACACTAAGAAAGTGTCAAAGTTTATCATCGTTCTATTGTCAAAACTTTTAATTTTTAAGGTCATTTACTTCCTTCTGGCTCCAGTGTAGGGTAAGCTGATAATGAGGGAACCATGGCCTTGAGTGGGCTTTTTACAGTTAACTAAAATCGGAAAATTAACGTTTTCCCACTCAATTATTAGTTGTTTGTTTTTAAATAAAACTCTTTGAAGAAATAGTGAACTAATATAATAAGCTGGCAGAGTCTGAACATTTTGTAAAACCTTACAGTAAGATATCAAATGAACACTTCAGTGCATTTCCTCCCTAATTTCCAATTTTCTACTCTTTTATTTTCACATACTTTAGAAAAGAAATCATTAGCACCTCTTAGCAAATTCCTTTGCTCTGAATGCTCTAGCCTGAGGCTCAAGGTCTGAGCTCTGGGGTTTAAAATGCCTTTCGACCTGCCGTTTTCTATGGCACTTGGTGAATGTGTCTGGGACTGCCACTGGCTCTGTCACTCAGTTATTCTCCATGCTGATAACCAGCCCCTTCTTGTCCCTAGGCTGGAAGGCTCTTTCAGTGTGGAAGAAGTGGGGGAGGTCCAATCTTCACAAAGCCAATTGGCTAGCCATCTACTTCACCTTCTCCTGAGATTCCTGCCTCTCAGAGGCCTCGGCCTTGCAAAAAGCCTCCTTGTTGACCATTGAGCATCCAGAAACACCCACACATTCAAGATTAAGGGGACAGAATTATTCCCAAACCACACTGACACACACTCTTCAGCTCTATTCTTTTTTATGAAAAAGTAAAAACCAACTATATAATTTAAATGTATCTCAGCAGAACCCTCAGAATTTAACTCCTAACTCTGGACCCTTCCACCTGGAAATCTACTCTAAGGATAGACCCACACACAGAACAATCCATTCTGCTATAATAACACAACATACATATAACGCATGTTATAAATCATTGCACTAAGCAAACTCAGTCAGTACTACAGGGCTACCATCCAAAATTAAGCTAAGGGCATAATAGTCAAAAACTCTGTCAATGACATATTTAATAAAACAGTAGCATGGTTTTATACATGTCAAGTGGTTAAGAAATAGACAGATACTGCAAAATCAAAATGGCACTTTACCTTGAAAAAGACCTGCAGTTTGCTTGTGGAAGTGGGCGTCAGAGGGCTGTGGCTTGTTGAGTTTTTGTGAAGTGGTGGAAGAAGGGTTATCTGAAATTGGAGGGTCGGAGGGAAGTTGTAACACCAAGTATGGACCAGTGTGACTCAAAACAGGGGAGATGGGGGAGCAGGTGGAAGTCTGGGGATGTGCGTGTTCTGTTCATTGCTACACAACTCCATTCCACATTTCTCCGCACTCACCTAGTGCTTCTCAGGGATGAAATCACACATGAGCACACTCAGACTTCGGGTTATGCTACAACTGTTCCCTGATGTACCCACTGCATTGGAACAAATTTGTGTTTTCAATACCAGAGTTATAACAGCACTGACTACACACGGTTATTCACTGCAGCCCTGTGCAAAATTGGGGAAAATCTGGGTCCATCAAAGAAGAACTGGTCAAATACAGTATAAGCCCTCATACAACACTCTGCCATGTGGCTATAGATAAGAATGGAAGATCTCAATGTACCGGTATGAAAAGAACTGTACCACATACTATATGGAGAAAGAACTGGAAAATTACGTTAACAAGCTGTGTCCTGTGTTAGAAACGGTAAAAATGAAACATATGCATACATGATGATACTTATATAGAGAAACTTCAAGATGCATAAGAAACCCAGCGACTGCGGGTAACAAGGGTAGGGACAAGGCTTTTCACTGTACTCTTTCATGTTGTTTGGATTTTTGGGTGAAACATGAATATAGCACGTATCAAAAAAAAATTTTTGTTGCCTCAAAAAAAAGTCATGTTTACCAAGGTATAATTTGCAAAATGTAAACGTCATTCTTTTCAATGTATAGTTCTATGAGTTTTGACAAATGGATGCAGTTGAGTAACTGCTACTACTGTCAAGCTATAGAACAATTCCATCACCCCCCAAAATCCCCACATGCCCCTTTAGAGTCATCCCCTCTTCCTACGCTCAGCCCGTGGCAACCACTGATCTGATTCTCCTACACTTTTGATTTTCCACTTAAGCAAATGCAACCGTATAGAAGAGCAGGTGGTTTCTGAGTCTGGCCTCTTTCACTGAGCGTGGTGCATCTACTATTCATCCGTGTCAGCCGGGTGTGCCTTTCCACGGTGGAGCAGAACTCCACTTGGATATACTCCAGTTTATCCACTTACCAGGTGAAGGACGGCTAGGTTGTTTCCAGTTTGGGGAAATTAGGAATTAAAATGAACGTTTATGTACAGGTTCTGGTGTGAACACAGGACTTTATTTCTCTTGGGTAGACACCTAGCAATGGGAATACTGAGTCATATGGTAAATTAAATAAGAAACTCTCACACACAGTTTTCCAGATTGGCTGGGCTTTCCCTTTCCACCAGCAATGGACAGGACTCCAACTGCTCTGCAACCTTTCCAACAGCTGGTGTTGCTATTTTATTTTATTGTAGCCATTGCAGAGGGTGGTCAATGGTGTTTCATTGTGCTTTTAATGCATATTTCTCTAATAACTAATAGTACTAAGGTAAAAAAATTTTTAATTAACAGATGAAACACCTATTAGTGTACCTCTTTCTCCAAAGAAAAACCCTGAACTCTACAAGTTTTGGGTTTTTTATTTTTATTTCAGTATGAATTTCACTCCCCTGTAACCCCATTGAAATCAGGAGCTGTGAGCCATCATATCTGCATCCCTGGCCTTCGACACACAGAAAATACTCCTTCAGTTCTCATCGCGTGAAGGAATGAATACAGGAAAGAACTGAACACACAATTATCTACTGGAATGATATGAGCAGATTCTACAAAGTAATCCAAGAGCAACAAATTTAGGATAAAGTGCTGGGCACAAAGCAAGCAACCACTGCTTAGATTTTAGAAAATGGGTGAGCCATGAGCATGTTCAAATACTGATAAAAAAAGAGCCTATAAAACACACACGCACACACACACAGATATCGAGGACAAAGGAAAGAGATGAGTCAATGAGCAGAGAGGGATTCAGACAGAAGGAAGAACCAGTCCTGTGTGGCCAGAGATAAGGCGCCACCCAGACAGGTGCGATGCTTATTGTGGACAGCGGTGGGCGGGCGAGGAAGGCACCAGGAAATGGAAGGGATGCCTGCCCCGCAGCCCCCGCGCTCCACGTGGGGAATATATGGGGACTCTAGACGATGCAGTCTTCGTTTCCTTTCTCTTATCTCTTCCAATTATAAAAATAACAAATGCTTATTGCAAAATAAGAAAGATTGCTTCTAATCTCAGCAACTGAAGTCAATTTCTAGCTATATATCCTTCCCACTTTTTTCTTTTTTGAACATAATTTATGTGTATTTATAACGAGTCTACATTATACATGCTGATTTGTACCCTGATTTTTTCACTTGTAAAACACACACAGCTATACGGGTTTTGCTGTTTCTATAGTCTTCTCAATGCATGCATAGTATTCTACTATATAAATGAACCATAATTTAAATATTTTCTATTAATGATTTAGGTTGTTTCCGCTTTTCAGTAATTACAGATAAAAATTTCAATAGTCAACTAATCGTTGCCTATGTATAAATTTCTGAAAGCAGTCTTTCTAGTTTAGAAGCTGTAAAACTGTTAAGGCTCTTTAAAGCTTCTTGCAACAATGTCCTCAAAAAGGGCACCATTGACCAGCCAGTGTGGCTCAGTGGTTGAGTGTCAACCCATGAACCAAGAGGTCAGTGGTTCAATTCCAGGTCAGGGCACATGCCTGGGTTGTGGGCTCAATCCCCAGTAGGGAGCGTGCAGGAGGCAGCAAATAAATGTTTCTCTCTCTCATCAATATTTCTATCTCTCCCTTCCTCTCTCTCTAAAAGAAAATCAATACAAACATTTTTTTAAAAAAAAAGGATACCACCAATGTTGGAGCTCTTGAACACCAGATCACTATTCATCAACTTTGCCAACTTTGATGGGTAAAATATTACATTGCACTGTTTTTTCCTCAATGCCTAGTGATATGGACATCTGCCCATACATCCCTGAGCCACCTGTTTCCCCAGTGAACTGCCCAATCATATCCTTTCTGCAGTTTTCTGTGGAGTGAGGGTGGGAAGAATGGCAGGTGAGATCAGACAGCAGACTGTTTGGCCTTGTGAACCACGGTGAGGGATTTGGGTCATCCAGAGGCGTGACAGGAGGGCACTAAAAGCTTTGAGCAGAGGAGTACTAGAATCAATGTTTTTTCGATGGGTCGCTCTGGCTGCCAAGTGTGGGAGCCGGTAACAGGTGCAGAGGCTGCAACGATCCGGGGGAAGACATGACGTGTTCTGGGCTCGGAAAGGAAAGCTGGCGGTAAATGGTTGGATTTCACATATTACTCAGTTGCAGAGCGCTAGTAGCATGTGTGGGTGGGCTGGATGTGGTTGACAAAGGAGAGAAAGAGGGCTCAAGCATCGCTCCAAAATCTCTAGCCTGGTAGAAGAGGCCACCAGTTACTAACTGGGAAAGTGGGGGAGAAGCAGGATTAGGGAAGGAGAGGAATCAAAGGGTAAGTCTGAGAGGCCCACTGGTGATCTCCTAAGTAGAGATGCTAAATGGGTGGTTAAATTCTAGTCTGAACTCAGGGAAAGGTCATAAAGCTCAAAAGGGAGGGAGGTGGTTTTTACAGTCACAGACTGGATTATAACTTTCTGGGTAAATGGACACATCAACATTCATAGGCTAGAAAGGTGAGCAAGACTGAGAAGTGCCATCGACGAAGCAGGATGGGAACCAAGAGAAGCGAGTGTCCTGGATGCCTAGCAAAGGAGACAACTGCTTTAGACAGGCCAAATAAGACGATGCCCGAGAGAGCCAAGGCCCCTGGGCTCGGTGATACGGAGTCACGGGGGGCTCGACAAGAGTGGGTGGTGGTGGTTTTTTCAATCCTCACCTGAGGATATGTTTTTACTGATTTGAGAGAGAGAGAGAGAGAAACATCAATGTGAGAGAAACATCGATCGATTGCCTCCCATATGCACTCCAATCGGAGATCAAACCTGCAACCTAGGTATGTGTCCTGACCGGGAATCAACCCCGAAACCTTTCTGGCACATGGGACAGCACTCCAACCAAGTGAGACACCCAGCTGGGGCTCGACAAGAGTGGTTCTGGTGGAGAGATAAGACAAATGCATAAAGTGGAGGAGAGACGCAGGGAGTCCCAGGGGAGAAAGCGGCTTCAGGGGTTTGTTGTAAGGAAGGCAGAGGAAAGTGGGTGAGGAAGGCTCCTTTACTTGCTTACAGCAGGCACTCTGTGACTCTGAGAATGATCAGGAAGAGCTGAAGATGCGGGAGACAGGGCACAAATGTGGCTGTGATTCCCTCCAGTGGTCAGCAAGGGGGCTGAATGGAGCATAAAGACAAGGGGCTGTCCTTATGGAGGGGCACAGTCACCCTCTGCAATGGGAGAGGACAGGGCATGTGCATCCAGAAGCAACTGGATTTTCATTGTGCCATCTCTCAAGTGTGAGGCAGAATCCAAACTTCTTGACTTTTGAGACTGTCCACAATCTACTCCTCAACCCATCATTTTGGCTACCTCTCCTAGGACTTCATATACATTCCACGTAAAGCCCCTCAAATTCACATCTGAAGACAATGACACCTCCCTCCCCTGCCCTAGTGAGACAGCCTTCCCACCCTCCGGCCAGCTCACCTCTCAGCTCCCTGGGGGGGCCTTCCCAACCTCTCCAGCTTACCATCCCCCGTCTCATTCATATCCCACACAATTACCACACGAACCACTGGAAACACACAACTCCATGGTGCCATTTCTCTGCCTAAGATCCAGCCACTGTGCCCGGCAGCTCAGGGAGTACGGCCTTTGGACTTGCCTACCTCACCTCCCAACTTTCTTCACACCCTCCCTAGCACTCCGCCCTCCAGAACTACCTGCTGGCAGCCACCCAGCTCCACACGCTGCTCTGGACCACACCCACACTCTTCTTGCTGCCCTGTGCACGAGCAAATTCCTCTGGTGCATCCTCCAGGACCTCTGGGTAGCATTTCTTCTGTGAAGCCTTCCCTGGCATCCCCCACACCCTGCTCATCTCCCACGAAACAGTAATGTTCAGATCTCGGCTTCCTTGTACCTTAGATATAAGTCCAATTCTTCTCTTCCACGTATCACACACAATTTTCATTTTTAACTTCATTCCATCTTCCTCCAACCTCTTTACAGGCTGCACTATATTCTATTGCTCAGTCTATGTCCAGGGCCTCAGCAAGAGCCGAGCTGAAATCTCGGTTTTCACTTAGTATTCAATTATACACCATCTTGTGATGCCTCTGAAACTCTGCTTTTACACCCAAACTACTACTAATTTTAGCTTTTAAAATATTTATGCTTTTTTTTCTACCCACTTGTAGCACCTGCAAGGCAAGAATTGTATTTTCTACTTTATTTGTAATTCTCCACGGCAAAATGAATTTTATAGTAGAATAAAAGAAAGGTATATATAAAAGAACAAACAATTAAAAATTAAACATTCCCAAATTACGAATGAATGGGCTTTTCTAAATAGTTTCATAACTGCACGTTATTCCTATAATATTCAAGTATCCGACAAACAAAAGTACAGACATAAAATGAACACGTTAAAAAAAAATCTACAGTCTAACATGTCTCCCAGCTTTCCTATAGGATTAAAATGTGCTCATATTATCTATGAATTGTAACTCAACAAAGTTGATTTTATAAATAAAAAAATTCACTGAATAGGTAACAGTAGCATAGCTACTCAATAGATAAAAGGTACAATTTTCAATCTGAGAATTCCTGAAACTTTCACCAGGGTAAATAAAAAATAACAATGCTTCACAGGTATTTCAGTTTCCTTGTCTAGTCCTGTTAGATCTACACATAGCCAGCATGTGCCCTCAAAACTGGAAAGCTTCCACTCCCTTTGTGAAAATATTACCTACAGTTACAGATGGTAAATCTTAAGAAATAGAGCTGTTTACCTGACCCCCCATGGTCTCTTAGAAAATGGTCTGTCACACACAGGCAGGTAGCCTTACCCTGAAGTTTGGAATACTGTGGGTCATAAACTCCAAAGTTCTTACTGGGAGAATTTAATACCTAGGATGCAAGTGAGATTTTTCCAGTTCCTGTCTCACTATATTCAGGAATATATAAATAAATGTGTATTTAGATGAACACAGAATAGGAAACTCAAATTACATACGTGTGAAAGCACCAAGAAAAGTAATTTTTGAGTACTAAATGATCCAAGTTTCTACAAATTGGACCTGAGTGTTTTAGGGAAATATTTAAACACAGAGAACAAATTTAGACCCGTGGTTGGCAGACTCTTTCTGTAAAGGGCCAGACTGTAAATATTTTAGGCTTTGCAGACCATAAAGTCTCTGTTGCAACTAATCCCTCCACCTTGTAGTTCAAAGCAGCTGTAGACAATGATGTGGAAACAAATGGGTGTGGCCGTGTTTCAACAAATTATTTACAAAAACAGGTAGCAGGGCTGACAACCATAGTTTGCTAACCCTAATTTAGACCATTCTCTCACACTCAACAGAAAAACAAAAACAGAGCCAAATCTTCATCATTCAGAAACAAATCTATTTAACAAAGTAGATAATCCAGCGAGGTAAAAACAAGTCACAATTCTAAAGCAAGGAGAATGGTGTCTTTCAAGTGACAAGCTCAGAATACATCCTGAGGACCACAGTACAGTGCTATTTAGGTGACAGTGAGCACGCGGACAGGTATAACTCACTGGCTATGACTACCTGGTTTGCTCGTGACACTGTACAACTGAAAAAGTAAGACACAGAACTGTAATCAATGCACAAGAGCGAAAGGCCAACCCAGAGCAGACGGGACAGAAAGGTGTTCCTCTACCACGGCTGCTGTGCCCACAGCCATGTCGGGCACTCCGGCAACGGTAAAAGAAAGTGCTGAAAGCAAGACTGGCTTCTTAACCAAGCCGGCAGAATCATGGCAGTGACACTCAGAGATGTCTGCCAGGGGTGTCTCATGGTCACCACGGGCACACCTCAGCCTGGGACCTCGGCAGCCACCCCCACTGACCAGCGGTGCGGTGCAGCAGGGCCTTGGGGATCCTGCTAAGGGCCCTGAACAGGCCCCGTGGTGCTCTGTCCCCCTCCCACACAGCAAATGCCGGTGACAGTTTCTCTCCTCCACAATTCACAGCAGGAAAAACAGCTGCTGGTGCCGTGCCGTGGGCCATGTGCTGCCTCTAGGAATTCAGGAATCAGAGATCACATGAGCATGGAAAAAAAATCCTTGTTGCCAAATTCTTCTGGGTCTGGTTCCGTTTAACTCCCCTCTACATGTAGTTTGCCCTGTCTTCTGAACCTCCTTGGTTCCTAAATTGTGTGCTATAGACAGTGACACACCATTTCTCTAATATTTCTGTTCTCAGAGAATCCGGTCCTCAAAAAGGGACCACTGAAAGGAATATATAGAATGTTTTCTTCCAATGAGATTTTTAATACAATCCTTTTGCCCTTTTTAATTACAAACCAATCTAAAAGAAAAGAAGTCATTAGGAGGGATTTTTCCCCCTACAATCACTATTTTACAAAAGGACAAATATTGCTACAGATTAAAAAATTGAATAAACTGTCTGAAGACTTAAGTAGACTCTTTGTAATATTATTTCCAGAAATCAAGACAAAAGAACTAGTCAGTCCTTTCAAAGACAGTCACTGTTTTATCAGATGATCTGTAAGGAATCTGTTCATAACTGTAAAAAGGAAGCAAGCACACACACAAACCAGCTACGCTCAAAGCTGCCCGGTGATGGCTATGTTCTCGTTAGCCCCGCCCTGCGTGCTATACTGACTTTCCAGCTGGCCAAATAAACCGTATTAATGAGGTGCTGCTCGCCAGTATCATCGACATCAGGTTTGAAGGTGCAAGCACACGTGATGCCATGAGAGACACCAGCAAGTCATCTGCGCCATGAGAACCAACTGTCACACGGCTACGGCAAGACGCCTGTGTTTCCTGTCTCGTGTTGATCCCAGTTTCGCAATGAATCGGCTTCAAGTGAATATAAAGACAAGATGGCCTGTCTTCCCTGACAACTTTCCAACTCTGTCTCCAGGACCACGTGCAGTACCTAGCAGACGTTTATGGGGCCCTGCTGCATTAATGTCTTAGACATAATCTTCCCACCCTGCTCCAGAATCAGGCTCCTCTCCTGCCAAACAGGAGTCTGTTCCCACTCATAGGTTGGGGGGGGCTGCTGAAAAAGCCACACCCCAGCCCCTAGGCAGAGGGGAGGTCTCTGGATTCTAAAGCAGTCTTTGGCACAAGGATTAAATTCTGAAAAAGCCCTGCAGTCCTTCTGGGTCTGAGGTTTTCCCATCTGTGAACTGAGTGGGAATTCATGACCTCTCGGCTACCTTCTAGTGTTGTCGAAGTTACGATGCCTTATTAAGTCAGCCACAGCCAAAATGGCCTTCCATTTCCTTTGACGTCCCCACTTGTGGCGTGTAAAATTATTGTCTGGCTTTTAGGGGCTTTGAGGTAATATCGACTTACAGACACAATCACGTGCTAAATTGTTAAAATCTAAAAACCTGGTCTGCCAGCTGGATTTAAGAACATATTTTCCTAAAGAAATTACAAATTAATGTTGCATTCCTGGGCAAGTACAAAAAGCCTACCCGCATAATAACAGAACCACAAAACTGGGCCCATATTCTAAAACCTAATGAGATTTCAGCACCCATTCAATGAAGAAACCTAATCCCACAGCAAATCTGGGTTCTTCAAGTCATAAAAGAAGCTACTTTCCTCCCTCCACCCTCAGCCCCAATGGATCTGCACTGGGCAGGGAAGCCAGGGCAAGGAGGGCACCTGGGCACAGCCAGGGACTGAGGTTTGACAGGTAACAAGGGGTGGGGCTTGGGGCATCAGTCTGGGTCTGGGTCTGGGTCTGGGGCAGGGGCAGGGGCAGGGACAGGGACAGGGACAGGGAACAGAGTGAGAGGCCAAGACTTTGCCGTAAGGCGAGCTTCTAGTTCTGAGCAGCACGAGGAGATGGCAAAATCAACCTCCAACAAGCCAAGAGCGTGAGGGGGAGAAAGAGGACCAGGAGTGGACCCACGACAGCCACGGGCAGTGGAACCAGAGAAAGGAAGGCTGCTCGTCTGTGACAGTGAGAGAGTCAGTCCCTGGCTGCAGGCGATGTTTTTAATAAGAATGTTCTTAAGCCAGCAAGTCCTGGTACACTCGCCCAGAGCAGACAGAGACGGGGGCCAAGTCTCCTATTTCTCCTGTCTGGCGATGGCACAGCCCAGCATCAGGGGCGTCTCCACCTCCCAAGGCGCAGGTCCCTGTGAGAGATAAACAGGAAGGGCCCAGCGGGGAAGTGTCTTCGGCGGGCTCCAAAATACCAGCAGCCCTGGAAGGCGACGCACTCACAGCAAAGCCTGCATGTCTGTAAGCACGTTCGTCACTGGTGGCAGCAGGCACCAGCTCTCACCAGTTACTGCTGACTCACCTGGTAGGGGACTGACTTTGCAGAGTGCCACAGGAGCTATACACTTCAAGTGCAAAGACACAACGTGGTATCTGTAGCTGACCCAATCCCTTTGGGCTGGTTGTTCTGGCCAAAAGGCTTCCATCCGGCAGGCGGCAAGGTAAAAGTGAAGGTGCAATCTTTGGTTACAAAGAGGAGTGAGTGTAACTGGCCACACTGTACGTCCAAAAAAGCCTGGCTAAGCAGCACTTTGGTTAATTCACTCCAAGTATTGACTGAGAACTCCTGGAGTCAGACAGAGGCCCCTCTCTTAAACATTTCTCTGGATTTCTTAAACTCTCTCTGCAGGAAGAGCCTTTGTGTCCCAGGAAGCCCACTGGAGCTACAATCCAGTCAACCCCAAACACACCCCAGGCAGTGGCTAAGACATATGAGCCACTCGAAAGTGTCCATGACTCCACAGGAAGATTTACGCAATAAATTAGCAACCGCAAAGCACTATTAACTACAACTGCAACTCACTCCAGTAAGGCGGTAGGTCCCAAGTGAAGAATACGAGACTGCTACATTCAACATTCTTCCAAAACTATGAACACACTTTTGTTCCCGTAACGACAGCATAAACAACTGTAGCCAAGACTGGCCATAATTCTTAATCAATCAAAGTGACGATGGATAGAAAGTCATGTATTTGCTAACTGTTCCAAATCCATATTGAAAGATTCAATGACACTAAAATTAAGCAATTTTTGAAATACCAAGCTTTTCTGGCCTGCAGAGAGTAGACTGCTCAGCACAGTGGATTGAATCCACGTCTGCCACTTACACGGTGCAGAAACTGGGGTAATAAATTACTAAGCCTCCTTTCCTCGTCTGTCAAGTGGGATCAGTAACAGCATCTACCTCATGAGCCTGTTTTAAGGATAAACGAGATGATAAATAGTGCACGCCACGCAGCAACCCCTCACTGTCATCATCATCATCATCATCGTCACCATCACCATCTACCTCCCCACTTAGCACAAGTCACCAAAGTCATCCACCAAGTGTCCCTTCACAGTTCACTGGGCCAGAACACTTAGGTATTGTCATGACGCAGAGATGTTTCACTGGGTGAGCAGTAAAACCAGATCTTTCCAACAACTTCCAGCCTGGTGAAGTAAACAACTGTGCTCTCCTGGGATATTTAGCCAAATACACTTTTCAAATCCCTTACACACATATAGCATGTTTCATATTTCTACCTCATCTTAAACCTAAAGGACTGGGGGCTGCTCATCAGCTCACATACAGTTCCCCGGATCTAGTACCTACAACACAGGACACTGTGTAGCCCCTCAAGCACGTATGATTCCCATTTTAAAGAAGAGGAAGTTACGTCTAAGAGGGGTGGATGTCTTTCAAATCAGCGCCCATTCTTGATCCACTAATTCAAGAGATATTCATCGGCTTACTATAAGCTAGTGAGAGAAGCTCCCAGAGACTTTATGAGTGGGAACTGAAGAGAGGAAGAAAGCCTCAAGTGTCCAATGGGAGAGGCACCCTGCACATACTGGTCAGCACATATTAGGGAGCACGCGCTGCCATGGGAAATGAAGGAAAAGAACCTGATTCAGTCTGAGGGGACCAAGAAAGTCTAATCAGATGGGCTGATGTCTAAGCTGAGACCTGAAGGGTTAAGAGAAGTTAGCTTCCGGAAAGGTGATGAGATATGTCTAGAGAAAGGGGTAAATCAGAGGATGACCAGAAAGCCACTGGATGACTCTTGAGGGCAACAGGAACATAACATTTGCATAATCAGAACTGCACGGTGAGAATAATCTGGGCAAAAACAAAGAGAAGGTGGGTGAATTAAAGGGTATTAAGTGAACGGATGGGGAGAGGGCTGGAGAGAAGAAAGGAAACACCAAGTCACGTTGGACACCAAGCTGTGACTGCAGAAGCTTGGGGTAGGGGTAATAAATTACTAAGCCTACACTAGGGGTGTAGGTTCCTTGCTGGGCAGGCTTAAAGCTTCAGTGAATGATTCAAGAAGCCGAAACACTTGATAAGCGGCTGGATTCCAGGGACTGGAATGCAGGTAAGAAACCACAGCTGGAGACAGAGACTTGGAAGTGATCTGCACATTTATGACAAGTGAAGTCATGAGTAACTGAAATTCCCAAGAGACAGTTAAATGTTTCCAGGACAGAAACCATGGGAAAACCCAGCAGAGTGTAGTGTTCAACACTTAGGATAGAAAATGCTTTTAGGAAGAACTGCCAATTGTGTGAACTAGTGCAGTGGAGTCAGTCGAGGTCAAATCCAAAAGAATGTCCACTGGACTCAACAACGAGGTCACAGGTGAAGTGAGTTTGTTGACAAAGGTGAAGCCAAAACCCAACAGTGGTCAGGTGAGGGGAAAGTGGGAGTGGAAAAATGCTCGCCTGGCTGTCTGAAAGAAAAGACAGAGTGCAGAAGATTTGAAGTCAGGGGTTTAAATGAAGGGGAGGTGACATGACTATTCTGACAGGAGGGAAGGAGAGAATGGGAAGAAATACAAGCAGGTCTGCGGGCGGGATGTGGGACATGGAGGGTTGCAGTCTGGCTCAGCACGGCAGAGCTCACACGCTGGTTCCTAACTCTCTTTCAACCGACCTTCTTTTCAGTTCACCAGCTTATAAAGACGTCTTCTTCCTTCCCTCACCTCCCTTTAGTTTTCTCAGAAGGCTGCATGAGCTGAATTGAAACTGTAATCTAATCTGATGTGCCTCATTCCAAAGGCAGGGTCCCAACTTCTTCAAAGCTAATCCTAAAATCCTACTAAGCCAAACATTTCCTCTGTGATGAATGGCCGCATCTAACGTAAGTATACACACCGTGCACAGCCTGCTGGCCCACGTGTCTGGGTCAGGGCAGGCTCCACGCTGCCGTCCAAAGCAAATAGTTTAAGTGTTAAATTTCATCTTATAGTCTAGATCCAGTAATTGTCAGATGTGCAAAATAAAGACAGTTTAGGGGGAAAAAAATAAAGATTTCTGAAATGTTCTAAGATGGCTACAGAAGTCTCAAATGCACAAGCAACGCAGGAAGGGACTGCTAGATAATTATGGTCTGCTCCTGTTTTAACATTTGTGAAATCCAGTTTGGATGCCAAGGAAAGACCTCTAAAATCATTAGCACGTTAGGCTCTGAAAAAACTCCTGGTATTTATATAGAAGGCTTATAAAGCTTTGACTGTCAAGAACTACCCAATCCTTACAACGCATGTTGTGAGACGCTACGGCCTATTCAGGGAGCCTGAAGTTGAGATGATGAAATAAGCAATGAGCTACTAAAGCCATATATATTCAATAAGCAACTAGTTTTTATATGAAGAGGTACTGCATTAAGTCGTTACGCCAAATGTAATAAAAACATCTTTTTGCAACTTTGATCACTGTGATTGATGTGGGGAAACGTTAGCTTCATGAGGAGATCAAATTACTTCAACATGTTAGATTACAAAGCAAGGCGTAAAGCAATGAATGGAACAGGGACCCAGTACATGCTAATTACAAACCAATTCCTAGGTACTCTTTACACAGGTTCCCCAAGGTCAACTATGTGGTTTTATTGGCTTAAGTTAAAGCAATAAAATGCTTTCTTTACAGTGTAATGTCTCTGGAGCCACCAATTCATCTTAGAATCACCACAGTGGGACAAGCTGGTATTCATTCCCTGACTCGGGCATGATGCATAATGAACACGGAACCTCTGACGTATTCCTATCTAAAAAATTCCCATCTAAAAAATTAGAAATTATGGGATAAAGAGAAACAAGTTAAACAATGTCAAACAGAAGCCATATACCCCATTTTTCTAGAAACTCAATAGCCCATTACAAAATAAAATTAAATTGCTATAGAATGAGAGAGATTTAAGTTATACAACAACCAAACATAACGCTGACTCTCTCTGGATCTCAACCAGAACAAACCAACTTTGAGAAGATCAAAATAATATTAAAAAATAATCTTGCTTAGTTTATTAAATCTAATAATGAGCATTTTAAAACTTAGTAATTGGAGATATATACTTATTACTTTAAAAAGAGAAAGAATATACATATTGCAACTCAGATTCTTCAGTGATTTTGAGTTATAGAACGTCTCCTAGACACTTTGAGGAGGAGGTTGCCTCTTCTCACTACCAAACTCAGGAAATAATCACGCAAGTCAGAAAATGCTACCAGCAGTTTTCAAAACATCACTTCCTTCCTCTCCTGTTTTCTTCCATATTTGTCATAGGGCTAAGAGGTAAATTCAAACATTTTTAACTTTGGTTCACCTTTGTTCTCAGTCTCCTCATGAATGTGGTAGATAGCTCACTGCCAGCCTTGGGGGGTAAAGGTAAAGGCAATTATTAGCAAAATCACAGAACGAGATTGGAAGGGCTTGGAAAGGTCCATTTTATAAAGAAAAAAACTGAGGATCAGAGACACTGAGGGATTTTTGAGGTCACCCTACTACTTACTGACAGCCAAGCCAAGAACCCAAATCCTGGAGGTCTGTCAGTCTGGTGCCTTTCCTTACACCAAGGGTGCTGGGGGTGGGAGTGGGGCTTTCACTCGTACCTTCCCGTGCTCCTTCCTCACGTGGGAAATGTAAACATCTCTTTGCGTGAACAGGCGGTCACACTCCCAACACGTCCACCCGGGACTGGCCACCTTCTTGGGTTCCATTGATTTCTTCACAGGAGATGGGGATTTCTTTTCCAATTTCTCTTTCCCATTCATGGATCTGGTGTCCTCTTTGTTTTGATTTGCTGAATTTTGAGTTGCAGGCTTAATGCTCAAAGGCAAGTTTATACCCAAGTTTGGAGGCCCTTCAATACTTTTCAATGTTCCATGCATAGACTATGTCATAAAAAGAGAAGAAATATCACAAATCACACCACTAAAAAAGAGCGCATGTGGGCTACTCAATGCATAGGACATTTGCATGTGATTTACATTCATTCAGAAATACTTTATATGTCAAGAAGAAAACCTATGCAAAATATATGCTTAAAAAAGAGATAAAGAAGCAGTATTTGTAAGTCAACTAGACATGCATTTCTAGTTCCAAATTATTTTTGAAAACCTATTTGCTTGTACTGTTTTAAAACTCTTGAAAGACTTCTGTACTGAATCCAGATTACTCCTGACATTCCAGTACAGCACAGTGAGTCTTCCCCACAGCAGACATCTCTGGGGAAGGTTTTACTTTCACATACTGGTAGGTGTTCGAGACCCTGAGATAACTAACTTTAACTGTACCTAAGACCAAGTACGATAATAGCAAGCCCTCTCCCTCCCTTTCATGTCTTTCGCATTCTTGGGACACTTAGAACAGTTGGGAGTTTTGCTGGGGTTTGGGGCCGGGGGGTAACTTTAATCTCCCTATGCCCTATCTGAATCCATCCCTTCTTACCAACAGCACCCAGACTTGTGACCTATACACAGTAGATACTAAAAAAGCCTTTTTAAACTGCTTAGCTATTTATTTTCATTAACTTCAACAGCTATCTTCAACTTAAACTCTCAGAATTTCAAATTCTACTGGAGCAAAACAAGTGTGCTTGATTCTAAAGACTGGCTTACTTGGCTTTTGTGTTTTTTTGTGTGTTCTGGAAGCATGGAGTAAAAAACAAACAAACAAAGGAAGCAAATCAGCCTGTGCCTCTTCTACAGTTTGTTTTTGACTAGGGCCCCCTCCTTCCATCAGTATTCAGGCTGCTGCTGGTGTCTGAGTTCCCAGCCTGCAGAGACTCAACACGACGCCGGCCGTGCCCTCAGGTGCGTTGGCACAGGCAGGCCTCCCGGGTGCGGGGCTCGCGCTGTGAACACCTAGCTCCACATTCCTCCCGAGTGTGAGCGTGGAAAGCTGTTCCCTCAGAGGGGGCTCCAGCTCCCGTTCTCAAGGCAGGTCTCTAAACAGTACCAAGAAGCAGCCAGCCTTCCTCAGTCCTGCCTGTCCAGTGCTCCTTTGCAAACAGAAAGCTGAGGTGAGACATGAAGTCTGGACAGCCCAACACTGTGCTTTGCTTCCTTTCTACCACGCAGGGCAGAGGCTTCTGGCTTTTTTAAAAATAGGAGCCATATTCTTTCACTGTTAACCATTTAAATCCCCCAAAAAACTAAATCCAAGATTTTCTAATAGCTTTCCCTATGTTTCTAAGCAAATGCATTTCTACTAATTAATAAGTTGAAGACAGAGTAAAGTATTAAAGTATTCTTCTATAAAATAACCTTAGCGTGCTACAGAAATTACAGAAAAGCAGCAAAAACTTCTGCCGTAACAAGAGAGCAATGGAAGGTGTGCGAGAGTGTGAATTTCTAACTTACACATTTTATTTTCACATTGTAACTGAAAATAAGATTATTTACTTAAAACTAATATTTTAATAACAGAGTTGATTTTTCCTTAGCTCCGGTAGCATAACTTGAATGACTGTAACTTGGAAGTTCACTGTAAACGTAAATGCCAACATGAAGGACGTGGGCTCCGGGGAGTAAGTCTGTGTCTCGCCGGGACAGAGCAGTGCCATGAACTGGATTAGACTGGGCAAAGAGAGACCCGCCTTAAATGCAGGTGGAGAAACACTGTTCCTGTGCTACTCCGGCTAATTCCTTCCTCATGACAAACTGGACAGCACAGGTATTAGGCAATGTAAATAAATTCACAAGAGCTAGGTACATATCTTAAAAATAACAACGGGGTGCCCCTAAAACTGGATCTTCATTCTCACATCTCAAACACATAGAGGCAGGATAGCGTTTAAAATGTACAGAACGTACTTGAATGCCACATGATGCCACTGTTTCCGCATCATGTCCCATGAAGCTTCGGATGAGTAAGAACAATTTTCCCTCCTTGTGGCCACAAGATTCTACCAGCTCCTCTTCACTCTATTTCTTGGGACCTTGTATTCCTCCAAGTTCACTATTAACACAGGGAAGGCCCTAACCACCAAGTCCATGGGAGACCCACTTCCAGACGTAAAGGTGAGTTCTGGAAAGCAAATACCTTAAAAGCCTCTTAAGGAGCAACTTTTCTTTGTGGCCCCTCCCCCATACAATATGTTAAAGTATTTGGGTCTAATTCTAATCAGTTTTTAGTTTTTCCTTAAATAAATATTGTCAAGAGAGTTTTGTGATTTTAGCAAAAACTTTTAAAATATCTTAAGAGGGTTGCATTGTACTTAAAGTGAGAATGATGAAATATACGGCATCTAACGTGCAGACTCCGAGACATGAAGTCCTCTGCAATAGGCGACTATACCTGTGAGCTCACGTACACTCTACAGGGAAGTTCCAAGGCTTAACAGTCCATTCATTTACCTAAGATGAGACTAGACCAAATCAGACTGAACTTGCTCCTTAAACTGATCTTTTTGTGTAATATATTAAAACAGAGAAAAACTAAGAGAAAGAGATTGAATTCACAATAATATGGGATCTGTTCTTTCTCTGTTTAAAAAGTTAAGTCACTTTAATCTCTGAGAGCTAATGGATATTCTCTCCTAATCACACAGGAATAAAACTGTTTGACCTGCCACAGTGGACGGCTAAGAGGCTAGGACTAAGCTCAGTCCTTAGTGAGCTTTAAAGGCTGTATAGAGATTTAAGTGTCCCCTTTGGGGGTTGGAGTTGGTTGTCCAAATTGGACATTTATTCATTTCATTAACTGAACACCCACCAGGAGCCAGACACTGTGCCGTATCCTGGACATAGCTGATGACATGCAGCCTTGATAGAAGAGAAAAAAGAAAAAAAAAAAGACTAAAAGATCCAGAGCATCAATTATAATGCAAATTTAGCTGCTTAATTTCAAGGAAAAACCTTCATTGTTCTAAATACACCAATATTTGTACAAATTAGACAATCTGTCCGAGTCTCTTTCTATTTCTAAATCCTATACAACACCAAGTTTCCAAAAAAGTAAATTTCACAGTCATCATTTTCACCTGTAGAAAAAGAGAAGCCTGACGCTTGATTATGCTTTTAAAATCAGTGCATGCATTTGTTACTTTGTGCTGGTCCTTCATGGTACGCAGTCAGGGCCAGGGAAGAAAAAGCATCCCTCAGTCGAGTAAACATGTAAATTGCTCATTACCAACGACCAGCATCCATCCCCTTCCCTCGACAGCCCACATGCTTTATTGTCATCTGCTGCTCAGCCTTGACTTATGACCAGTGAATGGATCTGGGATTCATTTAAAAGATGAGAGGCGCACACACCTTGATATGGTCCATCATGAGTTGCTTCTGTGCATATAAAAGAGAACAGTCTGGACACTTGAAAACAGACACCTTCTGGTTTTCGATGTGTTGGTCAAAGTGGCGATACAACAGGGTTTGCAGGGTAAATACGGTGTCGCACATGGAACACTTATATATTATTCTAAAACAGAGAAGCGCATGGACATGTCAGTCAGCCCTCATCGCTCAAGCCAAAGGAACTTTTCATCTCATCTCAAGAATTCAGGAGGCAGAAGCAATAAGAACACATAAACACGCTAAGAAGAACAAAACATTTTAGCTTTGGAACAAACTTTTGAAGACAACTGGCATCACTCAAATGCAGATCAATCTTAACATTTTGGGCAAAGATTTAGGCACATTTGCTTAGAATGAATGACAGTTTTACGACTTACAGATCTACAACGGACATGTTTTTATAAGGTCTCCACTTGTTACTTACTTTAACACTGAGCAAAAGCACCCTTGATGCCTTTTTTTTGAGTTTTTTTTTTAAAGATCAGACAAGGAGTATGGCTCGATGGTAGTACCCTAACCTGAAAAAGAGTTTGATGAATGAACTAAGCAGGCCCACTTGCCTAGCAGCACACGCTGTCACCTGTCGTAAGTTTTCTCTTGGACTTAGTAGCGATTTTACATTTGAATGTCAACATTCTGTTCTTAACACAAAAAGCCCCATAGGAAAGAAAATCTGCACTTCAATACCTGAATGTGCACTGGGCTTTAATTGGAGTAAAATAGTCACTGTCCACTACAAACCATTTCTGTACCTAGTATGTTACTACCAAGCAGCCTCCTCACTTTAATTCTGCAGCTTCAACCTTCAGAGCACAATCCATCCTATCCAGCAACACTTTCTACTGAGGCTCAGGCAAGAGTCCTCTGGCGCAGTGAATGTTCCTAGACTCCCTGCTACAACCTTCCCGCCAGTGAATCTGACGGGTCACTTGTGGACACCTCTGCCCACAGTAGGTCGCCCTTTCTTCCAAGGACCAGGTCATCCTCGTCCCTGGGGGCGGCCCTGGAAGACCTCTGTCTCCTCTGAAGAACTGATGAGAACAGGCACAAAGAATCCTAGGGAGCAGCTTAGGAAAATGGCAGAGAAACAGAGACTGAAGACGACAGTCGGAGTTGAAAAAGAGAGCATGGAGGTTCCATTTGGTATTCCAGCAGCAAAACTAAAGAAACAAATGCCTCTTGTGCGCATTTGTCTTTCCTCTCAAGGTCTTTTCAAGAAAGTACTTCTCATGTACCCTCAAACCTCACTGTGCATTTCTCTGTCCAAAAATTACAGGTTTAATTTTTTCTTTCTTTTCCCATAAGGTTTATAAATTTAATTGGAGTGACACATGTTCCAGACATATACCAATGACATGGAAAGATTTAAAACAGCAGGTAACAAGACAGTGTGTACGAGGTGGTCACATTTTTTAAGGGGCACAGAAAAGAACAAGACGGCCTGTCACCACCTCTGCTGGAGGATAATGTACGGGCTCCTTTCACTGTTTTGCTTGTCTGTATTTCCTGACTTTTCTGAAATTAGCATACAGCAATAAGGAAAAAAATAGCCTGAAGAAAAAAAGTATGATTTACTAGGTAGGCTGAGAATTTTCTCAGGATTCTATCCTTACATTTTCAGAAATAACTACTTTGTGAAAAATGGCATGGCTCATTCCATTCATGCCACATTCCTTTGGAGTAGGGATTTGTTTGGTTTGATTTGTTGCCTTTACTTAATTGCAAAGCAAGTATAAAACAGCAGAGAATCTATTTATTTAGGCTTTTTTCAGAGGAATGGGTTGTTGGTATAATATCTAAACTCTGCCCCACAAACTGCTGTAAACATAAAGGGGAAATGGTGACACCGACTGCACTGGATGATGGAGGTTAATGACATCAGCACAAGGACAGACAGGCACAGGTGTCCCTAATGTGATGCAATGAGAAGATTCCAGCTCCAAGGAAGCAGTGACGCACCCAGGGAGGAGGTTCACCCTCAGAGTGAAAGGCCTGTATCCCCTTGTCGGACGGCCAAACACATGAGGGGGAGAGACTGAGCAGCTGTTCCGGATGAAAGAACGCTGATGAGATGGGGCAATTAAATCAACATGGGCTCATGGATAATATTTTGGACCACAAGTTTTTAGAAAGACTTTGTCTCAATCACTGGGGACATTTTCATGGACTCTGAATTGGACGGGCAAGTGATCGATACTAACTCCTGACTGGGGGCAGAGGCAGGAAACACTCACATGTTTATGTCATGACACCCACGATTCCTAAACAGGAGAAAGACAGATACAGAAAGAGAATGAAATGATGAATGAAACGGAAATACTGACAACTGCACGAGTTCTCCAAAGTGTTCTTCCATCTTTTCTGCAGGATAGAAACTATTACACAACAAAAAACCGGTGCTAATGAACCTCACAGACACAGGGACAGAACACGAAGACAGAGCGAACACAATGGAAAAACCACAGGAGGCTGCCCAGCGGAGGAGGGCAGACAGTCACGACCGTGAGAAATGTTGTGTGGGGGGTGCCCAGGGGAGTGGGAAGGGCAAACCTGGAAGGGTGACCGAGTCCTGGATGTCATAAGGCTCAGTGAACGGCAGAGTAACTAGACTATAACCAAGGAGGGGAAGAAACTGGAGAGGTGGGGAGGGAGGGAGAAAAGAAGAAATAGAAAGCTAAAACCAAATACTCACACTCAGGTACAGCTTGCAGCAACCAAAACTCTCCAGAAAAGAGTGCTGCGCTTGACATGGGTGTGAAAACAAATAAGTAACGGGCACTAAGCTCTGAAATACCTGCCACAAGGCTGCTCCACCACAGACTGGACCCAACCAGGTGCACATTTGTCCTGAGCACCATGTGACACTGCGACGCCCCGCCTCCCCTGGGAGTTCACACTGCCACCACCTCACAGGACAGACTCCGGTTAGCGAATCTGCTTGATCCTGTGTGAATCCAGGGTCACGGTTCAAATTCTGCTTCAGCCAACTCCAAAGTGCTCTACCGTGCCCCTCCTGTGACATCTGCACATGTTTTATTTCTTAGTAACTTGTTCAAAAACTCTGTCTCTCATACAATTCTAAACTCTGGAGTTCTCATTTATCCACTTATATACACTTGGAGCTAACAAATAAAAGGCCGGCCCAAAGCAACAAAAGAAACTGCTGTTCATCAGATGTCAGGGAAAATACAAAAACAAACAGACACAAACTGGATCACCATAAAATCCAGTAAAGGACACTGAAAATTATCTCAAATTAGCCAGAATAAGCTAAACGGTGTTCCAAGTTTCCTTCTACATGGCAGGGAAGCCTGCCTGACCTTATACTGGAAAATATGGAACCGAGCCCTGGAACAGTATCTGGCACATAGAAATACCACATAAATGTCTGTTAGAAATCTGGTGCTGTGCCCTGGCCTGTGGCTCAGCTGGTTGAACACTGTCCCGTGCACCAGAAGGTTGCAGGTTTGATCCCCCATCAGGGTGCATGTGGGGGTGGGGGTGGGAGAGCAGCTGATCTATCTCTCAAAACCGATGGGCATGTCCTCAGGTGAGGATCACATGTAGCCACAAGGCCTCCTAGCATGGCACAGGAAGGAGGGTTTACAGAAGCCTGAATGGGAGGGTGGCAGGGAAGAGCGGGACAGGCAAGACAAACAGCAAAGCCCAAGATGGGCCACCTGGTGCCACAGCTGGCCTGCAGGTGAGGCCTCAATTCAGCCACGCCCCAGTCATCACCCCGAATCAATACTGCTATCTTAAAGTTCAGTTTAGTAAATGGAGTCACTTCTATAGTCAATAATACTTCCCCAAAACTAAAAGTTACAATAAAAGCCAAATATATATCATATGGCGTATCTGCATACCTTCTCTTCCCTAAAATTTCCTTGATTATCGAGTTATGGGCAAAAACACAATAACAGATTTGAGACTGCCAATCCAGCCTCACATAATCATCGAATTCCACGCTGCCATAAATACTACAGGAAAAAAATGAATATAACCATGAGCATTTATCTCATCCAGTGCTGTGCCTGGGTCCACATGAGGGGGCAGGGAGCCCTGGGAAGGAACTAATGCTACAGAGCCCCCCCCATGCTCCAGACGTAAGGCTGTACATGTGCTACGTTGGCATTTTAAACAGGTTGCCTTGTTACGCCCTCACTCATACCCTGGGACATAAGCACTGCCCTCACTTAACGGGGAAAATGCAGTCTGAGACAGGGTGAGTGAAGGTACAATTTCACACAGCTGGTGGGGGGGGGGAATTCTGACTCCGGCGCCCACACTCCCTTCTCTCTACTAAGCCGCCTCTATTGCGGGCAGGCAGCCCATGACTGTCTGCTGAAGCACCATTTCATTATGAAAGGCACAGAAAAGCAAAAATTGACAATACTGAAAGCGAGATTAAGGCAAAAATGAAATTTACTTTTACTAATCAAGGACATACACTGGCGATGACGTTAAATTCAGTAACCAGTGTCTTAAGTTGACTTCATCTTATAGATGTTACTCTGAAAAGTGTATGCTGTAAGAAAGAAACTATGAAAACATTGCAGGATGACAGCTTTTTATAGTTCTCCTAAAACCTGTTAAGACATCTTAAGAAAAAGAACAAAACTGAAGATATTCACTTGTTTACTAAAAATTGATGAAAAGAGCATAAATATAATGAGGGACATTTTTGGATAAAGACGTCACCTGGAAAGAACTGAAAGTTCTGGGGAGCTATGAGCTGTACTTCCTTGAGCATCGGAATCTGCCTGGTGGCATCCTTTCCCCTGTCTTAATTTTTTTCCCACAGAACTACCTCTTCTAAGTCACTAATAAAGTAGTGGAGTACAAGTCAAAAGGCAGCACGACTTACTTGGGCTCTCCTATCTTGATGCCAGGATGTTGTGTGTAGGCATGGGAATGTGTGCTGGGGGCAGACTTAAACGCCATTGGACAAATAGGACACTTGTAGAAGACTTCACAGTGAGAACCTTGAATGTGAGACTTCAGTGCGGCCACATCAGAGTACACAACATTGCAATGTACACATCTGTTAGAAAAATAAACACAGATTTGTTACGTTAGCACGAGACCATTACACATGTGTAACTTAACTGGGTAAAAACTGGGTAAAATGAACACATTTTAATAGTCCCTTTAAGTTGCTAATAGCTTTCTGGAAGTAGGTTTCATTTTTTTCTAATGATAGCAGATCAAATTATTTTTATATATGTAAGAAGGAAGATCATGAAGAAAAATAAAACTCAAATGATCGATTTTTTGAGCATCTTTAAAGTTTCTAGGATTAGATGTCCAGACTCGACTGTGATGAGACCAATGGAATTGGGGGCCATTATCAAGGCCAGGAACACAGCAAGGTGTCTGGCTCCGGGCCTTGGAGGAGACTCTAAATGCCGGATTCTGAGGGCTGTGAGGTTCCTCCCCATGCCCTCTACCCAAATGGCCATTTCCAGTGGCAGAATCACTATCTAACCCTATGTGTCATCAATAGAGGAGCACAGAGGAACACATGAGCGCTGGCTCCAAGGCCAAGGCCACCGTTTCCTGGTCCACACTGCTGTGGTTAATGTATCTGGAGGTTACGGGGCCCACGAGGTAGAAAAGGTCAACCACCTAGATTGCTTGTCTCCCAAAAGATAAACTTAAGTCTACTCCGATTTAAGAAATGATATGAATGATAAACTTCTGAAAAACCAACATCTCCAAATAAATTGCCTCTCTAGCTAACCTCTTTACTTCTTAAATTTTTAATAATTTAATTTGTTCTTCGTTCAAATCTCATCCTACAAAAACTTTAAAACGTAGAGATACATTTCTCCCAACTTCATCTTTAACACTCAAGGACTCTCAGCAACACTGAGTGTGTGTGACCATTTGGTGACCTAGTTGTCCTTCTCTGTTGACATCTGACTGTGTGAATGGAAAGGTCAACTTGAGGAACGTAGACTGCAGACAGGGCCTGCCTTCTAGGAGGCAGTGCTAGAGGCTTCTATATTAATCTAAGGTATTTCTATTCTTAGATCCCCCCTTTTATATTCCTGGAGACACTCCCAAAGTCTCTGGGGAGTGGCATGCTCTGAAGGATGTGTGTTCTATAAAGTGTGCCATGTTAAGCTTTGCAAGCATGTTCTAAAAACCATTATTAATGCATTAGCATTTTAAATGATTTAAAGCATAATGTTCAGCAGCATATACATAAAGAACACTAAATAACAACAGGAGAATAGTTAAGGAAAACTCCTCCATCCTATCTACTTTTATTTTAAGCAATAAAGCCACCCAAGCATACTGAAATTATTTTGTGTTAACCCGAGCTTGTGTTGTCTTGAACAGGTTATTATTAATCCTCTCTGGGATGTTTTCTCATTTGTAAAATGAGTTGTTTTTTTTTTTCAGTCCTTCCCAACCCTTAGAAGCCTGTGATTCCTATGAAAAAGATGACATAAAACAAAAACAAATGGGTTACTAATGAAACAGAAGCATTCTCCACACCAAGGATCATAAACAAGAACTAGATCTTTCCCGTCAAGGGTAGAAGGGTGGTGTTCAAAGGGCAAAAGACCAAGGAAGGGCCTAAGGAACAAACAGCTCATTCTCTGAAGTCACCTGGAGTGAGAGACAGTTAATCCTAAAGAAAATAACCAGGATATTAAACAATCTACAGCTGATGAAGAAGGTGACAAAGGCTTGGCCCAAAGAGCATCATGGAGGCCAAAGGAAAACCCTTTGTCATGTAAGGAAAGAAAGAAGAGAATTTAAAAAGAACGAGGGAGAGAGAAAGTTGTAAAACATCTAAAGTGGAAGAAAGGTTCAAGGGCAACAAGAGGCCAATAGTGAAAGTAAGACAAAGAGAAATCAGAATTTAAAGGGGTCACACAGTACCCCAATGCTAACTAAAAATCAGTCTGCTAATATTTAACATACCTGAAATCCTTTGTGTTCTGGGATCGATCAAGTTTCTCTTTATTTTTTAATTTTAAAAATGTTTACAATATAAAAATCCTATAAAATTCCCCTTTCTAGACTCAGATCCAATGGATCGAGAAGCAGGAAAATTCAGAGCTATACAGTGGTGCCTCGGTTTTCAAACATCTCCATTGAGGATCATTTTGGTTTATGACGCCGGATCCCGGGAGGAAATGCTTCGGGTTTCAAACCCGCCTCGGGAGTTGAACATGCCCCGCGGCTTCCACTGAGGGCAAGACCCTGAGGCCCAGCTGTCGGCTGTGGACCCCTCGGGTTTCAAGCGTTTCAGAACCTGAATGGTCTTCCGGAACGGATTCCATTCCAAAACCAAGAGACCACTGTACTTGACTTTTACCAAATCAACCAGAAGCTAGACATGACCCACCCCTCATTATTTGGGCAATGCCCTGTGATCAAGAAGAGAGGAAATGAGACATACTGAACCCAAAAAGAGACAAAGGAAGACATGGGAGCCGTGTTAGAGAGACTCCTCTGCCTAAAAAAAAACAAAACTATAGAGTCAAAAAGGAGAGGAAAACATACAAGGCCAGGGGGCTGCCGAGCCCCAGTCCAATATTAGACTAGACCATTATTTAAAACAGCAAGAAAAAAGCTAGGGTCAAGTTATTTTCTATCATCTAAGGAGGTAAATAGGGGTTAAACTTCAGAATATACAAACACATAGTATTTTTACAGCTATTAAAAGCCTCATGTCCAGGAAAAAAACCTATACTAAACATAAAAATTTTACGTAAAATTCAAGGACCCACAATGAAGCAAAACCAGAAAAAAAAACGCAAAGCAAGGGACCCGCAGGGCCTCTGCTTTCATTCAGGAAAGATACCAGGAATAGCTAACGTTAGAGATGTCTTACTTCCTTTACTTGTTCCAAACAAGTTTACTTTCATTATATTAGAAAAATAAACTAAACACCTGGGGGAAGTTTGGCAGCACTCAGAAAATGCCGTGGGACTGCTCCCCGTCATTATGAAACAAAATGGTACCACTGCGCAGATTCGGGGAAGTGAGAGCACCTTCCCTGCGTAACTTTCCCCCGAGCGCTTGGCGTGCGCTTTGATTATCCTGTTTGCTCTCTAACATTCCCCTGGAGATGCAGGCAAGCATCACACCAATTTTACAGACGGGGAACCAGGGCACCGAGAGAACACTTGAAATATCACACAATTAGCAGAACTGGTACAAAAAACTCTGGTTTCTTAACTTCCAAACCCAAGGTTTTCGACTGGGGTAGATGCCAATCCATTAAACATTGGTGCATCACAAGTCTGGAGGCTGAGGTTAAAATATGAAATAAGTCTTAGTGTTAGAAAAATGGACAGAGCCACCAGGAATTGGTGATGCCATAACCTCAATTTAACTGAAATAAAACTGTCAAATCATACCAACTGGACTTCATTTTTATAAAACATCATAACTGTATTACAACTAAAAAAAAAATCACTGCACTGTATTAACAATTAACAATCTAACATTAAAGATACCAAGCAAAAAAAAAAAAAAAAAAAAGCCCAGCCGGGCGTGGCTCAGCAGTTAAGCGTCGACCTAGGATCCAGGTGATCAGGGTTCAATTAGATCAGAGTTCAATTACCAGTCAGGGCACATGCCCAGGTTGCAGGCTCGATCCCCAGCGGGGGGGGGGGGGGGCAGCTAATCAATGACTCTCTCATCATTGGTGTTTCTATCTCTCTCCCTCTCCTTTCCTCTCTCTGAAATCAATAAAGATATATTTAATAAATAAAATAAAAAAAGATACCAGGCAACCAAACACTTAAGTTTAAACACACAGTACAGTAATACCTCTATTAACAAAGACATCGTGACAATGACAGGTTTCCTTGGTGGGCCTTCATTGGGGCAAAATATAAAAGGCACAGGACTGCATTTCAGAAGGTCACGAGGTGCAGAATGAAGCTCAAGTCCATCAATCAACTGATGTTACCTAAACCAACATTAGATTCGTCAGATGTAGAAGACACACCTGAGCATCTTAGGGGTCGGTGAAAGGGTCATAGTCAAGATGTGTGAAGAGAGGGAAAGTCTGGACAAGGTGATGGAGAAGAAAGAACGGAGGAAGGTTCCCTGGGTGGAAGGCTCTTCCACAAAGAGCAGTGCTGGGGCAGAACATACGCCCAACCCTTTATCATGACAAACTAAAAGGAACCATCACACCCTTTCTGACTTAAAGAGGAAGAGTGAAGAGGTACAGACACGTGTGGTACCCCTGCCGGAGTTAAAATGCAGAGGAGGACAACAGAAGTGTGCTAGAAAGGGTGCAGAAAGGAAAGTTTCAAGCAGTTCAATCAAAGCCAAACCTTGCCACATGCACACTTTTGCCCGGAAGGCGAGGCTCCATTTACCCTCGGGTGTGTGTGAACCAGAGGGCCAAGACCATGTTCAAGGATTCAAACAGGTCAACTCTACTGCAAACGAGTTCGGTTCCCAGAGGATCTTCTGTTAATCGAGGTATCACTGAATGACCCCGAACACGATATGCACAGACCCCTCAAAATGCTGTGTGGTTAGTTAAGTGAATGAGCTTTACTTGCACGGTAAGTGAACGGGATACTGACCGAAAACCAACTCTCCGCGTGTAGTGCAGACAGTTCTTGGTGACGTGGGTCTGGAAGTGCACCGACCTGCAGATGGCCCCGCACTCGGGGCAGGTGTAGGGAGATTTGTGCTGATGGATTCTCTGGTGGGATGCATAGCTGCACTGGTTGGGAAGCAGCATCTGGCAGATAGTGCAAGTCTTCTAAATAAACCAAAGGGGGAGACAGGGTTGGTCCTACGAAGTACTTTCTAACACGCAAAGAAGCTTGGTTAAACCTCAAAATCACTACACAGCGGTCATTTCAAATATGACGACAATTGATTCTAAGCCCAAGGAAAAAGCAAATTTGAAAATTACATGTTCAATGGAAAACTCCTTACCCTGACCATGTAAAATAAAAATATGTACTAAGGAGGCAGGCTCATCCCAAAGTATGCTACGTTTGCATTTTGCTAAGTGTAAAGAGGAGGCATCAGAGAGGTATTCTTGCAGATTATGTAAGCAAATCAGCATCAATGTATAAATACAGGTTTATGGCCATCTATCTTGACAGTAGTCACAGTTCCCACAACCCAAAAACTGTTCTTCAAAACAGAAATGAATTAGAGTTTAATCAAGTTTCTATTTAAGTCACTTCAGTTGTTTGAAATCTGAAAGACAGGAATGTAAACAAATGGCTACAGCCATTAGCTGCTCTTTTTTGCACATGAATTGATCTTTAAATGGATGAGCTGGACATTACATGATTTATAATTTAAATCAATGAAGTGAAGTTCAGATACTTAAATTTAGATTATATTGAAACTTTATATAGAGCTTAAAATCTAATCACATATAAAATAAAAGACTGAAATCCTCTCTGGAAAAGGCCCTACATCATAAAGTAACCAGGAAAAACTGAAACACACTATTTTTCATCCCTCAGATGTTAGCACTGAACATAGCATATTTTAAAAACTTAAAGTAAATATAAACTGAGGGCTTACTACTTCCATTCCAAAAATAAACCTAACACAGCACAAGATAAAATGTGTTTGTGAATACTATTTGGATCTTCATGCAATGCGTGTCTACTGTCTTCTAAAATGTACAGTTTGCATTAAAGTCTGTTTTTAAAAAGCCTCAAAATATACACTCTAGCTAAGATTTAAAATGATCTTCTACACTGAAAACAGAATTATAACATTTTTAAAGATTTTTCATGCTTTTAGTTTTTGAGTCAAGCCCAAAAATTAAGGTTTAAACTTCGGAACGACTTAGACTAAGAAAAATCAGAAACTCACTTGAAAATTCTTTCTTGTTTTTCTCCTGAAAGAACTAAAGTACAAATTTTATCCCACAAAATGTTTATTATAATCACAGAATAGGAACATTACAGGCAGCTTTGAAGAAGTTAGCATCGTTAAAAAATAGCATTCCTTTTCTAATAACAATATTCCAAAGGTTCAGACAAGCCACAAGAAAGAAAACCAATCAACAGATTCGTTAATTAATTATAAGATCCTGCTGACATCTATCTTATCACAGGTAATCATTTGTTTCTCTGAACTAAGGTTTTCTACTTTCACCACAATCATTAATCCCAGGCAGTGAATTATATGTCTGAATTTCCACAGGCATCTTAGAATATCTTGCACTTACTTAGGAATAAATCAATATATTCTATACTAAAGTCAAACATTTTAGATAGGTAGGTAGGTAGATGGATAGGTACTGACCCCATTCCACCATAAGCCAAAAACTAAGTACTTTATATAAATACATTTAAATACAACATCTCATTTAATTCTCATAATAACCTATGAAGTAGATAATATTATGCCCATTTACAGATGAGGAAATGGGGTTTGGAGAAGCTAAGGAACTACCATGGCCCCACAATTAGTAAGTGTAAGAACCAGGATTTGAACTGGACTCTAACTCTACTTCCAAGGCCTGAGACAGAGTGCTCGTGAGGGGGTGTCATGGGGTTACAAGGAATGCACAACACACTGGAGAAGAACTGTTAGCAACTACCTCTGAACACCAACAATGACCATTACGTTGGGATTATAGGGCGTCCCCCTCCCTCCACAGCTTCTCTTTCATCAAAAGCAATGTGGTTATACTGGATTTATAACAGGGAAAAACAGCAACAAAAAGAAAAAAATCTGCAAAGGAGACAAAGATGTGTTCCGTAGGGGCTGAAAAACTTTTCACATTACCTCTCATCAAAATATGCATATCCTTCACAACACACGTAAACCCACACTGAATTGCTTAAATGCTCTTCCCTATTGGGCATTTATGATACATATATAACTATATAGTTACAGATGTGCTGGTGGGTGAAAAGGCTTTGTTGCTAGCAGGTTAACAATAAAGTATCAAAATTATTCAATTCAAAATCGGTTTTATAAGTTATTAAGTGTTGAAACCTGCATGTAACTGCCAAGACTGAAAAATGTTGGTAGTAATGGGGTCACCTAATCACCAGCCTTTCGACACCAACCTCTCTCACACCAGCCTTGGAGAGGGAAGCGTTCCCTTCCTGACGGGCTGTGTGCAGGGTGGTCCCCCAGGCCCCATGGGGCTCTGTGAGGGCGGGTCGCAGCCGTGACCCAACACCACCCCCACCACTGACCGGCAACGTACACTCTCCACATCTACCGGACGAGGCCCCTCATCCACTTTAGATGCAGAAGTACCAGGAGAAAGTGGGAGCCAGTGTGCACGTCAGCCCCAAACCAAGAAGCTTTCACATTCTGCCGTGACTGAACCAGGAGCATTCAGTCCCTGGGAAGCGCGCTGAATGAAGACCTCAGGTTCCATGTATACGTACAGATGTGTACACACACCCATGTGCACACCGTATTCACTCCCATGTTTCTCTGTTTAACTGCTTCCACTCCTCACCTCCATTCCGTCTGAGAGAAAGCATGCTGTTTGGGTTGCAGACATTTCTTCTTGACGCTTGGCATGACATCAATAGTTTCAGACCCACACGAATACAGTTTACCTAACTGTACGTCCTCGAATTTCAGTCACTGTATCTGTTCAGATAATGCTGTTATCCCTGCTCCGGAGAGAGTGGTGATGCAACAGCCTGTGTCCATTAGATTCTCTGGGCTCCTTTGCATTCACGGCCATGACCCCCTTCTCTGGATTTGGGGACAGACTTGAGCAGAGAAGCAGGCCAGGATTTCTGTGGTCTAAAATAACATGACTTACCTTCCTTTTTAAAAAATAAAAAAAAAAAAATCAAAGAAACTACAATATATCTTAAAACTCTAACTCTCTACAAGTTGAGCTTTTTACAAGATAAAGCAATTTAATGGGATAGTACCTGCCTTTTGAATAGAAAAAGTACTTAAATGGATTCAAGTGTCTTCTGGCATTTCATTTACATTATCTAAAAATGGATAAATGTTTTCAGTATTTAAGCAATAAATGGTGAGTTTCTTCTCTGGAGGAGACTCATTTGCTCAGAGAACTGCTACTTTTTCAAGAGAGTACTTTTCAAAAGTGAGGAAACACAGGCAAACAGCTGAAAAGTGATCATGATCCACACTTGACAACTACTCATATTGCACCTTCTCTCCCTCCCTGGCACTAAAGTCAATGGCTGCCACTGCCATGTGGGCTATGCGTCAGGGGAAGGGGCACCCCACGGCCTTGTTAAGGGTTCAGGGATGTCTGAGTAACAAGAAAAACAATTCTATGTGTTTCAACTCTTATTTCAGGGAGAAAGAGAGCGTGGGAAAGGTACTGGGGGGAAGGTGATAAAGGCTAGAGATAAGTGAGTTCATACAGCACATATTTATGTGCAAATTCCAGAGACCAAAGGCCTGAGACAGCCTGAGACGGTGGATCTAAAGGTCAAACTCCTCAGCTTCACAGTCAGCTCAGCTGCAAACTGTTTCTGCCTCATTAACAGCAGCTCCGTATTCTTGTGTCTACAATATAATTACAAAAATAATAATAATAAACTATGCCGCTTTGTTTCCTGGCTTTCACTTTCCTAGGATGTCACAATGAGAACATGGAGCATTTTACTCAGGTCTCAACCGGAAATAAGAATTACAGCAGAAATGAGTCTATATATCTTGGTTCCCAAAGCTAGCTGGCTGTGGTGGCTTTTTCCTCAAATCATTCTGCTACAGTGAAAATCCCTAATAGGAGTTGACAGTTAAATGAACAAATTTCCAGAAAACAATATGGTCAACACATATAATCTATTCAGATGATAATCAGTGGAGAACAGTTAAATTAAAGGTTGGTAACATAAACTGGGACAGGCCTAGTCTGACCAAAATTAAAATGAAGCATTTTTGGAGAGCAGGGCCAAAAACTGAAAGACATGAGTCTTCAGCTAATAATGGTATCTCGGGCAGGCGAGGGAACTGAGGTGAGCACCATGGTTTCCAGAAGCTGCCTGAGCAGTGTGTCTAGAAACGAGAGCTGGCTGGGCTGCTCAAGATAATTTAATGCACTTAGTATATTGTGTTAATGATGCCCAGAAAGTTCCTGAAGCTAAACTGAATCAGCAATCCTGAAAATGGGCACCAGGACAGGTAAGTCACCTTCATCTGCACTCCTGCAGCTGATCTGGATGTCGTAACCGAAGAGCCAATTCTTGAACAATTCCCACGGTCCCACAACAGTACAATGCTCGTCTATATCGCAGGTTATCAGCATAACCAAGGGGATGGAATGAACCAGCAATAAAGAAATCCTGCCTTGAGTCCTGACTGTGCCACTCACTGGGGCTCTGTGTCTTCAATTGTGAAACAAAAGGGCTGACCAAAGGACCTGTAACACCTGATTCTATGGCTGATGCAGATTCTACAGGACAAAACTGATTTTGCCAATTTCTTAGAGGTCACAGTGTGCACTTTCAGTCTGTACTTGGCTAAATTTAGTCATGATTTCACGGCGAAGTGAAGCGATGACATTCCAGTATGTTTAAATATCAATTATTAAAACTAAAGTTGTCAGCTCTTCAATACTTCATGGAGAGGAGGAAAGCTTCTCTCACCCCTCCACCCATTCCTTTTCTCAATGTGACCCAAAGCAGGGGTTATTAATCAGACGGGTCTGCATACAAACCCCCAACCAGGGCAGATCACCTGGGGTTAGAAGTCCAGTACCCATGTGCTCCACTTTTATTGTACCACTTGGTCCCATTCAGCGGGGAGAAGTGATCCCCCGATGACGTCCCGCCATCCCGCCCACTCCCTCAGCTGCCTGCTCCCCGGCGGGTAAGCAGGTGCAGGCAGGGCAGTCCAACCCAGACCTAAGCATGCCTGGAGTACTGTTCCCTATCCTGTACCAGAGTGTGACGGAATTCTATGACCTGGATTCTGGCTCAGCCAAACCACATATTCCAACCCAGCTCTAACAGACACCTGCACCGGAGGGCTTGCTGAGCACAGGGCCAGGTAATAACAGAGTGGCACTGACTCTGTAAGGCAATCATTATTTGCACAGAAGTCTGTAAGAGTAGGAGCTGCTGGAAGGCGGAATTCAGCAAATGCCACCAAAGCCTTCCTCTATCCTGTTACATACTGGCAAAGTCTCACAAGGCTAACCACCCAGGATGGGGGATGGGGGAGGAGCCCTGGCACACACGGTCGCAGTTGGTGATACGAGAAGAGATCCTTTGCTGGATTCAAACACGCACCCTTGGAAAACTCAGAAAAGGATCCGATCAAACATAAACAGGAGTCCAAATATAAATGAGCAGAAAATGAAGATACAAAGTGAAGGAAGGCAGTGACTGCACTAAACCAAGAAAAGGCTGTTCGCCACAGAGAGGCTGAGGTCTCCAGAGGCTGGCCTCCACAGGTGGGAGTGGGGGGAAAGCTTGACCTCAATCCTTTCACAGACGGGGCTAAGAAAAAGGGGGTGTGCACTGAGCACCGAGGCTTGGAAGAGAGACGTCCAGAGAGAATGGAAGGCTGTCCTCCCAGGAAACCTGGTTCCAAAACAAATGAGCATCAGGCTGAAGCCTCGGGCAGAGCCCAACGTTAACTGCAGAATCTCCCCTTGAAAACAGCAGCTGCGTTCAGACACTTAAACAACAGAGTGGGACTTACTCCCAGGAAAATGGGCTAGAAGTCCCTTTCCCTATTCTTTCCACTAAGCACGGCTACCACTCCCGGGCATTATACATAAAGGCTAACTGGGGACCTCGGGGACAAGGATGATAGCACAGAAGCCTTCCGAAATGAAAACTACAAAATGACAAAAGAAATCAAGGAAGATCTAAGTAAAGAAGAAACATTCTGTTCGTGGACTGAAAGACTCAACGTAAGTAAAGATACCAATTCTCCCCAAACCGATACACAGGTTTAACTTAATTCCTATCAAAACCCCAACAAGAGTTTTTATACATATTGAAAAGACTATTCTAAAATTTATATAGAAAGGCAAAAAAACTAGAATACTTAAAAAATTTTGAGAGAAAAGAATAAAGCTAGAGGAATCAGTCTACTGGATTTCAAGACATTTTATAGTTATAATTAAGACAGTGTTATTAGTGAAGAGATAGACACATAAATCAATGGTACAGGATAACCCAGAAATAGGTGACACACAAATATGTCCAACTCATATTTGATAAGGTACAAAAGCAATTCGATGGAGGACAGGTGGCCTTTTGGACAAATGGTACTGAAAGAAGAGAACACACATGGGCAAAAATAAATAAATAAATAAATAAACCTAAACCTGACGAGGTCTCACACCTTATATGAAAATTAACCCCCAACGGATCACGGGCTTAAATGTAAAGCATAAAACTACAAAACCTTCAGAAAAACACACAGGAGAAAAATTTCAGGATCTAGAACAAAGAGTTCTTAGATTTGAATCACATATCCAACAAAGGACTGGACTAGTATCTAGAACATATCACGAATTCTTAAAACTCAACAGTGGGGGGGAAAATCTAATCAGAAAAGGGCAAAAGACATGAAGAGACATGTCACCAAAAAGATATACAGGTGGCAAATAAACATGAAAAGATGTCCAAAATCATCAGTGATGGGGTACCTGCTGCACACTAAAACCACAAAGAGCTATCACTATAAAAAATACCACCACCAAATGCTGACGAAGATGCAGAGAAACCAGGCCACTCATAAATTGCTTGTGGAATATAAAATGGTGCAGCCACTCTGGAAAAGAGTTTTTTAAAAATATAAACATGCAACTACTATATCACCCAGGCATTGCACACTTGGGCATTTATCCCAGCAAAATGAAAACCTGTGCTCACACAAAAGCCTATGTTTATGGCAGCTTTATTCATAATAGCCCTAAACTAGAAACAATGAAACCACCCATCCCTCAATGACTGAATGGTTAAACAACCTGTGGTACAACCATACGATGGAATACGACTCAGCAATGAAAAGGAACAAACTATTGATACATGCAACAACCTGGATGAATCTCCAGGGAATGATGCTGAGTGAGAGAGTCAATCTCAAAAGGTTATAAATGGTATGGCTCCATTTATATGGCATTCCTGAAGTGACAAAATTAGAAATGGAGAACAGATTAGTGGTTGTCATGGCTTTAAAAGGGGTGGGGTGGCTCCAAAGAGATGAGAGATCCTTGTGGTTATGGAAATACTCTGTATATTGACTGAGTATCGATGTGAACATCCTGGTTATGATATTATTCTATATTTTGCAAGATGTTACCATTGGGGGAAAGTGTATAAAAGGTATACAGGATCTCTCTGTATTATTTCTTACATGAATCTAAAATTATTTCAAAATAAAAGATTTGATTCATTTGAGATTTAACAATCCCTCAAAAAATTGAATGATTTGAGAAGGAAGACCCAGAACATTAGCACAGGACACTTCGGCATTATCAGGTAAGATTTTAAAATCACAGGGGCACTTCTAAGTAGACGCTGGGCAGGAGGGGGGAGAGGGATATCCCTGCTGCCAGTCAAGCAGCACACCTTTCTCTGGGCCTGGTGAAGTCAAAAGGTGAAAGGCAGTGAGCAAGGCGTGGTGGACCCGTTAGTCTCACCAGGGCCCTGAGGTCACACACTTGAACCTTCAGAATCAACAGAGGCAGCAGGGTCAGTTCAGGAATCTGGGTGGATGATTCTCAAACTAAGACCACAGTGCAGATCTGGGGAACCCTGCCCTGGGAAACCTCAGGGAAGCCAGAAGAGAAACGGGCAGCTACAGGCACAGCTCTTAAACTGCCCTGGGGTCCTGTTCTAGAAAGGATGGCCAGGGTGTGAGCCATGGAGTGTTGTTACAAATGTGAGGTACTCTACTCTTTCTCAGTTTACCAGTGAGCAACCAAGAAGGTGAAGGTCAAAGGAGAACCAGAAGTAAGTTTTAAATACACGAATGTCTTGGACAACAGAGAAAAGAAGGCGCTCAGGAAAGACTGGTACTTGAGGTGCCATTAGTTCAAACTCTAAATTTTATAAGAAGTCATAAGTGTTTTAAGAGAATAAACTGTTTATATAGGTGGATTTTTTTCCCATTTGAATTTAAGTTCACAAGTTGCAAATTGGCCAATGTCATGTGAACGGCGAACTGGAAAAGATGAGATGAATAATTTTCTCTTCTTTCTTCTGTTCTTCCTGTCTTCAACCCCACCTCCCACTGCCACCAATACCTGATGCCACACCAGGGGACATAGATAGGCGAGGACCACCCTAGCTTTCTCTACCTTTGAGGCTAGTCCAACAATAACCATACAGATCCCACCAACCTCCTGGACTGTGGAAGAGACTCAAGGTAGGGCAAAGGCAACGGAACAAACAGAACTAAAGACATAAGTGTGGCTTTGTGTTTTTTTCCTGCTTCCTTTTAAGATGGAATGAAATATCACCCTTTTGATGAAGTGGGGCAAGAGAAGAGGGCACCCATATAGAGCCCACACATTGTCACTAGGACACACTAGAAGAGCAACATCAATCGCTGCCTTCTTGAAGTTGGCCACTTGACTCTCTTGAGTGTTTTACTGTCAGAGCCAATTAGACATTTAACATCCATTGCTGCAAGAATGTTCTCAAACTCTTTATCGCATCCACTTCCACTAAACTGAAAACCCAAGAGAAAAAAATTATTGAGGTATACTTGATTATCTGTTCCCCAAATTCAAAATCCTGCAAAAATCTTAACTTAGTCATTGGCCTTGGGAAACTATCATGGGGATATTGGAGGCAAATAAAAGAAAAATCGGTTTACGGTTGAGTTTTCATAAACAGAAGTTTGAGTCAGAATATATTAGGCTGAACGAGTACCGCCTTCCAATTCTGGTTTGGATAATAAATCATACGGTCTCTCTAAGTTCAAATATGTTTCATTCAACATGTCCAGTTACTTCCAAATGACAGGTATCATGTACTTGTAAAACACATTTATCTAATAGCCAAAAACTGGCCTCGTGGAGAAGCAATGCCCATTTGAAATATATTTCACCAACATCAACCTACACTTCACTATAACAAAACAACAAAAAAGCTGCAAACAAATGCAAAAGTATCCTATTTAATAGAGGTGGGTTTTCCACTTGTAGTTAAATTCACCGCAGTAAAGAATATTACTGAATATACTTCAGGACCAAGCAGGCAAACTGTAAAACGGGTACCAACTAGGTATGTTTAACTATAAAAGACAGTAATTGTAAGTAACAGGAATTTTTTAAATACCAATATTGTCACTAATAATTAAGGAACATTGGTGATGTAGCCTGACTGAAACCCTTATTTCAATGGGATGATATACAGTAATTAGCTAGATCTCAGATTCCTTACACATATTCCAATGATCCAATATCAAGAACTCCGTTACTTACCCTAAATCTTAGGTGCCATAACTCAACTAGTACATAGAGTTTCTATCTAAAAGAACTGGCTTCCCCAAAAAACATTTTTAAGTCAGATTCATGTTTCAACATTGTTCTGCTCTATGAAAACAATCCTTCCTCTCTTGTGTATGGGCACACACATGCATCCACACACATCCACTCACACCCTTCCATTTAACTGAGCTCCCATCCCTTAAAACAAGGGCATCGTTTAGAACACTCATGTCTACAGATTCATCACCGAAACACCAAAATGTAAATGATACTCTACTTGTCCACTCGTATCTGCAGCCTGCTGGAAATGTGTAGCCAGCGATGTCTCGTCCTGGAAAACTTCGTTGCACTCCAAACATTTCAGACTATGCCTGCAGAGCTTGGACGGGTCTTCGTCTAGAGGCATAGCTGGAATGATGGGTGTGCTTGAAGGAGCTGATATGACGGTCCCAGTTATACCAGACTGGATTTTGGTTACAGTGTGTGTGCCAGCCCCCACAGAGCTCGGCAGAGCAGAAGATGCAGCAGAAGTATTGCTTGATGGAGAAACAATCATTTGATCTGCTGGGACAGGCTTTAGAATCAAGTGGGAGCACTGCATTACAACCCCCTTCTCCTTATGCCCACGGGCGTGGGAGAGGAGGCTGCACTTGTTGTAGAAAACGAGGTTCTTTGTACAGTGGTTACATGTCACCTCGATGCGCACACTGCGTCTGTCGTAGTGCTGAGTCAGACTCTTTTCAAGAGCGAAGGAGTCGCCACACTCCAAGCACTTGTACCCGCGGGTCGGCAGCGTGATGCCTGCATTAGCAGGGGGACTGAGGTTGGGGATGTAAACTGGAACGGGGTTGACACTGCTGAGCACCTTGTTGAAAGCTTCCACCACAGAGCTCTGCAAGGAGGACACCACCTGGACTCGAGACACCTTTTTGGGTGGTTGCGAGGCTGCCGCATTGATTATTGCCTGCTTTATTTGCTGCTGAGGTTTGGTTAGCACTTGGCGGAGCTCAGAAGTGGCCTGGGCGCCCTGAGGCAGAAGGTTAAGGTTGGCGAGGTGCACAGTCTTTGGCACGAGTTTGGCGTTGGCCAGGCTGGATGCCGGCACCACAACGGTTTGCTGCTGGATGGCGTTGGCAGCTTTAATGATAGCACTGCTGGCACTCTGAACAGAGGCAGCAGATATGACCGTGGCTTTGACCGTCGTGTTGTTAGCGAGCTTCAAATTAATGACTTGAGATCCTGCCGTCTTCACGGCAGACACTGGGAGAAAGGCAGTTGCCACAGGCTTAATAGTGACCTGTTTGGGGGTCAGCTCTGCAGGGGCAACTGCGTTGGTGACAACAGCAGACTGCAGAGGCGCTCTGGGGGGAGAGGAAAGGACGGCAGCTGTAGTTGAAGATGACAGAAGTGAAGTCACAGAAGCCATCACAGGCCCCGTCTGCTCAGAGGGCTTTTTTCCAGAGTCAAGATCGACTTCTGGCAATACCCTTGTCACTGTTCTCTTTATTTCCCCAGACGACGTCTTAATGGTTTTGATGCGGACTTTGGGAATTGCTGGTGTCGATCCTGCAGGGGATGACGGAGATCCCTTGCTACTGTTTTCACTTGAAATGCTCCTGGGGCTATCCGGCTGCTTTAGGGACACCTTCTTTGTCCCATCGATGAGGCTCTGGGACTCAGGAGACTTTTCAATGGCTCTGGGACTATCATTGACTTCTTTTGGTAATGGAGAGGGTTCCCGTGAATTCGTCACTGGTTCTTTACAGGAGTCTGAAGCAGCCTTTTTAGCACTAAGAGCTGCAATGGCAGCTATACAGGAGGAAAGCTTGGAGGATGGCTTTGACCTTGACGGAGCCACACTGCCAAGGGCGGCGTCGTTCTTCTCGGAGCCCAGCTTCCCGTCATGGACCCTATTTTCAAGCACCTTTTCAGAGTTTTCCTTCAATCTATCCTCCACTTTTCTGACTTTAAAAGGTTCATACACACTCAGATTTATAGAATTTGTTTCTGTTTCTCTCTTGACAACTTTGTTTTTATCTACACTGCCCGAAGTAGAGATTCCAGTTTTGCTTAAGTTTTCCCCTCCGAGCGCCTTCAGTTTCTCATAGTCCTGCTGGGAAACCGACCCGCTCAGCACATTGGATCGAAAGCCTGAGCGCATGTCCTCTTTATCAGGGGGGTCATCCACCTCTATCTTCTCGTCGTCATCAAACTCTTCAGCACTTGAGATAGGGCTAAACTGGCTGAAAGCCGAGTCTTTTAAAGTCACCTCTGAGGTAGGCACATCTCCTTTCAAGGACTTCGATCCATCCTTACTGTAGCTGTCAAGAGAGGACGCTGCAAGAAACCCATTATGCAGGCCGTTGCCCGTCGGATTGTGGCCGTCTTTCTCTGCGCCCTCGGAGGAATCGATGTTCCGAACGTTCTTGACAATAACGCTGACGCCCACGTCAGAAGAGGACGGCGTGTGGGAGTCGTCATCGCCGTGAGCGCTCTGCTTGATGTGGCTTTCCTGGTCGTCGTGTCCAGATTCAATAGCTGCTTTAGGATCCACCATATCTGGGATGTCAAATGCTGCCAGGAGGTCATCAAAGTCTGGGGTCTTCATATCCCCCATGGTCATGAATTGGATCAGATGTTCTGTTAAACAAACAGAAAATAATTCCATCAGCAACTGGCATTTTGTAATGAGGAGATAAATGCCCCCCCTAGCATTCACACTAACACAGTGATGAGCACCAAAAACAGCAAGTCGGTAACTACACAATTATTATAACTGCAGAATTCTGAGTCCAAGTGAGCAGACCCAGAGAATATATACAAAGCCTTGGTGATTACAGCTCCACAGGAATTCCTCTAAAATGCTGCATACGGCGTGATCGGCATGGCAGCTCTCTAGCAAGAATAAAATGGACCAAAACTGTCATTTTAAGAAAAGCAGGTTTTGGTGTAACAATCAGAAAATGTGTCATTTTATCACTGGATTCATCGCACTGTTTTCACAAAAAGCTACTTCCAAACATATTTTGATCTTGACAGCATTTATTTCCACTGGCAAAATTATCACTATTATAGTCACATCAGCTTCGGGATATCAAATTAAAAGAAAGATATTACAATCAAAAAACCAATAACAGAACATTCACCCACAGGACAAATTAGCATCCCAATCCACCACAGCACAGCTACTGCTAATCAAGGTCCCCCTGGGATTTTTAAAAATCCCTGAGGGGCTAATTCCACCCATTTTTATTGAATCCCAATTTTCTCTATTATGCTAGGGGAAAAAATACCATCCTGGCAGAAACGTACAGCATCTCTCCCCTGTCCCTCTCTAGTGCAGTGGTTTCAGTGGTGGAGGTGACACATAGCTGTTTTCTAATCAGCACTCACCAGACACAGCCGTGCAAGTGGCTGTGGCAGCTGAGAAAGACCCTGATGTGAAACGACTCTCAGTGGGTAACAACACAGACCCGAGGACTGCAGAGCCGGGAGGGGGAGGCCCTCTCTTTTACCCCAGAGTCAGATATGGGTGGACAACATTCTACAGAGAAGTGCTCCCATTCCTGTCCACAGAGCCTTGGGTGGTGGGACAATTTTAGAAAAATGGACAGTCCTGGCTGTTCCTAAAGATGAAGGATATATAAATACATGAAGTGCTGGGGGTCTTTCAAGGGTGCCCTTTACCCCACCTTCAGAGGATGAGTGACTGTGGGGTTGAGATAAAACTCCCACTGTAAGAGAGATCCTTGTCCTCCCTGAACCCCCAGAGCACCCCATCTATGCTACTATTTCCTGGTATGTACTATATGTGTGTACTTGTCTCTTCTTACGTACTGGCCTATCCGCACTCACCTTTACACCACAAATGCCAGATAACTAACACACCACAAGTCGGGGGCCAAGACACTGGATTTATAACAAGAACAGGCCTGGAGCCAGCTCGGAGACCCTAGGAAGTGAGGGAATCTCTTTGGGCCAGTTCCTTCTTTCTTCAGTGGCGGGAGGGAGGCAAGCAGCCAGGAAAGGAAGGAAAGAAGGAGAGGGAAAAGGGGAGATGAAAAATAGGAAAGGGCAGAATAGGAGGCAACAACCAATGTCAGAGGGGAAGGTTACAGCTGATTTGGGGCAACTTTCAATAGAAAACTTAACCTAACTGATTTGTAGATACATATTCCTAGACTCTTTCTTCTTCAATTTTTTTTATTCCTTTTTTAAATCTACTTTAAATCACTAAGACGTGGTCTTCCACATTTTACTGAAGTACTTAATAATTTACTTTGTTGTACAACCTGTGAAAGACCACGTACCCCCAAGAAAAGCAACTACACAGCCATGGCCCGTTTGCTCAATGGTTAGAGCTTCGGCCTGCGGAATGAAGGGTCCCAGGTTCGATTCTGGCCAAGGGCACGTACCTCGGTTGCAGGCTCAATCCCCAACCCCCATCAGGGTACGTGAGAAAGTCAACCAACCAATGTGTCTCTCTCACGTTGATGTTTCTCTCTCCCCTCTCTCCCCACCCTCTCCCCCCCCCCCACCCTGAAAAGCAATGGAAAAAATATCCTCAGGTGAGAATTAAAAAAAAAAAAAAGTAACGACATAAAGGTCAAGGTTGAACTTTCACTCAGGTGACAACATGCGCACCAATCCAATGAAAACTCCAACCACAAATCCATCATCAGTGGCTAAGACACCCTCAGCATACTCACGCCCTCTGGGAAACACCCAGACACTTCTAAGAAGCTGGTTGGAAAAACTGCTGTTGAAGATGAAATAAACACTCATGGTTCAATAGGAGCTGGAGAAAAAAAATCACCTTCCATTCACACACGTCTCGGTTAACACAGATCTAAAGGAGCCCCACATACTTTTCTCTAGGAGGTCTGCCCTGCTTAGAGAAAACGCTCAGGGCCACTCTTCTCTCAGACCAGACAGAATAACGTATCCCCAGCATCAAACTATAGCCAGGACAAAGGTGCAGAGGAAACAACACAACACTTCCAAGCTCATATTGATGTAAAAATATCTGTAAGAAATCATACCCAGCACGGAAGTTTGTGATGATTTCCTTTTCAAAACGAAGCTGAACACTTACACTGCAAAATATGGGGAATGAAAAATCCATCAGATATGTCTACTTAGGAGTCCACCCACTGAGGAATAATCCCTGAATGTCGCCACTTCTATTTGTAAGTATCATATCGCAGCTCTAAACAGAATACTCACAAGAAAAGCGCCATTCGCAAAGCAGCCCTGTGGTCTGTCTTTACCAGCCACAGTGACCTAAGTTTGCAGATCACTGTTTGCAGAGAATTCAGGACATAGAGTCATGAACCAACAACCCCCAACCTCCACCACCAGAGTTGAAGGTGATTTTCTTTTTCTTTTAATCCTCACCTGAGGATATTTTTTCATTGCTTTTCAAGAGAGAGTGGAAGGGGGGAGAGGGGGGCGAAAGAGAGAGAGAGAGAGAGAGAGAGAGGGAGAGAGATGGAGAGAGAGAGGTGAGAGAGACACAGCGATTGGTTGCCTCCCGCACTTGCCCTGACTGGAGCCCGGGATCGAGCCTGAAACCAAGGTACATGCCCTTGGCCGGAATCAAACCCAGGACCCTTCAGTGTGGGGGCCAACGCTCTACCCACTGAGCCAAACCAGCTAAGGCCCTCCTTCCTTTCTTCACAGCTACATGGGATGTATGTCATTTGCCCTTTATTTAAGTAAAAGACATCATCCAGTTTCACATCATTCACCCCAGAGGGTCATCAGTTCAGGAGCAAAAAGAACATAAGAGAAATTCAAATACTCATGGGTGGCAGGCCCAAGACACAACCGCAAGAAATTATAAAAGGTCGCCACATGAGTGACTGGTAGTTCAGACCAGCAGTGCAACTGGCAGGTAGTCTTATGAATACTCGGAAGATCAACGCATGATTCTTTTTTTTTTATGATTTTTTAAAATATGTTTTTATTGATTTCAGAGAGAGGAAGGGAGCAGGAGAGAGAAACATCAGTGATGAGAGAGAACCATCGAATGGTTGCTTCCTGCACGCCCCCCACTAGGGATTGAGCCCACAACCCGGCATGTGCCCTGACCGGGAATCAAACTGTGACCTCTCGGTTTATAGGTCAACGCTCAACCACTGAGCCGCACTGACCAGGCTCAATGCATGATTCTTATAATCTCCTGTTTACGTAGTGGGGACCTGCATGACCTGCCCATGGCCAGGTGCCTCTGAGCAGCTAGGATGTCCTTGAGTCAGTGGGAGGATGCTGCCCACCATAAGGCCCGTATCTTTTCCTATCTGCCCAAGTAGAGCAGACTTAAGGCTCGGGAAACCCCAGCCTGCAAACCCCCCAAGGAGTTGAGAAGACATTTCTGATGCAGGAGCAACTCTTTCTCTGCAGTAATCCAGCCACACACCCTACTGTCTCGTTCCTCTGTATCCCCTTACATTTTCTCTTGAGGGAATAATGTAGAGCCAGGGGTGGACCAATGAGACATCCTTAGAGGTAAGAGGGAATTAGTTGTGGTTTAAAAAACTATGAGTCAGCCCTCCTAGTTCACCTGACGGAACCCTGACTGCCAGGTGAAACAGCACAATGGGCATAAAATACTGGGGGCGGGGGGAACATCAACGGCAGGTCACACTGTCTGAAACCCAAGATCGTACGTACTGTGCGGGTGCAGTCGCCTCTCAGGGTTGTATAATTGTATAATTAATGTAATAAACACCGCTCTCTGTAACTTCACACTTCTTTTTTGGCTTATAGAAATGTTTTTCATACCCACAATCACACATCCTATTACCCGTTACCTTCCCACATTTGGGAAGGCGAGAGCAAATTTTCCACTTGGGAGAAAAAAAGGTATTTGACTCCCACTTCACTTCTCAGTTATATAAAGTACAAAGAAATGTTTATGCTTGCAGGTTTTCTTCATTTTTCCTCCCAATTCCTAAGTACCACTCTTTTAAAAATAGATCCTTTTGCTTCAAAACATCACAAAAATAAATCTCAATCTTCTCTTAAAAGATAACACAAAAAGATCTCAAAATCTGAGCTTCTCTTAGCCTCAACAGCTTGATTTACAAACAGAATTAGCTTTAGTTATTGTAACAATGTCTTTCATTTCATTTACACGCTGTAAAATATATCTTCAAAGGCACTAACAGTCTTCTAATTTAAAGCTAACCCCCATTTCAATAACCTATAATTCACTAACAACATTGTGCTTAATGTCAAAAGTCCTTTCACCCAAAGACATTGAAAATACCTGGGGGAAAAGGCTGGGCCTGCTGACAGAAAAGGAAACTGAAAGACCTCAAGTGTGTCACATGATCACTTTACTCCCTCCTATGACACAGACAAAACATTTCCCTTCCTATCAAAGCCTCTTAAAATTACAGAAAGCTATTTCATCCTTGTTGGCAAAAGTCAAAAGCTATCAAGTCAAAAGAAAACCTTAAGAAAAACCCTTACTCATACTTATGTTTTGCAATATAAAAGAAAAAAAAATCTGTTCATGGAGCTGGTCCCAATTTCCCACTAGAGAACGACAGCTGAAAGGTTCGGGCATTACTTAACCATGGTCCAGAGAGACAGGCCCAAGCCCAGCCAAGGTTTTGCCTCCAAAATGAATATACAAGGTCAATCTGAGCAGTGAAAACAGGTCTGCTTCCCCATTTGAGTGGAGAAACTAACATTTTCGCCACTACCATTTTCTCTACCAAAAATCAATAAACTCCAAATCATAACAATCCTAAAGAAAAACAAACCAAAGTCTATTGACCACTCTGACAGCATTATACACACTTTCCATAAAATAGCAACAATAATACAGGTTTGTTATTCTCTTTGGGGACTATATTTATCACCATTTTCTTGCACGATCTGGCCATTGAAGCCCTTTAAAGAAATAATTCAACAGATTAATGGATGTAATTCATGTCTCTTCCCTTATCTTTTCTCCAAATATAAAATGTTATGACACGCGTTAATATTACGCCATGTTTCCCGTTTACTTTGTTCCTCACTGAAAATGATTCCAGCACCCCATTTTTAAATGTCTTCGCAGGACGGTTTCTCATGGCCCTCCACATTCAAATCCTTGTTTTTCCCATCACACTAGTAAGCGGACCTCTGAGCTTCCTCCATCACCAATCTTTTTCATCTTTTGCATTTTCAGTGCTCTCGTTAGATCTCTTCGACCACAAAAAAGGAAGGAATGTAAGGCAGGGGAGGGATCACATCTCTTATCCCCAGTTGACCTTTTGCTTCTACCCCACTTCAATCTGAACTGTTTATGAGGGAAAAATAGTTTGTGGCTGCAATCGCATTCCAAACACCAAGCAGGTTCAGTGACACGGGTCTACCTCATGCTTCCAGTTTTCCTAAACCAGCTGGGAACACATGTCAGTTTTGAGGTGTTTAAAAAAAATCTTATCAGCTACTGGAGAAGGCGTTAAGAGCCCCTGCCTCGATTTTCTCTAGGAAAGTGGGTGGGGGGTGAGAAGACCGGGCCCCAAAACTGGCAGAAACTTGGGCTTCAAATTAATACACAATAACACAAACACATACATATGCATACATGAATGTCTAAATGTGGACAGCTTTGAGGAAAAGTAAGCAATAATAAATGAACTACGGAAGGAATATAAGATTTACAGGTCATTTGAAGGCCCCGAGCAAGTGACAAACGCCAAAGAAAGTGCCTTTATCTTCTGTCCTCCGCACTAATCAGACCGTGAGTGAATCTTGACAATAAGTGAGCACCTCATGGGTCTGGGAAGGTCTGTGACACTCCACTCATCTTCCAGCCCCCGTGGGTGGGGACCCTGATCACACTGCCCCTGAGGGCAGGAGAACATTTCCTAAACAGCATACTCGGAGCCATTCATGAAGATAGCTCATACACAGGGGAAATGAACAGAGTACACATTTTGTTAATTCTGTATGTGTTAACAAGAAATTGGTAAATATGACCCTGGCTGCGTAGCTCAGTTGGTTAAAGCATCGTTCCAATACACTAGGGTTGTGGGTTTGACAGTCTACCAATGAATGCATAAATAAGAGGAAGAGACTGATGTTTCTCTCTCTCTAAAAATCAATAAATAAAAAGAAAAAAGAAACTAGTAAATACAATCAGTGTGATCCAGAATATACATTTCATTGTTCTACCAGATTCTGATGGTATCATCTGTCAATACACAGATACTTCGGTCTTGCGTTTTCTCCTTCAGTTCATACCTAATATTCCTGATTTGAATATAGCTGATGTGAAAGTTCAAGCTGTTTCTGGAAATAAAAACCTAGAATCACGTAATCAGGGCACAACCTTGGGAAACACAAGAATAAAACCAACCCGGCCCTTCCCTGTGGCTGTTCTGGCTCCAAGCCCCACCCCCCCCACCCCCATGTTCTCCAGAGGGCAACGCACTACCACAAGCAAAGGTTACCACAAGCAAAGGTCCCGCGCACCCCTCGGCCTTTTCAGCTCAACCTGCATTCCTGGCTTACTGCTCACCCCTCACTCCCACCCCACCTCCAGCTCCAAGCATTCGCATGTCAAATCAAAGCCATAAGAGAGCCTTTGCTTTTTTCCCTGGGTTCTGCAGCTGCCAAGAAAACCTCCAGAGAAGGCTGGGCTGTGCAAATCCCTGCTCTGTATCCCCTGGGGTCCTCAGTGTCACTTAAGCTCCACAGTCTTCTCCTTAGTATTAACTCCCACCCTGCCGGGAGACACAGGCTGTTTCTAATCTTTTCCTCTTACCTACTCCACTCCACGCCTTGGCCTTTTTCTTCCTGCAATCAACCTCCAAGATAACAGGCCTTCTCCCCACACCCTTCCTTCCTACAGATCTTGTCCAGTCCTGCAGTTGGCCTGTCCAAGCTGATCCTACTCCCTGGGCTTGTCACCCTTCTCCTATGCTTTTGGTCACTCCTGTCACCTCTATTTATCGGCGTAGAGACCTCCCAACCTTCACCTAGTGATTCTACCTTGGTGCTGTCTCACCAGCATGCTGCTGCCTTCGCTGTCAAGTTCTCGGCCACTGGGACAAATCCTCTCCCTCCCAGCTCCTTCCTGGCCCCCTTTCGATCCACTCTCCAATCCAGGCTGTACAGAGGAATTTGGGGGAGTGGTGGAACTCTTCTGTATCACGACTGTGGGGGTGGATACACACTTCTTTGCATTTGGCAAAACCCAGAGAATTTCACTGCATGTAAATTGGAGGAAAAAGGCAACCAGAAATGAGGGAAGGCCCAGAATGAAAGACGAACTGAAACATGGAACCTAAACTATATTACAACGAATAACATTACCATGCTGAAGAGCTGAAGAGAGGAGGGGAGAAAAGAACCAAAGCAATTTGGAAAACAAAATTCTGCCTGCATACTGTGAGGCCCGGGGAGTAAACCGAGTCTGTAATCTAGTTAGCAGTATTACACCAGCGACAGTTTTTTGTTTTGGTAAGTGTGTAATTGTAATTATGTCAGGTGGTTAGGGAAAACTGAATAAGGGGAACTTGGAAACCTGTTTGATTTTTGCAGCTTTTCTAGGAGTTAAAATTGTTTCAAAATAAGAAGTTAAATGCCATTTAATAGTGTAAAGCTACTAAATGAAATACAGCAAGTGACTCAGGACACTTCCCGAACAGTCTATTCCCCACTTTTGTTCCCTGTGCCTGTGCTGTTACCTGTGGCCTTTCTCTCTGCATGTGACCTTTCAGCCGAATTTCATTTTCCAGCCATCCTTCCTCCCATAGACTCCGCCAAGCTGCCATGAGCTGACTTCTCTTTGACTCACTGGCTTGTGCCCTCTTCCGGGGGGGTCCCTTCAGAATGTCATCTCTATCTCTGTTCCAAGGCAACCTCAGCAGCTCCCATGGTCACACAATCACAGATACTCACGGAACTTACCTATTTCTACAATCAGCCCAATTTCTACTTTAAGGGCCACCTCTCCAGTTGCCGGCTCTATATTCCTCTTGGCTCTCCCAACTGTTTGTCAAACTTACCCCAAAGCCCTTATGTTCTCTCCCGACCTGTTCCTCCTCTAGTCCCAGCTATGTGACGTCGGCGACACTCAACGTTCTCTAAGAAAATATTAAAAACCCTCGGGCAGCATGTCACACGCTGCAAATCAGAGACACTAGTTCCGTAGGACTCACCAGGCTTTCCACAAACACAAGACGAAAATACTTATTGTAAATGCTGGATTTTTCTCCGCTGAGCAGATTGCTCTCAGGCAGGGCAGCCTCTATTATGCAAATAAATATTATAAATCTCTGGAAAGAGGGAAGCAATAGCTCCCAAATTTTGAGCTAACCACAGGTCACTTTCTTCAGACCCATGAATATAAATGGCAAAATGATTTCCTCAAAGGTGGCACCAATTTCTGTTGTCCCTGTTATATAGTTACTTTAAATGCATCATGTCCCCCTTTATAAATATTTATTAGCTGACGTCTAAGGCAGCAAAATGATGATTCATTGTATACAAATTTCTGCCTTACTAATTATTACAGAGTTTAAAGTGTTTCCCATATGGCTTGCTTACTAGTTGTAAAAGAAATTCCTGTTCAGTGAATGATGAATGAATGCATGGAAGGAGACGATGAATTTCCTATTTACTTCTTGCTGCAGCTCTATGAAATAACCTACTGACTTACACTCTTGTCACTTAACTAATAAGCAAGCACATATACAACCAATCCATATAGTTTCCGAAAATGAATGAGTTTCTATGGACAAGCCCTGGAGGAGAGAATGAGCTTTTAATGTCCCAGCTACACAAACACTGACAATGGTGGGAGGGCACCAGTCCTTCCTGTACTGTTCCTGTCCAGCACCGACATTCCCTCTGCCCTCTGGCTTCTTTGTGTGGGAAAGTTTCCCACCTAAAAAAATGAGGATAACAGCATACACTGAACCCCAGGGATATGGGGAGGGAGAGCTGACACTTAGATATTTAGAGGGAGCCATATCAAATATACCACACACAAAAAGCAGAGAAAGCATAAAACTCAAACAAGGGGTGGCCAGTGTTCAGAGAATTTCAAGGCTCCGCTCACTTTATCCCACAACCAGCCAGGAGACCTACCTGGCTGAGCAGTCAGGACTGTTTTCTAGAGAACAGTTAGTGATCATTAACCTTTCTTATCACAGAGCATCTGGGTTTGAGTAAGAGAAGAAAAGGAGCTAAATGGGCAGCACTCTCAGGTGGGGAGGCTGGTACTGAGGGGCCAGGGGTAGGAGGTCAGGGGCTCACCTTGTCCATTACAGAACTCATGGGCTGAGATGTGAGACTGGGTCATGATCAGAATTAAAGGCTGAGACACAAACAACTCACCAGTTCAGAACCAGAGAGGTGAACAGAAGAGCTGCTCAGCCCAGAGGCACATGACACCATCCTCACCTGAGTCCACCTGACCTCTGCCACCCCAAATGACAACAAAATTGAAAGTATACACAGACAGAGTACTTCACAGGTGCACCACTTCCCACAAGCAGCAGAAGCAGCAGCAACCTTGGCTGAGAGTCACATCTGAGACTCCAGCATCCCTGTGGCCTGCAGAAGGCAGAGCTCTCTCCATCCTAGATAGGTGGGAGGTCAGACAAGGTAAGAGGCCAGAGTATTGCCTCCTCCAAATCCTCAGAATCCATGCAAGTAAGCTGTCCCCAAGAGAGCCCTGAGAACTAATAAAACTCTGAGTTTTGAGTCTTAGGGTTAATTTTTAAAAAATCAATAATTAATGTGATATGAGGAACAAAGAAGAAACTATCTATCTGTTTTGAGACATGGAGTAAAGAGGAACATATTCATTTCAACTTACAGTTTACTCACACTTAACAGCAAGTAGTTCTCAAATAAGGTTTCCCATAAAAGACAAATAAAGGGAGAGGAGTAAAGGGCAAACGGGGTCAAACATATGGTGATGGAAGATTTGACTTCAGGTGCTAAACACACAATGCAATATACAGATGCTATATCATAAAGTTGCATACTTGAAACCTATATAATTTTATTTAAAAATGTCACCCCAATAAATTTAATTTTACAAACAGACAAATATAGGGGAGATATTACATCCTGAAGGTATGAATTTTATATTGTTCTGGTTGCCCACACTTTAATTAATCTCCTCATGTAACCATCTCACAGCCCTTGGCAGGCTCTACGATCTCAGCTGCTCCAGGAAAAGGGAAACGCAAATCTCTAGTTCCCGGTCCATGTTAATTCATCTGCTTATTTTGCCTTGATGAAACCAAATGCTCAAAACTTAATAACTTTTCAACTATCTCCCTACAGTTCATGAATCTGTAAAATTCTTGTAAACTGTTATAAAAGATACAAATCACGGCCCAAAAATATCATTGAACCAAATTAAATCTAACTTGATGCCCAGATTCCTATGTAGTGTCAATACTAGAATTCAAACCACATTAAAAAATCTTCATTCCCCATCTAAAGAGTAATAATTTTGTATTGATCTAGTCTTCTAAGAATCTGATAGCTCTAAAAACCAAATCTGGTCCATCTTGTGGAAAGAGCAGATAAGAAAAGAAGTGAGTCATGTGAGATGAACCTGGCACCAGTGCTGAGGCCAAAAATGGCAAAGACTGCCCTGGTTGATACACCAAGGTTATGAATTCAATTTCCGGTCAGCGCACATATAAGAAAGAATAAACCAATTAATGCATGGATGGGTGATACAACAAATCTCTCTCTCTCCCCCTCTTTCTCTCCACCCTTCCCTCCCCCTCTTTCTTCCTCCCTTCCTCTCTCTCTTAAATCAAAAAATCAAATTTTTTTCAATGGCAAAGACCATAAAGCAAGGTGTCTACCCAGCACCCAGTTATTCATTTCTACCACCATTCTCCACGAAAGGGACCAGGGCTTCCTGGAGAAACAGCCGATTCCAGGATTGGGCAGAAAATGCACAAAATGAGCCCGGAGTACCTGTGGTGCCAGAAAGTAAGCAAGTAGTACTCCAAAACAAACAAAAAAGCCATATCTCAAGGGGCAGGTCAAAGGGACACAGAGATCAACCAAAAGAGCTCCCAATGGCCAATGCTGGAATAATTGAGTAACGAATAAAACAGTATTGGATTATAATCCAAAGTATAAAATAAATACCCATGAGCCCATACTGATATAAATGATCGAAATGACTAAATAAACAGGGAAAAGCAGACAAGTCTGTGCAGCCAAATTCCAAATAGTGTCTATAGATGCCCCACTCCTTAGTGACTTTATTCCAAAGAGGACAGTAGAGAAAGAGGAGAGATAAGAGTAACTTCACAGTGGAGAAGCCTGACAAACACTACCTCAACCAGGCAACTAAGGTCAGCATCAACCATGGTAAGTCACACGGATGGTAGGTTCCCTTGATGTGAGGACACATTATCCCAGAAACATTACTCTGGCTTAACCAGGAGGAAAACATCAGACAAGTCCCAATGGAGGGACACTCACAAAACACCTGACTGGGTACCCTCAAAACTGACAAGGTCATGAAAAACAAGGGAAGCCTAAGAAACTCTCAGGGCAAAGGGAAGCCTCAGGAGACAAGAGGACTCAATCTCATGTGATATCCTGGATGAGATGCTGGAGCAGAAAAAGGACCTTAGGTGAAAACTGAGGAAATCTTAAAAAAGTATATACTTTGGGTTTTATAAAAAGTAAGACAGAGATGAAGAATAGCTAAGAGGGTAGAGAGAGTTAAAATGCAAAGAGAAAAGTTGACAGGAGCAGAACATGGGAACAGCAACCCTTCTGCTTCCAAAGAATGTCAGTGAATGGCACTACAAACAAGAAATAATTCCTAAAATGTTTAAATAACAGCTCTGTGTATGTGGAGATTAATTTTCCCTTTTATCCTCTTATCAATAAGCTGCTTCAAAGTCGACCACTGACCACTGTAAAACAGCTCAGCAACTTTTAAACCAAAGTTTATTAGAAAGAGAATTTCCAAAAGTTTGCGTTCTCCATGCTTTCTGGACACAAAATGATTCAGAGGATCTGTGGCCAGACACAGTAAGTGATTATTTGGTTTATTTTTGCCCAATGGTGGGCAACATGACAATTGGATCACTGATAGTTTAATTTATAAAACAACAGTCTATAAAAACTAGTCCCCTCCTAAAGATTTGGTTGTATGGGTCACATGGAAGAAAATGAATTGTTTACCCTTCTTGCCATCCTTTAGTTACCTTCTACATTAGCAGCCTTCCCTTCCACATTAGCAATGCAACTGGGTTTTGCCATTCAAAATATGAGCAGTGATAAATGGGAACTACTGTTTTCCTGTATAATTTCCCAATCACATACTAAAATCCACATATATCGCAAAGCCAATATAATTAACGGCCCACACACAGGAAAACAGAGCAAGGTATACATTTTTAAATTTTATTTATTGATTTGTGAGAGAGAAAGAGAGAGGCATCAATTTGCTGTTCCACTTATTTATGCATTCATTGATTGATTCTTGTTTGTGCCCTGACCAGGGATCAAACCCAAAACCTTGGCATATTGAGACAACATGCTAACAAACTGAGCTACCCCGCTAGAGCTGAGCAAAGTATACATTTAATTTTTTAAAACTGTAATAAAATACACATATTATAAATTTTACCATCTTAACTATACACAACTTTTATATGAAGAGTACACAAAATATTAACAGCAAAAATGCTACCTAATATTACTAAGTGAAGACAAGCTGAAAAATAAAAAGCAGTTAGTTGAGCTGCCCCCAAATGTAGGCTGAAAATTTCTTTAAAAACCTCTAAAGGGCCATTTCTAAATCCACACATTATCCAATATTAAGATTTCAGACTTCTGATATTTTTATAATACCCACACATCATACAACAGTCACTTGCCTGAGAGAGGTTCAAATCAACTTTGGTTTTTTCCGGAAATACCTAGTTAAAGTGCCTGGGGGATACTTACAGCCAGATATCCTATTATCAGTTCAAACATCTGCAACTGAACTCACCATCTCCTCCTCAAAACCAGACTTCCCTCTTTCCAGGCTATTCCCAGGCACTTAAACTAAGAACTTCACCTCCATTCTTCCCTTTCAGGGAGGCCCGCCCATTGTCCTCTGCAATGTCATTTGCACCCATCTTCTTTCAGTCCTGTCCCCCTCTAGTTCTGGACCATCTCATCTCACATCTAGACAAATACAACACCCCGGCCTCTGTTTCTCCATCCTCTCAGCCAGAACTGACAGACCAGTCTTTCTAACACTCCATTCTAATCACATCTATCGTCCCCTCTATTAAAAATCCTCAAACCACTTTTCAAATTAAGTCCAAACTCCTTGACCTGGCACGAACAATTCCACCCAGTCGGAGCTCCGCCAGCCATTGTTTGGCTGCAGTCCTGCAAGTATATTTTGTGGATGCACCTCTTCTTTGGGCCACACTATTTCTTGACCCAGAACACTACACACACACACGCACGCACACACGCACGCACGCACATCCACATCAGCCAAGTATGAAGAACGCATTTCTCAGGTTTTTCTGAAGAGCGAGCCTCAACGTCCTCATCTTTAAAATGGGAACTTAAAAAATAAATACGATGGAACAAATAATAACTATAATTTAGAGTTGTTGTATGAATGAAAACAAATAATATATATGGAAAGCACCAAACACATAGGCATTAAAATGCTATTTTTCTTCCTCTGCTTATTTGTTAAAATAAAAAAACAAAACAGAAGAAAAAGAAAGTGGAATTAAATGTTTCTGAAACAAAAAAGTGAAGTAGGTTGGCCTGGCCAGTTGGTTGGAGGGTCTGGCCAGTTGGTTGGAGGGTCATCCCAATGCATCGAGGTTGTGGGTTCGATCCCGTCAGGGCACATGCAGAGGTCAACCAATGAATGCGTAAGTAAGTGGAATAAGTCACTGTTTCTCTCTCTAAAATCAATTTTTAAAAAAATTTTTTTAGGTAAAGTAGGTCACCAGATTGGGGGAGGCAGGGAAGAATGGGTGATAAAGGTGAAAGGATTAAGAAGTACAAATTGCCAGTAATGAAAAGTCACAAGGATATAAAGTAGAGCATAAGGAATATAGTCAATAATATTGCATTAACTACGTATCGTGCGAGGTGGGTAGTAGACTTACTGGGTGATCACTTTGTACAGCACATAAGTATCTAATTACCATCTTGTACACCTGAAGCTAATATAATATTGTATGTCAACTATAACTGAAAAATAAATTTTAAAAAATAAAGTGAATTAACAACAACAAAAAAAAAGAAAGTGAACTAGTTTGAGGTGCTGATGGTTTGACTTGAAGGAGCATTCTTGGGTCCCTTCCAGAGTGATGGCACTAGTTCCCTATTTCATTTCATTTCAAAATGCATGGCCTTTGTCCTAACATAGATGTGCCCCCAGGCCTACTCCAGGGATCAGCCATTGGTAGGGTCACCTGGAGTTCATACATGGAAGGAATGCAGTTTCCCCTTAAATGGTAGTAAAATTTCAACTCACAAAGCAAAATACTTCAATGTCTCTCTGTCCCATGACCCTTTTTCTCAATTTCAAAACGATCTTCCCAGTCAAGCATAACCAAGGACTGGCTTCGGTCTCCATGGCTCCTTGCCTAACCGTGGCCCAGCCACACCTCTAGAGCATGCTCACCCTGACTGGCAGCTGCACAGACCAGGCCCCACAGCTGGCTGGCTGCCAGCATGAGCAGCCACGAGTCCTAAACCAACATTCTAGAAGCTACAGAAAAACAGGAATGGACAGACTGGGCCTAGAGAAAAGTCAAAGCAAAAGTGGGCTATGCAGCCCTTGTCATGTTGTAAAGTATCTACCCTGAACCATCTAGTTCTCTGGAAAGTTGAATGGCTGCCCTTTCTGGAGGGAAAAGGAAGGGAGGCAGCCTGGAAGGGGGGGAGGGAGAGACCACGGCCTGGCAGGCTGTGAAGGCAGGGGGTGAGGTATGGAGCCAACATAGGAATCCTGTAGGTCCAGAAGAAATGGGGGACAGGGCTCCCCGCAGCAGGCCCAAGAATGGTTAATGTTCATTCACGACTATCCCTAAGGCCTGGTTCACCTATGACCCCACTCCGGAAGGTGTAGGCATCATCATTTATAAAAGGTGCTGTTGTTTGTTTCTCTTCTCCCCTCACTGGTTCAGTCAGAGCCCAAAAACCCACTTTCTAAAACTGCCCACAGCAATGCTCTCCAAAGAGCAAGTGCTGACGAACTGTAAATACACGAGTTAGAGCTATGATGTGACTGAAAGAAATTATCTACTTTCACACAGCACACAGCTTCCACTTCCTCAACCCCCGAGACCCTTGGGGACCTGGATTCAAAGGCAGACCTTCCAGTTCCCAAGTCAACGTATAACCACTCTTCAGACACTTGGAAACTGCTAGAAGCCAAGAAGACATGTTGGCCACTGATCTGGGCTTGGCAATTCCCAGCTCCAAAAGATCAGAAGTTCATGTCAAGCAGAGATATTAAACAAGGGAGAGGCAGGCGGGGGGAAAGAAGAGAGAGAGAACAGAGGAAAATTCCCATGTCTGTGGGTCCTTCAGTCAGTCCTCAGAATGCATTAGTAGAGAACTGGCACAATGTTTTTGGTATTTTACTATTTTACACGTGGCAAAAGCTCCCCATGAAAGAATGTTGACTGAATTCATGAGCTTTTTTCCCCTTCCCTCCTGAAATTCTACGATGACATTAAAAGTATTTTTAAAAAGATAAAAATAGGCAAATGTGTAAGACACATTTGTGGTTGCTCAGGGCTAGGGGGAGGGGGTCGGGAGAACTGGGGAGTGACAGCTAAAAGATACAGGGCTTCTTTTTGAGGTAATGACAAGGCCCCAAAATTGACAGGAGGTGGTTACACACCTGTGAACAGACTAAAAACCAAGGAACTGTACGCTATAAAGGGGTGAACTGTATGGTATGTGACTTGCATTCACAATAAAGCTGTTTCCAAAAACGACTGTATGCCCAAAGGACAAGGCAGAGAGAAGAGAGTCAAAGCCAATGTCAGTCACCAATGAAGTTCTGAGAAAAGGAAGAAGATGGTGGAGTGGCAGCTGGCTCAACAGGATCCAGAAGTGAGTTAGGTCCCAAGGCCGTGCAAGAGGCGGCCGTGGACATGGAGAATGCGAGAGGCCTGAAAGGAGGAAGGAGGTGGTCCTGAAAACAGGGATGGACAGATGTCAGTACACAGAGGTCTCGTGTGACCCCGACCCCCCGACCTGGGGCAGCTCGGGCGGAGCAGGAAGAAATGCCACGGAGGAGCCCCCACAGTGAGGCATGAGCCAGAAAGCCTGGCCTTCACTTTCCTCCACCCCTAAGGCACCAAGCCAAGTTTATTCCCCAGGCAGGAGAACGGAGAGTCTCCCAGGAAACAAAAGCTCCAGGAAAAAGATTCTAGATGCTCACTACGAGGCCCTTCAATGAAGAGTCCAGCTCCATGAATAATCACAGAGACGCCCCCCAAAGGACAGGTCTCACCTGTGCAGGCAGAGCTTCCAGTCCACTTTTCACAGCCTCATCCTTAAATAAGATCGGCAGACCTGTGCGAAATCGTCCCACATGGAGAGACCAAAATAAACCACAGAAACCAAACAGAAAGGCTGGAAGGTTATATATAATTAGTATCCTCAGAGAAAAAAGAACAGGAAGCTATGATGAAGAACCCAAAGAATGAGAAGGAATTCAGAGAAATAATACTAAAAACTGAAATAAAAGGTAAAAAGGTTAAAAAAAAGTCAAGAAAATCAGGATATCTCCCAGAAACCAGAACAGAGATCCAGACAATAGGAGAGAAAAGTCATAAAAATTAAAAGTTCAACCCAGTTTTGGTCCAACATCTGACTTAATAAGAGAGTTTCAGAAAGAGAAAATGCAGAAAGAATATTATCAAAGAAAAAATACAGGACTATCTCCCAAGACGAGTAAAGGAGCCAAGTCTGGGACTGAAAGGCCCCTCATAGGGCTGCCAGAGAAAACACAGGACGCCCAGTTAAATTTGAATTTCAGATAAACAACAATTAATCTTTCAGTGTAAGTATGTTCCATTGTTTATCTGGGCATCTTGCATTTTTTGTTTGCTAAATCTGGCAACCCTCTAGGACTCTGACGGCCCAGCACAGCAAATGAAAGAAGTCCACACCATGGCGAAATTACGGAACACCAAAAAATTAAGAAGCACAAGCAAAGGTGCTGGGCTTGCTGTGCTCAGGGGCTGCTGTAAGAGCTTTGCTTGTTAACTCCTTAATCCTCACAACCGGCCGGCTGAGGGGGCACCAGGTACCTTTGCCTACAGACAGGAGCCTCTGCCCTGGGCCTGGGCCTGGGCTTTAGACAACCCACTTATCTAATAGACTAAAACACAGAGACTTTTTTTCTTTCCAGAGTCACAGAAGAGTTCTGTTTGTTTGTTTGCTTAACTTTGGAAACTGGCTGCATGAGTGGGAATTAAGGGAAAGAGACGGGAAGGGAGATGATGTGTGTGTGCAGATCAGGCTCTGCCCTGGGGTGCCAGAGTGCTCTTGACCGCCCCCTGCCCAGATGGTACAGGTTTGGGGAGGTGCTTACAACTGCCTGGGAATCCTCCGTCAGAAAAATTAGGTGTGGGTGAGTTCAAGATTATGCTGGATGGAGAAACCAGCCATCCAGTCTCCCTGGGGACCCGGAGCTGCTCAGTGTGCAGTTGGGTCCAGTGGATCCAGGCCCTGCTCCCACCTGGGCTGGATTCCTGCTGTCACTCAGCTCACAGGGCTGGTCCAAGGATGAGGGTGTCTTCAGACTTTGGGTCTTGAGAGAGACGCCTGAGGAGTAGGTTTCCAGCCCTGGGTGGGGCCAGGGGCCAGGCCATAGACACAGCTTGATTTAAACCTTTTAAATATTTAGGCATATGGTATATACCTTTTAAATATTTAAATGTCTTTTAAATATTTCATTACGCCTTTTAAATATTTAGCCATCTGGTCTCCCTTTGTACTCTTGCTTCTGCAACATTAAGGGCAGGCCTGGGGCCATTATTGTTATTATTATTATTATTCTGTCTCCACAACCCAGTCTCACAACCTCTACCAGAATATATAGTCGGGAGGTAGTAGCTCAGTGAAGTACTAATTTAGCCAAGTAAGGATATAATTTAGAAATAAGCAAGTCAATTAACAGAAGAACGGACCAAAGAGTTGAAATTAACTCCTTTCAGAAGAGGACTGGAAAATACTGCTTGCATTTTTAAAAAAATCTATGTACATGTATTACTTTGATAAAAAATTTAAAATTGTTTAAAAAAGTTAAGTAACCATCTTAACTGTGTATCTATTTTCTCAATGTAAACAACTTAAAAATCACTGTTCCTCAAGTCTCATTTTTCCAAAACAGCATAAAACACACTCATGGATTTTCCTAATGCAAATGCAAAGCCGTCACAGTAAGAAAAGAGTTTACTAACTGTAACCCTTAGGGTGTTACTGCATTTAGTGTTGGCCAAATTGTTTACAGTGAAATACACCAACTGCCATTATTTGTCAGAAAATCGCATAGAACCGAAAACCCAGGAAGAGTCATTTTTAATTGTAAAATTTGGTTTCATAAATATTCAGAAAGAACTTTTAAATGTGTTTTTCTTTTTTAGGTCTCTTTTACCCAACTTCAATGCATTGAGAAGACCCTTCCTCAGGGAGAATTAAAAATAAAAGGAAGAAACAAAAGAGTGGAGAAGAAAACCGTTAGGCATTCAACCACTTTCCCATTACCTATGTTAAGTACATGCTCATAAAAATCATTTAATTCAGAAACAACTGAACTGTTTCAGCTAACTTATGAAATGTTAGTAACAAGTTCCCCTTAGACCAGGACCAATATCAAAGAGAAATTCCAACCCAGGGAATTTTGTGTCTCTGCTCAGACCCTGGGGGGGAGAAACAGAAAGAAAAAGAAACAGGCTTACAACCTCAGACTCGACCCCGAACGAAGCCGTGGCCTTTGAAGCGTGTAGTCCAGGCAGCCTTTTGTCTCCAGCTAAGCAGGCTGCCAGTTTTAAAATGTGAGGTCACACAGGGCTGGGGCCCTTTCTCCCAACTTTCTTTTGCTGGTTTATCTTCATATGCTCTACCCCTCAGCCTAGGCTATCTTCTCATTCGAAGTTTCCTGAAGACATCTCTCTGATGAATCCCAAACGGCTTCAATCCGCCCCGTTTATTGGTCTTTTCAACATTTACGTATATCATGTGTTGTTTTATTTACATGCCTCTAAAGAAGGACTTGAGGTGGCTCAAGTAAGAGCTACATTCATAAGGACGGAAATGTGTGCAGAGGGAAAGGACTATAAAAGGTATCAAACGCAGAGGCTATGGCCGAAGATGTTCCAGGCACGTGCCAACCCCGCTTCCCCACCTTCCCATCCCAGATGCCCAGACACGCCGGATAAAAACCGCTGCACTTTCCGCTTATATGAGGTGCCTAGAACAGGCAAGTTCATCAAGACAGAAAGTAGAATAGAAGTTACCAGAGGCTAGGGGAGGGGGAAGGGGAGTTACTGTTTAAATGATTCAGAGTTTTTGTTGGGGATGCTGAAAACGTTTTGTTGAGGGTGATACATTTATGCCACTTTATCATATATTTATAAATGGTTGATATGAAAACTATTAGGTTGTGTATGTTTTACCACAATTTTTTTTAAATAAAAAACCTGCTATAATGAAGAGAGAAGAAAAGTTACAATGAATTTAAAAATGTGGATTTCAGAAATGTATTCTAATGTCTGGTACCCTTTTGTGACATCTTTAGGGAACTGGGCTAATAAATAGCAGCAGTGTTAGTAGCCTTTAAGAACCAACAGTCCGATACGTGGTGAGCTTTGATTTTACTCATTTCTGTGATTTAAATACTCCCACCATGACACATTTCTAGCTACTAAAATGACGTCACTGGTGGGGTTGAGAAGTACATGCAATGAGCTGGTTGAGCTGGTATGAGGCAGCTCCAATACTCTCTATATCAGTGTACCCCCAAATATGTCCCTGTTTGTAGAGATTAGGAGGGAAGATTCTAGGGATAAATGGTTACAGTTTTAACTGGTTTCCTTACCATAAGATTTCCCCAAATCTTTATTCCCACCCCTTTTGAGATCTTTAATATAGTATTATAATGTGCACTTTGAATCACAAAAGGTTAGAACACCTAATATTTACCAAGTATACTTGGCCTCCAGACCCTTTTTTCCTTCTAAGAGCACCTCAGAGGTGCTGTGTGCGTTTTGGGAAATACCACCTTCAAGAAATGCATCTATTTGTTTACAGCCAATAAGGAGACACCACCCCAGAAGCAGAGATTATCAGGAATCCAGAAGATGCCTACCCCTCTGCAGAGGGCCACCGATGCCAGCTGGTAGGCCTCGCTAGACAATCCAACTGGGGCAATCCAATCTGGGTCAAACTTTAGTGACACTTAACAAAGAAAGCCCAATGAGAGCCTCTGCTCACTAGCCCCTCGCCACAGGGATGAGGGAGAAGAAGGGAAAACTTCAGGCACAATTTCTTTGGGCTTTTCCTGTGGGATGTTAACTTTTCTTCAGGTCCCACAAGGTATTTCTTACGATTCCAACAGCCCCCAAAACCTTAACATTAACTTCTAAAATATTCCAGGTAGGGCACAGTATTAACCTAGGTAAAACTGCCAAAACATCTAGAAAAAATCAATAGGTTACTTCTGTTCATAAAACACTGGGGAGCACCTGCCAATTGAAGACTTAAGAGAATAGAAATGAAGTGGGGAAATGGAAGATCAACACTGTAGAAGAGGCAAATGATTATTAGTCCCTTAGGGAAGAACAAGGAGAGTAGTGATCTTAAAGCCTCCAAAGCTAATGCCCAGAACCAGCTGGGGTTCACTAGATTTCACAGTAAGAATACTGTTTGCACTTGTTTTATTTACACCCTTCCTAAACAGAGGAAAGGCTTTCTATGATGAAAATCACATACTTATACTTCTTTCCAAAAGCACCGAGAAGGATCAGGCAAATGATGGACACTAAGAACAAGACAACAGCAGTCTGCAAAGGTACTGGCTAGACAGAGATGGGCTATGGAGAGTCTCTTCCTTCCCTAAGTGGTCGGAATCGGAACCAGAGGAAATGGTTCTTCCATCTCACTAACAAAGACAGTAACAGAGCAAGGAAAAAGTCACAATAAACCCAATAATCATTTGGGGGGCTTTCCAGAAGGATCAGGGTATTCTAGAACCACCCAAATGATCTGAGGTTAAGTAAAATCAGGCCACCATCCTACCCCATGCAATCAATGCTTAACACACAAGAAGCTTAGCCAAACTCTTTAAAGACAAACAAAATATCAAAGCCAACCATGTCACAGATAAGTTAGGCCTCCAAGCAGTTCTAGTAATATGAAGTAACAAGCACTTAGGTCCAAAAATGTATAGCTTCCCAATTATCTCCTGAAAGATAACCATTAACTTATTCCTAAGAAAAGATTCAGTAACGCACAGAAACTTCTATTATTTTTGTTTTTTTTGCAGTACAAATCAGAAACTGCTGATTTGATGATAACCTGGAATAACCAATTTGTTCTCAGTTTATTGACAAGCTTTTCTGAAGACTGTGTACTGAACACTACAGAAATGGTAGGTAGGCCAAGAACCCCAACATTTCATCCACCAGTAGCAGAACCTTGAGTCCTTCTGTTGTGTTCTGCTGCAGTAATAGCATCCCATCTCCTCTTTCTAGTTCAAGCCCCCATTCAAGGACCTTCCCGCCAATATAACCAAAATCTCTACGTGAACATTGCTACTCTATCAGAATCACTCTTTTCTTTTTTAAAAAATATTTAAACATACATTTTAGCCCAGGCAGCATGGCTCAGAGGTTGAATGTCGACCTGTGATCCAGGAGATCCCAGTTCAATTTCTGGTCATGGCACTTGCCCAGGTTGTGGGCACGATCCCCAATAGGGGGCATGCAGGAGGCAAACGATCAATGACTCTCTCATCATTGATGTTTCTCTCTCTCTCTCTCCCCTTCTCTCTTCCTCTCTCTGAAATCAATAAAATAAAATAAAAAATCCATTTTTTTTAAAAAATACATTTTATTTTTTTAATAACACTTTATTAAATTTATTGGGGTGACAATGGTTAATATGAGACTCACTCTTAACTTGAATGCCCAGGTAGCATCTTTGAAAAGAGCTTTATTTAGCCAACCAGCTGCCATTTAGTCAAAATATTTTTCATTCATGGATTTTAAACATTTTTATTATAAGAGTAGTATATGCTTTTTGCTAATACTCTAAACTCCAGAAGTATAAGCAACAGAAAGTAAGCCTCCTGAAAGCCCACTTCTAAATGCATACATAATCATAAATACATATACACATAAGTAATGTTAACATACTAGACTTTTTTACATTCAACAATGTATCGCAGACATCTTCCTATGTCTATGCCATGTTTCCATCATGTCACAGACACATGTCCATGTTAATTCAACACATACAAGTGTAGAAGGCCTGGGGGTGTAGGGGCAGATGAGGGGTGGAAGGGATCAATGGGGGGGGGGAGGGGAGACATCTGTAATACTTTCAACAATAAAGATAAATTTTAAAGAAAGAGTACACTTTTAAATTTAGACTTTGATATTTTCCAAAGAAATTTTGCCAAAGCAAGAAACCAGAGACCTTCTCTTCCTTCAAGAATTCTTGCAAAAATAAGAACACGTCAAAAAAATAACCTTTAAGGAATACAGTGTTGAGTTTCATCCATTTGCTTTAAAATACTGAAGATACATTTTTAACTCATGATAAAATGAAAGATGAGAGAAACAGGGATATTAATCCATTTACTTGTGCTCTTAAGTCATAATAACCCTTATGTTTAACCTGTCTCAAATAGCTTCTGTCATTCCACCCATCAAAGAGACTACATATTCTTGATTTCACAGTAAACTAGGCTTGTTGCCTATGGATAACTTTTACCTGTATTTTCCATATGCTTGATATTTCAGTTCTCTTTTACTTTCATTTTCCTAAGGAATCTTAGCATGAAGGAAATCTTATCTAAACAATAAATTACTTTCCCCAACTCAAGGCAAGTGTGAACCCAAAAGTTCAAGAAGGCAAAATGATTTCGGCTGGCACTTAATATCATATCATGCTAAGATGAAAAAGAAATTGGTGTGGTCAAAAAGAAGAAAAAGATCGGCCAGAAAGACGTAGCTAGTCAACTTTCTAAGGTGACTTTAGTCAAACCTGTTATAAACAAATTCTCATTTTAAGTAACAAATCTTAAAACATGCAAAATCACAGATCAAAACCAAGTACAAGAAAACGTTTAACCCCATTTATATAGTATAATATGTTTTACCTGCTGATTTAATGTTTGTAGGTACAAGGGTCCCAGGTCCCTCTATAAAGGAAGGAAGGAGCACCTTAGCTACTAGAAGGGATAGGTCCCAGGAAAGAGGGGAGGGGAAAGAAGGGGGAAAGAAGAGGGAATGCAGGGAAAGGGAGGAAACAGAACATGCATACAATGAGACATTCACATTTAAAACAGTGGTTGGTGAGAATAAAGGTAGTACTTGACATGTCACTCATATCATACTTTCTATTACATTTAAAATTTTTCAAAAAAGAAAGAGGGAGAAAGACTTCCTTTAACAGTACCATTCAGAATCATGGGGATTTAGCAAGCAGATACTCAATACCTCTGAAGGCCAAAAAAGTAATCAGAAGCCATTAAAAGGTAATAACCACCCTTTCCAGAAAAAGAGCAGAGGAGGCTGGAGCCCACAGCACAGTAACTGCCCTCTGGGTAGAAGGAAAGCAATGTTCAGACAACCTGGGTCAGAACAGCTAAGTACTGATGACTTAACTTTAGGGTTTCTTAAGCACCTTCTCCACTTCTGAAAAAATGTCCTTTTAAATAGAATGTTCCAGTTAATCTGAGTGCTGTTTTCCTAATAACTGGGTTTTATTTAAAAATGAAAAGATATACATGACGAGGCAAGTAAAAGTAATATGAAGGAAAGGTAAGATACAACATAGATATATGTCATATGGTTCAAGAAAGACAACCTGATGGATTTAAGGAAACAGGGAGCCCAGCAGGGTCCAGTCACCTCCACCAGCTTACTCTCGAGCTTTTAACTCTTAGTGTTATGTAAATGGTGGGGAAGAAAGAAAGGAAAATCCAGGAGAAAATATGGTCCACAATATGCTGGGGGGCAGGGAGGAAAAGCGTGAAATCATATACATTCTCATTTTCAAAAAGAAAACAAAAATATCTGATTAGAAAACACGTGATGTTGAGCCATGACACAGTCCATTCAAAGTGGTTCTTTACATTCACATAGTATCAACTGATTTAATATTTGATTTTCATTTGTAGTTTGCTAAAATGAATGACATGCAAGCTCCAAAAATGCCCAATTTTCTGCATTTTCATTTATTAATTTCCAGTAATAAATGAACTACCCAGGAGTTTTATCCTGAGTTAGCTTATCCAAAATTAAATGTCCCATAAAGACTGTGTTTTATCATTCAAGTGACTAAATTCCCTTAAAATACACTGAATTTTCATAACTTAGGTCAGAGCATAATCCCAGAAAGTTCTTTAGAGAAGACCTAAAGTTTTCTGATTTCCGGGAGTACAGGGCACCCACAAAAGGCAAATGAGAAGAGAGAACAGCAGGGCAGTAAGAGGCCATTTTTGAAAGCAAAGCACTAACCAAACAAAAAGCCCGTTTGTGGAGGGCTCCTTTACTTCCAGAGCCCCTGCTCAGAGGAACACCAATTTGCATGCAGTCTCTCCTCTGCCCTGAGGGACTCCGGGGTGAGGCCGCCTTCACAAAGCTGGCCACCTCGGTCACTTCCTCAGGACGCGGGGCTGACCGCCACTCCCGGGCTCGGCGCGGCTCCAGCATCTGGAAAGGGACTCGGGTTTGGAAGAGGGCACTCTCGCTAGTCCCGCAGGACACAGACGCTCCCATGTGCTCCAGCTCAGGGGTCCTGCTTTGTTTTGTGGTTTTCTGGGGAGGCCCAGATGGAAGGGGATAGACAGGTCCACATGGCTGCAGCAACCAGACAGTTTATCTCTTCTTCCCTCACCAGACCCCACCACCCACCCATGACATGCAAGGTGCTGGTTGGATCGCCCTGTGACTATACCTGCATCAAACATGCCCAAATTAAGCAACTCCAGTCATTCCGCATGACCACTGTTTTCTTTTTCTTGCTCCAGAGTAAAAATAGAACTGTGCTGACTTACCACCGGCGCTAAGGTTCTTGAGCTGCGGTATATCTACTTACTGAATACACAAAGCTTCCCAAAATACATGCCCCTTGTTTTTCTTTAGAAAGCAGGACGTAAATTTTGAAGGGCAGGACTGCCCTCAGGTTAGCATGTGAAAAGATGGCTCTGCTAAAAAAATTTAAACACATAAGTTACAGTTAACTAAAGCCCAGACCATTGCATGCAGACCTGAACAGCTGGCTGGGTTCTTCCTGCCCAGAGACTCCTCGCGCCCACACACTGTGTACTGGAATGAGCCGCTAGCCCAGTTATCTGACTGTGTTCTCCCTAGGGGTGTCCTTCATTTCACCTCCAGGAATGCCTTTGGGAAGCAGGAAATCTCCCTGGGCTGACCATCTCCACAGATATCTGGTTTGTGAGAGTGAAAAAGTGCTCAGGGCAGGGCTTGTCCAGGCCCCCCCTGAGTTTGCAGCTAATGAAAGAAAACCTCCAGCTAAGGAGATTAGTACAGAAGTCTCTCCAACAGCAGCCCCACAGCCAATAAACTCTTCAAGGCCAGAAGGAAGAAACTTGCTCTTCCCTGAGTTACTCCAAAGAAAAAAGAGCAAGGGTCCATTCGCTCTATCTCAGGGCATAGGGGCAATGTTTTCAAGCAAAAAACCGAAACCTTCCAAAGTGAGGGGCATCTGTATAAAAATGTGTGGTACAGTTATCTGTAATACAGCAAAACACTGGGAAACATGTAAATGTCCACCAACAGGCAATTTAATAAATCAATTACACTACATTCCTTTTATTTTTTAATCCTCACCCAAGGATATTTTTTATATTGCTTTTTAGAGAGAGAAACATCAACGTGAGAGAGACACATCCATTGGTTGCGTCCTGCACTGCCCTGACAGGAGAAGGGGGTCCTCAATCCAGGTAACGTGCCCTTGGCTGGAATCGAACCCGAGACCTTCTGTCCGAGGGCTGATGCTCTAACCACTGAGCCAAACCGGCTAGAACAACTACATTCCTTTTTTTAATCGTGATAAAATACATATAAAATTTACCATCTTAACCATTTTTAAGTGTACCGTTCCATTGTGTTAAGCACATTTACACTGTTTATACTACATCTTTTTATGGCATACTATTCAGTTGTTAAAAGTAAGGCAGAGCTATTACAGATACTGATGTGGAAAAATCAAGATACACCATTTAGGGCCCAGTCGGCGTGGCTCAGCGGCTGAACATCGACCTAGGATCCAGATCTCGGTTCAATTCCCAGTCAGGGCACATGCCCGGGTTGTGGGCTCGACCCCCAGTGGGGGGCATGCAGGAGGCAGCCGATCAATGACTCTCTCGTCACTGATGTTTCTATCTCTCTCTCTCTCTCCCTTCCTCTCTCTGAAATCAATAAAGACATATTTAAAAAAAAAAAGATACACCATTTAGGGGGAAGAAATCAGGTCATAAAACAATATATGTGTGTGCGTATATTTTTTTAATTTTAATAAGCATATTGCATTTTTATATAGATACATAAAATATATATGTAAAACTCAGAGAAAGGCTTAGGATGCACATCAAACATTTTGAAAAGGGAAAAATGTTTTTCAAAGTTCATCCACCTAAGTGTAGGTGTGCATTTTCAAAATCTGGTATCTACAGGGAAATAGATGGAAGTTTAAATTTCCTATGAACGTCAGGATAGTCAAAATCATCAATCTTGGCAATTCCGTCAAAGGTACTTTTGTACGAACTCTATTTCCCACTGGATAGACATTCTTTTAACTGAAAGACCCTTGTGCTGGAATTTACTAATTCGTCAATGAGAAATACTGAAAGGGTCAGGGCTAACCCTGTCACCATGAATAAACTTCAGGAAAATCCATTATAGCCTCTGCTTGAACTGGGCTATTCAAATAGTTTCACGATGAGAAAGCAAAAAAAAAAGGTCTAAATTCCTTCACTGTTGGATATAAACTGCCTCTTTTTCTTTTAATGAAGCATGTTTGGTGAATTCCAATATTTCAAAACTAAGAAATCACTTACTTATTCATCTAAATACAAAAAACAAAGGGTTCCCGGTTTAGGATGAAAACTCCTAGAGGGTTTAGAAGCATTCCTTAGGAATTTTATAAAGACCACACTTTTTAGTAGCATCTCTACAATTACAGCTTGAAGCAAATATAGATTTTCTAAATTAGAAGTGATATTTTGAGTACAAAAAGGGGGACTTCAAAGTAATTTTCCTTTGTCACCAGAATACCCTCTAAATGTCTGCACATAAATCCTAAATCCTGCACAAGGGTCTTCATCCCTGGAATGCTCCCATCGACCCAGCAGCTCTACTTTTTGCCGTTTCCTTTCTCATTTTACCCGTAATTTTTCTTTGTTTTACATGCTAAATTTAAAATATGTGCAAACATTTTTGAGACTTCCAGCATCAGAAAACATGGAAGAGGAAACGAGTAGCTAAAGGCTCTGCTCCACTTCTGGGGGTTTAGTCAAAGGCGCTGCTTGCTTCCCTGGGAGGTCTTTCTTTGGGGATTTCACTCCCCAGTTTAGAAGTATTGTTCTTGCTCCAAAGCTTTTACACTATGGTTCTCAGCTGGGGCGATTTTCCCCTCCACCGCCACTGACAATTAGCAAGGTCCAGAGACATCTTTGGTTGCCACAACTTGGCAAGGGGGGAGGGGTGACACTGGCATCTGGTGGGTTAGTGAGTGGAGGCCAAGGATGCTGCTAAACCTCCTACAATGCATAGGACACCCCCATAACAACGAATTCCTCAGCCCCAAATGTCAGTGTTGCTAAGGCTGAAAACCCTGCCCTAAGGACACCGACTTTCCCCTTGTCACCCTGTCCTCCTCCCACCAAGACCTAATGCTCCCAAATCACTATAAACCTGGTCCTTCATCATCCACACCAGAGCCTTCTAGCAGAGAGGTGGGGGCAAGTCACTGCTCCAGCTCACCACCCCTGCCCCTATCCTGTTCCACCAACCAAGGTCGGGTGTGGACAAATGGGCTCCCCATATAATTATCACAACTCTTCTTATATTCCAAAATGAGGCCATGGCGTAATCACTAAGCAATTCTCACCAGATATCAATTTCACTTACAACATGTTTGGAATTACGAAATGTGGTACTTTCATCCATATATTATGACTAAGAGCATCCCCCAAAGTTATCATTCACAGTATGCCTACTGACTGTTGACCTAAAAATAAACTTATTTAAAAGTTCTCTTCCTGGGATAGAAAACAGAAAAACACAGAGAGAATTAATGACATCATTTCATCAATCAGTATGTTCTATTCAAAAGAGGAGAATGGAGGAAACGACCTCTCTCGTATTTCATTCATTTCATCCGAGACGAGCATCAGTTTGGAACAATGTTCACCCACCAATGTTCCCTCTGTTACTAAACTTCCCACCAAAAAGAGGGAAGAAGGGATTCTACAGTTTAGAAATTTGGGAAATGCTGGATTAAATACACACACACACACATATACACACACAACCTTCTTTTCTCCAGGCTTCTCTGAACTTCTGATGTGCATCTTCCTTTCAGGGATCCAGGCTGAGAGCACTACCCAAGCTTATTTGAGGCTGGAAGCTTTCGGGGTGAGACATCTCTGGGAGATACTTGAAACAGGAGCAAGAAAGTATCCTCCTTGAGAGATGGTAGTAGGAAACAGGAATGCTTCCTGGAGTAGGAGAGAGATGCTTCTTGCCCATATTTCTGAACTCTAACTCCATGTTTCTCCTGGTAGTTCCCTCCCCAGGGGCACCTCTGCATCAGCCCAAGGGAACAAATCCCCAAATATGGAAGAAGAACAATAAATAGGTATTTCTAAAGGGGCTCTGCCTTCACTTTGATGCCGTAAAACTGACCACAAAAACCTTGTTTGGCTGGTTCAGTGAGTATTGTCGAAAGGAAGCTATTTGTGTTGTGAAACACACACGCACACAGTAGGCACACATACATGTGGTGAAGGAAGACAAATCAGGAAAGGGAGCAAGGTAGCTCTTAATGTTTACCTATTTTCAGTAGCCATGGCCACATCAGTGTCAAGGAGCAAGCAAGAAATCCCTCCTAGATGGTGACAACGGGAAATATTGGTTGACCCAGAAGCAGTGGCTATGAACCCCGAAGATATCTGAGGCTCTGCCAATGCCTGTAGGAATGACACCTGTAAACCACAGTGCACTGCAGTAGCTAAAAGCAGGGGCTCTGGAGTAAGACAAACTGGACTGAGTCCTGGTTCTTCCCTTGAAAAGTTACATGGTTCCAAGTAAGTTACTTAACTTCTTTAAGCTGGTCTTCTCCAGTAAAAAAATGGACATCGGGTCTACCTCATGGAGTTACTGTGAGGACTGAATAAAAACACCCAGGTAGGTGCTTACCACAGTACCTGGAATACAGTAAGTACTTATTAATGTGAGCTATTATAACATCAAGGTCAGCGGCAGGGTCCTAGATAGAGAGAGCCCTAGAAGAAATCAAGCCACAATGCTGATGCTCCTAAATAGGTGATGATACCAAGATAGGAGCCATCAGAATTCCCAGCAACTACATGAGGCAGTGACAAGCACTGTTCACTGAAGTGCCTCTTAGAGAAAGGCAGCCCGGCGAGGTCTCCTAAGATGCGGAACAAATGTGTCCTAGCCTCTACGGCCTGAAATTAGAGCACCGTGTAACCGAAGAACTTACAGCTAAATTTGAAACTCCAACAGAGGTCAACAATATCCTAATGCTCAAGATTAGAGGAACAGAAATTTTTTTTTTAATTCTCTGAGTCATCTACATCAAAACCACTAAAGCATAATTATTATTACTCAACTGCTAAAATATGTGTTTAATCTTTCCCGAAATTAGCATTGGCCAGATAAACCAGACTTGCATATTTGCCAGAAGAATTACATATCTATGAGGAGCCTCAAACAAACACACACACACACACACACACACACACCCCTACCTATGAGAAGCCTCAAACACACATCTACGCATTCATTAGACACTGAACATTACACATGAACTATTCCTCTGGCAGTTTGGCCAAATTTCCTACCTCCAGTGTCTCAGTCCAATGCATTACTCAATCAACATTTGCTATGCAATAACAGAACAAATATTGAAATCTAAACATGGTTTTTGTGCTTTTGAGTAAATAGAAAAGAGAGAAAAGATCTCATTTCGTTTTTTTTAATCCTCACCTGAGGATATTTTTTCCATTGCTTTTCAGAGAGAGTGGAAGAGAGAGAAAGAGAGAGAGAGAGGAGGAGAGAGAAAGAGAGAGGGGGGAGAGGGAAAAAAACATTGATGTGAGAGACATCAATTGGTTGCCTCCTGCAAACACCCCAACTAGGGCCGGGGATAGAGCCTGCAACCAGGTACGTGCCCTTGGCTGGAATCGAACCCAGGACCCTTCAGTTCATGGGCTGACACACTAACCACTGAACAAAACTGACCAGGGAAAGATCCCATTTCTACACTCAAAAGAGCTCATACAGCCCTGGCCGGTGTGGGTCAGTTGGTTGGAGCATCATCCCATGCACTGAAGGGTCACGGGTTCGATTCACGATCAGGGCACATACCCAGGTTGTGAGTTTGATCCTGGTCGAGGTGCATACAGGAAGCAACTGATCCACGTTTCTCTCTCTCCCCTCCCCCCCTCAAAATCAATTTAAAAAAAAAAGTGAGGATTAAAAAAAATGAGAGTTTTTTTTTTAAAGACCTCATATAGCCTGGCCAGCGTGGCTCAGTGGTTAAGCATTGACCTATGATCCAGGAGATTGCAGTTCGGTTCACAGTCAGGGCACATGCCTGGGTTGCAGGCTCAATCCCAGCAGGGGGCGTGCAGGAGACAGCCAATCAATGACTCTCTCATCATTGATGTTTCTCTCTCCCTCTCCCTTCCTCTCTCTCTGAAATCAATAAAAATATCTTTTTAAAAATAAATAAATAAATAAAAAGCTCATACACTTTGGCTACTATACTGAACAACAGTAAGAGGTACAGGCTTCAGGATCAGAAAGACCCAGGATGAATGCCAACCCCAACACACTGACTGGCAACCTAGCCTTGGCATACCTGTTCATCTCTCAGAGCCTCAAGGTATAAAATGGGTTCAAATCACCCACTTGTCAGGGTTGCCGTGAGACCCAACTACTGAGAAATCAAGAATGGCTCGGAATACACAGTTTCCTTAGCTGCACTCTCCAGGGTGACCAAGTCACCCTTTAGCTAATCTTCCTTGAGACTCTTGTTTTTCCTCATTTCCTGGCTCAAAATCTGTCCTAGCCAGAAAACTATGCTCAATGTCCTCTGCACATTTTCTTCTTGTGCCAAGTGTTCAACTTCTCCATCATTTCCCTCCTTTGATTATCTCTCTCTTTGTCAAGCTCTGTCCCTCTTCTTTTTCACAGCTCTACTCAAAATTTATCTTCATCAAAATTTCTACTTAGCCCTAGCCAGGTGGCTCAGTTGGTTGAAGAGTCATCCCATATACCAAAAGGTTGCGGGTTCAATTCCCAGTCATGGCACATACTAGGTTGCAGGTCCCATGCCTAGTTGGGGTTCATATAGGAGGCAACCCATCGATGTTTCTCTCTCACATTGATGTTTTTCTCTCTCTAACATATATATATCTCCCCTCCATTGAGAATTTTTTTAAAAATCTCATCTTATACTCAATCTTTCATTTCTTGTATTCTTCCCCCAACCTCTACCCTTAGAATCCATGTAAGCATGTCAGAAAACAGTATAAAAATTAAGGACACTAATTCAATTCACTTATGGGCAAGTAATTTTCCATCAATAATGAATTAAGGCAAAGCTACAGACCACACTCCCAAAACAGTGTGGTCATACAGAAATTCTGTACTCTGGACTATAAGGAAAAGAGATGAAAGATAGGAGAAACCAAGGAAAATCCACTTACTGAAAAAACCAACAGTTGATCAACTATGTCACTTTCATATATGAACAAGAGTACATTCTATAAAAAGGCAGACTCCTCTTTCATTGCCTCCAGCTTGTTGAACTCAGCTAATAAACACATATAAATCATTCTCATTGCCTTTACTCATTCACTCAATGGCTGTGAGGATGTCTGAACAAAGCCAGCTACTAGATTTTGCTCTTACAATAACATCCTCCAGAAAGCATCCCATTGTAAAATAAAATGCCTTGACACCAGAGATAGCCAATTGCATTTGCCTATACTGACTCCCTCAGGGGGTGTCTCACAAGCCCACTGAAAACTGTCACCCAGCCCTAGGCAGTTTGCTCAGTGGTTAGAGAGCATCGGCCTGCAGACTGAAAGGTCCTGGATTCGATTCCAGTCAAGGGCACGTACCTCGGTGGCAGGCTCAGGCCTGGTCGGGGCTCATGCAGGAGGCAACCAATTGATGTGTCTCTCTCACATGTCTCCCTCTCCCCCCCCCCGAAAAGCAATAGAAGAAATATCCTTGGGTGAGGACTTAAAAAAACCTGTCACCTACTTAGGGTTAGTGGGAACCCTGCCTTCCAAGCCACAGCTGACCAGGACCAATGAGATTTTGGGTCCTGAGGCTCAGAAGTGGGCCTGAAGAATACAAGTGATGTCTCCTAGTGGTTTAAATGAACACAGGCAAATAGTCAATAATATTGTAATCATTATGTATGGTGTCAGTTGGGTAGTGGAAATATCAGGGGAACACTTTGTAAAGTATGTGATTGTCTAACCACTACGCTGTACACCTGAAACTAATACAAAATAATGTTGAATGCAAACTGTAATTTTTTAAAAAATTAAAAAATAAAAATAAATAAAATATGTATGAGAAATAAATAAATAAGGATGTGGTGATATAAGGGCTGTGGGACAGCCATATGCACAGGAAAGGGAACACAGTTCCACTAAGGGAGAGGCACAGAGACAACCTAGGTCATGTGGCCCTGTAAGGAACAAAGTAAGCTGAGTGCAAGATGATGTCTGAGTTCTAGCTTCAGGTCCTTGTGGCATTCCAACATGTAATCAATATAAAAATCTATTAACGAGATATTTTACAATCTGGTTTTTGTATACGTCTTCAAAACCTCGCTTGTGTTTTATGCTTACAGCTCATCTCAATAAGGAGCAGCCACATTGCAACTGCCCCACAGCCCTATGAGGCTGGTGCCTACCATACTGGACAGAGGAGTTCTAGACACAAAATAATTCCTCCTAGATCCCTTGCACACCTTCTGCACTCAATCTTCTATCACCACCAAATCCCAGTGAGCAAGATATGAGTGAGTGATCAATGTCGAGCAAACGTGGGAAGCAAAGTACGAGGGAAAAGGGACAGATAAAGGCATTGGCCAACCTGCCATACTTTCACAATCGAGTTGTCTGTTTTTAAAAACTCCAATCAACATATATTACACCAAGAGACAGACAATGTTGACTACAGCCACTCGCTGGGCTGAATTTTTCTAAAAGCAAAAACCACTGAAGTATAAGATTATAACTACAAAATTTATGCAAGATTTTCCCCCTATAAATCAAAGTACAGCCAAGAAGGAACGAGTATGTAACCTCCTGCCCACATTTCACCCACTTTTAACCAGATACAGGGCAGCTGTAACTGAAGACCTTACAGACAAGGCAGGAGACACTCATTGCATGTGTTTTTATGATGCGCAAAAAAAAAAAATCCACTTATAAATGTGATCAAAGGAAGGCCAGGAGAAACAACACACTCCTAGACAGAAAGAAAAAAGAATGTTTGGCAAAAGCCCTTTCCCAAAAACAGTGCTGCAGAAGACAGAATAGCTAAGTTTTACAGAGGGCTTACCACGTGCCAGGTACTCAGCTGAACACTTTTATATGCATTTAATCCTAATAAAAACCCTCAAGAAAAGTATGGCTTAGAATTTAAGTAACTTGCTCAAGGTCCCATAGCTAGTCAGAGATAAAATACAGGTTTTGTTTCATTGAGGGCTAGGCAAAGACAACTGAAAATCTCCATGGTCTTACCCCCCCCCGCCCCCGCCCCGATTTAACTACAACACTAGGTGTAATCAGTTCTCAAGCTACAAACCTCAAACTATCTCTCCCACTCTCGCTATGTTAAATCAGCAAAAGTGTTAAGGACCAGATAATCGATGAGTACCTACCCATGTGAGGCTTAATTTGAATAACTCATGGTTTCAGGTTCACATGATATAAAAATTATAAATATAAGCTGACTTATATACCATCGAAATACGTATGATAAATTTTGGAAGGCAGAAGAGAAAGTAATGATGCAACAGCCTTAGACTGGGAGCCCAGACTCCTGGGTTCTAGTTCCAAACCCATTACTAAACACAGGATGACCCCCCCTTCCCCTCCACCCCAACGTGGGCTCACTGTAGAATGAGGAGATCACTGTAAACATTTGCATTTTCTAACCTAATAAGTTTTCCAGCAATCTAATTCTTACCATACAGATCCCTAAAAAGAATTCGGTCCTCACAGAAGAAAACTATCAAAATCAATATCCATCACTAGACTCTGAGTCAGCCTTTGGAAAGCAGGTTTATGTTCCAATAGGAAAAGCCTGAGTTGAGAAAACATTCAAGAACTACACCACCTTGAGTTTATCTTTTGGTCTCTAAAAATCCTTCAAGATGTCTGGAATCTCTAATTATGTAAAGTTGTAATAATATTTGACTGCAAACAAAACAATACAAAGCCTGCAGTTTTGGGCCCTAAACACAACCAACTAGAGGCTACTTGTTTGGGACAGCTAAAAAGACCAGAAAAATTAATTAATTAATTAAAAATTTAAAAAGACCAGTTTGTCTCCAGGTTTAGATTAAGCAGGATTTGCTCACACACCTCATTCTTACACAGAATTTAGAACTTCCTGTCTGCAGAAAATGTCTCAAAGAATTCTTGAACCTATGTTTGTTTATCGTTGAAACAAAAGATTTTTCTCAACACCACTTTCAATTTACTTCAACTTTCTCACCCCTTTCAAAAAATAAACAAAACAAAAAATATCTGTTCTCCCTTCCAACTGGTATCCTCATCCTAGTCCCGATAAAAATGTCTGTCTTTTCAACACGCTATTTCTAGCACCGTCTCTGGCGTAGATACAGATTCTCTCTACGTGATGACTCAAGTCAGGAAAATCTGGCTAATTACAAGGGCCCTTACTGGGACTCTAACTTCTCCACCACATATTCTCTCCTCGACCATCCGCCACTTCGAACCTGAACGTCATCAGTGCCGCTTAGCACTTACCTGTGCCCTCTCTCAAACTCCTCCCTCTTGCCTCCACATACCTAAACACCTTCCATGGCTTGCCCATGTCCACCAATTGTGCTCCCCCAAGGCAGAATAGCCTGGTGGAGAGGAGCAGGCTTCAAATCCTGCCTCTACTACCATTTATGAGCTGGCAGACCCTGGCCAGGATCTTGGTCTCAGTTTCCCCACTGGCACCACGGGGATAACAGTACACAGTTCACCTCACGGTTTCAGTATAAATGATAGAACATATGGAAAGGCCTACCATGATGGACTGCAGTGTCTGCGGGTATTAGCTACTGATATTTTCTGCCTGTCTGGGAATGTCTGGCCCTCCAACTTCCTGAAGCATGCATCTTAAGTTCTTCGGAGACCCTCCCTACTTCACTTATGGTTTTTACTATGTAAACCACTATCGTATAGAACCCCAAACTCAACCCTTTTTCCACCTTTTTTCTATCATCTCTAGTCTATGCTAATTCCTCCCAATCTAGACCTCCATCGCAATCAGATCTGAGAGGCAAAGGACACCCCCACGGGCAACTCAACCCAAACTTGAACTCACCGTATCAAGCCCCTCCACCTCCACCGTCCAAATCTATTCTGCCTTCTAAATTCAGGATCTCAGAGACATAAACAACCAGCGGAAAGTAACCTCCGAGAGCCTCTATGCACTTCCTCCGCCATCCCCCATATCTCATCGGGTACCACCATACGCACGCCTGCCCCCGGAAGCAGTCATCACCTACACTCTGTCCGCACTGCAATGCCTTGGATCAGGTCCTGGTCTTTTCTCCTGGATTCTGCACTGATCCCATCATTTGACCTCCCTGCCTCCAGCCTGAACAGCCTCCATTCCATTGTCCCAGCCACTATCCTGGGACCTGTCACCAAAAGCAAGTCTTTGTGCCTATACTGCTTTCACAAGGGAGTCCACACGCAAATGGACTAGACGGAATGACCTTCGGAAGTGTGGCTTTGACTGCCTCCTAAGCTTCCTCTATTCTCCCCCACCACTCCCTCCCAAACCCCTGGCAACACCAGGCTCCCTCTGACCTTGCACACGTGCTCCACCGGACTCTCATTCTTCCCCCAAGTCTTTGCCTGCCTTACATATTCTTACTGGCCTTTCACAGTTCAGCTCAGAGGCCACCTCTTCAAGGGCTCTTCTCTGGACACAAGGCACTGGGTGAACCATTCACATTCCTGTCATAGCATCTGTAGGCTACTTCCCACTAACTTTTCTCTGGATTCCTTTCCCTTGGCTTTCCCAGTGCCCAGCACAACATGTGGCACCTAGTAAACACTAAGCATCTGTTAAGTAGATGAAATAATCCCCAATTTAACATCACTCCCCACTTCTCTAGGCTCTCCCCCTCTCATCACCGTAACCTCCGTCTACCTGTTCTTTCCGATCCTGAACACTATTTTAGCCTCTAAAAAAAGAATCTGCCTCCAAAATCTATCTCCTTCAATGCTTTGATATTGCTTAAGTATTTTCACTTCCTTAAAAGGCAGAAGAGCTGAATAATAACTTCAAATATTAAAACAGCACCAATATTTTGGCAGTCAATAAATCAGACAAATTATAATTAAGTTGTTTGCACAACTAAGATTTCAACAAAGATCTTTGGTACCACTTTCCAAAATTTTGATTCTATTATTGTTTGGTGATTTACTGAACCTGAAGACAAATGCAAAAATTAAACTGCCAAATGTTTCTGAAGAGATTAAAAATAACTGCTGTAGGAAACAAAGGAGATTTTACCACTAGCAGTTTTTTGTTTCCACTTTTGGCTAATTCCTATTAGTTCTGGGTTATAAAGCATGTCATCCTGTTAGTGAGTGGTCTATTATCACGATCATCTCTCATGTGTCTTTAGATAATGTTCCTACACTCTTCTACTTGAGAAGTCTTAACTGCCACTGACAAGACTTGATCTTTTTTTGTGCGAGCTATGACGAGCTGAATTCATTTTCACTGAAACTTCTAATTCTCAGGTACTTACCATACAACCCAGCCATCCCACTCCGAAGTATTTACCAAAGAGACATAAGAACTTATGTTCAAACAAAACAGCAGCTTTGTTCACAATCTCCAAAAACAGGAAAAAACCTACTGTCATTCAACTGGTGAATGGAGAAAAAGCTGAGGTACATCCATACAGTGGCCTACAACTTGGCAATAAAGAGGAACCATGTATGGATACATACAGTAATATGGATGAATCTCAAATATTTGTATGACATTCTGGAAAAGACATAGATTCAGGAACAGAACTATGTGGCTGAGAGGAGGCTGGGGTGGGGATAAGAGTCTGACTGCAAAGGGAAAACAGGAAAATTCTGGGGACAATGGAACTATTCCTTATTGATGGACTGTGGTGGCGGAAACAACACAGTGCAATACGTTTGTCAAACCCAGAGAACTGTACACCACGGAGTAAATTTTACTGTATGTCAATTTAAAAATTTTTTTATTAATTATTTAATCATAGCTCGGTTAAAGATCATCCCCTAAATATAATTAACACAAAGCTGTAGTGGATTTCCTTCATGTTTAGAGTAGCTGCTGTTATTGTTTTGTTGTTACTGAATTGTATTAATTAAGAAAAGATTTTGGTGCAATGAGGCAGAAGTAACCCCAGATCTTTTCCAGATACTTCCAGTTTCCCTTGTATTGGCAACCTCTGCCCCAGCCGTGCACAGCCAGGTGGAGTTCTACCAAGGACATGGGGAAGGTTATTCAAAATCAACAGAAGACAGACTATGCCCCACAGCAATGCCCAAGAAAGCATTTCACGGGAAGAAATAAAGGGGTTGGGAGACTAGAAATCCTAAAATTCTAACCCCTCCTGGTGAAACGTATAAGCAGAAAATGCCATTCCCCTGTTGGATGCCTCCTTCCTAGACCCTCCTTTAAAAAGGAGTCAAGGTGGGTGGGGGTGGGGAATCTCTTTGTGACAAAAGAGAGCTAGCAAAGGCCTCCAGAACCAGAAGGCTGAGTTCTAAAAGCCCTGGATCCCATGTTCCTTCACATGGAAAACATGATTCTAAGTAGGCTAATGACAAAAACAAGCAAAGGTTCAACAGCCAGTGACACTTTCTTTCCAGTGTACCCTCTTCAGCCAAACCCACGCATTCCTCTCCTCCAGAGGAGGTGGCCGCCTTGGGGACTGCTGCAGGCAATCCCGACCAGGCCCTGGGCTCCGGGCTCCAGGTGTGGCTGCCTCCAAGGCAACAGGGACAGCAACACGCAGGCCTCGGCCTCAAGTATAGACGCCATCCTGTTCCCTCCTGGCTCTTCCAGGAAAGCGAATGCTAATGCTGTGGCTGTTCTGCACAGTCACATTCGCATTCCCAAGCCGGGAACACTCTGATCCTCTCTCCCGGGGACCTGAGCTGCCACATTGTTACACCTCAGCAGGAGCTCGCCACCTGAGACAGACCTCCATCCAAGATGAGCTCCCTGATTGCCGCCCTGGAGAACCAGCTCTCCAACCTCACACGGCATCTGCAGCTGGAAAGACCGGCCTAAATGCAAAACAAATGCTATTTTCCAGGAGCCTTCTGGGGGAGGGGGAGGAACAAAGCTAAAAGCCACAGACAGAGTAAACCAGAACATTCTGTGACATGCAATGCTTTACAAAAAGGGCTTTTAGACATATTACCAAGAAAGAGTCCGTGTAAGGGGTCAGCTGTCAAAGTTACATAAAAATCACTGGCTTTCTAAAGACAGGAGTGAAGGACTAAATTATAAAACAGCTTATTGTAGCAGCTAATTAAGGTTTATCATATTAGCCATCTGAGTTTTAGTTGGCACCAAAAAAGCAGGAGAAGCACATCGTGCAACATGGACCAGGATCTGCTTTGCAAGCAGATTTCTGCCCACACTCAGACACAGCACCTCTGGCAGTCCAAACCATTGCAGAATTGAAAACCAATTTCAGCACAGTGATTTGTAAAGAATTTTGTTCCATCACATAAGCTATTTACTGGTCTATCAGTCTGAGATTACATTTATCTCTATTAAATACTACACAAAGTGCTCTGAACTGACCATGCACTCCTGTTTCCCTTTGCCTGTTTTCTCACAAACTGGAAGCTCTGCAAGCGTACGAAAAAATTTTGAACAACAAAAACCCTTGCATACTTGACACCCTCCAGGGCAGATATTCTGCCCACAAACTGCCAGCACACAACCCATTCTAAGATCCTCGGCATTTCTGAAAAGATTCTGCTCTGCTAACCGCAAAGAGGAACAAAATACCCTCTTCAAAGTAGGGGAGGAATTTATTTTCAATCATGTCTTGTATGGGCTCCCCTTGACTGTACGTTTACCAAACCAGAAGACGGAACCAGTTCTATCTGTTGATGACATCATATTGGATGTGATTCTGGAGCTGCTGGTTTCCTGTTTGGGGAAGTGGAAGTTCTTTTCACAAGGAACCCCAAGGCAAAATGTTTAGTGTTCCCCTGTAAGCTCTCACTGCCTTTGTTCTTCACTTGGCTACACTCATTCCTGCTTTCTTCTCTTTCTCCAAAACCTCTGCTTCTGGAGGGTGCATAAAAATGCCAGCTCAAATCTAACTGCCATCTCTTAAGGCATTAGACATTTTCTGCATCCACTGCTGCAAAGCTTTGAGTTAACAGGCATCTTTTCACAGATGAAGCCAGAATACCGGCTTTCCTCCTGGTATTGCATTAGGATTCCACATTAAAATGTATGCCACAAATAATCCAATGGCAAACTCACCGTCAACAGCCCCCAAAATCAATAAAAGCCATTCCACCACTTGACTCGGAGTGAAAAACCTTTCAGGTTAACAGAAAGCAAGGTAAAAGGTGACGAATGAACAAAAGGCAAATCTACCTTCAGACTTCTCAAATCCCAAAAAGGTGGCAAGGCTGCCTCGATTTGGCGAAGTCCTTCCCTTTTTTGTAATCATTGGGAAAATGCTACATGTGTGCTGCTTTAGTCTTATGCAAAACAGTGCATTCTCCACAAGGCCCTGCCGCCTAACATCCTCTAAACTTGCTTCTTTTTCCAGGCCTGAATCTTCTAAATGACTAGACACATGTGATTTAGTGAAGTCATTCTGATTTCGCCTGGATAGAAATACCATCATAAAGTCGCTCTAATCCCATTAAACATGGATAACATTGAGTATTTTCTTCTCCACCTAGAACCCGATATTATTTCCAGGGTACCAATCCACTGTCAGTCTGTGTCTGAATGGATCTTCAAATAAATACTTAAATTCATGCTCAAAATATCATATCTCACCTTGTGAACCTTGACCTTTGGGAAAGACTTTGGACCAGTGTTCAGTTACTGTCACACAGTGGCATTCTCTGCAAACATGAAAGGGTTAAAAGCAGCCCGTCAACAGGCCTACAAGGAAAGGAAAAAAAAAAAAGACAGCATGTATGCCTTACAGCATCACTGAAAAGCATTTATGCTCATTTTCTAGAACAATACTGTTACCTTTTGGCCTTCATAATAGTCAGAAGTATCCCCAACACCCTTTAGTAGCTTCTAAAAGGAAAAGCACAAAACAGAACATACCCTGCAAGAGAGAGAAAAAAAAAAAAAGAAAAAAAAGCATGCAAAGTAGCAATCTCCAGCAACAAACAAACTACCATTACAAATCCATCAGTTCATTCTGGTTTGGTTTTGCTAAAAACAAGAGAGAGAAAGAGAGAGAGAAGAAACTGCATACACCAAGTGTCCCCACCCTGGCAAGTCACATTTTTTTTTCTCTCTCTCTCTCTCTTTAATATGGGTCATAAATCTCAGCTCCTTGTCCATCCCTTAAGCAAAAGAAAAAGGCAGGAAAAGCCCAAGTCATCTCAGACCTTGCAAACCTGCACAGTTTTCCCCCATCTTCTCTGCACAGAATCTTTCAGGACTCCATTAGTCACATACCAGTGCTGTGTGGTGTCTAAGTGTGCATTCACATACTGTGTTGGGATGGTACCTTCCTGCAAGCTCCTCTGCTTTTGGCTGCCATGAAGGGAGGAAGCTGCTATCCCACTGTAGTAGCTCAGTGACTGCATTGTGTTCAGGAGCTGATCTGCCTCAAACCAGTTTCAGCCGGTTCTGGTCACCCTACATAAAAAAGCTATGGCAACCCTCGCCGAGTTGCCAACAAGTCCCTGAAAATCATCAGCCCGGGGGGATCTCGCTGGGGGGCTGCCTTTCCCTCTGAGGTCTTCCTGAGCAGGGGCAAGGTCATCGTGTGTCCCCCACCACCGCACAAGCACACAGCCTTGGAAATGCCCACCTCACCAGCGCCCCAGAGCCCCTTGAGGGCCCATCCCCCCGCCCCTCCACCCGAAAGCCCACCGCAGACACTGTTGCCCCCTCCTTCTCCTTCCCCCACTTACCTCCCACAACCTGGCTCAGATCTTTGTGTACGTGTGTGTCAGTGTGTGTTCCCTGTGTTGGTGGCTGACAAAGAGCCCCCAAGAAAGCAATCTATGTGTGTCTGCTCACACGGGATGCGCTGGCTGCGGGAGCCGGCCTCGGCCTCCTGGCTGAGTGGTGCTGGCTTGTTGACCAGGCTCCTCTCTGCCTGTCACCCCCACCCCACCCAGCCCCCTCCTCCCGTCCCTCGCTCTCTCCCAGCCCTGTCACCACCACCAGCAGCCCCCCCAGTCTCCTCCTCCTCCGACCTTCTCTTCTTTCAAGCACCTGGGGGGAGAAGTCCAAATCCCTTCACCTCGGGGGCAGAACACTAGAGATGCCTGGGGTGGGGGTGGGGGGCAGACGAAGGGGCAGTGGGAAAGAGGGGCGCAGAGGCCTCTAAAAATCCTCTGTGCACAGCCAGCGCTGGAGGGGGAGGAGGCGAGCTCCCGAGCCCACGTGGCCCCCCTCTCTGAACCTGTGGGGCCTAGCAACACCGGCTCGTCCTCGGCCCCCCAAGAAAGCTGGCCGGGCGCGAAGGCCGGCCGTCCCCAAGGCCAGGGTGGGACAGGCCCCTGCGGCCGAGCGCGCGGGCCTGAGCCTCACACGCTCCTCCCGAGCCGCGGGGTGGCACGAGGGGCCGCGCCCCCACCTCGCCCCGGCGCCCACCCGCGCGCCCCGTCCTCCACGGCCCTGCGCCCCTCGCTCGCGCGGCCGCTCGGGCCCCCGCCCCCCCCGGGCGCACACCCACCCCCTTCCCGGGTTGGCCTTCGCAGCGGTCAAGCCCGGGCGTCTGGGCCGCAGCTCGGATGACCTTTGTTCAGCGCGGCGCCGCCGGCTGCTGCTGCTGTGGCTGCTGCTGCTGCTGTCGTCGTAGCGGCGGCGGCGGCGGCGGCGGCTTCCATGTTACGGGCGTGTCATCCGCATCCCCGCCGCCGGGGTCTGTGTGTGCGTGTGCGGCGGAGCGGCCTCGCGCCGCAGCTGCCGCCGCCTCCCGGCTCCCGGCCGCCCCGCCGCCGCCACCGCCGCCGCGGCCTCGCCGTGCGCCCGGCCCGGGCCCCGCGCCTCCCGGGCGCCGCGCTCTAGGCCGCGCGCGCGGCGGCGGCGGCGGGACGGCCCGCCTGGCCGGGGCCTAGGGCCGGGGGTGCGGGCCCTGCGGCGGTGGCTCGGCCGGAGCGGCGAGCGAACAAAAGGGAGCGCGGGAGAGGGGGAGGGGGCGGCCGGTGGGGGAAGGGAGGACTCGGGAGCGGGAGCGGGAGCGCGAAGCCCCGCGGCCGGCGGGCGCCCCGGTGCCGCCGCCGCCGATGCGAGAGGAGCCCCGCGGACCTGCCAAGTCTCGCCCATCTGGGGCCGCCGGCGTGCAGCTTCGCCCCGGAGAGCGGGTGGTGGTGGTGGTGAGGGGATGGAGGGAGGGCTGCTTTTTTTTCCAACGACATTTCAGGCTCGCACCCAGTCCTTGCCATGGCCCCAAGCCGCGACTTACTCGAGTGGAAGGAAGCAAGGCCTCGCCAGAGAGGGTTGAGAAGGACCGTGAGCCCCTACCCGGGATCTTGAAGCCAAGGTGGTGTGCTGTTGTCCTCGGAATGGTGGCAAATAAGTAAGAAGAGAGCACGCTATCTTCAGATAAATTCAGTCGGAAACTCTGCCTGGAGGTGGAAGAAGGGGCTCTCTTCGCTGAGTTTGTGGTTTGGAGCCCTTTTCGCCTTAAACTGAGCCACAAAAGAATGGAAGACACCCCCTGGGGTGGGGAGAAAAGCCCTGGTGTAAAAGACACACGTTTTTGCTTTCAGAGAAAAAGCCACTGGGGCCAAATTGAAACATGGCATGTTCAGTTCATGTAGTTTTTTTTCTTTTTTTTTTTTTTTTAATGGGGGAATGATATTGAGTAAACAAGATGTAATAGCTAGGTCTTTAAATTCAAGAAGGGAGGTGGGATACAAAGGTAACAAGCACATATTGTGCATACAGCAGGTGGTCGTAGCCTACAGAACACAAAAGGATACATATGCAATATATAAACCCCGTAAAGCCCACAAAGGTGTAGAATCGTGAACACATCCGACTGAGACAATATATATTACCACCACGTCAGGTATGCTATTTATCCAGCCCTGTGTCCTGGTTCCTACATGCTTCACAGACCTGCACTCATTGGAGAGGTCTTTTAAAACGAGAGAGAAACCCCCCCTGTCAAGCTAATTGTGCATACCCTAGAAATAGTACAAAATACAAGGATAGAAAAAAAATGTCACCATAACCTCTTCAAAAGGCTCACTCCTGCTGCAGTGAAAACTCCCAGCCTAGGGAGCGTCGTTGTGTTTTATTTTAAATTAGATTAATTGCCTAATATTTGCAAAGTGTTGGGAAGTTGGTCTTTTTAAATCTCAGTGTGCCTCTCCTTTGCATTAGCTTCCATTGAGGAAGCCATTGTTCTGTTATGGGGACACGGTGTGATGTAAATTGAAGTAGCATTTTTGCTACTTAAGGCTTTTCATGCAAATGAACCAAATGATTGTCTCACGGAAGAGCTGTTGCTCTTTCATTCCAAACGGCAAATTGTTTGGAGGTGCACGTAAAATTGGGACAACATATTTCCACGTGTTTAGAAAGACCTATTGTAATCTGCAAATTTGGCCAGCCTCGGCCTCACATTTATCACTGTTACAAGATGATGAAATTGAAACTCATCTTTAAGCCTGAAAACGGTGCCAGTTCTCTGTGGGTTGAGTTTCAGCTTTACCTGGGCTTGATTTCATTTGAAAGGAGGCCTTTTTCTTCTCGTAAAAGTGGGCCCTTATTAATATGCATGTGAAAACATTACATGCATTGAATAGTATCCAAACACCTGCATATCGGAAATCTTGATAACGCTACACATAGTACAATATATGGAATTTCATAATAGGCATACCAGAGTAAATCCTAGGTTTCCTAGATTTGGAATCTTTGTTTACTTCAAATGCCGTCTTGCCCCTCCCCCATTCCTTTCTCTTAGGAGTTGAAAGCACAGCACAGCAGTGTTTGAATGGTCAGAATCGCTCTAAAGTCTGGAATGCTTATAAAGTGCCTTGGGTGTAGAACTGCCTCGTGGCTTCATAATGCCAAATACTTTGTGAGCAGAGCTTTGTACAAAGCCCAGTGTTTTGGTCAAGCCTCGGCTGGAGGAAATTAGTTTGAAAACACAATTCATCATTTGCACAAACGGCAACAGATAACATTGCATCTGCTTTTAAAAACTATAAACAACCCAAAGTAAAAGATCGTTTCTTGTAAATTATCTCCGTTCTATGCTTACAAAGAGGATTTTGGAAAAACCTCTCTGCCAGGTAGACCGATAGTTAAAAGCAAAGCACCCATCTTAGTCCATTCGATGAAATCATTCAAGTTCCCAGCAGAAAAAACAAATTTTAGTGTACGATTTTTTAAAAAATGATACTACCCCTCTTCCCCAAAGAAGCAGTACAAACGGTCCTTCTATTATTCTACATATGTAAGGCTGTTGGGCACCACTCCCGCTTTGGGCAACAATAGTAGAAGTAACTCGACTGCAAGAATGAAATAAGCTATTATTTGAGTGCTGTAGATAAGAAAGAACAGAACAAAGAAATCATATTATTCTTATACCAAATAGAAACTAAAGGAATTCCAAACCCTTTCGGATTTGGTTGTTGCTGTTTTTATTGCTAACTCTCAATGTCTGAGTTTTTTTCCTCCAATCAGTGTATTGCAAAATCCCAGCTTTTTTTTTTTTTTTAATCCTTTTGTGGTTTGAAGCCAGCTTTGCAGGCATATAGAGATATCAGTCTACACATTGTAATCCCCCCCAAATTCCACTATGAAACTGGGAAATTCCTTTGTTAGAAAGAGCACACAAAGGTGTGTTCCTTCAGGGAAAGGAGTAGAAAAACAAAAAGAAAAGCCTTTTCTTTATCTCACCATCAAAAGTCCTTGCAAACCCTTCTCAACCTCCAGCCTTGTGACTTGAGCTACACATTTTTAGCTCAAAACTAAGCTAGGCCTAGGCGTTTATAGAGAGTTTAGTATGTTCAATTTGTTGGCATGTTTTTAAAGGAATTATACTGTTCGACACTAGAATTATAATTTAAAGATCTCTAGCCAAATGGCCAGCAAAGAAAAGGGGAAAAAAAAGATTGATCATTTATATTTAACCCCAAAATAGTAGTAGAAGCAGGATTTTTTTGTATTTCCCAAAAACATACTCTTGAAAGAAATGATAACCAGATTTAAATTACTATTTGCCTAACAGAAATAAACTGAGGGGAGACCTAGGAAAGGATTTCCCTTATCCTTTGTTAGCTGATTTCACTCAGAGACCTGAAGGGGTAGTGATTGTGTTCCGTTAAAAGATAAACAGCATATTTAAAATTTTAAGAGTTTATTTGTGCAAAACTCTGCTAACCGGGCATTGCCAAGAGGGAAGTGGCTAGGAGCGCTCCACCTACAAGAAGCCAAGGAATGAATGACGTAGAGAAGATGAAGAAACGAAAGGAAATTATTTGATTGGCTATAGCTTGAAGCCTAGTTGGCTGTTTGTGATTGGCTATCCTTGGCATTTTGATTGTGTCATCTCGAGGTATTTACCGGTTTAGATTTTGGGTTGTTTACAGAGGTCACCATGGCTTCAGAGCCACCTCAGTTTAATGGCCTCCTTGTTTCATTAATTTAGCAGTTTAACTTTGGGCATATCTCAGTGACATCTAAGTCCTGGCTACTGAATGGATCCACAATTCTTTATCTCCTACTGTCTCTTTAGGCCTAAATGCTGGAAAGACAGCCTTACTCATGAAGGAGAAGAGTAGAGAGTGAGGAAAGTGTTGTTTTAGACCTGGCCGGGTAGCTCGGTTGGTTAGAGCATCCTCCCGATACACCAGCGTTGCGGGTTCAACCCCAATCTGGGTATATACAAGAAGCAACCAATGAATGTGTAAATAAATGGAACAATAAATCCATGTTTCTCTCTCTTTCCCTTCTTCTCTCTCCCTAAAATCAATCTTAAGAAAAAGTATTGTTTTAGGAACTCTAGAGAATCACACAAGAGCCAGAAAGTATGGGACTTGGTATACCAGCAAAGGATTCTTCAGGAATATGGGTCAAAGGACAACGCCTGTCAAGAATTTTGTAAGGCTGCCTAACCCTCTGTGACTTTCACATTGTGTCTGAGCTTCTGGAAAGGAACTGGTGCTTTGGCTTGTTTCCTACTCGCTCAAGTCCAAGAGGAGGGGAAGGGAAAGCTAGAAAGGTACCTGAGAAAAGGAAAAGCAATCAGGCTTAGTCCTTCAAGGAGGAGAGAACACACAGGAAATGAGGACTCAGTTCCACCTGAAAACCAATCTCGTTGGGCTCCTGCAGCACAGAGGCGACCTGGGCACCATGTGAATCTTCATCTTTGCATCTGCCCCCAACACCTCCATCATCTGCACCAGTTAGCACAATGCCTTGCACATCCCATAGTTGAAATTAACTAGTTGTTTGTGAGCTAAGGAATGGATAATAAATCTACAGGCCCCTAAAAGTAAGCATGTCCTAAAGAAAACATAAGACCTTTGCCACTGTAGCGGATACCGTAGTGCTCTGTCTAGAACCTCTCTTCAGGGTGTACACCCTGAAGCCCTAGTTGCTGAGAATATTAGCTGCTGACTACTCACAACTGAGCCCCTCCCTGCAAATTGCCTTGGCCACCGTCTTATGTCAGTTCCTGGGAACTATCCTGCCCAAGTTTACACCCCTTCCCACGCTGCAGACAATGATGTAGAGATACAAAGGCTTGGTTGGCCCTCTTGCCTTAATTTGGGCCCATTCTGAATAGACAGACGCCCAAGCTCCAGAGTTCCTGGTAAACTGGCTGAGGTCACAGTCTCTACAACATTGTGGGTCAGCTTTTCCTTCTGCTTCTCTCACAGGTGGATTTCCAGAGCCTGTTTCCAGGAAACTCAGCCCCACATACCCACCAAGCCAGATCCATCGCTCATTGATCCCACTCTCTAGTGGCATGGACTCCCTCACATCTATTCCATTGCCATGTCTGTAGATTCTACGTCCCAAGTACCCATTGACTGGAATCCCTTCTCTCCATCTCCATCACCCTGACTCAACCTCTGGCCTGTCACCTCAATTTGGGACTGATCACTAACTGATCTCCAGGCCTCCAACCTGGTCAACTTCTACTATATCTTCCACACTGAAAGCTCTAAGACCTTTTCAAAACATACCTTTTTGTCAGTCCTCTGCTCAAACTTTTTCACATCTCTTTATTGTCCTTAGAAAAAAGTCCAGGCTCAATAAAAGTGACTTAGCCATGGCTGGTTTGGCTCAGTGGTTAGAGCATCAGCCCGCAGACTGAAGGGTCCCAGGTACATTTTCGGTCAAGGGCACGTACCTGGGTTGCAGGCTCCATCCCTGGCCTGGTCGGGGCACGTGCGGGAGGCAACCAATCGATGTGTCTTTCTTGCATCGATGTTTCACACTCTCTCTCTGTCTCCACTCTCCCTGAAAAAAGCAATGGAAAAAATATCCTCAGGTGAAGATTAAAATAATAAATAACTAAAAGTGACCTAGAAGGCTCTCCATGGTTCAGCCCATTTGCCTGTCCGCATCCCTTCCTTTTCCCTCCTCACCTTCCAAGACCCAGTCTTGTTGAACCTTTTGTCCTGTGAGTAAGACCAGATTGCTCTCACCGTCAGTCCTTCACATTGCTGTTCCCTCTTCCTGGAAGACTCTTCCCACTCTTCCCCAACCTCCTTCATCTAACTCTCATTTATCTCTAGGTCTAAATTTATGTCACTCATTTGGAGAAGCCTTCCCTGACCTCATACAAACTGTATATGAGTGCCTCTGACATGTGTTCCTAAGTTATCCTTTTCACATGACATTTAAGGTTTATTTGGCTCTCTCCCCATGAGACAAGAAACCTGTGAGGTCAAGGACAATGAAGGACTTTGGCTCACTGAAGCCTCCCCAATGCCATGCCATCACACACAGAAGGGCTTTTAAAAATTAGGTGTTTAGAACATCAAGATTGATTGAATGCCTATCATTTTTTCCCCAATGATATTTAGAGATGAGATTATTAAATACTTTAAAATTGTTGCTAAACTAAATGATAAATTTAATGACAAAAGACAAAAGCCACCCGGTCAGCATGGCTCAGCGGTTGAGCATTGACCTATAATCCAGGAGATCGAGGTTTCGATTCCTGGTCAGGGCACATGCCTGGGTTGCGGGCTCGATCCCCAGCAGGGGGCGTGCAGGAGGCGGCAGATCAATGACTGTCTCATCATTGATGTTTCTATCTCTCTCTCCTCCCTTCCTCTCTCTGAAATCAATAAATATACATTAAAAAAAAAAAAAAAAAAAAAAGACCAAAAGTCACATAGCTCTGGGGAAACATTGGTTATTTCTGGAAAGGTAGAAAACACAAATATAAACAAACAAATGTTAAAATATGAAAACCAGAAAATATGACTGCAAAATAAAATACATTCATTTGTCAGCAAACAGTTGGAAGATGCTTAGAAAATATTGCTGTAGATTTGAAGAAACATGTATCAGAATAAATTACACAGTGTGGGAGGATTGCTCTGCTGTTGAAAGAAAAGTACAGCTATTTCCAACATGCCTTTGCTTAGGGTATATGCTTGATCCTGTTCCAATGATGACATACCTGAAAAAACTTATTTTTTACGAACCACTAAATCAAAAGTTTAGCAGAGAAGGTGTATATTCTCAACAGTAAATGGCTTCTTTAATCAAAACAATATAGTTTTTTTCAAAACTGTAACAATAACAACTAAAGAAGCAGCTTCTCTATAGGAAGTTTAAAATTCTGGGATTAAATTACAAAAATTCCAACACAAAAAAATAAATCTTCACTGAAACATTCACAAATTAGCTACTGCAGTCAAGAAACTGAAGCCAGAAGTTCATAGATTGCTACACATCATCAATGAGGTTCATTTTATTTTTAGGGGTGACTGGTGTAAGAAGGACTTCACAACAGTCCCTTTAAGAGAACTCTTTACTGCACTCTAAAAGATGAGGCATGACTTACAATCTTTTATCTCTCACAGTGATTTCCTGAGATGTTATGACAAAGAACTTAACATTATTCATTGTCCTTTTAAAAAGAGCAGTTTCAAACTTGCTGACCTTTTCTTTTAGCAAATGCTATCTGGCAAATATTTTGTTAGGACAAAAAATGTTTAGTGTGTCTTTTTGAGGTAAAGATAATATTTAACCACACACACACAAAAATTGCTTTTAGAAAGAAATTCAGGGTATGGAGAGAATAGTTTAGAAACAGATGTTGGGAAGCCACTCATGATTTAGTGCTAAAAACTATGTATGAATATTACCTTTGATAACTATCAGATATGTATGCTTAAAATACCATAAACAAAATTTTCTAAACTGTTAAAAAAAATCTCCCAAATGAGGGTTTCAGTGTATTTGAATTTATTTGTTTAAACTATATAAATCCAATGCAACATCTTCTAATTTACATTGCAGGAACAATGGACTGACATTGGGAAACTGAAATTCTTCATCCAAATTTCAACTAAACCTTTGGCATGGTTGGTAGGTGGGATTGGAAAATGAACTTTATCAAGAAAGTAGTGAAAATAACCCACCTCCTGCAATGGTCCATAACTTTGGGAAGCATCTTTTCCCACTATGGCAGCATTAAAAACAACCAAAATAGAAAAAAACCTCAATTTAGAACAAGATCTTCAAATCCCTTTATCACAATGTTATATCAAGATTTCCACCCCCCCCAAAAAAATGCATTTTGAATATTAAGAATTTAAATAAGAGCATAATATTTTATTCTGCTAATAAAAAGAATTAAATTTGGGGGGAGTGGGTGCGGAGAGATTAATCAAAGAACTTATATGTTTACAAGCATCAGCCGTGGACACAGACATTGATATGGGGAAGGCCTGGGGGTGGGATGGATGCGGGGTGGAGGGGATCAATGGGGACAAAATGGGGACATCTGTAATATTTTCAACAGTAAAAATAAAGAAACTTAAAAAAAGAAAAGAAAAAAAAAAATTTTTTTAAAGAAAATTAAATTTTAATGACATTTTTTAGTCCGTCATAATTTCAACCATCTTTGACATCTACTTTGTGTATATAATTTGCACTGTACGCGAGACCTTAGAATAGTCCTCCTTGTAATTAACTTATAAATGAATACATAGATGTGATTGATCAAGAGTCTAAAAGCCACCGGGTTTGAAAAATTTCCTCGAGTGGATGAGTTCAACTTTGGCCGGACACAGCAAAAACCTGTATTTCTTTGTTTCACTGCTGGCAAGGTCTAGATTTGGGGAAATAAAATGCATGTGGCACTGAATAAACCCACTCCAAGTACCAAGGCAATAATTATCATCACACCCTTTTCGAGTTTCTGCCTCAGCCTCTCCCCAAATGTAAAGGCCAACTAGATTGCATCACCTACGTGGAGCTCGAGCTCCTGGATACTCCCTTCCCCGCGGCACCTCTTCTCCCACCTTGTCCATCCCAGGCCACCACAGAAAGGCTTACGTCAGCTGAACTGCAGCACGTGGAACATTCAGAACATATACCACGAGCAGTCAAGCTGCCTCAGGCGCTAGGCACACTAGTCAGCAACTGTGCAAAGAAAGCATTAAATAAGCCCCTCTAGGTGTGCCCACCTGTGTAGATTCCTTTACCTAGTCCATCCTATATCCTTACCCTCTAAACACAAATTAAGTCAAGGGGAATTGTTACTGGCAGACAAGGAGACCTCAGTTCTTGTCTTCTGGAGGGAAAGATTTCAACCAAGATACAACATGTAGGAAAGAAAGCAAGAATTTATTGACCTCAGCAAAAATATACTTAGGACGATGAAACCAGGAAGGGCATAGAAGTAATAGAAGAGCCTAGGCGGGGCTGCCTTGGCTCCCTGGGAAATCAGAGAAAAGGGGGCCGTGGAGACAGGTTCAGGGGGCTAGCCCTGAACGAGCTGCCGCTGCCCATTGCTCCCCTGGTTGCCAGGTCTCGTGGGGCGCCTTAGAGGTTAGGGGACACATGTCTGTAGGGGAAGGAGAAGGGAAGGGAATGGCACAGACATGCGCCCAGGAGGGAGAGCTCTGAGACCTTCATTTTCAGGGGTAGGGGTTTTAAAGGCTGGGGTGTTAGGAGAGGTTTCTTCTCTTAATCTGCCTGTCCTTGGGTGTGGTTAGCAAATGACACTAATTGGATTTCTGTTATCTATCCTCCTGATTTGGGTGATTTAAGGTATTTGCCCTCTGGTTGGGGAGGAGAAGTGCAAACCATTTACTCAGAATTGTCCTTGGTTTAGAAAGGACAGGATTTACTAGGTGGCTGCAAATTGCTGTTTAACTATCTGTCTCAGTTTCCCTATTCTACCGGTCCTGGAATTTTCCTAGATTTTACTCTATCTCAGAATCAAGACCCTTTTTCTTGGGCATAAAGGAAACCCTCTGGCCCCTTTCTGGCTGCCTCCCTTCAATGAAAACTGCAATCTGAAGGTTTTCCCTCCTTGGAGAATTCTGCATGGGGCTCCTCACACCAGCCCCTCCTTGAAGTCCTCTCTTCCCTTAACTTCGTGACCCCTTCCTCCTTCCCGTAAAGACCATCCCTTCTCAGTCTTTCTCCTCAGCTGATTTTTCTGCATCCCTCTGTGAAACAGGAATTTTCTCAAGGTTCTATCTTTGACCCTCTCTTCTAAGCCTCCACTTCTTGGGGAAACACATTCTACTCTCAGGGCTTCAAGTATCCCTTTATTCTGGATTCCCAAATCTGTATTCCTGGCCCTAATAACTCCCCTAACTCCGAATGCCGATGAATTGCCAAATGACTGACAGCTACTTCCCACTTCCAAAAACATACCTCCTCCTGTTCCATGCTCTACTGCAGGCATGTCACTCCATGGCACCACACTCCTTTTCCAACCCTCTGTCATACCACACTCCTCCTTCCACACCTCACCACCGCCACCACCCCACCCCCGCCTCCCCCAAAGAAATGTGGCCTTTCCTGAAACAATCCACTCTTTGTTGCAAACTTCCTTTTCCCGCCCTCTTCTGCCTATAAAAGCTTTCCATTTGGTACAGCTCCTTGGAGCTTCTTTCTGTTTGCTAGATGGGCTGCTGTGCGATTCATGAATCATTGAATAAAGCCAATTTGGTCTTTAAATTTACTTACTTGAATTTTGTTTTTTAACATCAGTTATTAAAAGCTTGCTGGTACAGAGTCCAATTCTATTTTTTTTTAATGTATTTTTATTGATTTCAGAAAGAGGAATGGAGAGGGGACGAGAGATAGAAACATCAATGATGAGTCATTGATCAGCTGCCCCCTGCACACCCCCCAACTGGGGGTCGAGCCCAACACCCAGGTATGTGCCCTGAGCGGGAATCGAACCGTGATCTCCTGGTTCATGGGTCATCACTCAACCACTGATCCATGCCGGCTGGGCCAGAGCCCAATTCTTGACACTGGAATCAGACTTCAGGGCCTCTGCTCTCTTAGGTATTCTTGCCATAGATATCTACCTGCCTGTTTCCCTCCCTCACTTCATTCATGTCTTTGCTCAACTGTCACCAGTCAGAGGGAGCTTCCCTGACCACCTTAACCAAAATTGCACCCATCCATCCCTAGCTAGCCCTTTACTTTGCTCTATGCGTCCCAAAGCACTTTCCACTACCCAGGATTATATTTAGATTGCCAGATAAGCACATGCCATCTTCAGAACCTACTTACACTAAAAATTATGCATTGTTCTGTTCATCTGAAATTCAAATTTATCTGGGTGTCTTGTATTTTTATTTGCTAAATCTGGCAACTGTGATTATATTGCACCTTTAATTCCTTTCTCTCCCATTGGAACACAAACTCCATGAGGCAAAGGTGCGGTCTGTTGGATTCACTGCTCTAAGTTCCCAACATCTAGTGTTCTGCAGCCTTGGCACACAGTAGGCACTCATAAGTGTTCAGGAGCGAACTAAGGAAGCACAAAGCAATACAACACCGACTGAGGGCTTAGTGCTAACAGGGCCGCGCATGCCGCATTCCCATCTGGCCTCCGCTGTCTCCTTGGAAAATTTTCAATTGTAACGGGGATTCCGAGGATGAAAACGTTTGCTTTCTGGTCCAGATACTGGATTAAGACCACCAGTACATACCAAACTGGCAACCCCCCGGCAAAGGGCAGCTTACAGATCCTGATACAAATCAGAATTGAGCTGGACATTTGGCAGTAAAAACAGAATCCTTTTTTTTAATACATCTCTGTCCGTTCCTTGTCTTGCCCAGTACCTCCCCCCCATCGACAGTCACCAGATTTCCTTCCCCAACTGCATTCATTCTGCTATTCCTCTGCCACTCTGCCGCTCCCATAAGCTAGAAAACAAAACTACACCCATCGAATACTGTCCTCAACAACTAGCCTTTAAAATACTTGGCCGACGTGCCAAGGGTGATAGTTTGGGCAGCTTCATTTGATGTTCTGACAACTGAGTATTGTTGGTTTTGACTCGGTTACTTAGAGAGACTTTGTAACTCTCCCCCAATCACTCATGTGTATTTACTCAGCTAAGTAACTCTTGTGACCCGTGGCATTCCTCTCCTGGGTCTCTTCCAGAGTCAGGAAGCCAGAGAGGTGGTGGGAAACTGGAAAAGCACAACTTTTCCACCCAGAGCCAGAAAATAAGTGCTTCTTGCTATGGTTTAAACTTCGTTTTCACCCAGAAGGAAGCCAAATTTTCATTTTATTCTGCCTGTCCCACATCCCACCTAGCTGGAGGAAATAAAACAAACAAATAAACAAAACAAAAAAAACCTAGAAAACATCTACCTTTATACAAATAAGTTGCCTTTTTTTTTTCTCTTGCTAATTCTTTTTTTTTTTAATTGAATTTATTCAGGTGAGATTGGTTAATAAAATTATATAGGTTTCAGGTGTACAATTCTATAACACATCATCTGTATATTCTATTGTGTTTACCACCCCAAGTGAAGTCTCCTCCCATCACCATCTTGCTAATTCCTTTTTTAAAAATTAATAATAGAAAGGAAATATCTTTCCACTATATTTTATTTTTTAATGTTTTTATTGATATTTATTTTAGAGAGAGAGAAAGAGGGAGGGAGAGATAGAAACACTGATGTGGGAAGGGGTGGAGGGGTGGTGGTGAAGGGAATCTTAATATATACTGACAGGAGAAGATATGACTTTGGATGGTGGGCATACAGAGCAATATGCAGATCCTGTAACATAGAAACCCACACCTGAAATCTATATGTTCATATTAACAATTGTCACCCCAATAAATTTAATAAAGTGTTATAAAAAATTTTTAAAAAGAAGCATCATGTACACCTCCTACTGGGGATCGAGCCCTAAACCTGGGGACATGCCCTGATCGGGAATCAAACCTGCAACCTCTTGATGCATGGGAGGACACTCAATCCACTGAGCCACATTGGCCAGGAGCTAATTCCTTTAAAAAAAATTTTTTTAATTGATTTTAGAATGAAAGAGGAAGGGAGGGGGAGAGAGAAAAAGAGAGAGAGAAACATCAGTTTGTTGTTCCATCTATTCATGCACTCATTGATTGACTCTTGTCTGTGGCCTGACCAGGGATCAAACCCGCAACCTTGGTGTATCAAGATGATGCTCTAACCAACTGAGCTACCTGGCCAGGGCAATCTTGCAAATTCCTTGAGCTTGTCTGTGCCTCCACCCTACATCATAATTACAAGCAACGTCATATATCTCACTATGCCTTGAAGTAAATGACTCAATACCAAAAACACAGGAGTGGGATACAGGAAGAAAGTGAGGTTAATGAGGACAGATTGCTAGTGAAAACCTGCAAAGAACATTTTAAAGATCCAAAAAAACAACCTCCAAAAGAAAAAAACCAAAACAGGTGCAAGGCCTAGACAGCCAGGCAGGTTGGAGCTGAGGTTTAGAAATGAAATGCAGAACACTGAGCTGTTTCACATCAGATCTCTTGTGAGTCTACGATGTTCTGTCGAACATAATGTTATTTCTAAAGTTCATAAAATGTTCTCCTGCCTTCATGGCTGAGCCATATTCTGAACAGAGCCTTTATGCCCTCAGTAGTTGCCCTAGAACATAGTAAAGCCTTTAGCATGCTTTGGGAGCACAGGACTCTTACCTTCCACCCTAAATGACTACAATTTGCTACCCTTCATGGTTCTCGTGTCTATTTCTACTAGTACTGTATACTTCAGTTTTCCTTGAGCTGCCAGGAGTTACATCTGCCTTTCCTAGGGGACCTGCTATCGCAGCTCCTCTTTTTCTAATCAACTACTGAAACCAAGTAACCAAGTCTGTAAGTACCATGACCCAACTAAGAGGAGGTGCTCCAAGCTCCTGGAGTTTCCACCCTCTGGCAGCTGGTAAGCTTCCCCCTCTCCCTACATTCCTCAGATGCACTTTGCATAGCTGGCTGCAGGACCCGGGACTCTGGGTGTGTGAGTTGTAATGCCCAACCCTTAGGGAGCACTTACTCTATGCCAGGGAACGTTCTAAGAGTTTTGCTGTGTACATATTATCTCGCTTGACCCACACTTTCCCACAAACCCAAGAGTTGAGTCCTCTGATTATCTCAGTTTACAAATGAGATTAGGTAACTTTCTCAAGCTGGCAGCCTTTTGGGTAGCGCCAGCATTCAATTCCAGGCAGCCTGGCTCCAGGTCTGTTGTCCACGACTCCATGTGGACTCCAAGCTTGAAAGCCCTGGGTCGCCACAGCCCGCCTTTAGCTTTTTCTCCATGCTCTAATTTTTATCGATCCTGTGGACCCGTCTCCTAAATATCCCAAGGCTCTTAGGATAAAATCCAACTCCTTCATGGGGTTTACTCAGCTGTCCAAAATCCAACCCTGGCTCACTTACCTCCCCAGCCTCTTCTCAGGCCCAAATTCCCTGGCAAAGTGCACTCCCACATCAGGGTCTCAGGGTTGGGAGGAAGTCTTTCTTGCCTTGAGGGCTTTGCACCTGGGCTCCCAGGTTCTCTGCCTCTGCCTGCTAAACTCTTACTCATTGCTCATGTCCCAGCTTGGAGCCTACTTCCTCCGGGGAGCCTCAGAGACCTTGTCACTGACTTTGGTTCTCAAGCTAAGAGCTCCAATAACACCCTGTATTTCTTCAGTCATTGCATTTATTCCGCAGCCCGGGGAGTTGTTTGTTTGTTTCCACCCCTTGTGGACTGTAGGCTCCATAAGGGCAGGATCCCATGTGTGCTTCACCATTATATCCCCAAAGAGTAGCGAAGTGCCTGGCACGTGGCAGGAGTAACATAATCATAGGTAATGTATATACTTTCACTCTTTCAACAAGTGTATTTAGTGTGCTGCGTACCATACACCAAACACTACGGTACCCAAGATTTTCTGATTTAATCCTTCGAGGATGACTTCATTTGATCTTCATAACAATTCACTGAACAACCCAGTCTACAGATGAGGAAAGTAAGATGTAGTTCCTTCTGTTAAAAAAAAAAAATTATCCAAGGTCCCAGTAGCCACTCAAATGTATCTTTGTCAATACAGGGATGGATAAATGAATGGGCACTGGTCCGGATTGGAGGTATCTAGACTGGGATCTGGATACCCCTGAAGGAACTTGGAAATAAGGGTAAAAGTTTGCCTCCTTAGAGGTGAATTATTAAAAAGACTGGTAATAGGCAGTCCCTAAGAGACAAAGCCTGCCAAGGCAAGACTAGACTATAATCATTTAAAGGTATTAGCATATCTAAACAAAGGATTTGTCAATCAGAAGGGGGTTGGTGAGCTTGGAATTTTGGGAAAATAAACTCCAGTGGGAAGCCTGTTTTGTTAGCACCTGACCCAGAACCTTCTGGGCAGGAGGTGCCAGCTGATGTGGAAGGTGCAGCCCTGCCAGGAGAGGATGCCCAGCTGAACCATCGCTTACCTCCACGAGTAGTTCCCGCCCAGCCAGCAGCCCGAATGTGATGGGCCTCCGCCTGCCGGGAGGGCCTAGTAACAGCTCCGGTGGCTGGCTGGGCATGCTGTGCAGACGCCTTGGTACACTCCTTGTTGCATTTGGGCCTCACAGCCCAGCTTCGGGCTGAGCATCCCAGGTCTGGGAGAGGTAGAGGGCTTGCCAAAGGTCAAACAGCAGATACCAGGGGGAAAAGAAAGAGCTGGTTTGAACCCAGGCTCGCCCTGGGCACACGATTACCTCTCCTCTCCCTTGCTGGTGCCGCCCACAGAAGCATGTCTGGACCAAGGAGAGCTCTGTTCTTTGTAGAAAATGACTGAGCTGGCATTCTGGTTCATGCCCTACCTCGTGTGGGCTGGTTTCATGTACCTCTTCTCTGAGAAGCAAGTTCATCTCAGCTTCTTGAGATTGAAGCTTCTGCACTGCGGCCCATTAAACAATTCACAAGAACACACAAATGCTCCCTCTCTGCCCTTCCTGCCTCCCGCCGCCTGCCCTCCTGTGATCTCTCCCTTCACAACCACCACCGCCATTTCGAGGCACCTGGCACCCTGCTAGGGATGGAAGGTAAAAGAACCGAAGGGATGCTTTCCCCAAACCATTTAATATCCCAGCTGTTACCCTTTCCAAGTGAAAAGAACAATCCGTTAGTAATGATGGCAGGACAGTAGGCATAACCCAGAACTGACCAGACAAAGGAGACACGTATTCACCCTCTGCCCTTGGGAGTGATCCTGGCGATGGATCTGAAGCCTTGGTTCAGCCGTTATATAGCTGTGCGACCTTGGAAAACTTCTTAAAACTCAGTTTCATAATCTGCTAAGAACAATGTGTCACACACACCCCCCGCCCCCCTTGAAGTGCAGAGTAGGCTTAGAAGAATCCGAAAAGCATTTTAGCCCCTGCGTGGACAGGGACCCGGGCACGATTAGACGTTTCCCCCCAGGTCTGTAACAGGCCTGCGGGGGTGAGAGAGCGGGACAGTGAGAAAAACATGGGCCCCGCACTGTTCACCTCCCTCTCCCTGCGCCTGCCGGCCTCTTCCTGGCTCTTCAGACACACACCGGTGCCTCATTAAAGAGGAAAACCATCCCATTAGGTCCAAACGCACGGAAACATATTCATGAGCATTCAAATACTCCCCCGGTAATATGATCAGCACCGCCTTCATAAATATTCATTTTCACTGCGCTAATCACTGTGTAATCGCACAAGGGGGTGTGCCTCTGTAATCTGCTCCCCTTCTGCCCTCTCCTCTCCCCTCCCTTTGTCTGAGGCTCCCCTCTCCTCTCCCAAGCCTCCTGAGGCCTTCCTAGGTCTAGATCTCACTCTGGGTAAAGACTGCTGGTTCTGATCTAAGGCACTCTTCACTCATCTCTGCCTGAAGACTGCTGCACCCGAAGGCTTTCCTTTTTCTGTTAAGTGTGTCTGACAGAGGCCCAACACTATCAATGCTTCCCGAAGCTCCCCGTACTGGTAAGAGAGCTCTCCACATTTGCACCCCGGCGGAGCAGTGTGCCGGTCCAGAGGAACCCCCAGAACGACCACCTTGCAGTCTGGTGCAGGGTACAGAGGGACCCCCAGAACGACCACCTTGCAGTCTGGTGCAGGGTACAGAGGGACCCCCAGAACGACCACCTTGCAGTCTGGTGCAGGGTACAGAGGGACCCCCAGAACGACCACCTTGCAGTCTGGTGCAGGATACAGAGGGACCCCCAGAACGACCACCTTGCAGTCTGGTGCAGGATACAGACAAAGAAAACAACGCTCTGTCATAACACGCGGAAGGAAATAGGCACAATAGAAGTACCCGGCAAAGGCTAGCTCTCGGGAGCACCTGGGCGGGGGTGGGGAAGGCCCCAGGGGGAGCCTGGAGAGAGGGGGCCCCTCAGGGCTGTGGCATTCAGGGTTTCTATTCCGGTTATGTACCCGGACAGCTACATTCATGAGCTCTTATGCTCGTCTCAGATGTCCGCCGCTTTCCTGACATGACCATCTGTTCCTGATTGCAGCAACCGTGTGCAAAGTTCGGAAATAAGCGTGAATTCCAGCTAGGTGGAGCTTGAGGGGGATCCCTTTAAGATCGATGACTCAGTGGAAGTTAATCCTCTAAATGAAGCTCCCAAGGAGCACGTTTTCAGTCACCAGGACTTGGCACGGGGGCCAGGAAGAGCCCTAATTCACGCGAAGAAAGGCCTATGAGCCCGCAGAGAGCAGAATTCGGGGTTGGTCATACCAAAGTCCTTTTCCGGGAGTGCCCAATATAGTCTATTTGTGCATTTGATGGTAAGGAAGTGTCTCAGCCCTTTTTATCCTTTGATATTAAAAGACACAAGGGAAGAGGCATACTTTTCCAATTAAAGACCTAGGAAATTATAGAATGGGAGTAGAAATAATAAAATTAAAGGGAAAAATAAGATAATAGCAGCTAACACAACCTCTAGAGCCGGATAAAAGTGTAAGTACACTATATGGTGTGCTGCTTTGGAAGACGCAGGGGAATCTCACTGTTGTCTTTCATTTTACATCAGAGCCATTTCGCTTTTCAAGCTTTTTAGGGACTAAGGAGAACCCACTGTTGCTTGCGGCTTGAGTAAGAATCATTTTCCTCTTCCAATGAGAAGCAAGTTGCTCCTAAGTAGCAAAAATGTATAGAATGAAAATGAATTGAAAACCGTTTCTAAGGCCAGATGTAGAGTAATTTCATTTGTCTTCTCAAAGGCGTGAAAATAAGACAGCCTGTCAAAGAAAGCCTCGGGTTTCCTTTGGAAGGGGAAATGCAGAGAACGCGACCACGAGAGAAAAAGGGTGCTGGTGACAAATACCACGATCAGTGTTTCATGGTTGATTTGTTAGTGGTTTCAGAGAGATAAAGAATATTAGTTTTTAACCCAAAGAGGTCTCCTACCTGAGATTTGTAACATTATTTCTAAAATCAACATAGCTTTCTCTTCCTAGGAATTGTCCTAAAACCAGGAGTCCCTGGTTGATTTAATGAGATTGACACAAAGGGAGTTGTCAGTAACCACAGAAACAGGGCAGGGTTTTCATAACGATTGTGCTTGAATTGTATTCCAGTCTGAAAAGAGCCTTTTTAATTATAGGGCTTGGGGGCTGGGGAACAGGGTGTAAGAGAGCGGAAGGGGTGGCAGGGCGTGGATGTAGGTTTTCATGGCAAGAGACTGAAAACTCTTTTATCTATTTAAAAAGATAGCAGGTGGGCTCCACTAACAAGTCTTAACCCCAAGCCCTGGCTTAACCCTGGAGAAAATGTTTTTCATTTCCAACCCTATGTATTTGCCGGTTCTTCACTTCTTTAAATTGCAAGCTCTTAAAATAGAGCTTAGCAGGCCTGGGGGAGTGGAGGAAGGTTCAGCCAAGGACAGTTCAGAGGGTTTGAAATACCTCCGCATAGCAGAGGTCCTGGAGGTCTCAGCTTAGTTCTGAGGGTGGCCAGGCCCAGTATCAGCAGCTCCCAGGCAGTGGGACCCCAGCGGCTTTGAAGCTGATGTTGAAGCCTTAGACCTGGCCTCCTGATTTAACAGCACAGGAGCTGGGCTTTTTTTTTTTTTTTTTTTTTTTTAAAAAAAACAGCGTTAGGTAATTTTAACCTATCTGCATTTCTCTAGTTTAATTTCTCACCTGCAACCTGAAGACAGCAGTGGAACTCATTCTGGAAAGAAGCATGGTTTAGTTAATATGACTGTCAAAAATTATGAGAGACCTTAGCCTAGATGGGAATCAGGAGGGCCTGTGGGAGGCGCTCTCTCACATCCTGTGTTATCCAGAGAGCCCTACAGAAGAACAGTGTTTACAACATAGCTCTATGTCTGTAAGGGGCGCCTCCCCTTAACTTCCTCTTCTCTCTACAGTACTCTCCCCATCTTTGTCTGGGTAGAACCTCCATGTGGCTGACCATGGCTGCATGTACAGGACTGCAGTCCTTTCTTTGTCCCCAATAAATCTTTTTTTGGTGACAGAATACCTAATTGACTTCTGTTTTTTTTGTTTTTTTAAATCCTCACCCAAGGATATTTTTTCCATTGCTTTTCAGAGATGGTGGAAGGAAGAGAGAGAGAAACATCAATGTGAGAGAGACACATGGATTGGTTGCCTCCCATAGGCGCCCCAACCAGGGCTGAGCCTACAACTGAAGTACGTGACTTTGGCCGGAATTGAACCCGGGACCCTTCAGTCCGTAGGCTGACGCTCTAACCACTGAGCCAAACAGGCTTGACTTTTTTTTTATGGTTGACATTCCGAATGTGCAATATAGGACTAGATCCCAACACAAAAGGCCAGGGCCCAGGCGCCCTCTCCCTGGCTGAGCCGTACTTGGAGGGAGGTCCAGGAAAACCCACTGTTGCTCAGCATCCCTTTGGGTTCCTGCCTTCTTAGGATCCACCCCTCTCCACTGTTCTTTTTTTTTTTTTTTTTTTTTTTTTACTATCTTTATTGATTTCAGAGAGAGGAAGGGAAAGGGAGGGAGAGAGATAGAAACATCAATGATGAGATCGGCTGCCTCCTGCACGCCCCCACTGGGGATGGAGGCTGCAACCTGGGCATGTGCCCTGACCAGGAATCGAACCGGGATTTCCTGGATCATAGGTTGATCCTCAACTGCTGAGCCATGCAGGCCGGGCTCCATCATTCTTTTTACTTGGGGATCCTAGTGGTATCATGAGTCATATAGGTGAAAATAGAATTTAACCTGGCAAGAAGTTCAGTAATATTTCAGAAATGAGATGCCTTGAATTTTTTTTAAATTTTGAGATGACATTTATACAGCACATCAAAAAATGATCAGATCTAAATATGCATTATCTGTGTAAGCAAATAATCTGAAAACTCCCAAGGTACCATTCAGTACCCTCAACACATCTGTGGATATCACCTGGTACAAACTGATAGGAATGACCTTGGACCTGAGCTACAACAGCCGCTTACAGGTCTGTTAGATCAGTATTGGCAGGTGTTTTATTAAGTTGGAGTAATACCTACCTTGAGGCTTGACACTTCTCCTCCTCTACCATATCTAACCTGTGAGTTGACAAAGCCCTCATATTTTTAAATCCAAAGTAAAACACATTCCTTATAACAAGATAGTCTTATTCAACCTTTTAACCATCTCCAATGGGCATTAACAATATTTTTTCTTAATGTCCTATGAAAAGGAAATTACTTTTTGGCCATCCCACTTGGGCAGTCTCTCTCCTTGGCCTCTATCATATAGGCCAGTCCTAATCTTCTCTGTTTTAGGAGCTTCTGTGTCTCGTTCTCTCCTAATCCTGCCTCCTCCAAGTTCAAAACTCAAATTCAGTTGCCACCTAAGCCACTTGCTCGGTGACCTTGGGCAAGTAATTAACTTCTCTGGGCCTCAGGTTCCTTATCTATAAGAAAGAAACTAATGATGCACTACAATACAATACAAGATTGATGTGAAAAGTCAATGAAGTGAAGTAGTGGAAAGCAGCATGGCACAGGCCCACTATAGGCATGCTTAATAGAGGTTAGCCTCTTTCCTCTATTACAACAGACATCACTGTTCTGGCCATTTAAAAAATCAGTGTTGCTTATTTTAAGATATAGTGTATTAGTAGAAAATTTAAAGTGTAGTAAAATCAACAGGTCAGGAAACAACTGCTATTGAAAAAATATCTTATTGCCTGGCCGGCGTGCCTCAGCAGTTGAGCATCGATTTCTGATCCAGGAGATCACAGTTCGATTCCGGTCAGGGCACATGCCCAGGTTGCAGGCTTGATCCCCAGTAGGGGGTGTGCAGGAGGAAGCTGATCAATGATTCTCTCATCATTGATGTTTCTATCTCTCTCTTCCTCTCCCTTCCTCTCTCTGAAATCAATAGACATATTAAAAAAAAAAAAATCTTATGCCAGTTCCCAAGAGGAGGGGGAACACCATGCCATGATGGGGGGAGGAACATGAGGAAGCCCTGGGGTCAATCAGGAGGCAGGGGTCGGGGTGGGGGATGACTGTGGGCAAGAGCCTTGATGGTAGTTTCTGCAGGAAGGAACAGGCAAGGCAGGGCCAGCAGGTTTAGGATTGGCTAGTCTGAATAATGTCAGCAGGTTCAGGGGCATAGGGGTGTCCTTGGTTGTCTGGTACCTGCCCCTCTCTCCAGAACGTGGATTTAAAGTGACCCTATGGAATGAAAGTCATGGAAGTGTGGGAGCCTTTGCAGAAGTCTCTTGCCCTCGTGGAGTTTCTTAGAAGTTTTGTTTGTGGAGGCCCAGGTGACCATCCTCAGGCCCAGAGTGTCCTAATGGAACAACATGCAACACAGACACCTGCATGCACTGGGATGTGTCTCAAAAAAGAATGGTTTGTAGTAAAAGGGGGGTCCCCATGGATTCTCTGAAGGGAGTGGCAAAGGGCAAGAACATGTCCGTGTGTGTCTACCAATTTAACAGACTGATGGCTTGGCCAGCAGACCATTTATGGCAGTCTGCTTGACCACGTAAGCTATTACTGGACATGAATACTTGGACATTCTGGTTTATGGATTGGTCTGATGAGATCTGGCAGGGATAAATCTGGTCACCTTTGGATGACTTGATAAAAATTCTTCAACCTGCAAAGTTAGAACTCAGAACTAGCTTTCTTTCCTGTCCTATACTGAATTTCTGGAGCTGCCAGTGTTAGGATATGGTGATAGCTTGCATGGTGGGGGGATGGGAGGCTGAGGGAGGCAAAGACAATACCTAGGTCTTAGACTTGCACGCTGCCAGGCCAGTGCTGCTGTGTGTGAGCTGGGGAATGCCGAAGGAGAATCAGTTCAGGGCAACGATCCCGAGTGCGCCACGTTCCTCGCAGGGCCCAGCACTGCGTCTCTCTTTCATCATCGCATGTTTATTGCTTGGCTAAGCCATAGCCAGGACTGGTTACATAATCTGTGGGGCCCAGGGCACAATGAAAATGTGGGACCCTTGTTCAAAAATGATTATGGATTCCACAATGGTGACCACAGAACATTAAACCAAGCACAGGACCCTTCTGAGGTCCAGGGCCCTGTGTAACTACCCAGGTGTCACCCTGGGAAGCCAGTCCTGGCTCAGGCTCTGGCTCTGGGAAGACGACAAGGAAGAAGATAAAGTCTGGTTCTCACAGAACTCATAAACTGTGGGAGTCAGAGAGAGTAAACAGATAGCTATAAAAATTATCCTTATCTTTAAGAGATACATGCGAAAATATTTGCAGAATGATATGATATCTGGGCTTTGCTTTAAAATAATCCCGGGGGAAGGGGGTGGAGGGTATATTTAAAACACCGTTGCCAATGTCAACTATAATAAAAACAAAAAGAGCAAATGCTTTGAAATGATAAATCACTATGAAAAGTGATTTTCAGCCATTATTATTACCATCTTTCTTGTCCATAGGATGCAACCTCAGCTGAGCTATGTAGTTACCAATTTTATCACTAAATGACACCCCCTCACATGCTTCACTTACACCATTTGCCACTGAACTAGTAATGAGTCAGCTTGGCTGTGAGAGACAGAAAACCCCCAATAACAGTCACTTAACAAGATAGACAAATTGAAGACAGAAGCGATCTGCTTTAAGAATTCTTCAGGGACTGGTTCTTATGGTCCAGCATGGTGACATCAACACTCCAAACGCCAGGATGCAAGAAGGGGTGGTGAGGAAGAGAGAAGGAAAGGGCTGCGTGCCATCCTACCTTACCCATCCGTCCCATTGGCCAGGACTTAGTCACTGGCCGCACCTGGCTGCAAAGGAGGTCAGCAAAGATCATCTATACCAGGTGGCCGTGTCCCCTGATAAAATTTGCATTACTAGGAAAGATGAGAAAAACAGATATTGCAGGAAACTAGGAGCCTCTGCCTTACAATGTGCTCCTCCAATTCTCTGGACTTCAGCAGTTACATGAATCAATAAGGCACTCTTGAATAATCTAAGAAATATAGGGGATGCGCCAGGTTTGGGTCAGATGGAAGAAGAGGAGAGCTGAGGCCAGTGATGTTATTGTGTTTTCTGTAAAAATGGCCAGGCAGGCCAGGGGAAGCAGTGTGACTGCTTAGTTTGAATCATTACAGCAGGCTCTGGGCTACAGGGGCGGTCACTAGCTGCCTGGTACCTGGCTCTGGGGTGATTTAGGGCAGGGAAAATACTGGCTTGGTGTGTGAGAGTTAGATAAGAATGTCATTGGGGCTACAGACTTGAGATTGGTTGGTTTGTATATGAAAGGTGCACTTTTAGGCAAGCTGTTGTTGTCTTTAGGAATCAGCTAGCCCTGGAAAGGGCAGTGTCTCTCTGAACCTGTAAGCCCCCCTGACCCCAAGATGTCAAAACATCGTAAGATACAGAAAGTGAAAAACATGATTTATATGGTTAGAGCTAGAACAAAGGAATGTCCATCACCAGGATTAGTGATTCACCATCAACCAATAAAGTTTAGGGGCTGCTCTGTCTAGGTCAGCGATTTCCAAACCGTCTCCTAGTCATGGAGACAGCCTTGTACAACTTTAAGGAAACAGGTGTTAAGGTCAGGCCTGAGTTTAGTTCTGCTTGTAGCTACCTCTAAAGCTTGATTTCTTTATCTCGAGGATGGGCAGAACAATATCTACACAGAACTGTTGTGAGAATTAAGTGAGATCATATGTGTAAAGTCTTAGCTTAGTATCTGGTTGATAATAGGTGGTCAATGTTCATTAGTTGTCTTAAAGGATAAACTGAGGCATATTAAACATTTTAAGAGTGAGACAAAATTGATTTGAATCAGACAATGCCAACCAGAGTGGTTAGGAGGAGGGTTCTGCAAACAGGAGCTCTGGGAGAGTCTTTTATAGAGAAAGGGTGGAAGCCAAGCAAGGAAATTATTGATTGGGTCTAGTGTAAATCCTAGTTGGCTGTGACTGGTTGTCCTTAGGTTTTGAATTTGTTTCGTTGAGGCATTTACAGGTTTAGATTTCAGTTTGCTTGCAGTTGCCACGGCGTTAGAGCCACCTCAGTTGCATGGCCCCCTTGTTTAATGAATTTAACTGCTGTTGTTGCTGACATTATTATTGGCAACAATTTGATTACACAATGATCTAGAAGTGAATGAAGAATGGGTCGTTTATTTATTCAGCACCTGCTCTGTGGTAGCCACTGTTCTAGGCCCCAGAAAGATCTAACTGACCAAACAGACAGAGGTTCCTGCCAGCCTGGAGTTCACATTCTGGTGGGGAAGCAATGACAAACAGGGATGAGTGAAATGCCAGTGGGATACAGGAGAATGGCTGCGAAAACAAACAGTTCTTACTCTCTCCCTGTGAGACAGGCATTTGCAAAGGGCCTTCCATGCATCCTCCCACCTAGTCCTCAGAACAACCCTATGAGGCAGGTTATCACCATCCCTGTTTTGCAGGTAAGGGAACTGAGACTCAGAAATGATGGTGCTAGCAATGGCAGAATCAGGCTCTATGTTCTTAGCAGCTATGTTATGCTGCCTTTTGTTTGTGTGTTTTCTGTCCTTTTTAAAAATACAGCCTCTAGGTAATAGGAGTAAACTTGTATTAATCGAGGAATCTTTAAAATACAGCTCTTTGTAGTAATTTATTGTGCACATGCTCTTAAAGAACGAATATTCCTGAAAGTACCCTTTATCTAAATTAAGCCTATTCCTGGGAAAGCTACTTAATGAGCTCTGTGTCCCTGAAGTCAAAAGCCGAGTCAGCCTGCACTAATGAGCGGCTTACTCAGAAGTCTAGTCAGTTTCTTTTTCTCCTGAACCAAGGCTCTTTGGCAGAGGACTTGGGAAATCTCATATCTCGCAAGTTGGTACTTCTAGGCGAGGAGCTGGAAAATATAAAGAAGCCCAACTGACTATTGAGAGTTTAGGGGAATACAGGCAGAGACCTTCATAATGCTACAAATGTACACACTTCCACTCCAGCAAAGCATCTCCCCACAAAATGTAATTATGCATTGGATGGAGCACTTGCTGAAATATTGTCATCTAGACAACATGGTGGACAAGGCCATGGCACATCTGATCTGATCCTCCGCTGAATTTTACTGCATAGTTGAGCCCAATCTTTCTCCCCCCCCACCCCGCCCAAGAATCATTACTTCCTTAAACATCCCCAATTTCTCTTTACTTCCAGGACAAATGCTTGGCTCTTTTTCAGGGCTATGAGTGTTTATTTCTTTACGTAAGCTGTGGCACATCCAGTGAGAAATAGGAACCACCAAGACTGAGATGTGGGTGCTGGGAGGCTCCTTCTCCAGCCAGGGAACAGCAAGCAGCGCACTACCCTCAGTGAGCAAGGTTCAAAGTCGTGGCTCAGCGAAGTCAGAAAGGACTCCATCCGTATTATTTACATTTGAGTCACGGATGGATGGAAAGTTGAAACTATTAATGCCACAGTGCCAGGAACTTAATATTAATTATCTATTGCTGCATAAGACACCTTACTCTAAAACTTAGTAGCTTGAAACAAAACAAAACAAAATACCCTTGGTTTCTGTGGGTTAGGAATTCAGACAGAGCACAGCAGGGATAGTTGATCTCTGTTCCATGATGTCTGGGCCTCAACTGGAAAACTTGAAAAGCTTGGGCTGAAACCATCTGCCAGCTCGTCCACTCTCATGCCTGAGAGCTCACTCCCATGATGCTGGCTGTTGGCTGGGGCCTAAGGGATACTGGTCAGAATACCCACACGTGGCCTCTCCATGTAGCTTGGGCTTCCTCACAAAATGGTGGTTGAGTTCTAAGGGCAAAGGGAGATAGAGAAACAGGGATAGAAAGAGAGAGAGAGAGAGAGAGACAGGTGGGAGCTGTAACTTTTTACTACTTAGCCCCAGAAGTCACATGACATCACTTCTGTGCTCCATGAGTCAGAGCAGCTAGGGGTGGGGGAAACTTTGTTTCCTGTTGGTGGAAGGAGCATCCGTCCCATTGTAGGAAGAGCATGTGACATGGGATAAGTATGTAGGTGTGGCTATCTTTGGAAAATATAATCTGCCACCGATGGAACTCAACAAATACTTATTGAGTAAATCTATGAGTATAAATACCTAGTCTCAAAGAAGTGACAGTCCAGCTGATAAAATACAACATGAAATCACAGAACTCTTGCTTAATGGCACCTAAGATCAATTAGTTATACGTTTCTTAGTTGTTGTTTGTATCACCAGTGGTGTCCAGAGGTAGTCTAGATAGGTCATGGGACTTTCTTGACAATTAATACACATTTGTACCCCTCGGTTTCCCATGTGCACACACAGGTAAGATGTGTCCTCTGTTAACTCCACCTGCTATGGGTCATCCATTTCTGGGCCTTCAGTCTGCATCTGGAGAAGTACTGTGATACGGCCAAGCAGACTTAGTTTCAGGCCCCAGATCAGGTTCTCATCTGTTGTGTGACCTTGGACGAGTTAGCCAGTCTCTCCAAATTTGTGTTTCCTCATAAAGAGGGGTGATCGACCTAGTCGAGAAACATTATCCAGAAACTTTGATACCAGGTAAAGGATGACTGCATGTTCTTTCAAAATCATATGGGAGCCCTGGCTAGTGTGGCACAGTTGGTTGGGTATTGCCCAGTGCACTGAAAGATTGCTGGTTCGATTCCCTGTCAGGGCACATGCCAGGGTTGTGGGCTTAATCCCCAGTTGGGAGCAGCCGGTCTATGTTTCACTCTCACATCAGTGTTTCTCTATCTTTCTCCCTCTTCCTTCCTCTCTCTCTAAAAATCAATAAAAAATCTTAAAAAAATAGAAAAAAAATCATATGGGAACATTGTCTAGTCCAAGGCCCACCCAAAGTTTGTTTAATTCTCTAGAAGATAGACATTTGTTTTTCATTCTGTTTACTAATGACTAAGGTTCAGATTCTCTGAGGTTACATGTTAACTTGTAGATTTCCAAGACTAGCGAAGATCACGTCAACTTTCATTGCTCTGCAGGACATTAACCGGTTTTGTCTGTAACTTAGAAAACTTATCTTGGGGTGCTTTTCCCCCTGGCTGCACAGGCCTCTGTTCACAGAGTTCTCCTCTGAACCAGCTTCTGCAACCTCCCGGCGCCCTCGGGAGTGACTTACAAGATATAATTGACACCTGTTCATTCTATATTTGTCTGAGAGTCGGGTTTTTAACTTTTTGAAATTTATGCTTTCACAGTCCAATCTTATGCACCATGAGAACAGAAAGGTAAGTGGTGCGATAACAATTCATTGGAAGAAGAGAGCTGAAGGGGTCCAGGAAGACTTTACAGAAAAGACATTTTATAGAAAGGCGTTTGAGAAGGGATCTTGATAGATGTGGGTAGTTACAGAATGATGAAGGGCTGGGGGGCCTCCATGCAGGAGAGGGGCCGAGTAACTGGGAAGTCAACTGAACAACCCAGAAAACCATGGTCTGGGAGGGTGATAAATAGCATTATGGAGCTAACCCCATGAAAGACTACTGATAACCTCGCCATGTGACCAGTTGTAAATTCTTCGGATGAAAACCAGCAGTTGTTATGTATTTAAATTGTATATGCATTTTTGTTTCGTGCTTTTGTTATTTCGCTTTTGCAAGACAGAGGAAGCAGAAATCTGGTTGCTTCTGTGTACGGTTCAGCCCCGCTCGGCCTGCACTGGTGGCCTCTCAGAGGATTAGCTCAGAAAGGAAAGGAAATTGTGCTCTTGGTCATGAGGTTTTCATCTCCCCTCCCCTTGCTCTGCAGCACAATCCTGGAAGCAACACCTGGGTCAATGCAGGGGGTTCAGATTTCCAGCTAGACTTGTAACATATATAAAAAAGAAGTCATTTTCTGCCTTTGAAATCTTTCTTTAGAACTCATGCATTTTTTATTCTGCAAATTAAAGAATCATCAAGTGCAACACTTGGAACCAGCCATGCCAACCCTGTTGCAGAAAGCCACGGGGAAGAGAGCCCTGCGTGGAAATAGTCTTCCATTTCACCTCTCCTTCTTTTACTCTCCTCACTTCCTCTGCGGGCATCTCTACCCTAGGCCAGTGCTTTTTTTCTTTTTATAAATTGTGGTAAACTATACATAACATTAAATTTCCTGTTTTAACCACTGTTAAGGGTACAGTTCAGTGGCATTAAGTACATTCACATCATGGTACGACCATCACCTCCATTAATCTCCAGAACGCTTTGCATTTTGCAAAACTGAAACTATGTACAGCAACCCCCCATCCACCCATCCTCTGGCCCCTGGCAACTGCATTCTACTTTCTGTCTCTATCAATTTGACTACTTTAAGTACTGTATGTAAGAAGAAGTGTACAATATTTGTCCTTTTGTGTCTGGCTTATTTCACTTAGTGTAATATCTTCAAGTTTCATCCATTTATAGCGTGTGTCAGAATTTCCTTGTTTTTTATTTTTATTTTTTTAATATTTTAAAATTGATTTTTAGAAAGAGAGGAAGGGAGAGGGATAGAGAGATAGAGGAAGGGAGAGGGATAGAGAGATAGAAACATCAATAAAAGAGAAACATCATCTATCAGCTGCCTCCTGCACACTCCCTACTGGAATCGAGCCCCCAACCCAGGCATGTGCTCTGACTAGGAATCGAACCGGCGACCTCCTGGTTCATAGGTCGATGTTCACCCACTGAGCAGCACTGGCTGGCCTTCCTCCTTGTTTTTTAAGGCTGAATAATATTCCAGTGTATGTAGATACCACATTTTGTTAACCACTCATCTGTCGATGGGCACTTGAGTTGCTTCTACCTTTCGGCTATTGTGATTAATGCTGCTATGGACATGAGTGTATAAGCATTGTCCGGGATACTGAAACATGTTCAATACCCCCTCAGTCTCACAGGGGATTTTTGAAAACTTTTTGTCCAGTCCTAATCCTAACCAGACTTCTACCCATTTTCATGAAGAGTGAAGTCATAAGCTGTGGCCACTTTTCAATATAGCATTTCTATTTACCCCAGATCAAATACTCACGGTGATCAACTACTGGGTGTTTTGGGAGTAGCCATTGCAGCCCTCCTGGCCTGTTTCTCAATTCCCCACACCCCTTTCTGATATCAGACCCAGCTGTCCCTGACTACAGGAGGTGGGCAGGTGATGAAGCCAAACCAACCAGATTGTTTTTGCCGGGAATTTGAAAAAAAATCACCAGATGGCAAGATGTTAAATCAAAGCTCATTATGATCTGTGGTCCCCAGATCTGTCCTGTTTCCTGCTTTCACTTCTGTGAGTTGTCCAGTATCATTCAAACAACATCCTCCATTTTTGCCTTAAGTTCATGAGTTAATTTCTGTTGCTTTGCTTTTTTATCAAAGAACCTGAACTAACAAACTATTCAAAGACCGATGCTTGAATTTCTTCAAGAAATATAAGAATACCATAAAACTCATTTGACATGAAAATGATGTATTTTATTATGGTCCACTTTTCTCAGCACATCCTGATAGCTATTTTAAAAACGTCATAACTGGCCCTGGCCAGGTAGCTCAGTTGATTAGAGCATTGTCCTTATACATCAAGGTTATAGGTTCCGTCCTTGGTCAGAGCACATACAAGAATTAAGCAATGAATGCATAAATAAGCAGAACAACGAATTGATGTGTCCCTCTCTCTCTCTCTTCCTCTCTTCTTCAATCTTATAAATATGTGGAAACTTCTAGAAGGGAACCGGTTGTTTGCTCCTAGGAATGCATGCCTTTGTACAAGAGTGTGTTTCTAATTCAGAGCTTGATTTACTGTCTGCAGCTTCTGGCACATCCTCACAGTAAAGGTTGACTTGGGTTGGAAAGTTACTCCCATCAGAGTGAGAATGATTGTGTCTGCATTTTCCATATTTGCTTTTGTACTTTCTTAAAAGAGAGAATTCCTCCAGAGTCAGAGATTCTCCAAGTGCGCTGAGGACTTCTCGCGTTTGAGCCCTGGCTCTCTCTGCGAGCTCTTTCTTCTAAAGAGCCGCTTCTGGAAGCTCTTCCACAAAGCACTTTAAAATGTGGTGTTGGTCTCTTTTTTCTGAACCACATCAAAGGGCACATATTGTTTCCTTTCTGAGAACAAGACTCTTTAATGACAAGAGAGAGCAAGAAACTGAGGGGCCAGCGGCCTTATTAGGAAAGACACCGGTAACCCCGACTATGACAAAGGAGCTACGTCTGCAATCTCTTTTTGAAATTTAAGCCCCAGTACAGTAATTATGTCCTAGCGCATACATCTCCAAAATGCAATCACACTTTTCCACTTTCAAAACTCTTTGTGAACTCAGATTAGTAATTAACCCTCATGGGGCATGTTAGTAATACCTATCAAATATTTAGCACGATATTTAGCAAAATCACAACTCTTTAGCAAATTACAAATGTTCTTTGATTCAGCAATGTCACTTATAGTACCATATCTGTATTATATATATATGCATGTATGCAAAATGACAGATTTAAAAGGTTATATGTTGCAGCACTTTTTTCTTCTTTTTAAAAAAAATATATTTTTATTGATTCTAGAAAAAGAGGAAGGGAGAGGGAGAGCGAGAAACATCGATCTGCTGCCTCCTGCATGTACCCCACTGGGGATCAAACCTGTAACCTGGGCGTGTGTCCTGACCGAGAATTGAACTGGCGAGCTCTTGGTGCATGGGTCAATGCTCAGCCACTGAGCCACACCGGCCAGGCTTGCAGCATTTTTTGTAACAGCAAAATATTGGAACCAACCTGGTGCTCATAGATGCCCTTCATATTCCCCCCAGCCAGTGGAATACTATGCAGTTGTTTTTTTAACTCATTCTCATATAATGGTATGGAAGGATCTTGAAGACGTGTTAGCAGAGCAATATGCATGTAGTCGTTCTTGACTCTGGATGTACATTAGAATCACCTGGGGAATTTAAAAATATACCGATGACTGGGTTCTTCCCCCAGAGATTCTAATTTAAGTTTTCTGGAAATCTCTCCACTGCCCCATGATTCTAATGTGCAGCCAAGGTGGAGGAAAGCTGGTACCTATGGGAAGGGACATGCCAACAATAGGCAAGGGACAAGGGTGTTACTTCTGCCTAAAAATATCTCCCCAACTCGTCAATTAGACTTCTGCTCGCTGATAGATCTCTGTGTTTATAAATACGAGTTAGATTTAGTTTATTACTGGTTCCAATACAATTTCTTCTTCTCTCTTTTTTTCTTTCTTTCTGGTAATCCCAAATTCAGGTGCTTAATTTGTTATGCAGTCTCAACAATTTATTTCCATTTAGCAGTTACCGGCTCCCTGTTCAAGGTGCTGTGCTAGGCATTGGAATACAAAACTAAATAAGACATTGTTTCATAGCAGAAAAAAGAGGGAGGCAATTAACCAGAATTCAATGTGCTGAATCCGATGCTCTAAGTGCCCATTCTGCCCAGAGCCTCCTTCTGAACAAGCAGCCAGTTCCTAACGCCAGTGGCCCAAGGCATGAACAACCATGTTGGGTGTCCTGAGGAGGGAGTGGTTGATTCGGGATAGGGAGAGAGCGCGGGGTAGAGGTTAGTGTGGGATCCAGCAAGGCGATATTTGAATCTGGACTTGAGAAATGTGCAATCATAAAGACATGCTACAAGGACAGAAATATTTGTGAGGATTTGGAGGTACGCTGGTCATGCAAATGACTATGACTCTCACGGAAGGGTTTGAAGACAGAGGGGTGGTGAGCTGGAAAAATAGCTAGGGGTCGGATTATGAAGGGAATTCGGGCTTATTTCCACTGCAATAAGGAGTCATTAATGCTTTGCAGGCATGGGACTGACACGACAGGTATGTTTTTGAAGGAAGGGTCTAGTGTTCTTAACAAGGAAGGATTGTAGTTTGTAGCTGGGAGGTGCAAGGAGGCAAGGTTCAAGTGTGGACAGGAAATTGAGCTATTGTAACAGTTCTGAAAGGCGGTGATGAGGCCTCACCAGAGTTTCGGAAATGGGAAGAGGTCAAGAGAACAAGTGGACAGAGCAGAACTGCGAGGAGAAGGGTTCTCTTCAGAATGAGGAGTTGTGACGGCCACAAAGACGACAGAGCCAGGGAACACCGGGGAGGAAGCAAGCTTGAGGGGAAAAGTAATTATTTTGTTTTTGGTCGTGTTGAGTCTCAAATGTTCATGAAACACCCAAAACGAGAGGACGCATGTAGGCACCGAGCCTGCGTGGGAGACCCCTCTCTGGGGAGCCTTGGGGACTCTTACATTGCACATGATTTGAACACACTTTCTTCTCTGCTTTCTCAGCTCACAGTAGATTTAAAAAATAAAACAGCTGTTTGAAAAGAAATGCTGACCTGCTGGATGCAGGAAACGAGGGAGGAAAACTGGAAAACAGAGGAAAGCAGTAGGCTGGCAAGCAGCGTGAGTACGTTTGGTCACATGGAACCAACGTGTGCCGTGGCCTCCGAGGTCCGGCTGCGTTGCTCTCAGCTGCTGGTGCTGCTTCGCAGGAGAGGTTCGGGCCCTGACCGGTGCGCTCTACTTAAGAAAGCAGGGGCATGCTCATAGGTTTGAGAAATTTCCATTAAAAATGAATAGTTTCGCATGGATGGGCGTGGCTCAGGGTTGAGCGTCGACCTAGGATCCAGGAGATGGAGGTTGGATCCCCGGTCAGGGCACATGCCCGGGTTGCGGGCTCCGTCCCCAGTGGGGGGCAGGAGGCAGCCGATCAATGATTCTCTCATGATTGATGTTTCTGCCTCTCCCTTCCTCTCTCTGAAATCAATAAACATATGTTTAAAAAAAAATAGTTTCAAGGTTGGGTCTTAAAGGGATAGAGCAAAAAATTTTTAAATTATTTTATTGTGGTAAAATACACATAACATAAAATTTATAATTTTTCCCATCTTAAGGGTACAATTCACTGACATTAAGACATTCATTCCCGGCTGAGGTGGCTCAGCGGTTAAGTGTGGACCCATGAACCAAGAGGTCACCGGTTGGATTCCCAGTCACAGCACATGCCCAGGTTTTGGGCCCAGTCCCTGGTAGGTGACACATGCAGAAGGCAGCCAATAGATGTCTGTCTGTCTGTCTGTCTGTCTCTGTCATTGATGTTTCTATCTGTCTATCCCTGTCCCTTCCTCTCTCTCTAAAATCAATAAAAACATATTTTTAAAAAAGACATTTACAATGTTGTATAATCATCACCACTATTTCCAGAACCTTTTTATCATTCCAAACAAGAAACATTGTACCTATTAAACAACAGTTTTTCATTTCCTCTCTTCTTAGCCCCTGGCAACCACCATTCCATTTTCTGTCTTTATGAATTAGACTACCCTAGGTAGCTCATGTAAATGGAACATACAATATTTGTCTTTCTGTGACTGGCTATTTTACTTAGCATAATGTCCTAAAGTTTCATCCATATTGTGAAATGTGTAGAGTGTATCACAATTTCCTTCCTGTGTAATACATATGTCTACATACATCACACTCATCCATCAGCAAACACTTGGGTTGCTTTTACCTTTTAGCTATTGTGAATACTGTTATTATGAACATGAGTTTACAAATATCTCTAAGTATCTGCTTTCATTTTTGTGCATATATACCCAGAAGAGGAATTATCATAGATATAAGATAATTCTATTTTTAATTTTTTGAGGAATTGCCACACTATTTAAAACAAATCATTTTATCTTTTTCTTTACTCAACTGCTCCCCATCCTTCAAGGTCCTAATCAAGTTCTATCTATTCCAGGATGTCCTTAATGGTCTCCTCCACTCTTTCTACTTGTATATTTTGTACCAGACAATTTGGCCGGTGACTACATACTGCCTTGTGTTATCTGGTCTTGCTCCCCCTGTGCTAGTTATATATCCCAGATAAGACTGTAAATTCCCTAGGTGTCAGTCATGCCATGCTCAGGACTGTCCTTCTTCCCTTTTGCATGTAACCCAGAGAAGAGAGGATGGCAGACGCTCAGGAAAAACCACTGATTGACTCTTTGAAGTACCTTTAGAAGGAAGCACATTGCCCTAAACCTTTATATCTGATATTTTGGGGGTTTGCTGGACAGCAATGCTATTTTGGAATAGAACCCAGGAGGAGCTTCCACACGAGGTGGGAGGTGTGCATGGTAGGAGTTGAGACAAAAAGATTGGAGTTGGGTTGGCACTGGCATTGACACAAAACTGAGTTTTCATTTTGACCTTATTGCCTCCTAGTGTAACTTTGTGGCCTTGGACAAATTATTTCATTTCTTGGAGCCTTAGCTGCCCATCAGCAAAATGAGGTTGATATACTCTCACTTTCCACACTCTTGATGAAGCTGACGTGAGTAATGTCAGGAAATGCTGGCCGCCGACCCTTCTCCTTCCCAGTTTCTCCTCTGTCCCTCGGCCTTCTGGACTGAAGGGGCAGGCACAGGTTTTAGTCTTCTTTCTCTTTCTTTCTTACTTCCTGGGAGTGTGTCTGAGAGCAGTGTTGATGTTTTAAAAATGTAGATTTTGTTATTATTTAGGGACGATGAGGCCAAAACATGAGGAGATGTCTGCCATCGAAGAGCTAGTTTGTTACTCACAGTTCCCCAGAGAGGGGAGGCCGCCACGCCGTGCAGGGTCACACGGGGAAGCACCGGGGTGGTCAGGAGGCAGAAGGGGCGAGGGCAGAGCCTGTGGTTTTTCCATACCCATGGGCTTCACATCCATGAATTGAGAACATTTTTTTTTTAATTCCAGAAAGTTCCAAAAAGCAAAACTTGAACTTGGCATACACTGAGCACTACACTGAATCCATATGAATAAAGCCGTGCATACGCAAACCCTGCTATAGCTTGTATGCAAATATAGGTTATATGCAAATACTGTATCATTTTATATAAGAGACTTGAGCATTGGCAGATTTTGGTATTTGTAGGAGTTGTGGAACCAACCCTCTGTGGATGCCGAAGAACAATGGTATAAATACAGTTGATGAGTGGGGAACACAGGCTGGCTCTTAGATACAAAAGTCATGATTACTGTGCTCTGGGGACCCGTGGCCCAAACCTGCCCCTGTGGCTAAGGAACCACGTAATCTACCACCTAAGAATAATAGTCATTAGGAAAATAGCTTCTCTTTCCCCCAATTCTCCAAGGAGTCTGACTTTCCTAGGCCGTATCAGCTGTCTTCTCTATGCTCTCTACACAGAAAGGTTTTAAACTCCTAAAGATAAACATCTCCAAGAGGTTAAGGAAATGACCTCAATGGGAAGAAAGTAAAATCCTCACTGGAAAATTTCAGTGTAGGATGGCTTTCTTTCAAAGAGGAAACTTAAAAAAAACAAAACAAAAAAACCCCCCAAGAATACTAATAAACATCATAATAAAACATATGTTCAAATAAGGGTTGAGACTTAGCTGTAAAACTTCACTGAAGTCTAATCTTGGAAAAAGACTTTGAAATAATAAACCTCGCTCAAATTAGGAACGCCGGCAAATGTAGTAATTTCTACCTAAGAGGCTTTGTGTCCAAACATGTCATTTGAGATCCCAGCAGACAAAGGAGAATGCCCTTGGAAACAAGGCCGCCATTCAGCCCACAGCCCAGGGCATTGGATTTCTTTGCTGGGCTCAATAACATTTTCAGCCACATTAGGCACCAGCTTCAAACCTGGTGGGAAGCAAATTTAAGTGTCTCTTTTAGGGAAAAACAATGAGAAAGCTGTATTTCACAAAAGAAAGGAATCCTATCACTCTTGGATTGGCAGACCTGGAGCCTTAATGATTAAATTTGACAGTAGCTTGTACTCCTAGATGTTGAATTTTATAGACCACTTTGGGCTGGCAAAGCTTATCCTAAAGGGGGAAATTCCCCAGATCCGCAATTGAACACAAGTTCTTGAACACTATAGGACAAAAACGTTTATTCTATTTATACTTATCTTTGTATTCCCAAGGATAAGTGAATGAGCGAGTGAATGCCCCTATAACCAGAAAGGCCGCCCCATGGTACTGATGCTAAAGAAAAATGCAGTTCAGAAAAGCACTGATGACTCAAATTCATCAATTCATTCACTCACTCCTTCATTCCACTAACATATATATGCTAATTGCCACCATGTGCCAAGCACCTGAGATACAGAGTTAGAGAGCCCTGTGGTGAGAAATAGAAATCATGGCATCTGGGGTGGGGAGTGGGAGACTCTCGGGAGCTGCAGAAGAGAGGAGAGGGCTGGAGGCCTGGCACAGGATAGAGGATACAACAGTGGGTAAAAGGATATCCGATTAGGGAACTGGGAAGCCTCTGGTAAAAAAAACAAAAAAAAAACCAGCCAGTGTGGCTCAGTGGACTGAGCAAAGTTTCAGACACCAAGAGATTACAGGTTCGATCCCAGTCAGTGCACATGCCTGGGTTGTGGGCCCAATCCCCAGTAGGGGGTGTGCAGGAGGCAGCCCATGGATGTTTCTCTGTCACTGGTGTTTCTATCTCTCCCTTTCCCTTTGTCTCTCTCTAAAAAGTCAATAAAAACATATATTTTTAAAGAAGGGCTAAGAAACTAAGGGCTGAGAAATGAATGGAAGAAGTTTTAGTGTCAAGCAGGGGCCCCAATGCAGTGCAAGGCTAGGGTCTAGGGGATGAGATTGAGGAAAAAGTGAACATCTTTTTTTTTCTTTTTTTAAATATGTTTTAAATATGATTTCAGAGAGAGGAAGGGAGAGGGAGAGAGAGAGAGAAATATCAATGATGAGAGAATCACCAAGCAGCTGCCTCCTGCACGCTCCCTACTGGAGGATCGAGCCTGCAGCCCAGGCACGTGCCCTGACTGGAAATGGAACTGTGACCTCCTGGTTCATGGGTCAACACTTAACCACTGAGCCACACCGGCCAGGCCGAAGGGGACATCTTTCAAAGCTGAAACACCATGGACCACCTCTGTCTCAATTTAGGAGAGCAAAGTCACTGAGCTTGCCTGATGGGCTTGTTGGGTAAATAAGTCCTGGACTTGCTAGAAGTGACCAGCTGTGGGTGTTGGAGACATTTAGCTCCTTCTACCATGTACATGAGGTGCCCAAATTGGGATCATCAGGGTGCCCACTTAGGTTTTATCATTGTCAGTAGGTCAGGAGGCCAGACCAGCATTTGTCATGCCCAAGAGTGATCCTTTGACCCCAACAGTTCTTGGTTTTGCATATAATCTGAGACCCTTGTGCGAGGAAGAATCATAAAATACAACCCTCTCCCACACCCCCAAATTTTCTGTCCTAATCTCAGGGTCTTGGAGTATGATGTGATACCATGCCCTGTGTTACATTACGTGGGAAAAAGGGATTTTGCAGATGTCATTAAGGTTACTAATCAGTTGACTTAGAGACATGATCTGGGTGGGCCTAACTGAGTCACGTGAGGCCATTAGGAACAGAGTTTTATCCAGCTGATAGCAAAAGAGGAAGTCAGAGACTGGAAGCATACGAAGGATTTGAGGTACCCTTGCTAGCTTGAACATGGAGGGAATCATGTCCAAAGACCAAAGAGCAGCCTCTAGGAGCTGAAAGCGACCACCAGCTGACAGCCAGCAAGGTCATAGGGGCTGTCTTACAGCTGTGTGGAGCTGAATTTTGACAACAACCTGAATGAAATGGCTTCTTCCCCAGAGCCCAGCCCAGCTGACCTCTGCTTTTCAGCCCTGGGATGCAGCACAGAGAGTCCTGTCGACCCTGATCTACAGAACTATAAGTCAATAAGTGGGTGTTATTTTAAGTGGCTAAGTTTGTGGCATTTGTTATGCAGCAATAGAAACTAATACAACCTTCTGATTGTCAGACATTGGGCTGGGTAACAGGGAAGCATAGTTGCTGCCTTCGAAGTCTTTCAGTTTGTGGGGTCAATAAATGCAGGCTGGTGCAGAGAAATGCAGGATGAAAGGCTAAATGACTGGAGGGTAGAAAATCTCTGAAAAATCACTACTGAAATGTTCTGAGAAGGGAGGGGCTGTGGGCAGTGGTGATGAGACATGATGTCAGGAATGAGGTGGGGGGACTCCAATTACAATGCAAACCCCAAGATGTAGGTGATCCTGGGGCCCCAAAGATGCTCTGTGGAGGGATCAGTAGGCACATGAGAGCAATTATCTCTCTTTCTGACATCCAAATCAATGGAAAAGAATCTAGAAGTGAGAGTTTAATAAAGGAGAGGATATTGGGCTAAAATGCCCTTGTTGCTAAAAATTAATGGATTGTCCCCTGTGGTGTTTATCACAGATATGTTTAATGACTGTGTCTGTTTTGCTGTAAAAGATGCTGCTACTGTCCAATTATCCAAAAATTCTGTTTCTTTTCAACTGTACTTAATAAAAAGACAGCACATTAAAATAAAAGGAATGTTTAGGAACCCAGGGGAGATTAAGCTGTCAGCCAGCTGAGGCAGGCCCTCTTTTGGGAACAGATTAATTCCGTCTCTGCTCTCTCTGCCGACTCTTCCCCAAGGCTCCAAGGTTGAGGATGTCAGTGAAGAAAATTCCCCTACTGCAGACTCTCCCTTCTCTAATGGGTGAGAGGTGGGGAGGGTGGGGCTGGGCGGGGGCTGGGCAGTGGCAGGTGGAGAGAGGGAAGGGAACCAGTGCTTATTGAAGTATGGCCTGAGCGGTCCCCAGAAACATCACTCTCCAAGGCGGTCATTTGTATCCTGCCAATTAGCATCTCCAAAGACCTTGATAAATTGATGACAGAAACACCCATTGGCTTTTGCCATGTAATGTTGCTGTAGTAACGGTTTGCTTGGCCATGACGGAGTATATCTTCTTCCAATTCAACGAACATTTGTCCTCTTAGTTCCTAAACTACCACAGCAAAGGATTGAAGGCCTCGGGCCATGAAGATTAATCCTGTGCAAAATATTTACAACTGCACAAATCAATTTCTGAGTTTCCATTCATTTGAGTATCTATCTTGAATATTGCTATGGTCTGAATGTTTGTGTCGCCCCTCCTCTCCCCAAGTTCATATGTTGAAATCCCAGCCTCCAAAGATTATGGTCTTAGGAGGTACAGCCTTTGGGAGGCGATGAGGTGAGGAAGGTCGAGCCCTCATGAATGGGATTCATGCCCTTCTAAAGGAAGCCCAAAGAGCTCCTTTGTCCCTTCTGTTATGTGAGGACACAGAGCAAAGATGGCTTGATCTTGGACTTCCCAGCCTCCAGAACTGTGAGAAATAAATTTCTATTGTTTATAAGCCACCCAGTGTGTGGAATTTTGCTATAGCAGCCCAAACAGACTAATACAAGTACCATGGAAGCTATTTTGGGGTTTGGACATAGGTGGGAAACGGAGGGGGAACTGGTGTTGATTCACTCATTGGAGTGTGACTAACTCCTTGAAGGGGCCCTTGCCTTCCCTTCAGGGTGTCCTGTGGATCGTCTGGGCAGGATGTATAGTCAGCCCTTGCTGCAATGACTCTCTATTGCTGCCTGCTGGAAGTTTCCACTATGGCCTGCCTTGAGTCATTCCTGACCACCCGTCTGGTTTCCTAGTTGGAACTTGTCCCTCGATACTGGCTGCTGCAGCCGCTCTGGGCCGTGTTCTGCCTCCTGGATACCCTGCGGTCTCCCTCTCCCCTTGTTATGACATTTCTGCCTGGGAGCCTCTGGGCAACCCTTCTCCTACTTATTCTTCAAGTCTCCATGCAAACTCTAGCTCGGCTGAGCTTTCCAAGGTTCTCTCAAACACGCAGGGACTGGTTTCTGCGTGTTCCCACCAGCCCTTGACTGGCGTGCTGTGTTGTGATTGTCCGCAAGGTTCTCCGTTAGATTCAACGGCTTGAAGCAGAGATTCGATCCTGTTGTGTGTTTTGTTTAGTTTCTTTTCTTACTTGTACCACTAGCGTTATTATACTTGCATAATAAATATTTGTTGTCTAGGTGACACTGGTAGCGCTCCCTGCACAATATCCAGCTCATCTACCACAGGTGTTCACTCAATGTTGGCCTTTTTTTGTGGAAAAGGACTGATCCTACTGAGAAAATTGCAGAACTGTTCAGAGTGGAACCACCTGAAATGCTAACATGCCTGGGCGGGGGGCAGCGTTTATTCTTGGTAGAAGCAAAACAGTAAGACTGAAAAGTGCAGCAGGTCCTCAGAATAACTAAGCTGTTTTGTTTAACGTCATTTCTTTAGAACATTGATGAGATGCTGTAGGAACCAACTGTCGTTTATATCCGTTAGCCTAGGGTAAACGTGTTTTTGTTGTATGTCACTTGTAGTCACAGAACCTATCCACGACGTTAAGTGATTATTTACTGTCCTTATGAGACACTCAGCTGTTAGGAATTTTGGTTTGATGTCCTATTAGAGAAGAAAAAAATAAGTGGATATCCATTTCCTGTTGGCCCTGGCACCCATCTCCAATCTCACTGATTTCTTTTCTTTTTTTTTTAAAATATATCTTTATTGATTTCAGAGAAAGGAAAGGACAGAGAGAGATAGAAACATCAATGATGAGAGAGTCATTGATGGGCTGCCTCCTGCACAACCCCCACTGGGAATCGAGCCCACAGCCCGGGCATGTGCCCTGACCCAGAATCGAACCTGGATCGCCTGGATCCTAGGTCGATGCTCAATCGCTGAGCCACGCCCGGCCGGGCAATCTCACTGATTTCAAATGCTGTCTGCTTTCGAAAGGCAAGCTGTTGCATGCTTGTAGCTGCTTCCCCAGCATCTACCCATGGGCCATCACCTACCCAAGGATGCTAGGCCCATTTGCGTACTAGGTCACAGCTCTTATGCTCATTAATGACAAGCGAATAATGTGATGGGGTGTCATTTTAAAATGTTTATTTTTCAGTGGAAAGAACAGGAGATTTGGAGACAGAGGACTCTCAAAGTCCCAGCCCTGACTCTCTGCCACTCTCTGCTAGTGTGACCTTAAGCTCTTCCTTCCTCAGTGATGTCATCCTCAAAATGGGGCATAACAATGACAGCAGTCATGATCTCCCAGGGCTGTGGTGTCTGCGAATGAGATACTTTAGATGTTGTTAAGAAATAATATTTAAAAAGTAGTAAAATTGGCACTTTTATACAACTATGAAATAAGACACATGTCTGAGATTTTATTTAACTCATTAATTAGTGAGGGAGCTAGTAAAGTGTTTAAAACCAGTTCAGAGGAGAATTCTAAGAGCAGACACATACAGCCAGTCAGGGATGTTGAGTGAATTTACTAACACAGGTAAATGCAAAACTGGCTTCTGCACTGGAGGTGGTAGTGGGGGGATTGCTTGTACCCCAACTGGACAAAATTCATTTGCTTCTCTCTGGACAAGAATCACTGGGTTACTATCAGTTTTCTAAACTTACAAGATTGTAAAATCGCTCTTAGAGCTGGTGATGCAATGTGCAGATGGTAGCTCTCTTTTCTCAGTTCCAAGTACAACAAACGTCTGGCTTAAACTGTGTGTTCAATAAATGCCTGTGGAAGCAAGCAGGCTTTAAACCTTAAAAATCATTTTAATTTTCCTGTTTTCTTCTTAATCTCCGAGGCTCTTTGTTGTTGTTTTTTTAACCTGTGTTAAATTCTGATTTTCAAAACAGTAAAGTCATGACACTCATGCAAATATAAAATGAACGAGTGTTAAAGATTTTATTTAGCGTATTGGTTAATGCAGAAATCAGTAAGATATCACAACTGGTTCAAATGAGAATTAGATTTTTTCCCCTCCACAGGACACCATTCCCCTGCATTGCCATGAACAGGAATCTGTACGTTCCTGTGGACAGGGTAAATTTGTGGGCTCAGTTTCCTATTTAATTTCTATCCCCACAGAGTTGTTCAATAGCTTAATCAAAAACAGTTCAAGAGGTACCCTCTCCCCGTAGATTCAGCGAACCCCAGAATGTCCATTAGAAACCCCCAGCACGCTATGCAGGGACACCAGGATTCTCTTCTGCCCATTTCCAAGTTGGACAGTTTTTCCTGACACCCAGCAACTGGGTATTTCTGCCTGCCCTCGCTTTCTCCTTGACAACCACATTGCACCTCAATCTCACCCCACCCTCTTCTCCACCGGACCAGATCTCAGCCCATTTCCACCAGCCTTAGCGGAAAAAGCAGTCCCTTCCTCTTCAAGATCCCTTCTCTTCCAGGCTGTTCTCCTTTCATGAACTTCCCTCTCATTTTTCCAACAGTTCCCCCGCTCCTCCACTGCTGCACGACTTAGAAACATCTTTAAATCCCTCTGAACTTAAAAACAAGCAAACGAGGAAACAAAAATATGAAATTGCTCACCTCTATTTGTGCAGTGATGCTGTGTGACATAAAAACCTTGACACTTGGATGGCTCACAGCAGGGATCAGCAGACTTTTTCTTTAAAGGGCCAGATAGTAAATATTTTTTAGGCTTTGTGTGGGCCGCATATGGTTTCTGTTTCTATTTGCTTTGTTTCTTCTTTACAACCTCTAAAAAATAAAAATGCAGTTGTTAGCTTGTGGACAGTACAGAAAGAGGCGGTAGGCCGGATTTAGTTTAGAGAAACAGGCATTTGGGTTTTTTTTTGTTTTTTTTAATAGGTCTTTATTGATTTCAGAGAGAGGGAAAGAGAGAGAGAGAAATCTAGGATAAGGATCGTGGCTGCAACTTGGGCATGTGCCCTGACCGGGAATCGAACTGCGATCTCCTGGATCACAGGTCGCTGCTCAACCGCTGAGCATCGCCGCCAGCTGGGCCAAGCATTTGTTCTTCACTCCAGTCTCCGAGGCAGAGTCTAATGCCCACCTCTCCCCCCACTGCTGTTGGGTGTGGCCACGTGGTTGCTTGGCTGATGGAATATTAGCAAATGTGGCATGAGAAGAACATACCTTGGGTACCTGATGTCCAACAAGGATGAAAGACAGGAAGAAGCGGGCCTGGACCCAGACATCGGTTTGGAAACACGGTGAGCCGGGCCCGGTTTAGATCAGCCAAACCCCAGCCAACCGGTGACATATTGCGATATGGGTGACTGACTACGTAAGCAGGAACTGCCTACGAAGGGGAACTTGGTAATCACAGCTACTTCTGTTTTGCTGGTGAAAGTCTTACTGGTGTTCCTGAAAGTGTGATCAGGAGCCACCTGCGAAGTGTGATCGGAATGACCTGGGGTGCTTGTAAATATCAGTTTCCTGGGGACTCGCCTTGGAGGTGTGGGAAGGAACAAACTTTCCTCTACCTTCAAGGTTCCTCTGGCCGGTCTAATACTCAAATATAGGGTGTCCCCTCAAAAATGTACACACACACCTTGAATAGTTATAAAGGCATTGTTTAGTAAAATACATTTCATTTTCAAAATTGGGCTGGGAAAGTGTATATACATTTTTTGGGGGACACCCTGTAGATTTAATACAGGTCAGCAAGAGAAAATAACCCAATTTAATACATACATATGTAAGGGAACCTGGCACACATGAGAGAGTCAGAGACCCCACACGCATGGGAAGTTCAGAGCAGAGAGGGAACATGGATAAATATGACATCCCTGGCTAGGGAGGAGGTAATTCACTTTCGGGGCTTCAAATGGTCATTACAGGATGATAAAAAAAGCAGATAGAAGTTTGTCCTGCCCTAAAATAGGTAAAAAAAAAAAAAAAAAAAAAGGTTATCTCTGATAATCTCTTATTATGGGCAAGGGCCCTAATTCAAGTACTTCTAGGAAATTAAGTTTAAGGGAGAGGCAGAAGTTTCTCTTAAGCCTTTGGCTAAAGTTGTCTTTGGCTCAAAACCGTCTGAATACCACAGAGCCACATCTTCGAGTGACTAGCTCTGAAGCCCCACAGAGGGACTAATTTGGAATACCTGGGAAAAGACTTAATAATATGCATTATCAGTAAACTCCCTGGGGAGTTGGAGAACTACTATCTCAGATCTTTCATGAGTTCTTTGGTTCTGGTTGGTAATCACGGCTTTTGTTGGGCACCTACCATGTACCAGAGGCTTTGTGCATGCACATGATCTTATTTTTAAACCTTGTAACAACAACTACTAAGGTAGAAGGGACCATCCCCATTTTACAGCTGAGGAAACTGAGGTCTGGAGAGGTTAAATATCTAACCCAGGATTACATGTCTGTCAAGGAGCAGGGTCAGACTTACCCTGCAATTTCTCCACTATGCCTGCTGCCTACTGGCATGCTTAATATGGTTTTTAGATTTGGTCTTCCTTAACATATAATTATGCAATTCAACCTGTGTAGTCAGTCCTTCTAGCTAAAAAAAGTGCAGTGACGCAAAAGAGAAGAGCATGGGCAAGGGGAAGGGAGAGGCGGATAGTGCTGCTGCGGTGGACTGTCAGGAGAGGCAAGGGCGGGGCCCGGGTCCATAGGCGATTTCTGGCTCCTGAGGCACTGAGAAAGGAGGCAGGGAAGGGGGAAGAGTCAGCAAGGAAAGCAGGCCCCAGGCGAGGGGTTGTGTGGCCGCTGAAAAGTCTCAGTGGGGCCAGAACCTCTGAAGAAAGCAAACATGCCCATTCCCTTTGAATTTCCTGGAGTGGGTGTTTAAAATGCTGGTTTTAGGCCACCCCCCAGATTCTGACTTAATAGGAGTGAGTTAAAAGGGCTTTTCCTTTTCAGCCAGTTTCCCAGTTTGATGTTGGTGTTTTTATTTATTTATTTAACATTAAAGCATCATTTTGACTTCTTTAATACATACAGTTTATTCCATGTAAATTTAACAGATAAACACTGTTTTGAGACATTTAGGTTGTTTATGATTTTTTAAAAATATATATCTTTATTGATGTCAGAGAGAGAGGAAGGGAGAGGGAGAGATAGAAACATCAATATGAGAGAGTTGTCATTGACCCGCCGCCTCCTGCATGACCCCCACCGGGGACCGCGCCCATAACCCAGGCATGTGCCCTGACCGGGAATCCAACCGTAATCTCCTGGATCCTAGGTCAATGCTCAGCCGCTGAGCCACGCCCGGCCGGGCAATGGTTTTTTTATTTCTATAACTTTTCAATGAATAGCCTTGCCCATCATCTGTGTGCATAGTTGAGTTTTCCCTAAGATGGATTTTTTTTTCTTAATCAGAGCTATTTATTTTTAATCCCCACCCGAGGATATTTTTTCCATTGCTTTTCAGAGAGAGTGGAAGGGGGAGAGAGAGAAACAGTGATGTGAGAGAGACACATCAATTGGTTGCCTCCCGCATGCGCCCCGACTGGGGCCAGGATCGAGCCTGCAACCGAGGTACATGCCCTTGGCCAGAATGGAACCCGGGACCCTTTAGTCCAAGGGCCTCTGCTCCATCCACTGAGCAAAACTGGCTAGGGCTGATGTTGGTGTTTTTAAATCACATTTTGCAAAACACTGAAGTAAAGAACTGATTCATAAGTCAGTTCTCTTTGAAAAAAACTACATGAGGAATATGTGTAGTTTAAGTAAATTTTAAAATGCAGAGGGTAAAAGGAAAAAAGTCACTTGAAATCCTACCAGTCGGGGACATGCCTATCCGTATTTTGACCTATAGTTTTCCACATTTTCCCTGTGTGCATGTGTGCATCACATATACAGATGGGGACATAAACCATATCTTAATCTGTAGCTTGCTTTTTGCATTTAACAATATATCTTAACACACTCTTCCATGACAATAAATGTAAATTTACACATATTTATGGTAGATTTCAGGTATCAGTGGAGATGCTTGCTTTGGTCTGGGTCCTTTTGCCTCATTTTCAACCTGTACTACCCTTGGGTAAAGCCAGACTTGGGTTCATTTTTGAACCCCTTATGGGGCTGGGAAGTGAGGAGCTGGTTCTGGGCAGGGAGCATCTTTCCTGGCCACTCTGGGCAGATACTCCGGAGTTTCTGAAAGCAGTTGGGAATTTTCAGCCACTGATGTCAATACTGACAGTTTCTGGCTCCAAAACCACTGTGAATCTGCAAGGCTTGCAGCTTGGGGTTAATCCAAGTGTCTGTCCGAAGTCCCACCCCCACCTTCCACCCATGGGGACCTCAAATCCCACCCCCACCTTCCACCCATGGAGACCTCGGTGGGAATTGGGTTCAGGACTGTCTCAGGGATTGAAACCACAGGCCAAGTGAAATCAGAGCAGCTGCCTTTGAATTGCAGGGAGGCCTCCCTCAGCCTCTCCCCTCCCGCAGGCCCCAGGCCTGGGCAACAATGCAAAGTTCAAATCTATGGCTACTTGGAAGTGCATTTGGGAACAATCAGAGGGCCCCTGACCTCTGACCTGTGACCCCACGGCCACCCTCTCTGCCCCGGAGACTGGGCTTGAGTCCTTGGAGCCAAAGGGGGGAAATGTGTTGTAAGGCCTGTTTTTGAGAAGAAACAAACTTAAAATACAATCACAAGCAAACTTTTAAAAAAGTAATTGGGATAATTAGTTTCAGTCTGAGAGATAAACAAACAACAAAGCAAACCCTTTAACCTTCAGTTCAGGGCTGTAAAGGGGGCCGGCGTTTGTGCTTTCCCCGGGCTTTTTATGACCCAGTGGCTGGCCCCTCTCTGTCTCTGGACTGGGGCGGCACAAAGCCGAGCTAATCACAGAGCAGTTTCGGAAATGAGGGTCTAGGGTGGAATTTCCTCAACACGCCCTCCGCCCGCCCTCCGTCTGCAGCCTCCTCGCAGAACTTCCCCTCTGAAGGGCCCGGGCCCAGCTCCGGGCAGAGAACAAAGGAGCATTTCTCTGAGTTTTCCCGGGAGCCCAGCGAGTCTCCCTGCTACAAAAATTCAATAAAAGCAACTCTTATGCTCCCTGTCCCGTGATAAATCAAGGGTTGCATATTTATGGTGGTTACTGTGTGTAAATGTCTGCAGGGGAATAAAAAAATGTAGACTGTAGCCGAGGCCTTGCCCTCAAAGAGCTTACTGTTCATCAGAATGTCATAATCGGGGCACCGGGGAAAAGTCAACTCACAACTCAAGACAGCAACTCGGCCGAGTGTGGCTCAGCGGTTGAGCATCGACCTAGGATCCAGGCGATCTGGGTTCGATTCCCGGTCAGGGCACATGCCCGGGTTGAGGGCTAGCTGATCAGTGACTCTCATCATTGATGTTTCTATCTCTGTCTCTCCCTCTCCTTTCCTCTCTCTGAAATCAATAAAGATATATTAAAAAAAAAAAAAAAGACAGCAACTCGATCCTTTTACAAATGAGAGTTACGGGCCTCCAGAGTTCAGCAGATGTGAACTACTGGTTGAGCGTCTCCTCTACTTGACAAGATAGGGGATCGCAAAATCCCTGTGGTGGTAACTTGTCTTGCAAGATGGCACGCTCCGCGCCCTCTTGGAGAGGGGATGAGTGCTTTTTCCTTCCTTGAGTCTGGGCTGGCCTATCACTGCCTAGACCAATGGAATACGGTGGAAGTTCACCTGTGTCCTTAGTTCCAGGCCTACCCTTGAGACTGGCAATTTCTGCTTCCTCTCTCTTCGACCCCAGCTGACGTGCTGTGAGGAAGGCCAAGAAGCCACAGGGAAAGCGCAGATGGAGGACAGTTGAGGCTCCAGGACCACAGCCGCAGCCGAGCTCCAGCCAACAGTACCAGCTTGCCAGCATGTGAGCGAGCGTCTGTCTTGGCACTAGACCCTTGGGATCCATTGATCTGCCTCAGCCGACTGCTCGGAGCAGATAAGGGCTGTCCTGCCAAGTTGAGCCTCAGTCGCAAACCCATGATAGCTGTTGCATTCATGCATCTTCTTTATTCTCACGCAACCCTGTAAAGAAGATTCTATTAGTCCTACCCCCATTTCATAGAAGAGGGGCGGAGAGCGAAGAGGTTAAGCATAGGATCCGGGATCACACAGCTGGGAAGTGAAAACGACCAGAGAATACAGGATGCGCCCTGGGGTTGGTGCATATACCGATTGGGCAGGCATCAGAGATGTTCATTAGGAAGTTGTGTGATATAAAACAGGAAGACGGACAGGCTGGGATTGAATTAAGGAGGGACCCATGTGCCAGGATAAGAAGTTACCACTTCATTTAATAATGGCCACTGAAAAGTGGCCATTGAAAACTTTTGCATAGAAGTGACAGGGTGAAAATAACTTAAGCAAGTGGGTGAATGTAGGGCACTTTGAAGGGACAAGATGTTAGCAGATGGTCCAGCCAAGAGGTAGAGTTGTTCAGGAGGGAAGCGATGGGGGGCTGCTGCCTGGGGTGCCAGCGCTGGGCATGGAAAGAGACACATGCCAAGACCTTAAAAAAAAGTGTTAGGATTCCATAGCCAGTGGTTCCAGAAATTTGAATCTGGGTGTCCTATAGAAGAACGTGCCACTGAAGGAGTTGGTGATGCAGGAAGAGAGCCCCTTTGGGGAGAGAAGTACATCTTATGCACTCAGTTATTTGTGAAAATGGAACAGAATCGAGGAGATGAATTTAGTTTTAAATATGCTGAAACTGAAGAGCTGGCAAAGACTGAAGATGTGGACATCATGGCCCTGCCATTTATAATCCTGAGTTCTCTCTCTCTCTCTCTTACATATACATATACAATGACACATACATTCGCACGTGTAGCCACAAGATACATCCATACATACACGCACATCAGAGAGCAAGTAAGAGTAGTACATAATACATACTAATAAAATAATAAATAAGAATAAATAATAAAATAAATAATAAAGAGAATTAACTGCCAAACCATCTGGTTCTCATAATAAATGCTAAGAGCCATCTGGAAAGGAAAGCTAGAAGGCCATGGAGCACCCAAAGGGGTTACAGTGGGATCTAAAGAGGGATTCTCCTATAAGGCACATTTAAGGACAAATGTATGAAAAAAAAAAGATTATCGTAGCCAGTACACATTCTTTGACAATGTGATTTCCAGTGACCACATGGTATTCCACCTCGTGAGTAACCACAATCTATTGAACAATCCCTGTGAGCTTTGTGCTTTGATGAGGCTGATAATTTTGGCTGTTATAATGAACATGCGAAGGACAGCCTCTATAAATAAATGTTTTGCATGCATGTGCTCATTCTTTGAAAACAGATTCCTAGAAATGGACTTAGTGGGCCGAAGGGCGATAATTTGAAATATTCTTGATACTGATTGCCGAAGAGCCTACTAAAAAAATTGCCATTTCACACTTTGTCCAGCAGTATGAGGGGCCATCCCGCTTGTTAGAATGGGGTGAAAAGCGGACAAAAAGCTGCACACTCTGTAGAACTTACTGTGAATATGTGAAAACAGATGAAAATGTAACCCAAAATATTAACTGTTTAACTGGGTGTTCAGGTTTATGGGTGATCTAATTGTCTTTATACTTTTGTGTAACTTATAAATTTCTTTTTTATTTTTATTTTTTAGTATATCTTTATTGATTTCAGAGAGAGGAAAGGCGAGGGAGGGAGAGAGAGAGATAGAAACATCAATGATGAGAGAGTCATTGATTAAGCCCGCAACCCGGGCATGTGCCCTGACCGGGAATCGAACCCCAATCGCCTGGATCCTAGGTCGATTCTCAACAGCTGAGCCATGCCTGGCTGGGCTAAATTTCTTAAATAGTATGTGTATTACTTTAAAAAAAATATTTTTGAGCAGAAAAAGTAATACGGCAAGAAGAATATTTTGCTCAAGTCAAGAAAACTGTGTTATTGTTCTGGGTCTGCTGTGGACAGTGCCAGCTTGGCCCAGCCCCTCGTCTCACTGGGCCTCAGCTTGCTCATCTGGACCCGAGGCCAGTGGTTCTCAGCTCAGGGGCTCATGAAGATCACCAGGGACTTTAAGACGTGCCTTTCCCTAGTCCCACTCTACACTAATTGAATTAGCATTTGTAGGCGTGGATGAGGCCTGGGAACGAGTATTTTTTAAAGTGACCCATGTGCCCTAGTGTGTAGTTTGGGGACAAGCTTCCCCAGAACCAGAGGATCTTGGGGAGGCCTTGAATGCCGCGTAGACGACTTCCTCCATGGGGAGCTGCGGGTCTCTCCAGGGCGGGAGGAGGGAGAATCTGTGGCGCTGTGGCAGAGGCACACCTGTATGAGTTTGTGAGCAGCGCCTCAGCTGCCGGTAGAAGGTGATCCGACTCATCTCCACCAGTGTTTACAGTGACTCAGGACCAAACGCAACCGCGTCTCCCGCTAGGGCAGCCGGTCCTTCCTGGACGCCAAGCTGCAGAGATCGCGCCTGGCTCTGACTCTCCCTTCCCTCCCACGTTAGGGAAGCAAAACCGGTGGTCTCCCTTTTGGGGGGTTTGTGGTTGAGGAGAGGGGAGCGGAGGTGGGGCAGAGGAGAGAGGCAGGCCGAGGCCTTCCTCTGGGCCAATGGGGAGCTGCCAGCTCACCCTGGAGGGCTCCGGGCCTCCTCCGACGCCTGGAGATTAGGGCACTTTAATCCTTTGCTCCTCTGCTCTGGCAGTTTCTGTGGGAAGGGGGCTGGGCCGGCTGCTGGTTCCCTCAGCAACAGGCCTGGCCGGGCTCCACGAGCGGAGGCCCCAGCTGGGAAGAGCGGCGGGGAAGGAAGGGAGGAGCTGCCTTCCCTTCCCAGAGGCGGCGGGAGCTGCGGGCACCCAGCGCCCGGGCTCCAGAGGGGAGGGGAGCCTGTGAGGTCCTCGGGCCCTCCCCGGGAGGAGGCGGCCGAAGGGGGCCTGTTGCATGAGAGAGCTCATTGTTCCCGGCTGAAAGGGGAGGAGGTGTTAGAGAGGGGACGGTGACTTTCTCTTTGATGGAGAGGAGGCCAGCCCCCCGACTGGCCGCTTGGCCGCGGTCCTGGCCCTCAGCCCCGTCTTCACGCTTGGCCTTTCTGAGCAGCCCTCCCGAGACAGCGAGGCATTCTCCTTAGCATTTCTGCTCCAGGAGATTCTTAACGTCTTCTCCCTCCAACGTCCCCTCTCCTATGGGATTGTCACCCTCCACCGCTCTGTTTTGTGTCCCTATTTGGCTGTGGTCCGCTCTCCCCTCCGCTTCACTCAGGCCCCCTATTCATGCCCACCTCTCCCCACGGTCCTTCCTTCTTCCCATGGATCGTTTATCATACACACACACGCACATACACGCACGCACAAGTGCACACACACGCACACACTGAAAAAACACGGGGAAGCCTCCCATCCTCAGTGCAGTCTTAAAAAGTTCAGATGGCCTTGTGAACATGTCATCCCTTTAGAAAGGTTCTGTCACTAGTGACTTAAAAAAATTTTTTTTTAAGAGAGAGGAGAGGAGAGAGAGAAACAGCGATGTGAGAGAGAAGCATTTATCCGTTGCCTCCTGTATGCGCCCCAACCAGGGATGGAACCCATAACCCGGGTAGGTGCCCTGCCTGGGACCTTCCGGTGCACGAGGCGATGTTCAGCCAACCGAGCCGCTCCCTCCAGGGCGTCAGCAGTCACTTTTAGATCTCTCGGTACTTTATAGCGACCACTTTCCCTGACCCTACCCAAGGAGTAAGATGTCAATGTATTTCACACATGTGAATTAATTAAGTCCCTTAAAAATAAAATAAATGTCTTCGGGAGGGATACAATTCTGTCTTTAGTAATTTCCGTAATGCCATTTCCTTAGGGGTCATTGTTTCAACCTGGTAAACGTCAAGCTGCTAAGTGTCACCCTGAGGAGACTCAGTCACCCATTTCACGAGGTGCCTTTCTCCTGTTGGCTGCATCACCCAACTCAGGGGAACATACTCGGGGTCCCATAGAACAGGAAACCCCTACCTCACCCCTCCTTAGAGTTCCCCCCTCTCCCCGCAGTTCATCCTGGAGCCGGAGGCCAGGTGCAGGAGGGACCTGTCCTCCAGGAACAGGACCCCGGAGCAGCATTTTTCTTGCAACGGCTGCAAAGCGTTCCTCGGACAGTCAGACGCCCGCAGAGCGCTGACTGCCTCAGCCTTCACCCTTGACGTCTGCGGGGTAGCGTTGCCGCAGGATTCAGATGGTCCACGCGTGCTCAGCATTTAGCACAGGCCAGGCCAGGTGCAGGGTAACCATCGTAATCTTGTCTTTGGCCTTTCTGTCTCGGGTGTGCCTGTGTGGCCTCCACAGCTCAGGGCGAGTTAGCGCCCTCGGATCGTGGACCTTGATTTACAGACCTGGACGGAAAGCTCAGGGAGCTTCCCTGACCTGCCCAGGGTCACCCAGCCGGGCCCACGGTGCGGCTGGATTTGAACTCGGTGCGCTCAGCAACACACGAGCCCTTTCCAATGCACGGAGCGCCTCTCCTGCTTGGCGACAGTGTTAGAAGTGGTTTGCTAACCCGGGTCCCTGGAGGTTTGTTCTGTGGAGACGAGTCCATTATGCCAGTGCATTTGAAAACTGCCGGAGGCTCTCCTTCCCTGGATGGCTTTTAATGCCTATTAAGCAGGTGGAGAAAGAAGATCATTGAACAGTGATGTGCTTGCTCTCGCGTGAGACTGGTCGTCCTGACTGTACTGCCAGGTTCTGGGGCAGGGCTGAGTCTAAAGGCCTTTGAGAACTTTACACCGAGACAGAGGGGCTGGGTCATCCGAGCTGGTGTGATTTTAGGGGAAGGGAAAGGTCCCTCCCGCACCTGTCCTCCAGCTCCAGAGGATTTAATATAAAATGTGCCTGCAGAGCCAACATTAAGAATCATTCCTCTGAGGGTCGTGACTGGTCTAGAGGCCTCTTTGCGGACAAATATGCCTCCCAAGGAAATCACCAGAATGACAGCCCATCTTCCTGGGGAGGGAGGAAGCGTTGCCTATAAGGCCAGAGAGACACGGGGGGGGGGGGGGGGGGGGGGGGAGGGACAGGAGGGGTGCTAGAAAACACAAACGAGGGAGAGATGGGGTAGCAAAGAGCAGAGGACCCCAGGTCTCCCCAAGGCGCCTTGGGAAATGGCTCTGACTTGGTGTTCATTTCATGATCGCTGCTGGGTTTTCATGCTCTTCTGATTTTTGACCAGGAATGGAAATGAGGGACGAGGGCGAAGAAGGGGGTGCCGGTGAACGGGGGAGCGTAAGGGAGAAGGGAATCGGCTGCCAAGGGGAGCGGAATGGTCGTGGGCGGATGAGGGGGAAGTTCTTTCACCCCTAACACGTGTGCACACGTACACCACATGCCAAACACATGCCCCAACACAGACACCACAATATGCACCCCCATCACCCCCCACCCAGAGCCACTTTTAGAGAGAAATAGTGCCACCTGGTGGCCACTTATGTGCAAAGACCCCCCCCCCCCCCCCCCCCCCCCCCCCCGCCCAACAGAGTGAGGAACAAACCGTGGTGTTCTGCACTTATTTACTGGCTTTCCCACCGTTGAAAGTCCCTCTTCTCCCTCCTGTTCTTTGCCGAGAAGTGGAGCCCAGGCATCAGTGTCCTTCTGAGAAGTGCTTGACGGCATTCCCGGCGGTACTGGGGTGAGAAACAACACTCAGAAAACAGCTTCCGAGCCAGTCCTCACTGCCTTACTACCCTGGATGGTGCTTATTTGGCTGAGCAGAGAAAGACGAAGAAAAGTCTTGGTTTTAGGCATAGATTCCAGCCTCTGTGCATTTTTTACTGTAAATCACCAGAAAAGCTGAGAACTGCGTAGTAGACGTATCATCAATTTCTGCTTCTCTGACCCAAGCGTGGTCTCTCCAGGAACGGCTCATCTCACTTTGCCACAGTGAAGAGAAAATGCCACCCATGCGTGTCACCGAGTCCCCACCCTGTGCTGGGCCCCATGCCAGGAGCTCTTCCCACCGCTGGTGATGTCGGGGTCACTGCAAACACCCCCAGGAGGCTTTGTGTGCCTCCCAGGGACCCAGGAAGCCAGGTCATGGGTGATTTTCTTCTCCCTAAATCAGCGAGATCCTATCTGTAGTACACTTAACTCCTTGCCTGGCACATCATACGTGTTCTGTGACAGCGGCTGTGTTCCTAACATGTGTGGATCTACACGTACATAAACACCCAATAGCTGAGACTGGGGAGCAACAGGCATTTTTAGTGCTTCTGGGACTTTCAAAGGACTCATTACAAGACATCTGAATTTCAGGCTGTGAGATCTTTTATTTATGTAGGAGTTCGTGAAGTTCTTTCCAAACTCTAACTCGTGAATCCTCACAAAATCCCCTGGAAGTGACTGGCTGGGAAAGAGAACACAGGCGGCTCATTAATCTGAGTAATAGGCATTAGAGTGAGGGCCGGGAACAAGCAGCTCTTCAGAGGCCCCCACCCCCACGTCTGGAGCAGTAAAACTCCCGCGTAAACAACCTGGTTTTGCACTGTATGTTCCAGGTAAGGGAGACTCATTTGCCCCAAGGTGGAAAAGAAATTAAGTTCTGAAAATTAATTTTGGATTAGTCAGTGAGCTGGACAACAAGGGGACAAGTTGGAGGCTCACGTTGTCCCTTCTCCTCCCCCAGCGCTTGAATGCGGCTGAAATCAGGTTAAAATGAGCGTCAGGGGAGTCTCGAGGGCAAGGACTCAGGTGAGAGGGCTGGAAGGAACACCAGGTGAGCTGGCAGGGGCTTTCGGGGGAGCCCCACCGCCTGGCCTTTTCAGCTCCCTTTGACCGCTGTGTCCCTTGGCTTGTGGCCCCTTCCATCTTCACGGGGCGTCCATGCAGCCTCTGATTCTGTCAGCATGTGGTCTTCTCCTTTCACCTCGAGCTCCCTGACGTTCCTGTCATAATGATCCTTGTGATGGCATTGGCCCACCAGCCAGATAACCCAGGATAATCACCTCACCCGAGACTGTGAATCATACCTTTTCCCAGGTTCTGGGGAGTGGGATACGGATGTCTTTGGGGGCCATTATCCTGCCTCGCACATTGGGACATCAGGGCAGAGGAGAGAGACACAGTGACATCACGAGGTCCTCCTTGTCGTAGGAAATCTCTCCATACATCAGGTTCTCTAAATCCAAGGACGGTGGAATATTTCACCCTTGAGCCACCCATTGGAGTTCTGAAGTGTGTGGACAGGAGCTATGTTTCTCGTGTCCCCACCCTGGGGGCCAGGGAGGCCGTTCCTGGGCCTCTCCTGAGCTAGGGGTGGGTTGAGGTCTTGGAGCAGCACAAATTTCTTCCTCCAGAAAGCTGAGAAAGCTCTTAAAAGTCCAGCTACATAGGTTGATAGAGAGATTCCCTTGGGAGATAGCCTTGGCCACAGCAGTCATGGACAATGGGAAATGAATTTTATAGCAATGGAAGCACATAAAGTTCTTTTTTTTTTTAAAGAATTTTTTGTGTGTGTGTTGTTTTTTTTTATATATCTTTATTGTTTTCAGAGAGAGGAACGGAGAGGGAGAGAGAGAGAGAGAGAAACATCAATGATGAGAGAGTCATTGATTGGCTGCAGCCCGAAACCCGGGCATGTGCCCTGACCGGGAATCGAACCCTGATTGCCTGGATCCTAGGACGACGCTCAACCGCTGAGCCACACCCGGCAGGGCAAAGTTCTTTTTGATTGTCTCCGAGAAGATTGTTTCTGGCCTTAAGTTGGTAAGAGAAGCCCTGACGGGGACCACACACCCCAAATGTCAGCTTTTCCTTCTGCTTCTTAGAGAACCAGATTTGAGGAGAGTTCTCGACAGAGGAAGCTGGTTCCAAATGCCTTCAAGCTTACAAAATCCTCAAATCAGCCCTATCCTCCCCTCCCCGAGAGAGTCAAGACAAGGAGGTGGCACCCAGAACCTCCAAGATGGTCCAGGTCACAAATCTGTCCTGTTGTCAGCCTTGGCAGTGGATTCCAGGCCCTGATCTGGCCCCTGACTCTCCCTGCGTCACAGCATGACTGTTACCCATGCAGGCCCTCAGTCCTCAGTGGGAGGCTCCACAGAAGCCATGGCCCCTCGCGTCAGCACTGAGGTTACATGATCATCAAGCCCTCAGCATCCTGCCTGTCACTTCCTCTGGAGCCCTGATTTCCCGCTATCCTCCCCCTTTGAAGGGGTTGTCAGCTCCATCTAGATGAAGACTTGGAAAGCCCCAAGTTTAGGGTAAGCAGGCTCTCCCTCTCCAAAGCTCTCATTTTTGATAGAGTCTTTCAGTCCTTTGATTGTACAGGGAGAAAATCGTAATGAGGGGTGTATTAGACAAGAACCTGTTAGGCTGCAAAAATCACAGAAGACGTGACTAATCCTGGGCTACACAGTCAGGGCAGGGCTCAGTCTCAGCACCAGTGACATTTTGGTCCAGAGACTTCGTTATCTGGGAACCGTCCCGGGCATTGTCCGGGGTTGTGCCACATCCCTGGCTTCCAACCACCAGACCAGCGGTTCTCAAGTAGGGACAACGTTCCCCAGAGGACACCTGGCAATGTCTGGAGACATTTTGGGGTGTCACAATTTTGGGTGTTGCTACGGGCATCTAGTAGGCTGAGGCCAGTAAATATCCTGCTGTTAAAATAGCCCACAGTTCCCAGGGCTGCTCTCAGCAACAAAGAATGATCTGACCCCCAATTTCAATAGTGCCAGGATTGCCTGGCCGGCGTGACTCAGTGGTTGAGCGTCGACCCATGAACCCGGAGGTCACGGTTCAATTCCCGGTCAGGGCACATGCCCCGGTTTCGGGCTGGACCCTCAGTAGGGGGTGTGCTGGCCCTATGCTGAGAAAGCCAGAAATAGTTCCCTTTAACTGGTAAGTCCTGGGATGAACTGGCTCACTGGGGGGCACTTTCTGGCAAGAGACTCAGAGGGGGCATGGGGCAGGAGAGAGGGCACACGCTTCACTGGGTGACTGGGGAAGCATGGGAGACAGTTAACACATGTGTACACTACTCATTGCCAGAAGGGTCTGCAAAACTCCCAAAGCCACGGAGCGCCGCTGCGTTTGGCGAACACCAGTGATACCCTGGGAAACAAACAAAGCAAACACGGAGAGGAGGCGAGGCAAACACAGCCCCCCCCAGACAGAGAGGCAAACACAGCCCCCCCCCCCCCCAACAGCAGGCGGGCCGCCTCCATGCGCAGTACCTTTGGTTGCCTTGGACTTGTTTTTACTCCTCGACATCTGTTGAAACACTCATATCTGAAAGGACATTCAAATATCACCCACTTGTACATACGAATAAAAGCAGGACTCAATTGTGAAAACTAAGGGACAGATAAAGGGAGGAAAGGAAACTGTGTGTATTTATGCACAAATCGGTCAACTGCCGGCCACTAAAGGCCGGGCCTTTTGTTCTGTAAGTACCGTTAGCTGATGAGAAACAGACGTGGGTTGTCACCAATGAGCTTAGCTCTGGGTCCCTCCCCGCAGCCCCTCCTGGTGACAGTGGGTGGGTACAGGATGAGGGGGAAGGTCCGATAGGTAAAAAGCCAAAGGAAGGCCTGGTTCATACAATGGCCGTGTGCCCCGTGGCATGGCACACCCGAAATAATATTGTTTTCAAAACTTTTTCTTTTTCACTTTCCACTATCTTGAAATATAAGAGCCAAAATGCATTTTAAAAAGCCAAGTACAGGAAAACAGAATCATTGCCTAGGTCCAGTTCCCCTTTCCTCTCTGCCCTTTCGGGTCAGGAAGAACACACACTCCACGACCTGTCCCCCTCCAGGTACTCTCAGGTTCAAGTCCCCTAAGGAGACAGGCAGCAACAGCAAGAATGAAGAAGGGAGGGCCGAGTACAGCTTCCACAGGCAATATATTCCAAGGCATGTTGGGTTATTAAAACATTCTGGATTTTCTCAGGTCCTTTGGTGAGATTTCCCCCACCCCTAACTGATGACCCTGTTAAAGTTTTTACTTGGAAATGAATTTACCCATCAGAATAGATTTGGGGAGATTCTAGCTCATCGGGACTGGTGCCCCTGACATTGGTCAAAGAAAGGAGATCCACCTTTCTCCCACTTCTGAGACCCCCAGGACGGGAGCTCCCCAGGGTATCTCCTCGCTTGTGCTCCAGCACAGCGTCCACAAAGGTGAGGTCATGAAGCCTTGCCCCCCCCGGAGCCTGCTGTGGGGTCCAAATTCAGGCTCCATCAGCCACGTCCTCTGTGACCTTGGGCAAGTCAGCCAGGCTTTGGGCTTCAGGTTCATCCCTGTGACAGGCGCAGTGTCAGCACCTCTCTTGCACAGGCCCGATAAGCAAAGCAGTCAGCACAGTGCCAGGCTCAGAGTAGGTGCTGTCCAAGTAGTGTCCACTATTAGTATTGGGGTTCAAGTTCTGTCTTGCTCACTTTCTAGCTCAGTGAAGGCCAAATGTCTAAGGCGTTTCTCTTTGTCATAATTACTCGTCACTCACCATTTTCATATTGTGCAGATCAATTTCAGAATGACACTTCAGAGGATCTGACTAGCCTATGGTCCTGTTTCCGAACGTGGGCCGGGATCCCTTTGGCGGACTCCCAGACCCTTCCAGGTGAGCCTTGGTCCTGTCTGGCCATGTATGGGGAAGGCCAATGTATGGGGAAGGTGTGACTGAGCTATCCGGGATGTAACACCCCCACCGCTCTCTGCCCCCACCCCCCGGGGCAGAGTTGTCCCGGAACTTCATAGGTGCCCCTGGCCTGGAGAACCTGTCCTAGCCACCTTGGGATTCCTTCTGTTTTTCTCAGTGAAATTATTCTCAGGCCTCTGCCTTTTCTTGGAGCTTCACTTGAGGTGTTCCTCTCTGCCTCAGGTTGTACATGAGAAGTCGCAGTAGACATCTGTGGGAACAGTGTGAGTACACGTAACACGATCGAACCGTACCCTTCTAATGGTGAAGACCACACCTTTTATCTTATGTATATTTTACCACAATTAAAAAAATCAATACAGAAAAAACTAGAGTGGAAGGACCTAAGAACTTCCTTCACGACTGACGCTCAGTTCTACAAGGCTCAAGTCTAGGGTCACTTTTTTTTAAAAATAATTTTTTTTATCCAGGGTCACATTTTCTGGGAAGCCTTCTGCAATCCTGTTTTTCTGGCTGGATGTGGAGGTTTCCACGCTCAGCTGGAACTGGATGTTGTTTGCCTCCTGGGCCCTGACCCCTCCCAAGAGGGACCCCAGCTGGACAGAAGGCAGGAGCCTCCAGGAGAGGTGGGTGCATCTCACGGTTTCCCTATGCTGTTTGGTACCAGGGTCTCGGGGGTGAGAGGACAGGCGAGCAGACAGGAACGACCATGTACAAGGCCCGGTTCGCCTTGGCTGAGCCTGGCCGCCGCGGCCTCCTTGTGTTCCCCTTCCTCCCCACTCCCTCCTGTCCCTGCATTAAGGCACAGGCTGGGTGGGTAGGGCCCCGAGTATGTGTGGCAGCTCCAGGTTGTAAAAACACAAAATTGCCTGCCCGGTATATTCTCCCCACAGAAATTTGGGAATGTGCGTATTGGTTCCCCTGACCGCCGAGCCAAGGACAAACCCAAGCCTGTGCTGCCCTCTGCTGGCGGCCTCCACTTACGGCCTCCCCAGAAGGCAACCAGAGGGAAAGCCCTGGGCAAGGCCTGGCCCCAGAGCAGGAGCAGGCCCAGGAGGCCTGGAGGGGAGCCCGCAGTCCCGAAAGGGGTGCCCTGAATCCCTGCAGGTCCCCAGGCAGGTTCTCGCCGGTCCCACCGCCTCCTGCTCGGGGCCCTAGAGTTTCTCACTAGTCTGACCCCTCCTCTGCCTGGGTGCGGGCTGGCATTATGAACAGCAAGCCATTTCCAGGTGACCAGGACTGTGCCCTCTCCCCTCTGGGCAAGGTAAGCTTCAACTGTCCTCCAGGGTGGGCTCTGGCCCCTAGCCTCCCTGGGGCTGCGGCTTCACTCTGCTTGTTCCTCTGGGGTGCACCCTGTCATGGTCTTGTCTTTCTGCCATTGCCACATGCCCCCAATTCCTTTCTAACACAGAATTTTAGGTGTCCCATCCACACTCAGTCCCCATCACTGCGAGGGACTCTCAAGATCTCTCCTGCCTCTAGGCCATTCCCTCCTGACCCAGACAATTTCCAGAACATATTAGCATGATGGTGTCGTGCCCCTGTCTGACCTCCTTCAAAGTCTGCCAACTGCCAAGAAGGCGATTACAGAACTTAGTATGAAATACAGAGCCCTGCAGGACCCGGGTCTTAACCACTGGATTCGCCTGAGTGCCTCCCCTTGCTTGAGAAAGCCCTTCGACTGTGACGGACCGCACGCACAGCGGGGCTTCCAGGGAGGGGGCGGCGGGCCGGCTGGCTCAGCGTGCTGCCCGCCTGGCCTTCCCCAACAAGCACGCTTTGCCTTGAAACCATACGCCTCTCAGGGCCACGATGAGGTCAGGTGACGCCAGAGTGTAAAATCGGGGTTTAAGAAACGTAATACCTAGTCAGCAATAACTCATTCAGATGGCAGGGGATCAGATGGTGCCTTGCCTTGTTAATAACACCCACCGGCATGCCACATCTTGAATGACAGAGCTGATTTGAGGCTGGTCAGTACCTGCTTATATGGCCTTTACTTGTCATCAGCAGCTCAGACGGGCTGGCCTGAACTCCCCCCTTTAACGAGGAGGCTGGAAGCCCGTAGGACTCAGTGGGGACTTTTTCTGTCCCTTCCCCCCCTTTTTTTAAAACTGTTACCTTTATATATATATATATATATATATATATATATATATATATATATATCTCTTTATTGATTTCAGAGAGAGGAAAGGAGAAGGAGAGAGAGAGATAGAAACATCAATGATGAGAGAGTCATTGATCGGCTGCAGCCTGCAACCTGGGCACGTGCCCTGACCTGGAATCGAACCCTGATCTCCTGGATCCTAAGTCGATGCTCAACCGCTGAGCCACACTCGGCCGGGCTTCTGTCCCCTTCTTTCTCAGCGCTGTCATCTGCCCCAAGTGACCCAGCTCAGGCGTGGGGAATGGCTGTGTGCATGAGGGCAGAGTCTCCAAGCAATGGTGGCACCTGGTGAGAGGAGACCCATGGTTTCTGGCTGAAAAATTTTTTACGCCAACCAAAGCTAACTGGGGAAGGCCATCACAAACAGATAAAAGCAGAGTTTCTCCAGATGAGACAGAGGTGTGGGTCCCCACTCCCACCCTTTCAGAGAGAAGCTACTCTGAACAGTTTGAAACCACTGGCCCCCGGTATGAGGTCCGCTGTTAGAATAGGAAACTGGAAAGGGAGACAAAGCCACTTGCCCACACTGGGCACAGAGTAGAAGACACTGAGGTTAATGTCGGCACCTGAGTCTGCCAGCAAGGGAGACAGAGACACATAGAAGATGATTATTATGAAAATGATCGGTTTTCAGGGAAGACACAAATCTTTGTAAGACAATAATGACCATGCTACACAAAGTTGAAAGTGGCAAAACTAAAGCTTATGAAAACACAAAATATTTTAAACACCTTTACTCTGTTGAGCATCATACAACAACATTGCTCATTTCAGGTCAACGCCTTTGGAAATTTTTGGATGCCTGTGACTTTCACACCTAGAGGTGGTAAATGACTTTCTCCATTAAGAATAGTGTTTCCATATTTAAAATGTGTTTTTCATATACTTAGGGTGAAATATTAAGCCACACTGTTCACACACTTACGGCATCAAAAATTACTGTTGGCTCTTTTCCTGCCGCGTTGGAAAAACACCAAGATCCAGTTATCAAATGCAAGAGGCCATCCCTTCTGTTTTCAGAGTAGGATGGGTTCTTGCAGGCTCATTCAAAGATTTCTCTTAGACACAATATTGAAAACTTCATCAAATCTGTGCACTTAATGGCGCATCATGTTTGCACTGGTTCAGCGTTTATCATCAGTGACTGTGTGTCTTCATTATTGGGTAATAAGCAGCAGCGTTGTGGAAAACATAACGGGCCCTGTTCTGGGTTTGAGTCTCCTGCCCCTGCCACTTGCCAGCTGGGCTCTCCAGGGCCAGTTAACATCTTGGGTTTGCCTAACAATTGGTTTCTTTATCTCTAAATTGCAAGGCAGAGAGTTCAGTGAGACCGTGGGTGTCCAACGTTTGTACCTCGCATATGCAAAGCTACACGCCTCACCCCACAGCTTATTTGCTCTCTTCCTTTTGCATAAACATTCCCACCATAAGCTTGGATAACATTTATGAACCGCTCATTCTACTAAAATAGTAGATGCAGGCTGTCTTTTACCAAGTGAGTTTGGGTGGAAGAGTGAGTGGGACTCAGGCGCCTCCTTAGGGAAGCCAAACTTTGTGTCTGATGCTAAAATATTTTTAATGCTGTCGAACTGGGGGAAAAATTATATACACTTAGGCAAACATTCTCATGTTCTGGGTATATTTTTATTAATATATCGTTATGAGAACTGTCACCTAATTCAAGGGAAAGTATTAAAAAATATGTTTTAGTGAGGCCTGGATAAAACTGAACAGTGTCAAACTAGGGAAACAGAGTGAAATACACAGAAGTAACGTGTAATTTTGAGTGTTTCGCATCGGTTGACAGTTAAAAGCAATGATCGCTCATAAATACCAGGGGGATGTTCGAATAACAGGAAACAACAATATTAGGCTTTTGTTTAAAAAGACCTTAAAAGTATAAAAAACTCAGATCTCATCATGGCATTAAACTTGTGTCAATCTATGTGTCGATATATCAATTATCTGAGCTGTGGCTACATGACTGAATTTTCTTGAGTTTGACAAGTCAAAAAACCGTGGTTAGTGAAGAGACCACCTCACTGTTGCTTCCCGTGCAAGTCAGAGACTGGAAAAGAAACAGACAGTGGAGGCTGAAGGAAAGGAGGGGCATTTTCTACAGACTTTGCTTCCTAAGGCGGGCTGCTGCTTGACCATCTATTTGGCCTGTTCGCCTCTGGATGGATAACACTTTAATGTCTTATAGTCATATGATGTCATGTATTGATATTTTTCTTTTATTAGAAAACGCATCGCTTATAATTGCTACTTTATAATTTTTAGCTACTGTCCAGACAATACCCCCTTTCCCAGAATCAAATGTGAGCTTTGGATTTAAGTGAGCCTTTACTACCCGAATGGATTCCTCATATTAACGCTGAAAGGTCACCTTAGTCACTGAAGTAGAAATCCTAGGCTATTACAAAGCAATTGGTGTCAGAGATTCAAGTAAAATAAAAGCAATGGCTGATAGAAAAGACAAAGACTGCACCATCCTTACAGTTATTTTTAAATGTTTTAAAATTATAAATACGAGCTTAGTTTAAAAATTCAAATATACAGCCCAGCCAGTGTGGCTCAGTGGTTGAGCATCGACCTATGAACCAGGAATTCACGGTTCGATTTCCAGCCAGGGTACAATCCCCAGTAGGGGTTGTGCAGGAGGCAGCTAATCAGTGACTCATCATTGATGTTTCTCTTTTTCACTCTCCCTTCCTCTCTCTCTGAAGTCAACAAAAACATATTAAAAAAAAAAATTCAAATGTACATAAGAGTATAAAGTGAAAAGTAAATGTTCCTTTATCCTACCTACTAGCTCCACTTTCTACTGCAGCACAAATATGAAAGCTATTAGCTAGATGTGGCTATTTAAATTAAAACTAAAATTAAAAAATTCAGTTCCTCACACTAGCTATATTTCAATTGCTCAGTTACCACATGGTGTTAAAGGCTACCATATTGTTCATTGGTTACTGCTCTACAATCACCATAATTAAGCACTAGCATATATACACACACACATATATGTTTTATTATTATAAATTAAAAGAATTCTTTATATATTATGGATACAAGTCTCTAATCAGATATGAGTTTCAAAAATTTTCTCCCATTCTGTGGCTTGTCTTTTCACTTTCTTGATAACATCCTTTAAAGCACAAAAGTTAATTTTGAAGTTTGCCTTCTGATATGTGACAATTCTAGATGAAAAATTTATTCAAGCCCTGCTAAGAAATCTGTTGATGAAGATGATGTGCCATTGGCAATCCAGTGTCATGCTGACTCGTCTTTCACCTCTCCTCCCCCAAGAGATTTTTCATTAGATACTGCAAGGCAAAGAAATCAAACCCTTTTGCCATTGATCAAGCCACATTCCTAGACTGCCACCTGATAGATACTGGTTGGCTGCTCCAAACTATAGACTTAAGTCTTTAAAAAAAAAAAAAAAAGGGCATCTATTTCTGTGGAAAGAATAAGTTTCACAGTTAAGTGTTAGTTCAGTCACTAGACGACCAAGTACTCTCATACTTGGCATACCCAACTCCACAAACCAAGTCATTTCAACTAAAGCAGGGACTCCTGTGTCCCTCACAGGGCAAAGGTTTACAGTACAGATGCCCACTTTGCAGTCCCCAGCCGTAAAAGCACCAATTCCTGCAACATCAGCAGTTCAGAATGTTCTGATTAATCCAATTGGGTCCAAAATCATTCTTATTACCACTAACATGATGTCATCACAAAATACTGCCCATGAATCATCCAATGCGTTGAAAACGTGTTTTGACTGTGATGACTGTAATAATTTGTAATCTAGCCTTGATGTTATGTAACATGTATAGTTGTCTTGAACCCACTGTATTGAGATTAAACAATCATGTCAGATGTTTTCAAGTTGTGTTTTAGAGAACTTTAATAGTATTTAATAAGTATAGTTACCAGGTTTTTTTGTTTTTAAAATATATGTATGTTTAAAATATATTTTTATTGATTTCAGAGAGAGGGAGGGAGGGAGAGAAACATCAATGATGAGAGTCCTTGATCGGCTGCCTCCTGTGCGCCCCTGACGGGGATCGAGCCCACAACCCAGGCATGTGCCTTGACCAGGAATCGAACCCCGATCTCCTGGATCCTAGGTCGATGCTCAACTGCTCAGCCATGTCCGCCAGGCACCAGTTTGTTTGTTTGTTTCTTTTTTAATCCTCACCAGAGGATATTTTTTCCACTGCTTTTCAGAGAGAGTGGAAGGGGAAGAGAGAGAGAGAGAAACATCTATGTGAGAGACACATCGATTGGTTGCCTCCTGTACACACCCCAACTGGGGCTGGGGATTGAGCCTGCAACCCAGGTATATACTCTGGCTGGAACTGAACCCGGGACCCTTCAGTCCAAGCACCAACGCTCTAACCTCTAAGCCAAACCAGCTAGGGCTATAGTTGCCAGTTTTTAATTGAGATGTATTTTCTTTAATAGAATTCATAATGATTTTTCATCAGCCTTTAAGTGTAAAAAATAAAGTCATTCATCAAAAAAAAAAAAAGAAAACAAGAAAACTGAATTTTGTGTATTTATCTTGTATCTATCTTGTAACCTGATGAACTCCTTTGTTTTTAAATGAGTTGCGTGGGACTTTCTATATAATGAATCATGTCATGAGTAAATACATATAGTTTTACTTCTTTCCTAATATGGTTGCCGTCTTTCTTTCTCTTGCCTAATTACCATGGTTGGAACCCCAAGTACAATGTTGAACAGGAGTGGTGAGAGAGTACATCCTGGTTTTCTTCCTGATCTTTGGACGGAAAAATTCAGCATCCAGTCTGGTGCCATGAAGTAGGATGTCAGGTGTGGGTTTCTCAGAGATGTCCTTTATCATGTCGAGGAAGTTCCCTGTCATTCCTAGCCACTGACTACTTTTATCATGAAAGGGTGCTGAATTTTATCAAATGCTTTTTCTGCATCTATCAAGACAATTGCGGTAATTTTGTCTTTCGTCAACACGGCACAGTTGGTCATCATTCACAATTCTGATTTTTAAATTTGCCTATTTATTTATAATCCCAAAGTCAATACTTCCAGCACTTTTATAATCATTCACAGACATGTGCAGACCAGTGAAGATTCTGAGGTCCCTGATGTGCGTGCTCTCAGCTGAGGTCAAATAAGGCAATACCTTCTTGTTTCCGCTCTCCTACAGAGATGACCAGATGACGGAGAAGGCAAGGGACAGGGCAGTGCAGTGCAAGAAGGTCTGGCTCTGGGGCTAGTTGGACAGGTTTGAATTCCAATCTGGCACCTGTGAGTGCGGTGGCCTCAGGTAAGGCACTTAATACTTCTGAACCTCCCTTTCTCTTTTGTAAAATAGAGAAAACAGAATATACCAGGATAAGTTATTTTTAGGATTTAAGATTATAATCTATTTGAGATATGTATGTAAATACACACACTTCCCCCAGGAGCTATGGCTCTGTATTCACTAATTCAGTATTACCGGTGACTTCACAGAATATAACTACTGTGAATAATGAGAATCATTTGCATATTACCTTAATTTTTGGATGTTAAACCAACCTTGCATTCCTGAGATAAATCCCACTTGGTCATGGTGTATAATCCTTTTTATATGTTGCTAGATTCAATTTGCTAGTATTTTGTTGATGATTTGTTAATGTATATTCATAATAGATACTGGTCCGTAGTTTCTTTGTGATGTCTTTGTCTGGTTTTGTTTTACGATAATATTGGCTTCAGAAGATGAAGTGGGAAGTGTTCTTACATCTTCTATTTTGGGGAAGAGTGTGTAAAGGATTGGTGTTAATCTTTAAATATTTTGTAGAATACAGCAGTGAAGACATCTGGGCCTAGGATTTTCTTTTTGGAATGTTTTAAAATTACTAATTCAATTTTTTATTTGTTATTGACAGCTGCCTTTTTAACTTGCTTCTGGGTAGAACCAATGCAGTAAGATTATCTCCTAACGTGAGTAAAATTCAGTAAGAAAATACTTGTTATCAAGGAAGACATGTCCAATGTGTGTAAGATTCAGACAGGCAGCTACCAAGATTATCCAGGAGAAAACTATTCCTGCGGTCTAGCTTTAACATAGACAAACATTTTGTCACCTCTCATGTGCTTTCATGACCTTAGACCAAAAAATTTCAGCTTGTTCTATACAAAATTTATAGACAAACCTCTTAACTGATATTTGTAGCAAAAAAACTAAAGTTTGTACATTTCTAGTATGTACAGGTATGTATATTTACATATATATATTTAAATCGATCTACAAAAATAATACTGGTCTCAGAATCTATTAGGAAGGCAGTGTGTAGTGGAATAAACACGGGAACAGAAATCTGGAGGTCCTCAGTGCCAGCTTTCACTTAAACAAGATGCCTCAATTTGTTTCTCCTGCTGATAAAATTAGGTTAAGCCTGATGATCACCAAGGTTCTTTTTCTGGTTCTAAAAATACAATGACTTATTCTCCAATAATGCCATTCCCACTGTTCTTACTTCAGAGTGGTCAAAATGACAATACTTTTGTTATATACAAACACACACATATACATCCATACCTTACTCTTACAGAATGAATCGGCCAATTCACAAAGCCTTAGAAGAGAAAGGAGGGCGAGGAAGCCTGTGGTTAAATAATATAATTCCAACATCTTAAAGTCCTGATCTTGCCATGAAATGGCTGTTATTTTCTCTCTCTACATACACATATGTGCTTTTTCACAAAACCTCACTTTCTATAAGACTGTTGCATATGAGGCATCTAGTAATTACGGTAACTTTCAAAAACAAGGTCACTTCTCAGAAATTCTGAGCTCATCAGAGGGGCCGAATGGTATTTCATCAGTTGTCTCAACTGGCACGTTACTTCTACCAAACTGACATGAAAAATGGTGTGTACGATGACTGGAAATAAATGTATCTGCAGTCCGGCTGCAACGACAGCTATCCGATGGCATGACACTGTTTGAATTACCCAGATGTGAGTGGTAAACACCAAGGAATGAGTCTTGAGAAGAATGATAATGTCCAGATCCCGCTGAGGTGGATGTAGAGCTCTGGTAAGGGCCATTGCACATAATACAAGTTTGAAAGCAAGTCTTCCTTCCTAAACCTCGATGGATGTCCAGTTTAGCAATGAGAGGTTTCCCAACATTCACTTCCTGCTTTTCCTCTATGGTATCTTCCAATCCGGAGTACTGATAGGATAAGCATACTGTGAAGATCAGATGTTCCTGAAAAGGAGTAAAGTTTGTTATTTTTATCACTGAGCTTAAATATCATTCACACAAGTATAGAAAACCCAAGCAACAATGAAAACCCATTCACACTCCCCTTTTCCAGGTTCCAAACCCTCAAGGCATCCTTTACACCTTCCCTACACTAAGAAAGGCTGCTATAATCATCTCCTTTTCCCTTAGTCAATACTATGAATTTGTATAATTCTAGTTCTCACTATTGAAAGTAGTCAAGATCACAGAGATCTTGTGTTATATTCTTTTTTTTTTTTTATGTCTTTATTGATTTCAGAGAGAGGGAGAGAGAGAAACATCAATGATGAGAGAGTCATGATCAGCTGCCTCCTGCACGCCCCCACTGGGGACCAAGCCCGAAACCCGACCATGTGCCCTGACTGACTGGGAATCGAACCTCGACCTCCTGGATCCTAGGTTGATGCTCAACCGCTGAGCAACACCAGCAGGGCTTGTGTTATATTCCTGATGAACAGTGAAAACGTATTTCCTGAGCAGTGGGGCTTCAGAAACTTTCCCTTCCCTCTAATTGGAGATGGGGAATGATCCTTCAGCAAACAATAATCTGGATTCATATCCAAGTCAAAAGATTAGCTGTTTTTTGTGTGTTTTTTAAAAAAATATATCTTTATTGATTTTCAGAGACAGGAAGGGAGAGGGAGAGAGAAAGATAGAAACATCAATGATGAGAGAGTCATTGATCTTCTGTCTCCTGCACGCCCCCTACTGGGGATTGAGCCTGCACCCTGGGCACGTGCCCTGACTGGGAATCGAACCTTGATCTCCGGGATCATAGGTCGATGCTGCCATGCTGGCCGGGCAGCTTAGATGTTTTCAAAATAGTGTGAAATAATAATCCACAATCATAGGTGGTATAACTGAATAATAAAATGGGCTGATTTTCAAAGATCAAAGAATGAGCTGTGAACAGGGTGGCAATAGTTATGTCTGTTGTCCTTCTGCAACTGTCAGTAGTGCCCACTTCATTCCCCAAGTTTTGGCTAACATGTTCTATGGTCATGGGGCATTGAATAAGTTAAAAACTCAGGTGTGGCAAGGATATGCTTTTACGAAAAAGCTCAACCATACAGAGGTAGTTCCCAATTTATAAGTTAACAAGAAATGAAAAAAGATCGCAATAAATTCCAACTCTAATTTGCTATTTGTTTTGTAGAAAGTCACAGAACTAAGAAATGATTATTTGAAAATACTAAAATATTTAAAAGCAGGCTAAGCTCTATGCCCCTAACTTTTCAGCAACATGGAGGGTAATCGCATACACTCTTATACGAAACCCCTCAGGCCAGCATCAAAACCAGAATATAATCTGAAAAGGGTCACTGCTAAGACTCACTGTAGATCAGTTATCTCTACTTCAATTTCATACTCGATGAAGCAGTACATTCTAATACAAGGTTTACATGCCCAAATAAATTTTCACTTTCAACAGTTTTCTATTAGTTATAAACAAGAAGAGTAGTAACCTTTAGTTTCTGCAGTGAGCTGAGTCTAGTATAAAGGCAATGCTTGGGAAGCTCCTTCGATACTAAATAGCTGCCAGTTTCTTCCGGCGTCCCTTTATTTGCATCTTTTGGATCAATATCTAGGTCCTGTAAAAATCAGAAAATGGTATTAATGAAATCAATGGAAGTCACAACATTGTCTATGACAATAAAACATCTTTTTTTTCCTTCTTTTTAAAACTTTTTATGTTTTTTAAAAAATTGATTTTAGAGAGGAAGGGAGAGGGAGAAACGTCAATGTGAGAGAGAGACATCTATAGGCACATAGAGGGAGACAGAAACATAGACGGGTTGCCTCCCACATGCACCCCGACAAGGGATCTAACCCACCTGGGTATGTGCCCTGACCATGATTGAACCCACAACCTTTCCGTGTATGAGATGATGATGCTCCAACCAACTGAGCCACAGCAGCCAGAGCGACAATAAAACATCTTAATGGGTCTTGGTTTCTCATGAATATTGGCCTAAGTAGGTAATCACTTATCCAGGACTGAAGAAACAATGAAAACAACGTTCTAGGAATAGGAATTTTAAATTCTGTGCTGGTACATTAAAAAAGTTAGCTCTGAAAGGACAGTTATTTCAGACTATCCCCAGAAACACTTCTTAACCTTCTCAAGATTCCTTCTGAGCCCATGGAGTGACTCCTGGATTCTCTCTGTCTTAGTCATCACTTTTGGGAAGGTGCAGAAGAATTCATATGATTCATACATTTAAGAAGAATAAAGGGACATGCTGAAGGCAGCCTTTCCCTCTTTCTTTTTAGAGCCAGCCTCTGGCCAAGAGCAGACCTGCCCTGCTGACTGCCCAGGGAGCCTGGTCCAGGGCTGCTGTGACTCGGGGACAGACCCATCCAATTCTGGGCTTCAGTGCTGCACCATTTGCTCTCATACTAAGTAATGTCCTCCACGAGGCCTTTATCAGGTGAAGTTTCAGATTTGTTTGTCTACTACTTTCTCATGTCTCAACTTACTACACCTATGTAGGAAAGAGGAGTACTGTTTATTGGCTTTTTTCAGACAACGCAAAATACATATCATATCTAAGTGTCTGGAAAGAACAGAACTAGATTTCTACTCTTCCAATATACTACCATAACTTGACAAAAAAGACTTATACTATTGTAATAACTCAGATTGGAAACAACAGTTTTTAAATGGAACTTACTCCTGCCATATGATTAGTACTTTTTATCCTTTCATATTTGATCTCTTAGGGTATGAAAAGTTAAAATAGTTTTTTTAAAAAAGATTTTTAGAAAGAGAGAGGAAGAGAGAGAGAAACATAGACATGAGAGCAAAACATCAATTAACTGACTCCTGCACGCCCCCGACTGGGGATCGAGCCCACAGCCCTACATGTGCCCTGACTGGGAATCGAACCCCAATCGCCTGGATCCTAGGTCAACGCTCAACCGCTGAGCCACACTCGGCCGGGCATCATTAGATTTTAAATAAAAAAGGAGAGACTTACAAGTGGAAAATCTGTAACATAGGCATCGCACATTATTATATCGGGTGGTCTGTGGACTATACTTGTGTAGATTATCATGACGTTGGAAAACTCAGCCGCAAATCCTAATTGAATCTGAACACCACACTGAAATTTAAGACACATACTTTCTGGAAGTTCTGAAAAAACGTAAGAATAACATAAATAATTTTTTAAAGTTTTCTGATGGTAAACAGCAAACAAATATTCTTTATAGGGCAAATACAGTTAGAAGAACACTTTCTTTTGCTTAAAATTATTCTATAACATATTGTTTAAAGATATACACACACAATTAAAAAAAGGGAAAACAAAAGCCCAATATTCTGTTGGTCAAGCAAATAAAAATCTTTCATTTACTGTTCTCTTATGGTTCTTGTCCCTTCACATATATAATTTTTATAGCGGTAATGAAAGGTATACATACACTTGTAAATATATTTTTCCTATTGCCACAATTTTCATTAAAGTAGTTTTTTAAAAAGTATATTTTTAACACCAGTTCAACAAAGTTAATCTTGGATTTTAATATGTTTTTATTGATTTTTAGAGAGGGAGAGGGAGAGGAATAGAGACAGAGAAAGAGAGAGAGAAACACTGATCAGTTGCCTCCCATATGCACCCTGACTGGGTTCAAACCCACAACCTGGGTATGTGCTCTGTACTTTTTAAAAAACTACTTTAATGAAAATTGTGGCAATAGGAAAAATATATTTACAAGTATATGTATACCTTTCATTACCACTATAAAAATTACATATGTGAAGGGACAAGAACCATAAGAGAACAGTAAATGAAAGATTTTTATTTGCTTGACCAACAGAATATTGGGCTTTTTTGTTTGGTGCACAGGGCAATGACCAACCAAGTCATATCAGCCAGGGTGAAAATAGTTTTTAATAAAGCATAATGTCACTCAATGATTTGCTACCTTTAACAATTCTGCCACTGCTGAATATAATATTTCTGGGTTTTACTGTTATTCTACCATAGTTAATATTTCTTATATATAGTTAATGCTTTAGGATTGTTGGATATGGCTATCTGATGGTTCCTCACAACTGTAACAGTTTTCTACTTACATAGGACATAACTATACTAGTTTCTCCATAACATTTCCATAAGGTAATATTAATTTTCAAAAAGTTTGCCTATTTGATGGGGTTACAAAAAAGAACTTATGCCATCATAGATTAATTTTCTTTTCTATAATTACTATTTTAGTTTTTGCCATTTTCTATATTTGTCTTATCAATATATTCTCAATTGTGTGAATTACTGAATTTGCATCCTTTGATTATTAATTAAGGGGGCTCTTAATGTTTTTGTTTTACTATTTTGCATGGGCTCTTTATTATAAAAAATTATCTACTTATCAAATTTGTTACAAATATTTTCTACTTGACCTTTCAGTTTCATTTTAATTTTTTTTTATTTCTAAGTGGCAGCAGAAGACTGGAAACGAGTGTCCCCTTTATTTTTTAAATCTTCATTGTTGAGAGTATTACAGATGTCCACCCCCCTTTTCCTCCTCTTGCCCCCCCCAGTCCCCCTGCCCCCAGGCCTTCTCCACACTATTGTCTGTGTCCATGGGTTATGCATATATGCATATAAATTCTTTGATTAATCTCTACCCACTCACCCACCCACTCCCGCCTTCCCTCTGAGATTCATCAGCTTCTGTGTCTCTGGATCTATTTTGTTCATCATTTTATTGTGTTCATTAGATTCCACATATAATTGAGATCATGTGATATCTGTCTTTCTCTGACTGGCTTATTTTGCTTAGCATAATCATCTTCAGTTTCATTTTATAAAAAGGTTTTGTTTACTATTGATCTTTACTACTGTGATTTTGTTACTATTGATTAGAGATTTTTTAAAAGAAAAGAATCAATTTCAATTACTTATCCAATTATCTGGAATGCCAAGAATATTTATGGTATATTACATTTTAATGTGCTTTAATATGCTAATTTACCAAAGAATATATTTTCGTATGTTACGAAAGTTACAGGTATGAATCTCACCTCACCTTCTTTTGTCTTCATCATGAACCCACTGATTCAAGTCAAAGACAAAATGCTCAGTGATATTTATGGGCAGATAGTATCTGCTCACCACCATGCTTGTCTCTTTACACATGTGATCTCATTCAATGCTAACAACCCTATCCAGTAAGTATTACTTCTCCCCATTTTAGGGATAACATGTTTATCAAGTGGTAGAGACAGGATCAGAACCCAGGTGTGTTGAATTTTGAAACAGAACACTTCAACAGTTCACATGTAGAACTGTCTAAGGGACGGTACACTAGATAAATTGATAACTGTTTTTTAAATGATCATATTCTAATTTTACCAATGGTGAAAATAATGAGTTAAATAATTTACTATTTCCAACACCAAATAAATCAGTGTAATATCTGTAACTGAAACATTTGTTAAGTCTTGTGCTTGCCCACTTGGCTAAAATATTTTCACTGAAAAATTGGGAGGAAAGCTGTCTACTCAGGAGGAAAAAAAAGTCATGATTTAATATAAGCTCACAAAAACCAGACTTTGCTGTACCGTGTGCCTTGGCCCACTGTAGGTTCCGCACCAGAGACTCTGCAGAATACGCTGTTCCTTGTACTGGATCAGTAAGTGCTCTTTTTTCAGATAAACTACTTCGAATCTCTAGAGCCTGTTTGCCTTTGGTAAGATGACATTTACCCATATCTAAAAGATAAGAAATATTATTTTTAAGACCACAATCCTTTCATTACATTTTAAATACTTAGGCCAAGAACTCTCCTATAAATTAGGTTGTGTTCCCAATATCACTTATTCACTCAACAAATATTTCCTAAGCACCTAAGTGTGTAAGGTATGGTTCAAAGTACTAGGAAAATGGCAGAGAGCAAACCGATAAAAATACTGAACTGGCTCACTTCTAAAGGCCCCTCTGTGGCTTTTATCTTCTATAATTCTAATAATGAACCCTTAATATTCTAAGACTTGAAATTCACAGAGCTGAAAAGTGTATTTCTTCACTGAAAGGGTAATTTTATGTCTATACTCTGCTGAGAAGATCCAGTTAGTGAACATATGACTACACATCTATGAGAAAGTTAACATATCTTGACTTTACCACAGATTTATTTTTAACAAAAGAAATTATGTGCTAAAACCACCAGCATGGCTACAGCACCGCCACTGCCCTGCCCTGCCCATTACCCGACATCCTGTGCATCCTTCCACAAGCGTTTAATTTCTTCTCATGTGGAGGTGTAAGTAAACAGTGTGCTTCCAAGTTTCAGGTTTTGAACTTAACACAAATGTTATGCCATATACATAATGTTTGCTATATACAAAACGGTATATAGGTGGACTGGTGCTTTTTATTGTTTTAAAAATAATTATATTTAAAATGTAAAATTAGAATAAAACATTTTAGAGTTTCTAAAGCACCTTCATAGATCAGTTTGAAACTGACATACTTCAACGGGTTTGTTTTTTTCAGCAGCAGAAGCTTTTCTTCAAATAAGAGCTTAAATAGAAGCCCAATATGTAAAACAGATAAAAGCAGAACTTGTCCGGTTGAAAGAGGCCCAAGCTCCAGCTGTCTATGTCAAATGGGAAAGTGGTTAAGTCAAGTGACCCAGCTAAAAGACCTGTACTGATAAAAACATGACAATAAACAAATCCGACTAACAGCTGTTAGGCCTTCAGACACCTTATACTCAAACTGCCAGCTTTGGAATATCCATGATGTTCCAGGAACTAGTTTGCAAAAGAATTGCCTTCTTTTTGATATGGCTTATAAAAATGATAAAAAACAAACAAACCATGTCAATCTCCTGATGTAATACTACTTATTCAGTACCTGACCCAAGCACAGCAGTATACCAGGCTGGCAGGGATGGGAGCAGAAGGAAATGGAAGACATGGTTAGACCTCCAGGATCACATCCTTAGAGCAAAATTTTAGAATCACTAAGTTCATCAAGAAAAAAATGAACCCAGTTTTTTCCACCAGGGCCTCAAATTTTCTGTAAAGTTCCACCTGTCTGATCCTGGGAGAGAATGCTAGTTGAATAATTTTTTTGCAAACAAGTAGACTGGGCAGCACAAGACACTAGTCATAGAAATAAGGTAAAGAGCTCTGAGGATCAAACTTTATTTCTCCTCATGTCTGGGGTCAGCCTTGTAGTTCAAGTAATGCTGCACAGGTGACATGTAACTAAGTCAAGAGGGAAGGAAGGAATTAAACAGGAGTGTTGCTGAACAAGACATTGAAAATTAGTTCCAAACCTGCACAACAATAGTAGGACTAAAATAATTACCACACGGAGAACCCTGAGTAGCTCTTTATTTTTTATTTTACCTTCTGCAACTTCATCCAGTAATACAGTAATCTTCTTGTCTTCCAATAATCTATCTTTTAAGAATTTCATGAAGATTCCATTTGCCAGTCCAGAATGCTGGATTTCAAAGGCTTCAGCTCCTTGACACCTTAAAAACAGCAAAAAGAAAACTTTTTTCCAAAGCAAACACTTCCCACGTGGGGCTTCCATAAATACTGATGAGCCTCGTTTGCTTCCCCACCTCCTGCATGCATCCTAATTAAAGAGCTAATCTTTACGCAGGAACTAAATGCTTTGGTGCTTAGTAAAAAGAAGGTGCCAAGATATGAAATGCTAAAGTCAGGTATTTAACATTTGCTATCAGGACTATCAAGGAGGCAAATTAATGCCTACATGTCTATGGATAGTTCTAGGCTTCTAGTCTACAACCAAAAAATTAACGACGAATAAAAGAATCTTGAACATAAACATAGAAGTTTCTTACGTTGCATATCCAAACACAATGTTGGCAGTGACTTTCAGGGCATCCAAGATTGGAATGGTATCATCGTAGTCATTTCTATTTAAAAGGCAGGAGGGGAGAAGGCCGGATATAAAGTTAAATAGCATTGTTAAAAAGAGCAGCACAGGTAATAGTGTAATAAAAATATAACACTATTCTCCTATACATAATTTAAAATTATACAGTCAAAATTCCCTTATCAAATCACCTACATATTTACTAAAAATAATTCAGGGTGCCCACACTGTTGAAACATCTTTTCTCAGTGTCTAAGCTGGAGTTACACTTGAACTCCGCATTGGATTTTGGTTGGTGATGCTTAGAAAGCAAAAACTTGTGAGTCTAAGAGGAATAACCATTAGTTCCATTCCTTAGTAACATGGGGTGGACAAATGAGATCTGGTTCAGCTAAACTTTCTGCACCTGCAAGACCAGGAATGACTTAGAGCAGAGGCCCAGCACTAACTGGTGCTGTTTCTGTCAATTTCCAGAGTAACCTCAGTGGTTGTTAGAGGCATCTGAGGAGCTGCACCTTTTGCAGTGTGAGCCAGACCCTTCAGTTCTTTACTTTTGTTCTACAGCAAACATAAAAGTTAAAATATAATTAAGTATACATAGAGAATATATAGTTTCCTCTAGTTTTCTTCTTAAACAGCGACAATCTATACTCTTAAACTATACAAACTTAAGGGGTTCTTAGCATTTGCAGATTTGCCTTAGATGTAATTTGTCAAGGTTGATATTTAACTCCAACAAGCTTTGCTGAATAAACATGAGACAGCTTGCCCCGACCGGTATGGCTCCGTTGGCTGAGCATCATCCCATGTACCAAGAGGTCACCTGTTCAATTCCTCATCAGGGCTCCATCACTAGTAGGGGGCATGCAGGAGGCAGCCAATCAGTTTCTCTCTCATCAATATTTCTTTCTCTCTCTCTCTCTCCCTTTTTCTTTCTCTCTCTCTCTCAAAAATCAATAAAAACGCATTAAAAAAAAAGATGAGACAGCTTACCTTTTCCTACACATATCCAACAAGAACACATTGAGTCCGGTTTCTTTTTCTTGCATCAACTTCAGTATATTTTGCACACACAGACAGTTTTCTGACCTATATGGATTTGGAGCATCAACAGGAACCATAAAGCTATTCCCAAAGTTTTCATAACCATGTCCTGCATAATATAATAAACCTGAAAAGGGAAAAAAGGGGCAAAAGTTAATTCTAAATTGTACTCTGAACATGTATGCAGCCTTCTTTAAAAACATGAGACTTTTATTTTCTTCAAGTTAATGCAAACTTATCTAAGAGAGTTCCAGTTATAAATACAGCCAATGTTAACTAAATGTGCACTGAAAATTATTTAGGCAACAGCCTTCGTTTTAGTACTGTATTTTTTTTTCATCCATGCAACTGGTTTATTCAATTCTCTCATCCATTTAGTAGATCAGTATTTAAAGGGCATACTCTGTGCCAGCCAGTGTCCTGGGCTTCGGGATTACCAACACAGACAAAAATCCCTGCTTTCATGAAGTGACAATCTAGGTGGGAGGAGATAAACAAATAAATATGTCAGGTGGAGAAGAAATCTGTTCTATGGAGAACTACAAAGTAGAGCAGGTGAAAAAGGAGTGTGGGTTGAGGACAGGAATTATCTGTTTGTTTTGGGTAGTCACTGAAAGCCTCTGTCAGTGGCCTCCAGGATATGATGGACAAGCTAGGCATATCAGGGGAGGACATTCCAGGGATCAGGTGGAGGGATCTTCAAGTGGGAATGTGCTTCATATGGGGAGAGTTGCAAGGTCGTGTGGATGAGTGGTGTGAGCTGGGGACAAGCAATAGGAGTTCAGTACTGGATTTTAAACCAACATCAAAATGCTGTCTTGAAGTGGATTTTCATTCATAAGTGCAATACATTTGTATAACCAATGGTGTAATATGGAATGCAATTTATCTCATTATAAAAAGAAAAAGGCTAAGGACTGCTTTGCTAACTCATTTGTCTTCTCCAATAAACCAGGACCTCCTTCAGCGCCGGGGTAGTCCACATTTATCTGTGTATTCCTGGCACACAGGAGGAGCTCAGTAAGTATTTAACAGATGAACGAATAAACACAATTTAGATTAAAAACAACTACAATATCAAATGTGAAATTCCATAGGCATTTTTCAATACATTTAGTAAGGGTTACAATAATATAAACATAACTTTCTTTTTTTAATGTTTTTACTGATTTCAGAGAGAGGAAGGGAGAGGGAGAGAGATAGAAACATCAATGATGAGAGAATGGACTGGCTGCCTCCTGCACACCCCCTACTGTGGATCGAGCCCACAACTGGGAATAGAACTGTGACCTCCAGGTTCATGCGTTGATGCTCAACTACTGAACCACACCAGCCAGGCAATATAAACATAGCTTTTTCCAAGCAGAGAAGGGAAATCTGATTTCACGGATTGTGATTTCTTTTTCTTTTTTTGTTTTGAGATATAAATATCATTAATTTTTCACTTAGAGTTCTCTTGAATTAATAAGCTAAAATTTGGGTTGATTTCAATAATCTATTGATGAGCCATTATTTCTTTACTGAGAAATGATGCTATGAAAACTGCACCAAACAACTCTAAAGATTTCCCTGAAAAGAAGCTTGTTTTAGCTGTAAAAACAAAAACAAAACAAAAATATCACGATGGACTTCCTTATAAAAATATTTGAGAGAAATACTTGTGAAGACATGTCCCCTCAGCAATCTCTAGAGCACACTAATTTTGTTCTTAGGATTCTGGAATGAGATTTCTTTATACGATATTCTAAAGTTAATAGTAAAAAGGCTTTAGATAGGAAACGAGAACAACAAAATCGCCAATCCTTTGTAGTTACAGGCCCAACTCCTAGCAGAGAATGTGGCTTTACACACACACACACGCTTTATTTGGTCCCAGAGTGCAGGATCCAGGTCTTCTACTTTTCTTAAACTCTTATTAAAATGAAAAAAATGCTTCTTTCATATATAACATTTCAGGTAAAAAAATGACAAAAATGGACACACCCATTTATTCAGTGTGGGTATAATTTATATCTTCTGTGTGCCCTGAATATAATCACATAGGCACTGCAGGAAATGAAAAAGAAAAGAAAGACAGAGTTCTTGTCCCCAAGGTTCTTGCAGCTCAGTCAGGTATGCTCTTGTTGTTAATCAACAGAGAAAATTAGCGTATAATTAATGCCATAAAGTATGCAATCAGGGCGCAATGTATGATATGAGTGAAGCACAGAGAGGAATCTAGTGTGAGGGGAAGCAAACACATGGTCTTGGGAGAAAGGATACAATTTGGAAAGGCAGAGGGAGAGCAAGGTACATAATAGGCAGGGAGAACAGAAGCATACAGGGCTCAGACCTGGAATGACAACTAACTGGAAGAATACTAGCCTGGCAAGGAATTAAATCATCATAAATGAAAGGAAGAGCACACAGATAGGGAGCATTTTGAAAATCATGACAAAGGAAATGGATTTAACTCATTAAGCAATGAAGATCAAATAAGATCAAATAAGTAAAAACCTACAGAGAGGGAGAAAGTATTTGCAAATCACATATCTATGAGGACAGCTTGTATCCAGAATATATAATGGACTCTAATTTTCAACAATTAAAAGGACAAATACCCTAGAAAAAAATGGGCAAGGGATTTGAATAAACATTTCTCCAAAGAGAATATACAAATGGCAAATAAGCACATGAAGAGATGCCCAACATCATTAGCTATCACGGAAATGCAAAACAGAACAGAGGTACCACTTTGCACTTACTAGGATGGCTATAATGAAAAAGACAGGCAATAACAAGTGTTGGCAAGGAAGTAGAGAAGCGAGAAACCTCATTAATTTCCGGTGAGAATATACAATAGTGTAGGCACGTTGGAAAGAGTCAGACAGTTCCTCAAAATGTTAAAATTAGAGTTATCCTATGACCCAGCAATCCCATTCCATGGTGTATACCCAAGAGAACTGAAACACATGCCCACAAGAATGTGCACATCAATGTCCACAGTAGCCCTATTCATAATATCCCAAAAGGGAAACAACCTAAAGGCCATCTTCTGATGAATGGATAAACAAAATGTGGTATATCCTTGTAATGGAAGATTATCCAGCCATAAAAATAATACAAAAACATGGAAGGATCCTGAAAACATTATGCTAAAAGAAAGAAGCCAGACACAAAAGGCCACATATAGAATAATTCCATTTCTATGAAATGCCTCAAATACGCAAATCCTTAGAGACTGAAAGTAGATTTGTTGTTGCCAGGGGCTTGGGGTAAGAAGGAATGGGGAGTGACTGCTAATGAATATGGGGTCCTTTTGGGTGATAAAAATGTTCTGGAATTAGATGATTGATGCACAACTTTGTGAATATACTAAAAACCACTGAATTGTACACTTTAAAGAGTAAAATGTATACTCCTCTATCAAGTATTCCAAAACGACTCTATTCCCCATCAGTCTCTTTACTGCTTCTAAAGAAAGATATATTTATTTTTAACCTTCATGCCCCTCTCTATCTCCTTTCTATCTACCCAAATCTTAACCAATCCTCAGAGTATGTCAAATTCAGAGCCCTCAGCAAGTCATCACCTGGTTTCCGCTTTTCTCACACACTCAATCTCTCCCTACTTTAGACCCTCCAGCAGGACTCTGACACTAATCACATACTGGGTTTTAAAGACATTTTACAGTTCTATGTATATTTAATTTCTCTGATAAAAAGTGATCACAATAAAGACATTAATCTTACAGCATTACATTTTCATGGTTTTCAAAGCACCTTCATATACATGATCTGATTTTAATCCATATAACAATCTTTAAATGATTCCTATCCCTATTTTATTGATGAGAAAATTAAACTTAAAAGATTAAGTGATTTGCTTAAAATACTACAGCTGATAGGTGTCTGGGCTCCATGTACAGTGTTTTTTTCCTCATTACAATAAGGGACTGATAATTTGATTAGGTCATGTTTTTATTTTTGGATGTACTTCCATGCCTAGCATACTCCTTATCTGGGCTGTGGATATAATAGGAACTCAGTAAAAACTTGAGTGCATTAAATTAACAGTGCAAACCGATCAGGTCAGAGGTAGATCTGGAGACCTTTTTATAAAGGATATGATTTTCAGTGGAAATGGTACCATTTCTAACTGATCTTACTTAGAGACAGGCCACGCAGAAAGCTGGGGTATCGCTCCCAGTGTATCATTTAAAATGTCTGGCTCTAACATACACGAGTATACAGCCTGCCATTTGATCATCATGTACTATAGCTCCTATCTCAATAAAAAGCAAAATCACTGCCTGGCCGGCATGGCTCAGTGGTTGAGCATAGACCTATGATCCAGGAGATCGAGGTTCGATTTCTGATCGGGGCATATGCCCAGGTTGCGGGCTCGATCCCCAGTGGAGGGTGTGCAGGAGGTAACCGATCAATGACTCTCTCATCATTGATTTTTCTATCTCTCTCTCTCTCCCTTCCTCTCTCTGAAATCAATAAAGATATATTTAAAAAAAAAAAAGTAAAATCACCTAAGATTGGTAAGAATTCTAATAAGAACAATATTGTTTTGATAAAACAAAAAACATGAAAGTAAAGACATTAAGCTAATTAGTTATTCATCTGGAACTATAGCATAAAAACCAAATCTATTACCCTGTACAATAAAACTTCAATTCAACAGTGTATTTACAGCACCCTTCTCTGATTTTTAGTTCTTAATCTAACTTGTTCAATGAAAAAATAGTAGATAATTATTAAAATGAAGATTATAAATATCTTACCATATACTCCTTTGTCTAAAAGTAGTAAAAATTCATCCACAGCGTTACGCATCTCATATTCAGTCAGATCCAACAGTGAAACGACTTTGAAATCTAGCTGTCTTAACAAGTTGGTCAACTCATACACATCAACCAAAGGTGCTTTAAGCTTGGGGTGCTCCCAGTAATTCATATTTCCTATCAAAAGGGCAACCTTGTCCTTTGCTGTTAAAAAAAAGGGGGAGGAAGAGATTTAAAGGATATAAAGATTAAAATAAGACCTATGGAGATAGGATCATTATAATAAAAAGTATGCTTTACAAATAAGATTTCATTATTATTTAATTTCATCTTAGAAGGATCACTTTATGCAATAGGCCAATATACTGAGGACCACAAAGATTAATAAATCAAACAACTGAAATTAAACTTACTGATACTTTTGAGAACCAGGCAAAGGGTATTTATTCGTTGTATATGAAGCATAAATGATAACTAATGTTAAAGTATACCTTAATTACAACAAAAGTAAAGATTATTATTATATTCAACTAGACTTTTAGAGCGAATTTACACAAGGTATGTTTGAAATTGGATCCCCATCAAATCAGGTTCTGCTTTGCTTACAATGGAGAGGCTAAAAGCAAAAGATACACTGAAAAGAGGAACAGGAAGAGCTCTCGTCAGAACAGGTGCAGGGAAGCACTGCAGAGGACGGCAAAGCAGCCACTTAAGTACTGTATCTGTATTTCTGCAGTTGATATACTGTCTACTCTTGGCTTTTTAAAAAATATATATTTTAAAATATATTAGAGAGGAAGGGAGAGGGGAAAGAGAGAGCCATTGATCGGCTGCTTGCCGCAAGCCTCCTACTGGGAATTGAACCTCGATCTCCTGGATCAGAGGTTGATGCTCGACCACTGAGCCACGCTGGCTGGGCTTCTCTTGGCTTAAAAAAATTTTTTTTTCCCCATTTGGGTGAGATGCAGCTACTCTAGGGATATGTGAAGACGTGTACAAATATCTTTAGTTTATTTTCTGACTTTAGTGCACTGAGACTTTGTTCAAAGTTGTATCCTCATACAAAGAATTTTCCTGTTTTTAAGGGACAAAAAGACCCACACCAATGCTTTAAAAATTACCAGCTAGCTTACTCACGTGTATAGCTTGTCCAAAAACAGCTGTGGAAGGCTAGACATAGCTTAGTGCTTAAGAGGTATTCAAAATTGTACCTTTGCTAGTCTGGGAAGGGTTAAAAGTTAAAGACCTGAGACCATGCCATGACTGCAGGTACATGTTATGACGTTTTTCTTGAGGACGTTACGGTGTGAATCTGTGAAGGAGACGTGGGGAGCTGTGGAGATGGTGTCAAAAGAGCATCAGGCAGCCAGCCAGCTGGCCGAAGAGCCACACTGGGCAGGACCACAGGCCACCTCCTTCTGACACAGGCCAGGAACAGGCGACCACCCTCGGTCACAGAGTGCTAAGTAGTTTATTTAGAAATTGTTATATCACTCTTACGAAACTGTAATAAACACAAATAATTACATTGCTGACTCGATGTCTGCAATATTTAATAGAATTTCAGATGTTTCAAATCATTAAGTTGATTAAATTTCACCAAAAATCTCTGGTTTACTACTTTCGTGTTATGGTATCTTTAGTCTATATTTTCAGAGATTTCTTACAATTTCTTGCAAATTGCTCATTCTTATGAGTATGCACATTTTAGAAAAATATAAAGTGATACCTTAAGCCACATTTCTAATTTGATAAGTCACTTCAAGTCCTATACAAATGATAATCTCTTCTTTTATCCAAAAGAAAGGGCCAATTATCAAGACTATTTAATATATAAGGATTCAGACATGAAGCGTCTATTAAACTACCTTTGGTTCTAAAACTCAATGAAAAAGTTCAGAACACTCAGGACAGATTTCAATAGGAGGCAGCATAAGACTTAACATCATCGTATTTCCTTTTTAAAAAAGTTTCTTCTTAAAAAACCTAGACCAAAATACTCACTATATAGTAAGACTGTTAGCTGGCTTATCCACAGGAAAAAAATTTTCCGTGCATTTTTGTGTGAGCCTGATACCACTGTAATAACCTGGTTATTATTTAACAGGAAAGGAGTAAAAGGGAAGTCTAGATAACATAGGCATGCTGTTTGTACAGCTTCGCCAAACAGCTGCATTTAACATTCTCCAAGTCCGCTGCCCACTGTTTGATGGGGGAAGGGACCAGGCAAAGACAGTTTAGATGCATGCCCAGGAAGGTCTGAGTGATGCGCGAAGGTGCCCACCTGTCTGCCAGTCACACCTGGGAACAAATTAGTGGCCAGGATGGGGGTGGCCACTGCAAGCAGGCGAAACCTGAGTATCTAAACTTCTCGACAAAAGAGCACAGCTCTCTCTCTCGTCTGCTTGCCTGCGCTCCTGTGACTCTTGTTGCCGGGGGCTGTGCTCCCATGCCCACGTGGGACTCCACACAATGGACTAATGGACTTTAATTAGCTTGGATGCCAACTACACCCAGCTGCAATATGGAGCAGAAGCTCTGGACACTGGCCTTGCTTTTGGCTCTGCTAGAACCCCATCTGTACCGCTTTCAGGATTGGTTTAACGGGGATGGGACTTTGGAACCCAAGGAATGTAACTCCATGCAAATAAAGCCTTTTCCCACATCTCATTCTCCTGTGGAAGCTTCTGAAAATGCTTATTACAGAGGTACCCCAAGAACCTCATTCCCACTAGTGTCTGGGAAAATTAATGCTTGTTGCATTAATTTTCTCCTGCAACAAGCCCACCAACCCTGTCAGAATTCAGACCTAACCTCAACGCAGTGAAGAACTTGGTTCAATCTACTTCTAAGTGAGAAGAGATGTATTGTCTCTGGTTTACACCATTATAGCCCAAATCATGGGGTCCCCAAAGTTATTCAGGGAGTAAAGTGTTTGTAAATCAAAGTGGGTTTTTTGGTGGAATATTATGATAATTTAATTCTAAAATGTCTCCTAAACTAAGTTTTATTGGCAGAAAACAATTAGAAGATATGTAATAGAAAAAAAACACTGGGGTCTTTGGGGGAAAAAAGTTGTCAAACTACACACAACAGGCTGTTTCTGCTAATATCAAGTCTCGATTCATTGGTTTTGTTACCTGATTGGGAAGAAGAGTTGGTATAGTTTACAGAATGCAAGAGTTGAACAATCTGTGAACTATGTGTGTTAAAATGTATGTATTAATAATTCATCATAATGTGTCAAAATATTTTCCCTAATGATAAATTTTTTTATAGTTAGTTTCTAAAATCTCTTAGAGTGTTTTCTTGAAATAAATTGTAATAAAAATGACGAGTAAATAAATCTTACCTCGTCCAATCTACTGGTAAAACAGTTCCTGAATGATAGACGAACTGGGGAAGATTTAGAATGGAGAAGCAGGCAGCAGTGGTCGAAAGGAGAGATGACAGACTCATTCCAGGAAATCAGTTGTAGGAAAGAAAGGAAAAGCCAGAGTTTAGAGATATGATAGAGGATGAAACAGTATAATCTCAAGTTGAGAAGGCAGAGTGAGGAATGAAAGAAACCTTCAAAATAGCAACTATATAAGCAATTTATTATGGATTTCAGGTGATAATATAAATGGAAGAAACTTTCTATAGTAAAACATTTACTGTAAGAGCCACCCACAATTTCTTGAACACAAACTAGTTACTGGAAAAAGGAAACACAAATGCAAGTTGATTAAGCAACAGAATAAAACCACTTTAGAAAAACATTTAACTATATGATCCTGGACATTTTCCAAAGCTCAATGCAATGTATTCTTTAAAAATTGGTACAGTGTTATATCATTAATTCCATGTCTAATAATCTAATGGTGTGTTATTCATCTTATCTAAAATGTATTAATATTCATAAGCACCTGAAAAAAGGTCTGGCACATATTTAGTGCTATGTAAGTATTTGTTAACGAAAATCTTGGACTATCTATCAAAAATTTGAGTATTAGCATCAAATCTGACTGGTAGAATATACAGTTCTTGTTGGCATATAAAATCTTTTAATCCCTGTGTCCTACAAAACAAAGTCCAAAATCCTTAGTCTGGCAAACAAAGCCACTCATATTCTAGTCCAGGCCTACCATTCCAGCTTCAGTAAAAGATGGCCCCAGTGAACCATGGTATCCTTGCTCTCACATAGGGCAGTCACCCACCCCAGCCCCTGAATCTGGGCTGCCCTGTGATTCTCTTTGAACAACATAATGTGGTGTGAAACTCTGTCAGCTCTGAGTCTAAACCTGATGAAGTCTGGAAGTTTCCAGTTTGGGGATCCATGTAAAGAAATTCAGCTACATGGTGAGACCACATGGGAAGGAGGGGAGGGAAGAGACGGGGAGAGAGTGAAGTAGATTGAAAGGTTACAACAGGAGAACAGGGGAGCACATGCCTCTTTAAAAGGGCAGCCACTGTTTAGCCACAACTGACAGCTGCCACTTTTCATAAGAACCCAGAAATCAAAATTTTTATGATATGTGATCAGTGACAACTGATTACAATTGTTAAAAAACACTGTACGGCCCCCCTCCCAAAGGTTAGCCAGTTTTGTGCCCTTTTCTCTATGGTCTGTAGCAATCTCAGGTTTGCTGTCCTTTAGTTTTAACTTCCATATCTATACTAATGACACTCAACTGCATCTCTAATCCTGGCCTCGCCTTAAGAGTTTCAGATTCATGTATACAATTGCCTGCTGTATATCGTCACCTAGATGTGACACAAATACCTCAAACTGGTTAAGTCCCACACTAACAGTCAACCGTGCTCTGAAGCTTACTTTTGATTCTGTATTCTCCAAATCAGTAGGGGGTATCACCACCCACCTGGTGGTCCAAGCAAGATTCCTAGCAGGTATGGTGATTCCTCTCTATTTTTTATACCCTATAGCAAGATGACAAAAAAGCTTTCTGATTCCATCACCTAAAGATCTTCCAAACTTGTTCTTGCCTTCTGCACTCTCATTGGTAACCTATGATAACCCTACGGTAACCCTTCTCCAGGCTACTGTAAAGGTCTCTTAATTTTTTCTCTAACCAAAACATCTTATCTTTTTTAGTTTCCACACCAATATAGAACTGGCCTTTAAAAGAGACACATCTCATTCACCTTCTCCACCCAAAAAGTTTCCTTCTAATGGCTTAAATGATAAATGGGGCTCCTGTAGATCTGGTCTCAACCTTCCTCTCTCGCCTCCTCCTCTTTATGCTCCAGACCAAGGTGTGTTACTTGCAGTTCCCCAAATTCAACACAGTCTCATTTCTCTACCACGCAGCACTTAGGATTCCATGCTCCCTCTGTCTGGAAGGCCCTTCTCCTACTCATACTTCAAAATGTAGAGCTGCTATTACAACCTCTCTGCTGCTTTTCTACTCTAATACCACCAAGAGAGAGTATTACTCACCTCCATGTAACATACATGTTTGTTTGCATCTTGCCAAAACAAAGAAGTCATTACACAGAAGCTGACTTGGTCCCAGAAACTGAATGTTTAATATTTGTAAGCCTCCTGTTCTATAATTTATTTTACAAATATCCAAAATAAACCATTTGGTCTCAATGTCATTCAAGTATTTATAAAAGCTGTCAAATTAAAATGTCTTAAATCCCTTTATGCTTGCCATAAAAGAGATATATGCTATAATTATATTTTGATTAGGCATTTTAAAGCTCTACTCACCCAAGGGCTGGTCAGCTGTTTGCTCTTTATTATCTATAAGAAAATAAAAATGCAAAGAAATAAGGTGTTATTGTCCATGGTACAAGTATTTCAGAGTTAGAAGTATATAAAAACAATGAATACCATCAGTGGCATTAAAAGACAGAATATGGTTTCTAATAGCTAATTTAGGATTTTAAGATTTCCAGATTCTTGATAAAAACATATACTTGGATGGACAGAGTTGGAATCAGAGCAAGGGAATGCCTTTGGTAATGGATTGCCATAGCTGGGGGTAGGGTAATAATCTTTAATATGCTAGGGAGAATTACAATCTGAAAACAGTGGTGGTGGGAATAAGCAGCAGCAGCAGAAGAGTTCACATTTACTGAATGCTTGTCTGGTGCTGTGATAGGTGCTTTCATTATAACTGACTGGGGTAAACACCGCTTACTCTAAGAGGTACATACCATTATTACCTCCACTATACAGATAAGGAATCTGAGGCAGAGAGAGATTAAGTAACTTGCTCAAAGTTATCAAGCTAGTAAATCTCATTCCATAGTCCATGCTCCCTGCCATCTACTCTACATAAAATAAAATATCTCTCACCCCTGAGGGCCATGTGGCAAGAGATACAGGGAAAAATGGAGTTCGGTCAGTAATGTGTCTACTACTATAGACAGGGTAACTTTTTTTTTGCATTTGTAATCATTTATATGCTACTGAAGTCTACTAAAAGTTTACTGCATTTCCTGTTTTTTAAACTCAAATTTTTTAGTGTCCCTGAATCTTAAAGAGTAAGGATATAATGAAAGAGGCAGCCAAGAAAATTTTAGAAGTTTAGTGGTGGTTGTTTTCAAAAGTTTTCCTGAAATAATTTTTCACAATGTTCACTAAAGGGCAAGAAATAACAGACCAATTTAGGAAAAAAGAGTTCTAACCAGGCCAAGAGAAACAACTAGGATGGTTCTCCAACACTAGAACGGTTTGGATGCTTGAACATCTCACTGAGGTTACCCCTGAGCTCCAGGTTGGTATGGCAAGAATGACACACAGCTTTTATACATGTCTAAATAAATATCTATATAACATTGACAACAAATGGTTATTTTAGATATCTGTAAAAGAAATTATAGAACTGGAGGCTTAAAAAGATTATAAATTCAGTGTACCCCAAACCAGTGACCTACCGGTTTGTATAATTTGCTTACATATAATCAGCATGGCCCAATCATGACTCACAGTAATAAATATTTATTTAAAAAATATGGGCATGAAACAAAGAAACAGGTCCCAAATGAAGGAACAGGAGAACTAGCCCAGAAAGAACTAAATGAAATGGAGGCAAGCAAACAACCAGATACAGAGTTCAAAACAATGGTTACAAGGATGCTCAAGAAACTTAGTGAGAACTTCAACAACATGGAAAAAGACATAAAAACCATAAAAAAGAACCAGTCAGAAATGAAGGATATACTAACTGAAATGAAGAATAACATAGGGAATCAACAGTAGAGGAGATGAAACTGAGGATCAAATCAGCGATTTGGAATATAAGGAAGCAAAAAACATCCAATCAGAAGAGCAAAAAGGAAAAAAGAATAAAATAAAAAAAATGAAGACAGTGTAAGGAGCCACTGAAATTAAGACAAAGAAAGGATCTTAAAAGCAGCAAGAGAAAAGCAGTTAATTACCTACAAGGGAGCTCCCATAAGACTGTCAGCTGATTTCTCAACAAAAACTTTGCAGGCCAGAAGGGAGTGGCAAGAAATATTCGAAGTGATGAAAACCAAGGAACTACAACGGAGATTACTCTACCTAGCAAAGCTATCATTTAGAATCAAAGGACATAAAAAGAGCTTCCCAGTCAAGAAAAAGCTAAAGGAGTTCACCACCACCGAACAATTATTACATAAAATGTTAAAGGGTCTTCTTTAAGAAGAAAAAAAAATGCCTGGTTGATGTGGCTCAGTGGTTGAGCACTGGCCTATGAACTAAGAGGTCACTGGTTTGATTCCTGGTCAGGGCACATGCCCGGGTTTCGAGCTCAATCCCCAGTAGGGGGCGTGCAGGAGGCAGTCGTTAGATGTTTCTCTCTTTCTATCCCTCTCCCTTCTTCTCTCTAAAATCAATAAAAACATATTTAAAAAAAAGAAAAAAAGGAAAAATATGCACAATAAAATGACAATAAATATGTATCTATCAATAATTGAATCTAAAAAAACAAAATTAACAAACAAGCAGAATAGAAACAGACTCATAGATATGAGAGAACATTGTGCTCATTGCCAGATGGAAGGGAGTTTGGGGGGAGCGGTGCAAAGGTAAAGGGATTAAGAAGTACAAATTGGTTGTTACAGAATAGTCATGGGGATATAAAATACAGCATTATGTTTTTCAGTTTCAACACACTCCAGCAAGTATTCTGTAATCTAATTAATTATATAGTTGAAGATGGCACACTTTGATATGCATGAAATTAATATTTTCAAGTAAGCAATCACTGTCTACCACCATCAGATTACAGTAGTTTTAAAAAAATATTTTAATTTGTATTAAAGTATGTATAAAAAAATAGAATGTTAATGTGTTTACCTGATAAAAAATAAAGTACAGCATAGAGAATATAGTTAATAATATTCTAATAACTATGTGCGGTGTCAGATGGGTACAAGATTTATCAGGATGATCACTTAGTAATCTGGGGGGTACACCTGAAACTAATATAATATTGGATGCCAATTGTAATTGAAAAATAAAAGATAATTTAAAAAATATGGGCATGAAACTAAGCAAACTTAGCTACTGTGCTAAAATAATGAGATGTAACATGTCAGGAAATAAGAGAAATCTCTGTAAATATTAAACAATATAGCTGCCTTCCTTAATCTAGTTGTGATCCATCACCACCTTTCAGAATGCCCATAACCTAGAGATGTCCTCTGTCTTTATGGAGTCCTCACTGTTACTCTATCATCTCAGTTAAGGCTTTCCCTTTAGCTGAACTTGTTTAGAAATCTGTTCTGATTAAAATTGGCTGAAGAATGATGAATACTTCTGTCAACAGTTAGTTTCTTAATGGTTACTACTGATGAACTATTTATCTATATAATGCAACGTATTCCCACTAACACACTTTTTACTTCAGATAAAGATACCTCACCCAACTAGTTCAGATATATTCTATGAATGAGTGACTTTGAACAAGGTCCCAAGGGTCCGGTGAGTTCAGAATTGTTACTCTGGTACTCTTGTCTTTCAAATTAAAAATCATGCACTTCCCTCCTTAACTTGTCTTTTTATGATATAGAGTCATTCACAATGATAAAAAAATACATTCATATTTTATGTTGCCTCGGCATACTTTTCTACCTTTACATAGTCTTACAATCTAGAATATTTTAAGTATTTTCACTTGCATGAAATTGTACTTCATGTAAGTACTAACTTCAATCCGAAATCATATTATTTTAATAAAGAAAAAAATTACCACTACTATTATAGCTGAAAAATATCTACATTGTATTCAATAACTTAAAAATCTAAAACTAATGTTTTATGTTTATATTACTCACCAGGATGCCCAAGATGATGTAATTCATCTGAAATGAAATTTTAAAAATTGATTAGCTTTAAATAACTGCCAAGTTAGCATAAATAGTAAGACTAATCAGAGAAGGTTTTGAGCTATTAAATCATGTTAAAATGTTTCATTAGTTTAAAACTTTTCAAATACATTAAATGAGAAGCCATGCAAAGCTGACTAGGAAAGAATACTGCTGTGGATATCGTTTAGGACTTCTAAGCTATTATTACTTTCATTAAGTGACAAAAAGCTAAATAGACTCATTCATAATTTGTTCTAAGTTTTAGGTATTCTGGCTAATTATGGAACAAAAACAGTCAAGAGACAGGTCTGTCTGTGGTCTCAACCATAAACTTCTTGAAACTAAAAATCTCAAATGATCTTTCTTTTTAAATAAAGTTTTAATTTTAAAACAGCTTAAGATTTATAGAACTAATGTGAAGACAGTGCAGAGTTTACGTAAACACCCATACCCAGTTTCCCTATTTTTAACATCTTATGTTAGGAAGGTGTATTTGTTACAACCACTAATGTTCTTTTTTGTTCCAAAACCCCTTTCAGGACACCATGTTAAATTTGCTTATGTCACCTTAGGCTCCTCTTTGTTGTGACAATTTCTCAGACTTCCCTTGCTTTTGATGACCTTGCCAGTTTTGAGAATTACTGGTGAGGTTTTGTGTAGCATGTCTCTCAGGTGGGATCTGTTGATGTTCTTCTCGTGGTTAGAACGGTGTAATGTGTTTTTGGAGGCACACAGGTTTCAGAATTGTTAACCCGCACTCCCTGGCCAAAGGAACATAACCTAAGCCAATACCATGATATTATAAACTATTTTTCTTTACAAATTTTATGAAGATAAAAATATTAATAAGTTATAAATATTATACTATTCATAAGATGTTAGGTAGAACTTACTCTTATATGTGATATAAAATCAACTGAAGAGTAGTATCGGCTTAGGTACAGGGCCTGTACAATTTCTTTTGCCTTTTACCTTACAGGCGCCCTTCTTTCTCATTACTTGGGTCAGCACCTTGTTCTTCCTCCCTCTCTGCAGCGAGGCTGCTTTATACATCTGTAGTAAATTTAGATTCTTTTGTCATATTTTGCATTCCATCCTGAGTCTACCCTCCTCTGACCTCCTACTACATGATTGTTTTAAAAACTTGCATCCATGTGTTCACCATTTCAGTGGTCATGCAGAGTAGTTTCAACGCCTTAACAAATCCCCTGAGCTTTAATTGTTCAATCCCCACCCCTTGTCCTGATCAAATACCTTTAAAAAATACCTAAAATGAAATAGGTAATACCATGTTCCATGGGTAAAAAGACAAGCTATTAGGACACTTCATAATATGTGTCAACCCACCGATTATGAAAGGTTTCAATTTTGTAGGTTTTTTGGATCTAATTTTTCCATCTGAAATTTCTAGAGTCATCTCATAGTTGGCTTTTCATCTCTATGTGCTCTGAACAGATTTATTAGAAAATTATTATTTAACAGTGTGTTTGTTTCTGCAAAAATTAAAGGGAGAATCTTGCAGATAAAGAACCATCACAGCAAGGAGATAATTTACAGGCATCACCCTGAAGCCAAACAGAACAGCAATGCTAGTTTTATTTATTTATTCTTAGAGGTCTCCAATGTTAGGAAGTTCTAAAAATCATGCATTTAGGCAAAAAAGGAGTAAGAGAAGAAAGAGGAGTTGATTAGCATTTCTTCACGTAGCTTCCCTCATGTAGGGCCCAAAGATCACAGGATGGAAATCTGCTGATGCTAGAGAACTCCCACTCACAATTATGTATTGGGATTAAAATATTAATAATACTATTTCCAAGTGCCATCATAGTGACATAAAGAACAAGGAAACCAGCAAACATAAGATTTAACGTTATTTTCTTACTTTACCCAAGTAGAGCCTAAGGTTATAAAGAGGCAGAAATTGAAAAAATACTTTGCTATCCACAAACCTAATTTTGCAAAACAATGTGACATCATATTAAGGGAAGTTAAGTTTTATAACATACTCATTACAACTTATATATAATGCTTTGGTTAATTAAAACAAATTAGGAGTAATTTATTGAAATAAGATTTTTCAAATCTCTTTATATATTATGGTAAAGGTATCATGGTAGATTAATCTATGGCCTTGTAGCTTCAACAATGGATTGTATCAATTTTATACTGAAACAGAATATTTAATATTTGATAAAACATATGTTAAACAATAAATCTGTCCTGAAACTTTTATAGAAACCACATTCCCATTTGAGAGGCATGTTATTATGGCTAAAGGATAGATAAAATAATCTGAACAAGTTTCCATGACAGTATAGTCATCTATCTTTTTCTATAATTTTTATAAAGATAAAAATTAGCAATAAGATTAATTGCAAATGTTCACTATTCATAAAATGTTATGCAGGAACTTTATTCTTATATATAGTAGAAAATCACCTGAAAATTAATTGTTTTAATAGTGTCAGTTTAACAGTATCTGTGGCAATTTACAAACCTTCAAAGACTCAGATACAATATCCTTCAATTGAAATGATTTCTTATAGCTAGTATTTTTTCCATCACTGCACTCCATCAATCCCAAGAGGAAACAGCATGCAGGATATCTGATTTCAGACCAAAGGATTACACTACCTTCAGTGCATTCCACTGCCTCACTTGTGCTTCCTTGTTCCAGAGAAAACAAATGTGAATATATTGTAATTCATGATCTTAGGAAGGGCAGCCATCAAGCAAACAGAGAGATAAATATTACAGAAATATGTTGGCAAACCAACATATGCAGCAACAGCTCCTACTATTAACAAAACTATAAATGCACTAAGCTCAAACAGAACAAACTCTCAAACTATGCACTTCATAATGGGGACTGTTGATTAATCATCTTTCCTTTATACTTCCGTGATGTTTGTTTTTTAAAAATGTTTTATTAAACGGGTCACTGGGGAGAAAAAGGGACATCTGTAATATTTTAAACAAACAAACAAAATGTTTTATTAAAAATACTTTTCCACGAAATCAAGTTCTTTATAATAAAAATTTTAATACATTTTTTGCCAGAAGTGTTTAAAGTAGACTATAAAATTTAAAAATAACCAAAAAGATCTAAATAACAAACTATTTTTCTGGTTCTTTCTGCTCGCAGCATATAAACGTAGATTATGAATTTAGTATGTATTCTCTCAAATTTCTAGATAGACAATGTAACTCCTGATTCTTAACACACCATTAAATAGAATGGGGTAATAAGTAGTATAATTTCCATTGCTTAAACATTTTATTTTATATAGCTTCTACTATACTCCATTTGTCAGAACACTGAGTAATACTGCTTACCTATGATGATTTCTACCTTCTTGCTCTCTTGACTGTCTCGATCATTATATACACGACACCAATAGGTTCCTTGATGTTCCAAATCCACATAAGGCACCTATACCAATATCAAAACACACACACATTTCCTCTTCAATTTTAATTTAAATTGGCTTGGTGAAAAAGTTATTTTGTATTTAAAAAAAATCTTACAAAACAAAATTTCAGAAGGCTTTGGACGGTCTTAAATTATTATTTCCATTTATTAGGTTAAGTATCCATTTAAGCAAATGATACAATGAATCCAATAACAGTGAGTTTGGTACAATACTATACTTGACATTTCAGTATAAGCCCTTAGGTATGGGTTAATGTTGTTTTCTCCCACTTTTGCAAATATACAAGTCAATTAATATGAAATAACAAGGACTTGAAACAAAAATACTGAAAACATTAAAACATCCCCGAAAAATTGAATTTTAATGTTCACCTTAATTTTCGATTATACTATTTATTTTATATATTAGCCAAAAAATAATCCGAAAACCAACTTCCTACCATGTATATCTTTTTTGTCTCATGTGCTAAGGCTGATTCATTTTTGAACCACTGGTAATGAGGAATGGGGCTCCCAACAGCAACGCACTGCAGGACTAACGTGCTGCCTGGCATCAGCTTTTGGGACCTTGGCTCAACACAGATTTGCAACTTGGATTCAGAGATGCCATCCAAACTTCCTTAAAAGAGAAATATCATAAAACATAAATAAAATCTCTAAGTTAAAAATAAACCCCTTCCCCTGTAATTAAAAAAATAAATGTGTTTTCAAGTTCATCCTTCATTTTAAAAACCTTTAATAGCATCTCCCAAACTGTTTCATGAAACAATAGCATTTCTAAAAATATTAAGAAATGTTCTGTGGATAAAAAAATGCTGTGGACAAATAAGTTTAGAAAATTCTGGGTTAAACAAAGTTAAACAGATTTCTTAAGTGAAGGGCCTGTCAGAGCTTTTAAAGTGTTAGTATGCGTTGTGCATGTAACGGGAAAATAGTTCAAATGGTTTCCAAATGCATTTGGCCAGAGAATCTTTCTGGTAGGGGCAAACAACTCATTAACATCTTGAGTGATATTCACATTCAACACAGAAAGATCTACATTCTGCACTGATTTAACTTGGCTTATTAAAGTAAGTTGTTTTGTTATTAGCACTGAATAAATATGGATGGGTTATCACTAGCATTTCTTCCCAAGGCAAATATCAGAAAGCATTATTTATTGAACACTCATTATTACTTGTTAAGCTCCTCAAGGATAGAGGGTTTTATTTATTTATTTTATATATCTTTATTGATTTCAGAGAGAGAAGGGAGAGGGGGAGAGAGAGATAGAAACATCAATGATGAGAGAGTCCTCATTGGTCGGCTGCCTCCTGCATGCCCCCGACTGGGGATCAAGCCCGCAACCTGGGGATGTGCCCTGATTGGGAATCGAACCGCCATCCCCTGGATCCTAGGTTGATGCTTAACTGCTGAGCTACGCCTGGCCGGGCATGACTATTTTTAGAGATGGTTTATTTATTTAGGGTCGGAAAAGCTAAACTGAAAGGAAGAATGGGAGAGACTAGTAACAAAAGCCTGTTTCTGTCCTATTCTTTTCTTCTGGCAAAAATGACAAAGGATATGGTCTTGTCTGTGTGTGTGAATAAATAAAATAGTGTCTCATGGCTACTCTTTAGAGTAGACTGGTTTTTTTCTTGATCAATACTAGTTATTGGACTAAAAAGGTGAATGACAAAGAGTAGGAAAACAGTCTGATGAAATGGTTTATTGCAGCAAATGATATACTATATGCTCTTTCATGTTGACATCAACTCTGGAGTTTTATTCCACAACACAATTTCTTAGAAGTAATTCAGTAGTTTGGGAGAAAAAATGTACAGTGTAAAAAGAAACTGAAGACTGAGCAAGACTGTACTCGATTTTTCTCTCTTCCAAAACCAGAGACTACAACATTCAAATCCATGAAAGAAGGCAAGCTGGAGAGGTCAGCAGCAGGGCCAGATCGAGAAGGGTTCTATGTCATCCAAAGGTGCGTGCGTGTGTGTGTATGCGCACAGATATATCTATGTGTATGTATATGTATATATACACACACATATACATGTCTCCTCAGAGCAGAGAATAAAATCTTACCACCTGTTGACCTCATCCTGGGTGCAGTGCATATGTGAGCTTTTGGTAATATTTTGATACTATGAAATTATTTAGAAGTAAACATTTAAAATAAATTGAAAAAGGTAATTCCCTTCTCAACATTCAACTTACTTACCTTGGAAGCTTTCGGTTAGCTCTGTGGCGTCACACACGTCCAGCTGTGACCACTGGCTGAACTCAAAGGTGCAGCTGTTGTTCACTCGGCAGACATAGAAGCCCGCATCTCTTACATGCACCGTGTTAAAAATAAGTTCTGACGCATTTCCGTTTGGAATCTGTGAAATAATCAGTAAGAGAACGTTAGTGAGTGACTCAGAAACACGTGCCTTATAAAATGTGCTGTGCAAAATGGACAATGCCTTTGGAGTTTTGAAAAGTGTATCTTTTTTCCAAGTTCTAAAATATCTGTTGCTTAAAAAACAAATAACATTTTGAGTAATTAAGGACTGAAGTTTTACAGTCTTCTAGAAATCCATTAACCAAAGAGTTAATAAGCTCTCTCCCATATATCTTCCCAAAACTCACTAACAGAAAAGCATTGTTCTGCCATCTAAAACTGTCCAATTGTTGGCATTTAAAAAGTCTACAATGTCAACATTTGTGAGTTAGGTAACCATGGCGATGTGGAGAGCACACAGAAAGTTAGGCCTGGCTACTAATTTCAGTTCTGACCAAATTAGCTGTTAGTACATGAGCAACTTATTTCCCCTTGAGACCAATTTTCTCATCTGTGAAATTCTGTAAGAGGACAGACTCCTCAACCAACATACTTCTTTTAAAGTCTGGGTGAAGGAGGGCTATGGAAAGCATATTAGTGATGGGAAGAAATGGCCATCCAAGGGTTTCTCAAGCTTTGGTCACCACATTAAGGTTTGTTTCACCTTTGCTGCCCCCATCAACTTATCAGCGTCACCCAACTCTGCATGTTGCCAAGGAGCTTAGTCAAGTGCCATGTTCTACCATCTTAGCTCCCCTGCAAAGTACTTTAACAAGCTCAGCCCTCTCTCCAAACCTCAACCAATTGAATTCAACTCTCTCCCCTCTCAGAACTTGAACTAGAGCAAGATTTTACTGAAGATCTAACAACTGGGAAGGCAGGCTGCCCTTAGCACTGCCTGGGTACTTACCATGGCACTCTGCCAGGATAATAAGTTTGATTTCCTACAAGGCCATTCACGTATACTCTCTTCAAACCTCCAGCAACCCTACTTCTCTCAGCCTTTGACTTCAAATAGAAACTCTTTCCTCTTCCTGCCACCAAATCACACACCTATTTGTGTCTGTACCTATTTACAACGGCTCTCTTCCCTGCTGTAGACACGGAAAAAGGTGTCTTCATAACAAAGGCTACTTGGGCTTAGAATCTGTGGGGAGCCACTCAGAATCCCAGAGTTGGTATGAAGATTGGTTCAAGCTCAAGACACGTGGGAGTCAACACAGGCATAAAGCCTTTTCAGAGCTTCCCCTATTGCACTAAAGCAGAAACTTCTGCGAAATGAGGCTACCATAAATACCCTCAGGGCAGCTTTTACTCCCAGAAAGGAAACCAAGAACGAACCTATAAGCCCCCTTTCCAGAGGAGTTTAATGACCAAGAAGAAGGGGAAAAGACCACTTGCACCTGCATGAATAACCAGTATCACAAATTGTCTTGTCTCCCATTTACTCTCCTAGAAACCCCTTTGCATTTCCTAAAGAAACCCATTTGTTCTTCCCAGAGAGGCCTTTTCTCCTTCCTTACTTTTCCCGACTAAGTTAGGTTTATAAGCCTCTAATTCTAACCATTCATGGAGCTACTTCTTTTATAAGTTCCCTAAACTTTTTCCCTTGTTCATCTGAAATTTGTCAGTTAATTCACAGGTTTCCAGGGACTGAACATAAGAGCGTAGAGAAAAAGGATTTTTCCTCTCTGACAGTCCCATCCTCTCCTGACCTTGCTCCTGTAATTTTCTCTCTGCTTTAGCATCTATTTCTCTCTTTTAATGTCTCACTCTCAAAAACATACTCTAGTTTCTTGTGTCTTAAATAAACAAAAAAACCCTCAAATATAGCTCCCTTGATCCACACCCCCTCTTGGCAGCACTGAAAATACTGACTATCCCTTTTTTGGTGAAAGATTTTCCCTTTTAGGCATCATACTATCCTCTCCTGGTTTTTCTGCTCTTTTACGTGAAGATTCTTCTTTAGTTTCCTTCCTGGTTCCTCCTCCAGTACAGAAACTTTCAGCACTGTCTTCCCAGATACCAAACTGACTATATGATTCATTCTAATAGGCATCAAGCTTAACACGTCTAAAACCCAATTCTTGATTTTTCTCCCTAAATCTACTCCTCTCCTAACCTTCAATACTTCAGTACATAACATGTGCCCAGATGCTTAAGTGAAAACCCCAGGGTCATCCTTGATGTCTCGTCCCTTTTCCTCACGCTCTACTTCCAGTCTATGGGGTTGGTTAACTCGGTCTCTAAAACAAACTGCCATACTTGACTCTATGCCCTCGGCCACACGCTGGCCCACACTACCGCTGTTCCTGTCTGGCACAGCATCAGATAACTGGTCTTCTTGTTTCCTTCAAGCAGTAAGTCTGTGTTTTAAAAACACAAATCCTATCATGTTACTCCTCCTGCTTAACACCTGCAGTGGCTTCTCACTTTCTATCACTCTGTTTATTGTCCTCACAGCTCTTAACTCAAGGAATTTCTTACTTGTGCCCTGTCTGCCTCTCCCCGCTGGGGTGGCAGGACCGTGTGTGTCAGTGCTTCATCATCACGGCCTGGGGCCCAGCCTGGGATAGGCACATGCTCATGAAGTCCTTGTAAATGAACAGCTCCTAAAACAGACCACAAACGCCAGAGCGTTCTGACAAACTGGACTCTTTGGGGCTTTCAAGTCCATTACCACTCTCCAAATCTAAGGTGTGCTCCCCAGTCCTCCATTTCTGCCTCTCAGATCGGGACATAATTTACAAACGATATACTTAATATAGTAACTTTTATCCATTATCCTCTCTCAAAAGGCATTTATTAAAATGAAGGCAACTTTGCAACTGAGATAATATGTATACCACCTCTTGAAAGCCTAGGCACATAGACCATCCTGTCTATCGATTCTCACAACCCCCGACGACAGGCACTCACATCGCTAATAATGACAGCTAGGGTTCCAACAGAGGCCTGTCTAGCACCAGAGCCCTACACGCAATCTTCTTACTATAGTCCACAGCTGCACTACCTTACCTGCGTGTGAGGGATGGGAATAAAAAACTATAAAACCACACATTTTTTCTAAGGCATAGGTGACCCCATTAAAGGAAAGATCACAATCTTAGAACAACACTTTAACTTAGTTTTAGGTTTGCAAATGTAGACAAACACAGGCCAGCCAGATCAGTGAGAACTCCCCAGTGGCAGAGCAGCTCAAAGAACTTGTAAGAAAAGAGAATTCCAATAGCGATTTTAAATTACTTGTTGGGCGGTATAGGAATACAATACTTCCACAAGAGAAATAAATGCCCCCCGTCCACCCGAGTTCTACTTCAGAATCTCACAAAAGCCTAAATCTTTTGATACAATACAGTTATGTGGAATACTCAAAATAATACTGCATTAGCTTTCCATGTCACCTCGGAAATCTTTAAAGAATTTTTATAGCTATGTTAGAATACACTGTTTTTCCCTCTTTGTTACCATTGTTGCTCCAAGCAATCCCTATTTTCCACAATTTTTAGAGTAGAGAATTGGTTTTATTATTGCTTACATTTTTTTGTAAGACAATTTTGGAATTGTCTTACCAAAATAATGATTATTAAATATTTCAGCAATAAACACTGCAGTGTCTATCAGATCAGAATTCCTAAAATCATATTGGGGCTAATAATAATCCTAATTCATTTTCTATTATTCTATCTTCTTATGACAGAAGAATTAAAAGCCATTAAAAAATTACCTCTTTATTCATTTTGAACCATTGATATTGTACAAAAGGATGTCCAGTTGCCCGGCAACACAGTTTCACAAACTGTCCAGCTAAGACTGCCTTTGATTCTGGGTTCACAGTGATCTTTATTCCTAAAAAAAAAAGAAAAAAAAAAGTTACATAAAGTTACAGAAGAGGGGGAATTCCTTGTTTACATTTCTGAAACCAAAAAAGGAAGTATTTTGGAAATAACCTGCATATTCATCCTTGTTATAAATTACCCATTCATATCTCCTTCCCCACCAGATTCTGAGCTCGTGAAGTTCCAGGCTTTGTAAAAACAGGAGGAAAGAAACTTGCTCACAGAAGACTTTGATCTGTTGTACTTCCCACAACTGGGCCAGAAAACTGTTTGTCACACTTCTTCAATTCTTAGAAATATTTTTTCCACATTCTAACACGTCTGAATCAGGGTGCACCTTGTAATAGATGTCTGCCAGGCAGCAGCCACAACATAGTTTTCAGTGACAGCTCTTTGAATATTTGGCCATAAATCATATGGCCATAGTTCGATTAAGTTAGTGCACTGTTAGTAAGACAAGTGTTGAGTCAAAATGCCACTAAATATGTCTACAAAAGACAACTGAATTTCAATGCTATGATTTAGTATTAAAATGACAATTATTCTGTAAGCAGAGAGGCAGAGAACCAGAAGAGCAGGATACAAATTTGATACATGGGATACAAACATTTCTCATTTGAGTAGTGACTACCAGCATGGAAACTTGGAGAACTTTTGACAGGAGCTTCAAAGACAATCCTGGAGTCAATGAAAAGACCCTTCCCCTCCCTTTTCCTGCCGCTCTCAATCACGCTCTCTGGGGAAGCCTGCTGCCACCACACAGGGATGCTCGGGCGGCCCTGAAAAGAGGCCCAAGTGAGGGAGGAAATGTGGGCCTCCTGCTCCAAACCCAGTCAAACCCTGAGGTGGCTGCAGCCTGGCCGACAGCTTGACTGTCATCTCATTAAAGGCCAAGATGTGAGCCTAGAGCACCTGGCAAAGCCACTTCTGGATTCTGTCCTCAGAAGCAGAGGGAGATAATAAATGGTTGCTGTTTTAAGCTGATGGTTTGGAGGTTATTTGTTATGTAACAACAGATAACTTAGACAAAATTAGGAAATTTTACATTTGCCAAGGTTATAACACACAATGCTGGGTTTCAGGAAGGAAGGAAAAAAGATCCTAAAACACGTAAAACTTAATTTCCTGCACCTACTTTTATTTTCTTTCCTCCTCTATCCTGAATATGATCTCCTGAAAGTTTCTTTTTCCTCTCAACCCACCAACCAAAAGGAGCAAAGCAAGATTACAATTGAAGAGTGTTAGTCTAAATAACAGCAATTTTAATACATGAAAGGTACCGCATTTTCTAGGGAAAAAACAGTAGATAAAGTAAAATAGGTATGTGAAATCCAGGCCAGAAAGATACCAAATAAGACCCAAATCCAAAATGAGTAATTATTTACTACATTTAAGGGTCTGGAGAAACCCTAGAAAATCTTTAGTAAATAGAGTAGAGCCTCTCAAAAAAGAATTTAAAACTTTTGCCAAGGGAGAGCTTTCATATTCATTAATTCTTTTTTTTTTCCTTCTTAAATATATCTTTTTTATTGATTTCAGAGAGAGGAAGGGAGAGGGAGTTGAAACATTAATGATGAGAGTCCTCAGTGACTGGCTGCCTTCTGCATGCCCCAACTGGGTACAGAGCCCGCAACCCGGGCATGTGCCCTGACCGGTAATCGAACTGCAATCTCCTGGATACTAGGGCAATGCTCAACTGCTGAGCGATGCCTGGTCGGGCTCATTAATTCTTTATGTTGATGCCAGGTTAGCATCGATAGATGAAATAACAGTTTTTCTGAATTCTGTAAGACATGTTGGTAGGAATGTACCTGGTGAGTCAGAAAATGGGATGAGCACTCTTGCTTAAGCCAGCAAATTCACAACAGCCTATTTTGATGTCAGGAGAGAGTTACATCACAACTTTAAGATACAGAGATTCTGAATTTCAAAGTTTAGGTGCGGTAAAGGGAAATAAAGTTGCAACAATAGAAGGGAACAAGCATGAATCTGAGAAATATAGGAATTGTGGATAAATTGGCTTTAAAATGTAGATGACTTATCACCATCTCAAGCCTAATGCGTCCCAAATCCCTCCTGAACAGTCTACCTCTCCATGAGACCCTGCACTCTTACCCATCTCAAGGAGGATAAACGGGTTTCCAGTCTACCTACCCCCATGTGTCCAGTTATGCAGGACAAAAACTTAGCAGGCACTCCTGAATCCCTCCTTGCTCCCTCACTCTCCACATGGAATTTATCTTCAAGTCTTGTGAGTTAAGCTTTTCCAATGTCTCATCATCTTCAATGTCATGATCTTAATTCAAGCTACCATCAGCTCCTGACGACCATTACAGCCTGCTAACTTGTTTCCTCACCTCCAACCAACAGTCCAATGCCTTTTAAAAACATAAATTAATCCATCTCATTCCTCTTATTAAAATCCTCCACTGACCTCCCACTGTACTCAGAAAAATTTGAACTCCTTACCATGGCCTACGAGGCCTCTGTGAACTGACCTCTCTGACCTCAGCCCTAGCATTCTGCTCCTGGCTGACCACACTCCAGCCACTTTGGCCCTCTTTCCTTCGGAAAACAAACTATTTTCTGCTTTTCCACTTACAGGTCCTCTGTTGGATTTCCCTCCAGCCTCCCACTGTTTCATGGCAGATTCTCCAGCTTCTTTGGGCAATGTCTCCAAATGAGCTACTCCCACCCTGGTTCTCTATTTCATTCATCCTGCTTTGTGGTGTTGATTGCACTAATCACCTGAAACGTTTGTTTCTTACTGTCTGTCTCATCTACTAAAACAGAAGCTTCACAGGAGCAATGACCTTGTTTTTCTTAGTCACCAGTTTACCCTGCTCCTAAAACAATGCCTGGCATACGGTGATACAGTGGGTGTTCAACACATATTTGTTGAATGAATGTATAATAATAATAAAAAAAAATCATTACTGTAGAAGCAATTTCCTGACTGCTTTGTATGTGCCAGACACTTTGATTGCTCACCTTCAAAATAACCCTATGAGTTAGATATTAATTAGATCTATGTTACAATGAAGAAAATGAAGTTAAGTAATTTACAGGTCACCCAAATTACCTTGGGTAAATTATTTAACCTCTCTGAGACTAATTTATTTTTCATTGTAAAAATGGCAGAACCAGGATGCAAACATAGGTTCTCTTGGGCTTTAAAAACCTATTTTTGTTATCCCAGAGACTCTTTTTTCCTCCAACTTTATTAAGGTATAATTGACAAATGAAAATTGTATATATTTAGCATTCACAACATGATTTAATATACATACACATTGTGAAATGATTACCACAATCAAGTTAATTAACACATCTACCACCTCACATAGTTCAGTGATTCTTTTTTTTTTTCCTTCCCTTAAATAACAAACATTTATTTTCCACCGTTCTGGAGGTTGGGAACTTCAAGATCAAGATGCCTCCAGGTCCAGGGTGTGGTGAAGACCCACTTCCTGGCTCACAGAACCTGTCTTCATGCTGTGATTTCACATGGAGGGAGAGGAAAGAGATCTCTGTTAAGTCCTTTTTATAAGGACACTAATCCCATTCATGAGGGCTCCGCCTCATGACCTAATGGCCTCCCCCAAAGGCCCCACCCTCCAATTCCCAGTGATTCTTAAGGCACCGCCTATGCTAATCCAGCTTCCTCCGCAGCGAGTTTCTCTCACTGAAGGGAGGGTATCAGGCAGAGTTATAATGTCTTGCATCATGACAGTGCTTATCAGTTTACCATGGCAAATATTCTCTGCTATTACACAAAGAGAAAAGAGACAAGAGTGATGGAAATGAAAAGGCTTTACCCCTAGAGTGTCTTACAAAGGAATAAATGACTTTAATGGAAAGGGCCCACAGGGCAAGAATGTTCTAAAAGATGTCCTTCCTTGGTGTGGGAGGTAAGACTAACAATTTTTAATGTACATTCAAACTCAAAGTTTGTATGTCTGTCCTGTAGCAACAATTTTAGTTGTCTAGTTTTTAACAAGCAAGCAAATATATGTATTTATTACTTATTGCCTCAAAGACTGAAAATTGAAAGGAAAAATGTGATTTGGAAACCGCCCTTGGTGAATAGTAAAGAAGAGAAGTCACAATACCTCCCATGTTTTAACCACACATATTTCCTTCCTCCCACAGAGCGCTGTGCAACAGGGAACTATGGTCAACCTGTAACCACCCTCCCAGCACCCACGAGTCAGGGGTGCTGAACAAAGGTAAGGAAAGAAGATGGCGCAGTGCTGTGGAGGGTGTACCAAGGCATACGAAAGTGCTATTTTAAAGGGTAAATGAATAGCTTCCTGGCAAACAGGACTGTTTTCAGGTAACATCTGCAAAGAAGTCAAAGAGGTTACTTATTTTCTTGTAAGCCAGGGAGAATTTGACTAGGTATATGGAACACGAGGACTGTGCTTTCAACACACGCCAAAACAGAAAGCCCAGGGTGAATCTTGACCTGACAAAAGGATTCGTCATAGGTGCGTTATTCTCTCACAATGCACTTGAATATGGGTGTAATTTATAAACAGCTTCCCCAGGAACAGATCCAGCATATCCACTACAGTGCATCTATTTTCAGAGGCCATGAATCAAAAAAATTTCCACTAGTTTCCATCTAAAACTCTTCCTCAAAGTTATTCTGGAATTTCTAAGCTATCATTTAAGAGTGCCCCACAGTGTCCCAGAATAAATACCATTCCTCTTCCTCTCTCAATCTCCCCTGATCACACAACCAAAGTACATCTATGTATGTCCCTCTTTCAAGCCAATTCCCATTTGCACCTACTGTGGCTAAACCTAGGCTCGTCAGTGTATCCCTGACTCTCCTGCATTGCCCAGTGACCCTCGTGCAGACACATGCTTTCAGACCTCATTTTCCGCTATGCTCCCTCTCTCTCTTTGCTTCCTTACCCGTATTCCCATCCATTCCACCTTTGCCTCTTTTCACTTCTTGACAGTTTTCCTTTTGAAAATTTGTCGCTCATAAACAAGAAAAGTCCTTTATAAATACGATCTAGTATTTGAATACTTTTTCATTTGGCAAGAACAAAAAAAATTGAAGTCCATGGATAAAAGAGGCAACTGAGGTAATAATCTATAACTGAATTTCCCAAACAACCCAGACATTTCCCAGTGTTATGGAAATGATACTGAGTTCAGGTCAGGGTCAATAGGCCTGGGTTCTGATCTACCTTTGTCAATAACTGTGACTCTAGCCAAATGATAACTTCTGGAAATCTCATGTTCCACATAAATGTTTGGTTCACATTTAAATTTTAAATGTTCATAATAGTATACTCCTTCTGTTCCTTGACAGAACTGTGAAGATAAAATGAGAAGTAAAGGTATTTTGGATACTAAAGAATGATATTCAACAATCTTGTTTTAGAGACGAAAAAGTAATAAAAAATAAAATTGGTATCAGAAACATAACAGTAGGTGTGCTACAAGGGATTAAAGAAAAAAAGTGAAATGCTATGAAATAAAAAGGGGCAGGGCAAGTGGAAAAGATGCCACTGAAGAGGTCTCCTGTGCCATCCGATACGTATGGAGAGTGAAGCCCCTTTTATATGAAGAATGAGAAAAAATGGCAACAGCACAAAACAGAAGTTGGAAAGAACCTTAGGATTCACCTAGTGAAACCCACATGTAAAATATTAATTCTCTCTAAATAGCTCTATTGTCCAGCCTCTGCTAAACCAATTCCAGGTCTGGGTGTTACTTCCTTGGCAACTTTCTACACAACTCTAACTGGTAAAAAGCCTAAAAATATGCACTCAAAATGTTCACTGAAAACAAAAGAAACAAATAAAAACATCTTAAACTGCACATTTAAGCTTGTCTACATTTGCCAAGGTAATAGATGCCAATATTGGTTGCTTTGAGACCAGAGTTTTTGATCCTTAAATGAAAAAAATGAGGGGAAAAAAAGGTCTAAAAAACCATTATGGACTTTGGGTCAAACAATTTCAGCATTTTCTTTAATGCTCCCACCCCCCCCCCCTTCCAATTACCACTGAGATGACCAAAGAAACAAAAAGTAGGGAAACCATTAGTACTGGAAAATGGGGATGGACACCACCCAAGCATAAAACTATAAGCAATTTCTCTAACAAAGTACAGGCAAGACTGGACTGAGGGGCAAGCTGGCCAACCGACGAGCTGTGGAAAAGCGGGATTAGAGAGAAAGTAAAAGACGGTGAAACTTCAGTCCTGTGGCACTCCTGCAGAAAATACATCGGGTGTCAGAGCCCACGGACCACAGGACCCTTGGGGTGAGTTACCTCAGCTCAGACCTCATGCTAAGAGAGGGGCCACTGAAGTTAGCTCCTAATTAAGGGAATTGCTCCTGTGAGAGATGGCGTAACACTGCCCCAGCTACTTCTGAATTACCCAAACAAATACATAAAAGAAACTTGGTCAGTTTCTCAAAAACAGAGAACTCCGTAGTACAGCCATTGCCTCTGGCTATCTCTGGCTGCCGCCCCACCAGCCACTAGAATGGAATATGCCAAAACTAGACCGAAAGAAATCTAACACTTCCCCTTTTTTCCCCTGTAGTTAGGTCTGAAAGGCCTGTTCATAGGTTCACAGCCAAATCACTGGGCTTTCTGTCAAATAAAAACTAACGTTCTTCCATGAAATTGCATTACTACAAAAATGAGAGGAAACAATATTTGTAGTTTGTATTTTCATCGAGATTCAAGAATACACTGAAAAGGAAAAACTGGAGATCAGATAACACTTGTTCTCTATACACTTGTTTTTATGACTGTATTGGACGTAATCCTTTATAGGTTTGTCTGCCTTAGTAGACAATGAACTTTCAACAGGCAGAAACCATTCCTTTAGTTACCTCTGAGTTCATAGCATAATGCCTGGCACAGCAAAGGTACTGGAAAACAATAATTGTTTATTGAACGAATGAGAAAAATCCCTAATTAAGTTGATTCTATACCAGAGCTTCCATTCTTAATATAATTACAATAGTTTTTCTTACTGATAGCCTTATTAAAGTATTAAAATTCTATTCATAATTCTTATATTTCTTTGTAAATCCAGTGCTTTACCCACATAAGATGCAGATAGAAAGCTAACAGTAAATTATTTCTTCCTAAAATCACTGAGCTTTGTTAGATTCCAAAATATTTCCTCTTAAATCAATAATTAACATTCAAGTAACCACTGATTCCTAATGGACTATGGCTAATATGACATATAACTTCACAGGAACTGTGTGTCATGTAGAACACACTGCGTTCCTTGTCCTATTCCCACCTGGAACGTGAAAAAGTCCCAGGGGTAACATTTTATATTTGTTAGGTCAAATATCAGCATGATCTACATAGAAGAACACTAAGAGTAAAGTGCTAATCCTACTATTTCGAGAAAAACACAAAAAGCAGAAATGAATTTTTTAAAAAAAGATCGCTGAGGTTTATTAGTTTGGCACTGTATCCATTGCTGGCTTGTTAAGAATTAAAATATATTGTTAAAAATTTCAGACTACACATAAATAAATGTAACCCAATTTATGTCAAGCCCAGTTTAATACATGGGAAACTGAAAAATTGGAAACCATAGGTCTCAGGCCAGAGCTCACTCTACAAATCATGAGATGTGAGGCCTCCCTTGCTGTCTAGACGCAATTGAACACAGCATGTCACTCCTACAACTCTGCAGGGCAGAGCACAACTACTCTCAATTTACAGACTTGGCAACCAATAGTCAGAGCAATTCAGTGTAATTACTAAGAAAGGATAATAAGATATAAAAGTTACATTTACTTCTCAGAGAGGTTTCTTAAGTTGTCAGAGGTCCTGGTATTCTATAAAGTATGAGAACTTAGCTAACAGAGTGACGCAGACAGGCAGATTTTCATCGTAACAACTTCCAGGTACTATTCTAGGCACTAGGGATATAAAAATAAATGTCACCTTATGGAGAAGTTTCCTGATTGGGGAACTGTTCTATGCAGACAGTTCTATGTAGATGGGGTCTGCATTAGCAGCTAGTTATTCCTACCTCATATCTCCTGTTATGAAGAGGCAATGAGAAACATGTCAAGCAGCCAATACAGTGGTAACACAAAGGAGGCATTTATAGAAGGCCTATTTTATCATCTATATTGGGCCCTGTAAAGCAGAAGATAATCTGAAAGTCTGAGTTTCCTGGCTTATAATCCAGGATCCTTTTCATTTGTAGTAGACTTTTTAGTAACCTCCTAACATCTGTTACTCCCTTCCTCCTTCCAACAGGCCACTTTTGTTTGGTGATCCATGTGTGGATTTTATTTGGTGTGGTTTCCAGAGAGCTGACTCAACCCAATTCTACTCCTGGCTCTAAGTCAGGCAATTCAGCACTTTCTATCTCCCTGGCCACAGTGACAGGTGTAGGGACAGGCATGTGACCAAAGTCAGTTAATTAGAGTGAATCTAGTTATGATTTTTGCTGGGACAAAGACGAATGCAAGAATAGCTAGTAGATACCATGTGCCTACGTAGAAAGTCAGCCTTGGGGGAAGCCCATGACAAGAAAGGAAGAGCAAGGACGAAAATGAACCAACTCCTTGGAAACAGGGTTGTTCCCCATCTCCTCTCGTAAAGCCCAACCTGCTTCAAGGCTTTTCATGTAGAAGAATCAACATGCTCCCTTTATTATGCCAATCTGAGTTGGGGTTTCTGGTACATGTAACTGATAGCACACCACTACCATGTGCCCCTAATTCCCCAACCCCAGAACTGATAAAGTAAAAAATAAGACCTGAATAATAATTTTACGTTCCTCGTGTTACCTTAAAAATACTATCACACAAACAAGTTTGCTGTGTAATAAAAATTGCATACATACATCAAAACCATGCAAAATAGAGAACATCGAGTCCCTAGTCCACGGCCCTCTGGATCTTGTTGGCTTCTTTGCTTTTAGCAGGACTTGTAATGGCAAACTGGACACCCGAGAAAGGTCTGCAGAACTGCTGCCATCAGATGACTGAGCTGACCCGGTCCCTCCTGCCTGACGCTACTGTAGTTGACCACCTCTATCTGTAGTGGTGGATGGCGGGGGCTGTTTCCTATTCCTCACGTCTAACTTTGGAAGGGAGAGATCTCACTCAATATTGATATATTTAGGGGGTAAAAATCATATGGTTGAGTCAATCAACATTTCAAAAGCTTTGCATTGGCAAAAACTTAAACAATAAATATTCATCATACTTGCTTTATCTCATTCATATACATACATACACATAAAGAAATACGTGTATATTTATTTGTGGCTATACTATTTAAACATAAATCTTGTCCCTAAATACTTTAGCATGCATCTCCTTGGAATAAAGACATTCTTCGGTAGAAGTTCAACACCATTATCACATAATTCCCTAATATCTAATATGAAGGTTATATTCAAATTGTTCTACTTGTCCCAAATGTCTTGAATTCATGACTTTTTGAACCACAATTCAATGTTTATGCATTGTATTTGCTTTTTATATGTTCTTTATATGTCAATCTGGGGAAATAATGAGGCTCTGTACATTTACCTTTTCCAAAACTATTTAATATAATTCATCTGGTCAAATAAAATAGTTTTCTCCAAGTCTGTCTCCATGAACTCCTGGAGAACATACTCAAGGGGAAAACCTACCTGGGGGGCTCAGAAGCTGAAGACCTTCAGTGTGTTCCATAGTCTGCAGGAAGTCACTCAGCTCTGTGACTGTACAGCCTTTTTCACCCATAAGCTTCAGCAGACATAGGCTTGGGCTTCCTTCAGGCTCCAAGACCTTAAGAGAACACTGCTCCAAGTCCAGACAACTGAAAATACAGATTTAATTCAAGTCAACAATTTTCCTTAGTATAATATGCCTGCTCTATGTGTGTCCCCAGAGGTGGTGTAGGAAGTAAACTGCAAGGCCTTGGGTGGTGAAGAACTATTTACATGAATGCTATTATTATGAATGCTACTGGTCTTCCTTTTTTTGCCATCATAGGGGATTCCTCTTTATTCCTATGTCCAACTCAGCTCCCATGACTACTAAATCAGGAGAATGAGAGAAACCTGACCTTGATTTTGATAAAAATCTTTACCTTTAATTTGAGAACAGGAAGACCAGATACATTCCTCTACTCTTTCTTGTACTTACATAAAATATAATAAAAAAATTACATAATATTTTGTATTAACAAAGTAGTGTGTCTATGTGTGTATTCACATGAAAAAAGTAAGATACAGAACAGTATACATCCTCTATAATGCTGTTTTAATTAGAAGGAATATGTGTTTGTTCTTATATATGCAGAGTAACTTTGAAAAGATCACCAGGAAACCGGTAGCAGTGGTTGCCGCCCTAGAGAGGAGAGCAGGGCTCATGGCCAGATGATTCACTTTTCACTACAAAGCTTTCTGTACTATTGAATTTTTGCTATTTGCACTCATTTTTTTCAACAATTAAAAAAAAAAAAGACAATGAATGCTATTGATATTCAGAGGATTTTTAAGTGCCTGGAAATACCCTAACACAGGGCCAGGCAAACTATGGTCTGTGGACTAAACCTGTCCAGTCACCTGATTTTGTAAATAGTTTGGTTGAAGCATAGCTATACTCATTAATTTATATATTTAAAAATGTATATGTCTGCTTTCCTGTTACAACAGCAGAAATGAGTAGTTCGTCTGCAAAGCTGAAAATATTTATTATCTGGCTTTTTACAGAAAAATCTGCTACCCCCTGCTCTAAAGAATCTTTATGTTCTCATTGTCCTTTTGTTAAAACTACTCTTTTGTTCATGTCAATATTTAAGATACAAATACAATGTCCTTTTCTTTTTAAAAATGTTTTTTCTTTATTTTCTTCAAATCCTCACCCGAGGATACGTTTCTATTGATTTAGAGAGAGAGAAAGGGAGAGCGGGGGGGAGAGAGAGAGGAACATTGATGTGAGAGAAAAACACTGATCGCTTGCCTTCCGTATGCACCCTGATCAGAGATTGAACCTGCAACCTGGGTATGTGCCCTGACTAGGAATCAAATCCCTGACCTTTCCGGTGTATGGGACAACACACCAACCAACTGAGCCCCACCGGCCAGGGCTCAATGTTATTGTGTTTAGTAGTGGTATATAAGGTTTTAGAAAGACAGGATCAGACTGTAGAAGGCCACAAATAATGTAACAAGGACTATGGATTTCAATCATTTCACAGGAATGGAAAATACAAGAATCAAACATTCAAGAGAAGAAAAAAATAAAATCAAACAATCAAAATAACAACAAAAACAATTAACCTTTCCAAAGACACATAACCAACAACAAAGGACAATAAAGCCTTTAGGTAATGAATCTCCGTGATAGACTGTCGAATTCATATCTCATACACCTTTGCAGACACGTATCTTCCTTTCTGCCAATTTGAACTACAGTGCAATATAAACCCCTGCTTCTCTGTGAGCTTCTCCCAGACCACATCAGTCCAGCAAACACACTACATAGTCTCCTAATGGTTCTGATGGTGTTTATCTTATATACCACAGGTTGGAAAATTTCTCCTTAAAGTGCCAGAGAGTAAATATTTTAAGCTTTCTGGGCTATACCATCTCTATTACATATTCCTCTTTCTTGTTTTTTGTTTTGTTTAACAATTTTTTAAAATACAAAAACCATTCTTAGCTCGTAAACTATACAAAACCAGGCAGTGGCCTGAATTTGTCCCATAGGCCACTGTTTGCAGACCCCTAATCTCTATGTTTTCTTTGACAGGGTTTTGCTTTAAAACCATCTGTCTTGTCCATATTAATTATTCAAAACTGAGTGATTATCGAGTGAATTTCTATCATAACTGAGACGCATGGAAGCCTGGAGAGGTGGAATGGGTCAAACGTAACAGTACCACAGCTGTGGCAGAGGTAAGCTTAGCAAGCTTTAACATGACTTGACACAGTCTTAATTCACATTCATTATGATCAGTTGTATTAAAAGGCTGCCATAGCATTTATGTAATGGTCATCCAAGGTTTATAATTCTGTGCCAAAATTGGTTATCTCAAAAAATGTACCCAACCAAAGTAATTTCAATAGTAATATCATCTATCTCAGAATTGTTAGAATTAAATTAGATAATCCATGTAAAAAGAATTTAGCAGTGTTCGGCAAATAATAAGTACCCTATAAAAGCTCTTATTATGCAATAAAAATACAGGAATATCAAAAGAATATTAAGGTTAATTTCTTAATTATGTTTATTTCTGAAACTGTTTTAAACTTTACCTTAAAAATGTTTCTGAGTAGCTAATACTATTTTGGTAACCTAATATTGTCCTCCAAGGCCTCCTATCACTGTACTGACTAAGTATTCTTTGCTAAGTATCCTAGTTAAGTTTATATATTCAATATTCCTGTTAGATGTGAATCTTCATAATATAAATCATCCATTCCCAAATTCTGCACTGCAGACCAGTGGAGCACAATGTAAAGTCCATGCTAAAATGATAAACATAAGGACAAAGCTGTCTTTTACTCCAAGATGGTCTTTCCTTTATTTCTAAGTGTTAAAGTGTCTTGTCTTTTATGAAGTAATGGTGATTACAATGGTAGCAAAAACAAAAGCTGAAGATGCCTGTTGGTCCTTTATTTTGTAAAAATTTCTTTTACAGTCCTTGTAATGGCCAGGTCAAGGAACATTATCAGAGACAATGTAAGGATCAGCAATTTTTTAAATAATGAGAATATGAGACTTATAAAAATAAAGATGGCTGTATGCTAAATATGATTCAGAAAGGTTATCAGGATCTGATACATGAAATTAAGACGCCATCTTGTCAGATGCAACCAAGTGATGCTTTCATGTTTATACTAATATAGAGAAAATGAAAAACAAATTGTCTTCTCCCCCCAAAATAAATAAAGATCAACCTGAAGTGGACAATGGTTTTGCTTCCAAAACAAGAGGCACAGGAGAAAAACAAATTTCTCTATCTCCTTTCCTTTTACTAATTTTCCGCACGAGCACTGGCTTTCAGCTAAGATGATGTTTATACATAACCAACTTTTCTTTCTTTCCTTTTTTAGTTACATTCCTGTAAGACTGTGCTTTGAAGTGGTTTCTACTAGCTCTAATTTGGAATTTCTGATTTAATTTAAAAGATTCTTACTGAACAAAATGGACTTAGTTTTAAAATAAAACTACATTTTATTATAGTTTTAAAATTTTACTTTTACAAGTATATAATCAAATAAAACATTATTCACCCTTTAAGGTACAAACCATGGCACTACTTTTGCTTCTCTTACTGGTACACTTACTCTTTGGAATCTTTAAGTCAACAACTATTTACTAAACACCTAAAATAGGCCAGCCTTTCCCCTAGGTATTGAGGATATAGTAGCAAACAAAACAAAACTCCCTATCCTCCTGAAATTTTCTATAGAAGAATACACACACACACACACACACACACACACACACACACACACAGATTTTTCTCTCTGTATATCCATCCACCCAACAGTCAATAGGTGCTTTGGGGAAAAACAAAGTAGACGCACAGCCAACACTGGAGCAGAGAGCAGATGTAGGGGGTAATTTTAAATAATGTGATCAGAGAACTCATTGAGAGGCTGACTTTTAAGCAAACATTTGAGGGGGGTAAAGGAGCAAGTCACGTGGTTGACCTGTGAGACCACCTCAGCTGAGTAAACAGCAGTGCAAAGACCCTACTATGTTCAAGGAGAAGCAAGAAAGCAGGTTTGAATAAAGTAGAGAAAGGGGAGACAATATAGGATATCAGGTGTTTATACTCTGAGCTGTGAGCAGAGGAAGGATAAGGCCTGATTTAATGTTTAAAAGAATTCATTCTTACTGATATACTGAGAACAGACTGGGGTGGGACAAAGCAGGAGGAGATGTTAGGCAGCTATTGAAATAATCCAAGTGAGAGACATGGTGGCTTTCCCTAGTGTTATAGCTGCGGAGGGCAGATTCTGGATCTATACTGAAGGGACAGCGGACAGGATGTGCTGAGAAAAATGAATGTGGTGTATAAAAGTGGAGTCAGAAGAGACTCAGAAATTTTGGGCCCCAGTAACTGAAGGGATATAGTTGCCATTTACTGAGATGCAAGAAACTGCAAGGAAGAGACTTATGTTAAGTTTTGGACAAGTTCCTTTTAAGATGTCTATTAGCCATTCATTCAAGAGGAGATGGCAAATAGGCTTCCACACATATGAATGGGGAGTTCAAAACAAAGATATGGACTTAAGATATGAATTGAGAGTAATCAACCTAAACACATAAAGTGAGGAGATTAAAGAATACCAGGAAGGACTAGGTGAAGTGTGGATAAAGAGATACGAAACCTGATCCCTAAGGCAGAGGTAGGGACTACAGAGAGACAGGAGGAAAGCTTTTGTTCCAGCCTTCACAGGTGTTCTCATTCCTATCACAAACTCCCCGAGCGCAGGATTTCTGCAGCTATGGGAGCAGGTACACAGTGACTGGCCAGTTTCCTGGGTCCATGTTCCACAGCCCCATTTCTAAGTCCATCCTTCAAGGATTTTAGGCAGCTCTGTCACCTTTGGGGCTCCCATGTTCTATGCCACCACAGAATTTACGTAGCTTGGGGAAGACACTCAGAAGTTATTCCCGTCTATACGGACAGCAAATATTGGCTCAGCTTGGAATGGAATTAGGGCTGAGTTTGTATTTAGGGCATTCCCAACTGTACATAGTTACAGGAAAGTAAACTACTGTATGTAAGGATTTATTCTGAGTCATCAATAACCACATGAAAACACAATTTTTCATAATCCTTGATGGACAGTTCAGAACAGACTCTTGCCGTTTATTCTCATCTAGTTTGAGAAAGGACAGAGAGGGTCAGAAACAAGTGAAAGGAAACAGAATCGGCCACCTTTTGAGGTTTTAGGGTCATGAATCCAGTGACTCAGGAAAAAAGCACTTCATATTTTCCTGGGAACTGTTACCCACTTGGACTCTCACACTACAACTCCTAGGTTTGACCCTGGAGAAGAATGCCCTTAGGACCCTCTACTCTTACAGGTGCTCTTCTGCCATTAGTATGAAATGACTTTAACTCTTTTTGTTTTGTCTTAAATAGAGCAAGCATCACCAGCTTACCTTACCCCCTCCCCTTGTCACTCTCTAGCCCCCAAGTGCCCAGTGCTAACCTTTTGTTCTATCAGTTTAATTCTGATTTCAATAGGTATATGAGCTTAATGTTCCCCAGTTCTCCAACCTTCAGGGTGCCCTGACCCTCCTCACAACTAACTTACTAGGACCTAACCTTCAGAATCCTGGAAGACTGGTGCAACTCCAGTGGTCTCTTATCAGACCTCCCACCCTGAAATTCCCAGATTCCACAAATGCATGCCCTTTGTTGCTTGTCACTTCTTGCTAGGCAACTGCCCTTCTTTCTACACTACCTTTACCAGATATGTGGTCTCAAATTTTCTGATAGTTACCCCAAAGAAAGCTAACACCATTCTGTAGCCTTTAACAAAACCTGACTGAAGGCTTGGGAATGAAAACTGAACACCTGATGTCAGGGATCTACTACTTTTAGATTCCATCAGCCTTGCTTCTTCAGTGACAGAGCCTTACTTTCTTCTCTCTCGTTCATCACCAAATAGGAGCCCTCATCAGAAAAGTGTACTAGATAATATCACAAATGAACCAATCACAGATCTGGTGGTCTGACCCCTAAAGATGACAACTTTTTACATTATTGTAAGTTCAGAAATTCAGGAATTTATTACCTAGAATAATAGTATTTTGGATTTTGCATAGCCAAAAGCAAAATGTGTTTTTCCTAAAACAGAAAAAAATTATGCCATCTGTCTGCTCAACTTTGCAAGCTTACCACTTCTTGATTCCATCCTCTTGTTACTCCTGTGTATGGCCAAATCATCCCAAATCATCACTACTCTGGTTTAACTCAAACTCTAAAATTCAAGGTTGTTGTGAGCATTAAAGTAGATAATGCATGTAAGCACTTTGTACACTGGTATATACTAAGCGTTTAATAAATGATAAAAATTTGCTATTATTATTCACACTCAACAGAGTATTTAACATGTTACTTGTGAATGTTCCAGAATGACAGTTCATTACTAAGCTCTTATGAATAGGAGCTAAATATTCGTCATCTTTTTATCTTCTGGAACTTATAGCAAATAATAGGCATTCAATAAATATAATTTTAAAAAATCCTTACCAAGGATATGCTTATTGATTTGAGAGAGAGGGGGAGGAAGAGAGGGAGAAACATTGATGTTAGAGACAAAAATCGATCTCTCCCGTACATGCCCTGACCAGGGATGGAAGCTGAAACCTTTTGGTGTATGGGCTGATGCTCCAACCAACTGAGCCACCTGGCCAGGGCTAAATATAATTTTGAATGAATATCTCTCCTCTTAATTCAAAAGTATTTATAGAGTGTCTAAGATAGATTCTATGCATGATACATAGAATCTTAAGTAATGATTCCTGTTCCCAAGGAGTTTATAAAGAAGTACACAAATGACGATGACAAAGTTCAGTCACATGAGAAGTTAAACTGCTAGGGGTTCAAAGGTCAAAATCATGCCAGTGGTACAGAGCAGCGGTTCTGAGTGTGGTTTGGGAACCCCTTGTGCAGGTCCTCAGACCCTTTCACAGGATCCATGAGTCAAAAGGATTTTTCAAAATAACACTAAGATGTTATTTGCCTTTTTCATTCACTCTCTCAAGGAGTGTCCATTGGAGTACCTCATGTTACATGACCTGCGGTAGTGCAGTAGACTGAATGCAGAAGCACATAAAAGAAGCCAGCTCTCTGCAATCAAGCTAAGACATTAAAGATATGCAAAATGTGAAACAATGACACTTTTCTAATTTTTTTGTTTTGGAAAAGTTTGTTTTTCTACAACAACAGGTTATTTCTGTTAACGCATAACGGGTTATTCTTAAATAAGTTGATACTTTAAAAATGTTTTCGTTTTAATTTCTAATAGGGCAAGTATCAGTACATGATGTATGTATGGAATATATAAAACCCACACAAAAAACTCTCTGGGATCCTTTATAATTCTTAAGAGTTTAAAGGAGTCCTGGGACCAAAAGTTCAAGAACCACTAGTACAGAGGTTCCAAGACTGGTAACAGGAAAATAGTTTCACTTATAATTTAATGTTCATGAAGCTGGTGAGCTGGTTTGATGGAGGAAGACGGTGCGTTTAGCTTCGGTCTTTCCCACCGTCCTTCTTTCCCTGCATAAAAGCCTTCATAATGCACTCCTGCACCCCAAACCCTTCCCTCCCATCTCTTTACCTGCGCTTCTCCTTCCTAACCTTCCTAACCTCCCAGGTCTGTGTCCATATCCCGTTAGTTTGCATTTTAAGTCCTTTGGAATTGCTGTCCTATCGTCTGGTCTCCAGAGAGCCTTCCTTCGGTCAACATCTCCTAGGTCAACCTCCACTTCTTTCAGCTCAAGGGGAGGAGCGAGGGAAAGGGTGTGAACGCCGGGGTCCAACCTCCAATCTCTGGCATTTTGGGGGTTAAAGCTCTCCCCCTGGAAGGTTACCGAAGTTCTCCCGACGTCCTTCCCCCGGCGCCCCTTCCACACCAGCGGCCCCTGCGCGGTCCCGTGTGGCCACGATGCTCCGCAGCGCCAGCCGCGGTCCTCCCACCCCGGTGCCCACGGCGCCGTGCTCGCGCCCCCTGCCCAAGTCCGCCCCACGTGACCCCGCCCCTGCACCCCCGGCGCCTCACCTCAGCCTGAGGCGCCCCCGGCTCCCCGCCACCTCGGCCAGCCTCCTCCAGCCCCGGCCCTCGGGCGCTCGGTCCAAGCTCTCGCTGAGCCTCCGCAGCAGCTGCTCCGGAAGACGGCCGAGGGTCGCGCTGCCCGGAGCGGGGAGCTGCGGTCCCGAGGACGCGACCAGGGGCGGCTGCGAGGCCGGGGGCGACAGGGCCTGCTGCGGCTCCCCGCACAGCGGCATGTCCCGCGCCGGCGACGCCGCGACTGCCGCTGCTCCCGCGGCCCGCATCGCGGGCGTCGGCTCCGGCGCGCCTTCCGCTCGCCCCCCTCGCTCGCCCCGGCGCCGCCGTGGCAGGGGCGGAAGGACGAATCGGCCGCGCCGCGCCGCACACGGAGGAGGAAGCTCCGCTCCCCGCCCCGCCGAGACAGGTTTGCTGGGGGAGCCGGGCGGACCGGCCTCGCCAGCTGGGCCCAGGGGGCGGGGCCTGGCGGGGGCGGGGCCGCCGGCTGCGCGCGTGCGCGCGCGCCACCGCGCACCTCTGTCGCCCTCCGCGCCGGCGCCTGCGGAGGCGCGCGCTTCAAACCCGGGGAGGTGGAGTCCGGGCTGAGCGGGGAGGGTCGGGTGGCTGCCGCTCGAGGAGGAAGCGGTGGAAGGAACTACGCCCGGGCGGCTTCACTCCAGCGAGGAAGCCTGCGGCGTCGGGGCTTCCCGGGACCGTGGGAGGAGGATTGCCTCACGCCACGGCCTCCGTCGTCGGCCCCGGGCCGGCTGCTCCGGGGGCCGCGCTCCGCTGACTCAGGGGCTTGCGTGTGCCCAGCGCCGCCAGCAGCGCCCGCATTGGGCAACCTCAGCGGAGGCTTCCTCGTTTTAGGGATTGATGTGTGTGGCATTGCTAGGGGAAGTGGCGCTAGACACGCAGATATTTAATTGAAATGGCCTGAAATCTGTGCCTAGACAAAAAACAACCAACCTCACCAAACCGGCCTGGGGCGTATTTAAAAGATCTTGCAAATGATTGTTTTTTAGCAGGAATCGCCTGTTTTCCTCCCAAGTCAGACTGCCACCCACAACCTTAATAAATCAAAGCAGGCAGCCTTACAGAGATTGCCCTCCCCTGGAAGGGTCCAGCATAGATGAAATAAACGCTGACTGCAGCTAAGCTCGCTCTCAATAGTCAAGGCCGTCGCCCCATTGAAAACTATAGGATTGTTTGGGACAAAAGCAGCAACTTTACTAAGTGTGAACAGCTAGGTAGCTCCCAGGCACAAGGCTTCTGGCCCAATTTTTGGTGTATTAGCTTTTTCATCACAGGACAACAGGATTTTCTGTAGCAATAATTTGTACATCCAGATTCTCAGTACCTGTTGCCAAGGTAGTTGCTTCATATACAATCTCCACCACATTTTAGCACAAGCAATCGCAATACTTTTTCATCACTAAGTTCAGAGTTCAGAATGCAGTGTAATGGCTAAGTGCACGACCTTTGGACCCAGAAAGTTCTGCTTGGTTCTAGTTTTAAGACCTTGAATAAATTACTTAATCCTCTGCATTATCTGTTAAAATGGGACTGAAAAGATAATATATAGAGAGTTGTTACCGGAATAAAAGGAGTTGATGTATGTAACGAACTAAACTCTGCTTGGCACAGAGTAGATAATAAATGATAGCTGGTGTCCTTGCAAATGCAAAAGCTTGTTTCATACTTAGTTTGCCTTGGTATGGGAGAGGTAATACAGTGTGTATTAGTACTCTGAAATTGCCACGTTAATTTTGGGAACAACATAATAAACAGTGATTCGGCTTCCTTTTCTATATATCAATCATTATGTAAAGATAGGAGAAAAACAGACTGGAGATCTGGCTTTTATTTTCTTTATTTTAATTTTAAATTTTTTATTATTTTTTTAATCCTCACCTGAGGATATTTTTTCCATTGATTTTCAGAGAGAGTGGGAGGGAGAGAGAGAGAGAGAGACATTGATGTGTATTGATTGATTGCCTCCTGTAACCAAGGTACATAGCCAAGGGGTCGAACCTGGGACCCTTCAGTCCGTAGGCAGACACTCTAACCACTGAGCAGGCGAGGGCTGGATATCTGGCTTTTAAATGTCCTTTAAAAAAGTTCATGCATGCTTATAGATAATATACTTGGGAGTTCTTCCCCATTAGTTGAAAGTGACAGATCTTTGGGAGTACAGATAATTGGCAGGAAGATTGTGGTTTCATTCTATGGAAATCCATTGATGTAATCTTCAAAACACTCACAAATCTGGAAACTGACTCATAGGTTTTTTTCCTTTACACAATTTGTCTCTAGACAGTACTCTAACTAAAAAATGCCAAAACAACATATTAGCTCATATTTGGATAGGTTTTCAGTGGCTCAGCTCTGGAGAAAACCTGCAGGTCTTGGGATCTATATACAACAGAGAGAAAGGAAACAGGAGTCTTGTGACTTGAGTGGCATTCTTTATCTCCCACCCTTATTCCATGCCCTGCACCCTTTGTGACCTCTGATTCGGCCTCTGTGTGGAGGCCACGGAGTCCACAGAGTCCCTCTCAGCCATAAGGATCTCCACATCCCTTATAGCCCTTTCTTGCTGGCATCTCTCAAAGGATTAGAGGAATTTTCCCATTTTGTTTTCAACTTTGGAATAGTACCTAAGCATTGCACTAGTATTTCACATTCTTCCTTCACAATAAATCATGCATGGCAAGGACTACGTTTACTTGTCTAAATTCATTCATTCACAAATATTTATTGGATGCCTACCTTGTGCCAGGCTCTGTGCCAAATACTGTTAAATGATGGCTTTAATTTTGTTTTGCTTTTATTAAGGCCTTGTTTTTTTAGAGCAGTTTTAGGTTCACAGCAAAATTGAGGGGAAGGTACAGAGATTTCCCATATGCCCTCTGTTCGCACATACGCACAGCTTCCCCATTATCAACATCCCCCATTAGAGTGGTATAATGCATTTGTTACAACTGATGAACCTATACTGATACATCGTAATACCCTAAGTCCATATTCACATTGGGGTTCACTTGTGGTGTATATTCGATGGGTTTAGGCCAGCGATTTCCAGCCTTCTTCATCTCATGGCACACATAAACTATTTACTAAAATTCTGCGACACGCCAAAAAAATATTTTTTTTGCCAATCTGACAAAAAATAGGTAAAATTCTTATTCATGTACACCGGATGGCTATTGTTATGTTGGCTGTTGTCATTTTTTTATTTGACAATCTAAGGAAAAAGTGGTCAGTGTCCCAGACTAAATAGTCAGGTATTACATGTTTTTAAAATTCCTGTGGCACACTGTTTGAAAATCGCTGGTTTAGACAAATGTATAATGACATGTATCCATCACTATGATATCATGCAGAGTATCTTCACTGCCCTAAAAATCCTCTGTGCCCTGCCTCATTGTCCCTCCCCCTCCCAACCCTTTGCAACCACTGGTCTTTTTACTGTCTCCATATTTTTGCCTTTTTCAGAATATCATATCTTTGGAATCATACAGCCTTTTCTGATTGGCTTCTTCACTTAGTAATATGCATTTAAGTTTCCTCCGGGTCTTTTTTGGCTTAATAGCTCATTTGTTTTTAGCACTGACTAATATTCCATTGTCTGGATGTATCACAATTTACCCATTCACCCACTGAAGGACATCTTGGTTGCTTCCGAGTTTGGGCAATTGTAAATAAAGCTGCAGTAAACATCTGTGTGTAGGTTTTTGTGTGGACATACTTTTCAACTCCTTTGGATAAATACTAAGGAGCACAATTGCTGGATTGTATGGTAAAAATATGTTTAGTTTAGTAAGAAACTGCCAAACTGTTTTCCAAAGTAGCTGTATTATTTTGCATCCTCACCAGTAATGAATGAGATTTCCTGTTGCTCCACGGCCAGGACAGCAATTGGTGGTGTCAGTGTCTAGATTTTGGATAGGATAGTTTTTTAAAAACAGAAAGTTGAAATCATGACTCTCAACAGATGTACAATGAACATGTGTCAAAGATTTTACTTAACACATTAGTGAACAAGGGAACCAGAAAGGTGTTATAACCACTTCAAAGGAGAACCTAAAAAACAAGATAAATATGTAAGCCCAGGAGGATGCTGAAATGAATTAGCTTAATAGATTCAAAAGTGGTTTCTTCCACAGTTGAACCTCCACTGAAAGAATTTACTTACATATAATTAGGTATTATTTGCTTTAGTGTCAGTTTTCTATACCTTCTATCTCTCCGAGTTGCAAGATAGCAAAGTCAAAGACAATGAAAGGCATATTAACCCAGATAGATGAGCTAGTCAAGATACCCAACTACATTTCAGTCCTTGTCAATTTTCCTTACCGTGCTTAGAGTACAAGGTTGACTAAATCCACTCTCTGCTCCTGGCAAGGAAAGGGAGTGGTGAGTGATCTATTGGCAGCAAAAAAAGAAGCATGAAAATACTAGGAGGAAGTACCTGTGGAGCAGCAAGAGAAAAAAAAAAATTCCTCACATATAAGGGAACTCCCAGGGGGCTATCAGCAGACAGGTTAGCAATGCTTTCTGAGATGGAAGACATTCATATGTGCAACACACTCTCTTTCCTATTCAAGAAGACATAGCTGAGCACTAGTGTTATGATAGAATAATATGAAGCATCGTGATACATATGGCATTATGATAGGAAGAGTCTTGAACCACGTCTAATTTATTATCTACAAAGCAAATTACTCAGAAACTCTGAAACTTAAGTGATCAGTACTAACAAATTACTGGGGACACATTTCAACTGGAGGGAGGAACTCAGTTGAGTTGATATTTCTCATGACCATGAGACACTTTGTTGAGGTTTTCAAAAGGGTATTAACTACATTAATCCACCCTATAGTCTTCTGATTTTGTGACAATAGCAACTGCATTGGGCTACAATGCAACTGATGAAGAAATTCATTCAATAATATGTACCAACTACCAATCAGTACTCTCTTAGGATGTCAGAGGGATGCTGGCCACACCAGTGTTCCTCATCTTTGGTTACACATAAAAACCACATGAAGCTATGACAGTTCCTCAGAAAGTTAAACATAGAATGACCATGTGATCCAGCAATCCCACTTAAGGGTATGTACCCAAAAGAATTGAAAGCAGGGACTCAAACATATCCTTGTACGTCAACATTCATAGCAGCATTATTCACAGTAGCTAAAAGTGGGAACAACCCAAATGTCCATTAACAGATGAATGGATCAATAAAAGGTGGCGTATCCATACAATGGAATATTATCCAGTCTTAAAAAGGAAGGAAATTCTGATGCATGCTAAAATATGAATAAACCTAGAAATCATTGTGCTAAGTGAAATAAGCCAGTCACAAGAGGACAAATACTATGTGATTCCACTTATATTAGTTGCCTAAAAGAGGCATATTCATGGAGATGGAAAGTAGAATAAAAGTTACTGGGAGAAGAGAGGAATGGAGAGTTAATGTTTAATGGATATAAAGTTTCTGTTTGCAGTGAGGAAAAAGTTCTGGGAATGACCTCTTTTCCCTTAGTAATTAGTTGATGTGTGCCATGCGAGAGAAAAAAAAAAAGTTGAAAATCGCTACTCTAGGGATAGCCTGGGATCTCTGCCTTTCATTCCATCTTTGGAGAATAGGCACTTCTGTATGTCAACAATGAAATCAAGGCATAGTGGGAAAGGAACTTCTGAGGATAGTTGAAACGCCAAGTTCTCTAAGGCCATCTGATTCTCTTTCCCTTCCCAGAGTCAAAATGTTAAAAGTGGGAGAAGCAAAGAAGACCAGTAGAGGATCCAGGAGAAAGGGATGGAGGCCCATCTCTTAGGCTCACTCTTTTTATTTTTTATCTTTATTGTTGAGAGTATTACAAATCTCTTAAGGGAGAAAGGCTCTTTATTATTCTAGGCATTCAGTCCCACCAGCTTACAACATGGGCACCACTCCCCATCCTATCCCCCATCCCCACTTGAATTTATCTCCCTCCCAGGAGGAGCTCAGAGCTGACCTGTTCAGCCAGGGTTCCAAAGAGCCAGGGCTGTTAAGAGCATCCCAATCAAGGGACCATAGAATCGGTGCAAGAAAAATTTGCCAATTTATCTTTACAAGATCATCAAAATGGTGGCCACACACCATCCTCTGATTGCCCCTGACTTACCTTCAGCCAGTCTTTTGTCACTTTTATCTTCCTTGGTATTCATATTTCTGTCCTTCTGTATAACTCTGGCTCAGTCTGCTTATTAGGTCCTGCTGCATCCTGCTGTCTTGTGACTCCAGTCCTAGGTGGTCTTGGGACCAAGGCCAACTAGACCAGGGCTGGGATGGGGATTTAGACATGCAGCTGAAAGTCAATGTGGGATCAGGTGGCACCTGAAAGACAAGAAGTATGGAGAGAGCAGGTGAGGTCACCTCTGCTCTAGGCCTTGAGGTAAAGTAGTAGAGGCCCCTACTAGTCTATGCCATTTCATCAAGGTAGAATTCTACCATAAGGATTTAGGCTGTTGACTTACCCAGTGATAAAGAGAGTGCATGTGTCTATATTGTCCCCTGCACAAAACATGCCACTCTTCCATAGATACATCCCTAGGAACCAAGCAGACATTGGTAGGGGAGTCGGGATTCCAGGTTCTGGCTATCCCTTCCGACTTCTACTTCATGCCTCCAAGGATCACCTGTTCTTGGTTTCCTGGGGTTTATGATGGAGGGACCTTAGAAGACTCTTCACAAGGTGTTATGTGGCAAGAATTGATTCAAAAGTCCTGACCCCTTGGGCTGTCCATTCAGAGTCTGGGAATTCCTTGGTGTAGTATCCTGAGGTCACATTTGGTGGGTCAGGTCAGATTAGAGGTGTGGACTAGATGTTTTCTAAGTCTCCTTCAGTCTGCGTGGAAGGGCGTTAGGTCTCAGAGGATGGAGAACACATGATCAAGGACAGCCAGAGATGTCTGCTGCTCCAGGATTGTGGAGTACTTCAAGTTAAGTGAATTAAAATGTAAATAAGATTTATTTGGGTGGGCAGAGGGGCAATATTTAAATGAGTAACAGTTCAAATTGTAACATAGTAGTTATAAGCTAAAATTAGCTGTTGAGTACTAGCACAGTTATTTCAGGAGGATGGGCAGAGTATTCTGTTAAAAGCAAATAAGATTTATTTGTTGGGGGGAAAGGAAAGAGGAAGATGCATGTCCAGTTGACCCAACAGTTTAAATTATACTTAAGGCCTTTGAACATATTAGTTATATGCTAATCCTTACATACTAATTATTAATTAAATTTGTTTGTAAAGCAACCTCAATGAAAACTTTCTCTTGAAACATTTTTGTAGGAGGTAGTCAAAATTATGTGCAAAAGGTCTTTTCTTTAAAATATTCTATAATTTAAAATTTTCACTAAATGATCTTAATGATTCTTATTTAATATATGTAGATCAGAGTTCTGATGCTATTGGAAAACTTTACAGTATATTAATAAAGTAAGCAATCAATAATTATTTGTTAATAATGAGAACAGCTAGACACAAGTACATATGCAGTCACCTGTGTAATACTATCATCATGGCATGTCAGCCCAAAAGAGCTCCTTAGCCGATCTAGCCCAACACCTTCAACTTCAGATGAGAGCCCTGTGGCCTGGAGAGTTTTCTGTCTCTTCTTGAACCTCACCACAGTAGCTCTCAAAGCATGGACCCTGCCTGGACCAACAGCATCAGCTTTTTTATGGAAATGCAGATTCTCAGGCCCCACCACAAACCTTCTGAGTCAGGAGCTTTGGGGATGGGCCCAACAATATGGGCTTAACAAGCCCTCTAGGTGATTCTGATCCATGCCAGTGATTGAGAACTGCTCCCCCACACTTCAGCTTTCAAATATCTTGGGGCAATAACTTCTTTTAGATCACTCACAGCCACATAGAGAATTACTTCCTGTTTTATGTCTAAATTTATCTCCCTAACGCTTTGAAGGGCGTGGCACACAGACTTCACAGAGCAGAGACACTTTTCTTACCTCTTTTATGGGTAAAAGTGCAGGCTGGATCTCAGCAGAAGGGAAACCAGCCCGAGGAGGGAGATGAAGACAGAGCTGGCAAACGCTGATCTTCGCCCGCTCCCCGCTACCATTACTTGATAATTTGATAATCCAAGACCCACTCTAAAGTGGACCATGGCACAGTTTTTAAGACATATTCCACTGAACCAAGGAAGCACAGAGTGGGGAGAGAACCTTAGCCGCTGTGAATACAGACTGTAGGAATCTCCAATGCTGGTTAACGTTGTTCCAGATACTGTGTGACCAGAGCAACATGGAATAGAGAGGGGTCTAGCCCTCCGAGAGCTGAGCACTGACAAGCTGAAAGAGGCTTCAGATGACTGGCTGTGCTTCAGAGCAGAATTCTACTGCTCCCCACCCACTCCTGCCAACCCTGTGTAGCAGAGAAATCTGGAAATGCAGGAAGCCAGGGGAGCCACGCAGGGGGGCTGACTGTGTTTCTGAGGCCTTCCCAGTGCTGTTTGGAAGGACTGTGCAGTGGATGGGCACCATTTTATCTGCCTAGAGTAGCACTGTCTTTTCAGAAATACTGCTTCTCGATGTGTGTTTCAGTGGGAACCCCCAGTTTCTTACTGATCTGCTTCTTTAACTCAGCGATAGGCTGGAAGTAGGCATGTTCCCCAAGCTTGGCCAGTCCTGGGGGTTTGTCTTCAACCAGATGAAGAGCGTTGGTCTGAGGCTACCTCAGGCGGCAAACCTATGAGATATGAGCTGTTTGGTGGCCATGTCCCCACTGGTTGTGTGGAAGAAACCAGTCTGTGGTGGGAGAAAGTCACTCTTGCACTGAGAGACGCAGAGATGAGAGATGGAGAAAAGGTTGGGGGTGTTCCAGTCCCCAGCTGTGGTCATCCCTGAGGCTCACATCCATCTTTCCTGTAGCCCAGTTAGCTGAGCCAACAAATTCCCCTTTTTGCTATAAGGGAGGGGAAAAAATTTTCCTCTACTCTTGTAGGTTAAGCACCTGGGCCCTGCAAATTACACTGACAAAAGGCAGATTAACAGCAGAAAAGGTTTATTTCCTATGCATGTGGGAACTTCAAAGGAAGTGGCTGGCTTCTTAAATGGTTAGAATGAAAGGATTATATACCTAATTTAATAGAAGAAAGGGAGGGGGTAGGAGAAAAGACTTCTTATGGGAAAGACAAATAGATTTCGTTAGGATAGCAAATGGGGTTTTAAGAGAACAGATGGGAGCATGGCTGGTGCGGCTTAATGGTTGAGCATTGACCCATGAAACAGGAGGTCACTGGTTCGATTCCTGATCAGGGCACAAGCCCAAGTTTCGGGCTCAATCCCCAGTAGGGGGCATGAAGGAGGCAGCTGATCAATGATGTTTCTCTCTCATCCATGTTTCTATCTCTGTCTCTCTCCCTTCCTCTCTAAAAATCAATAAAAACATATTTTTTAAAAGAGAGAACACAAAGGAGATAAGAACATTTGTGATGATGTTTGTCTACACAGGTACGAGTGGTCTTCAATCTTCTTCAGAGTTATAACACTCCCCCGGAGAAGGGATTTGGGGCAGGTTTTATTTGCGTTCTCTCTCTCCTGGGAGTAGATCCACCCTGAAGGGGAATTTATGGCTGCTGTATTTCCCAGAAGTTACTGCTTTTAGTCAGATTATGGAAGCTCCCAGAAGGCTCCCCAAACCCCTTGTCTGTTGAATCTCAAGTGTCTTCAACTTAAAATGATCATTTGCCAAAGTGACACATTTGGGGGTGGCATATTCTGATCTCCTTCATTGCCTAAGCCAGTTTGTTCCTCTAGGTACTGGGGAACAAATATCTTTCTGTACATGCTTTAACTGGCAAAACACCCAGTAGGTTTTTAAAAAAATAATAATTATTTTCCAGGTGGATAAATAATCAATTCATACTAATTTTTTAGAGTTCATTTTTAAAAAGCAGTTTTAGGTTTATAACAAGATAGGGAGGAAGATATGTATATTTCCCATATACCCCTTGTCCATACACATAACACATATAGCTCCCCCCATTATTAACGTCACTCACCAGAATGATACACTTGTTACGACTGATGAACCTACATTGCCACGTCATAATCACTGAAAGTCCATAATTAACCTTAAAACTCACTCTTAGTGTTGTACATTTTATGGGTTTAGACAAACCTATAATGGTGTGTATCCATCGTAATATCATACACAGTATTTTCACTGCCCTAAAAATCCTCCCTGCTCCACCTATTCATCCCTTCCCCCATCCCTGGCAACCACTGGTCTTTTCTGTCTCCATAGTTTTGCCTTTTCCAGAATGTCATATAGTTGGAATCATACAGTATGTGGCCTTTTCAGATTGGCTTCTTTCACTTAGTAATATGCATTTAAGATTCCTCCAGGTCTTTTCATGGCTTGATAGCTCATTTCTTTTTAGCACTGAATGATATTCCACTGTCTGGATGTACTAGTTTATTTGTCTGCTCACCTGCTGAAGGACATCTTGGTTCCTTCCAAGTTTTGGCAATTGTGACTAAAGCTGCTATAACATCTGTGTGCAGGTTTTTGTGTGGACATAACTTTTCAATTCCTTTGGCTAAATATCAAGGAATATGATTGCTGGATCATATGGTAAGAGTATGTTTAGTTTTGCAAGAAACTGCCAAACTGTTTCCCAAAGTGCCTGTACCATTTTGCATTCATACCAGCAATGAATGAGAGTCCTGCTGCTCCACAACCAGGCCAACATCTGGTGTTGTCAGTATCCTGAATTTTCGCCATTCTAATAGGTGTGCAGTGGTTATTATTGTTATTTTTTAGTATATCACCTGCTTTTAAACCCTGCATTTAAGTATCCTTGCACCTCCATAGAATGTGATGGCTATTTCAGGTGCCTCAACTAAAAATTTCTTTTTAACATCCTGTTACATTTATCCTTTAACTTGTCCTTTCCCCAAGGTCATTGACATCCACAAACTTGCAGATTTCCAAGCTCACGCATCTTCATCATATGCAATATCATCTTAGCAATGACTTGGAAGGGCGATTACCTGCTCCCTTGGGAAGCATTTCCCTTCATTCGTACCCTTCATTTTACTATCATTGAGCCAACACCCAAACCTTTGCACATTCTTTAATCACATGATGACCGTGTTAAAAAAAAAAATCACTTTTGCTCAGCCAGGCGTGGCTCAGTGGTTGAGCGTTGACCTAGGATCCAGGTGATCGGGGTTCGATTCCTGGCCAGGGCACATACCTGTGTTGTGGGCTAGACAGCCGATCAATGACTCTCTCATCATTGATGTTTCTATCTCTCTCTCTCCCCCTCCTTTCCTCTCTCTGAAGTCAATAAAGATATATTTAAAAAATAAATAAAATAAATCACTTTTGTGTGGAATTTTGCCAAAGAATTTTATAACTATAATTTAAATGCACTTATTTGCACAATGTTAATCAACTATGCTTTCCTTCTTGTGGATACTATGTTACTGTTCACTCTATAGATTGTTCATTCATTTAGATGTCCCTACATGTTATGACAGACCCCACTAAGGGTGTCTGTCCTCTGGAACAAATTTATTTTATTAAAAAAAATCTTTATTAAAAAAAATTAAAAAAAATCTTTATTGATTTCAAAGAGAGGAAGGAAGAGGAAGAGAGAGAGATAGAAACACTAGTGATAGGCTGCCTCCTGCACACCCTTGATTGGGGATCGAGCCGGCAACCCGGGCATGTGCCCTGATCGAGAATCGAACCGTGGTCTTCTGGATCCTAGGTTGATGCTCAACCGCTGAGCCACGCCCGGCCAGGCCAAATTTATTTTATTATTATTTTTTCTGCATGGGAGTAGTATTGGCAGCTTGATTGTCTTTAGCTCAGTGGTCATTTGTAACATCACTTTCACCAACAGTAACTCAATTTCACCCCCCCAGCTATTGTCAGAGCTCTTCAAAGGATGCTACCTAATTCTGGTGACTTAATATTCAGGACATTTAGAAAGTGAGTTTTAAATAGCTTCGATTTAATGGGATAACTTAGACTTATTTGCTTTAAAAGACACTTGGGAACAGGAGTATCCTTAAAAATGGAGGAGAGAAAGACTAAGGCAGAGAAAGCTTAAATGCCCCAATGGTTTCAAATGTGCCAAATATGAGGGCACACTTACCCTGCGTTTATCTGGCATGGAATGAAATAACATGGGCTCTAAATTTGACTGTAAACTTTTGGTTTCACCTTGTTATATTTCCTCCCTTTGTGGTTAGCTACTTGGGAGGGGATTTCCAGAGATGCAAGTTATATCATTTGTTTCCCAAAATATTTTGCATTGTTTTGGGTAAGAGAGTATATTGCCTGCTCTGTAATGCCTATGGCTCAGGGAGCTAATACGACTTATAACCATGATCACATGGTCATAATTGATCTCAATGGTGAGGAGGGTGTCTCTATCATGACACATTCTTTTGTAAGAAAACTTTAAAAAAATACTTTTTTAATTTGGACAAATATATGTAACATAAAATTTGCCTTTTTAACCATTTTAAGTGTTCAGTTCAGGGACTTCAGGTTCTCAATGTTGTCTAATCACCACCACTATCTATTCCCAGAACTTTCCCATCACCCCAAACAGAAACTCTGTAGCCATCAAATAATAATTCCCCACTCCCCCCCCCCCCCAGCCCCAGGTAACTACTCTTCTACTTTCTGTTTCTATGAATTTGTGTGTTCTAGGTACCTTATATAAGTGGAATCATAGAGTATTTGTCCTTTCGTGACTGGCTTATTTCACTTAGCATAATGCTTTCTAGGTCCATGTTATAGTACGTGTCAGAATTTCCTTCTGGTTTTTTTGGGGGGTATGTGTGTTATTTTCTAAAATTTATTTTTATTTTTTGCTTAATCCCTTCACCTTTTCCACCCAGTCCCGCAACCCCTTCCCCTCTGACAGCTATCAGCCTGCTCTGTATCTATGAGTCTGTCTCTATTTTGTTTGTTAGTTTATTTTATTCATTAGATTCCACATATGAGAGAAATAATATGGTACTTGTCTTTCTTTCTCTGACTGGCTTATTTCACATAGCATAATGTTCTCCAACTCCATCCATGCTGTTGCAAAGGGTAAGATTTCTTTCGTTTTTGAGGCTGAATAATATTCCATTGTATGCATATAGCATATATTGTTTATCCATTCACCTGGTGATGGACATTTGGGCTGTTTCCACCTTTAAGCTTTTGTGAACAATGCTGCTGTGAACAGTGGTATTCAAGAATCTCTTTGAGTTCCCACTTTCGATTCTTTTGGGTATGCACCCAGGAGTAAATCTCATGGTAATTCTATTTCAGGAACTTTTTGAGGAACTGAAGAAAGGAAAACTGAGATGTAATATTCTTTCTTTCACTAACCACAAGTTGGCTGTGCAGGCCCCAAACGCAGTGTGACAGAATGTGTTAGAATACACTATTGCCATTTAGAACCATGAGGTTTGAGGTCATGGGTACATCCTCACAGCCTATGAAGTGCTTTAGAAGCTGGTTTGGTCTTCCTGACACAGGGCATGGTGGGCGAAGTAATTCACTTTGGGAAACCTTGTCTGAACCCATGGTATCTCTTTATGGAAGAGCTCCAAGACTCTTCCTAGGAGGACGCTGATTTCTAGGGCAACTCCCAAAGTAACCCTGCATCCTTGGATTGAACCAGATTGGAGCCTTTACAGAACTGGACTAAATCCCAGGGTTGCTCCAGGCAAGACTAGAAAACCACCCTCTCTTTCTAAACTGACAAGTCACGTTTCTCACCAAGCCCTGCAATTTTTATTCCTCCATACCACTTGGTCCTATTTCCTTTCTGTTTCTACTGTGGCCAGCCTAGCCCAAGTTACCCTCATTTCCGTTTCTCACTGGGCCTGCCTCATGCACATTTATTCTTCGCATGGCAGCCGGAATGACCTTTCTCAAATCCAGATCTGATTGTGTTGCCAACAGGATTTTGCTGGAGAGAGACCAGACAAGATGATTATAAAGTTGGGAAAAGTAAACAGGTAACAACCAACAAGTTCTTGAAAAACAAGGGTAATGAGACCAACCTTGTCAAAATACAATTTAAAAGCCATTAGTGCTAACGTGGTTGTACATCAGCACACCGGCAGATCAGTGGAAAAGAATGCAGAACTATAAGAGACCCCAAACAGGGGAGGTCTTAGGTTCTAATGATGGTGGCATTTTGAGTCAGTGGGGACGTTTTGATTTTGAATAATTGGTTATTGAGACAAATGGGGAAAAATGATTGTTTCCTTAACTTGTGTGTCACACCAAAACAAGTTCCAACTGTAGCAAAGATTTAGATAATATTTAGACAAAGAAGAGAATTCAGGTTAATGTCTTCATAGTAAGGGCTTTCTGAAAATGAAAATTCTCGGGAGACTTAAAAGAAAATATTGGTAAATTTATCTATATATAAATTTAGATTTCCCTCATGGCAAAATATCATAACGTTAAAATGCAAGTGACAAACTGGTAACTATATTAAGGACAAAGGGTATTATTCTTAAATGTAAAGTACTCTTACAAGTCAATAAAAAAAGACTATCAATAAAAACATGAACAGGCATTTCACAGACAAAAACCATTCAAATTGTTTTGAATGTATGGAAAGGTACTTGACCTCTTTTTAAATAACAGAAATGCAGTTAAGTAATAGTGATTCCACCTATTTAATTGGTCCCTTGCAAGATGAAAATGCAAGGCCTCTTGTTGAGAAATTAATAATTTCATGGTAGCAACAGCAGAACATTAAATCAAGCATGGGGCTCTTGCAAGCAAGGAGCCCTCTGTGACCTCACAGGTTATAGGCCCATGAGGCCATCCCTGCCAGCTACCCTCTAACTAAATTCTAGCCATGCCAAACGACTTTTGCAGTTCCCCGAAACATGCCCACCTCTTCACACATCACTTTGCAGAATCTGTTACTTCTATCAGTTGTTGTTCTGAAGATCTTGCATCATCCTTCCCAAAACTCTTACTCACCCTTCAAAACCCCCCTCAGATGTCACTGCCAGGATGCATCCTTTGCCCTACTCCCCCTCCCTTCCCTCTGAGAGCCCTTCCTCTATATTCCCTTGGCTACCTGCGCACACCTATGTGAGGGCAGAGAAGTTTTGTCTTCTGCTTGTCTCTGTGCCCAGCCACTACCAAGGTGTGAATTTCTAGCAATGACTGGGCACATCCCATATAACAAGCACTGTGTTAGGAACATCCCATAAGTAACTCATTTACCCTCATTTTAACCCAAGGAGGGAGCTGTAATTATTTTCATTTACCAAAGGAGGTCAGGGAGCTAAAACGTGTCCAGGGTCACACACCTAAGGACAGATGTACTATTTTCTTGTAGGGGAAAAGTTACAATGGGGAAATCCACAGTGCTTAGAATTTGAGACAGTTTATTTGCTGTGAAAGGGGCTGGCCAAACAATGGGCAATCAGGCATTGTGGTATAAGTAATATTTCATCAGCAGTATAAATGATTCTCTCATCCTCAGGAATTAATTCGTTTTAATGGTGCAATTTTCAGAATGTAGCAAAATTATTCCACTCCCCACCCCCACCAGGTCTTTGACTAGGTTTGAATCTTGGCTTGTCTGAATCTGCAACATGGGTAAAATAAGGAAGTTGAATTGCTTGCTTGTGAAGGACCCTTGTAGTTCTTGTTCTAGAAAAGAGGGATCCTCTGCTCCTTTTAGACTGGAAATGGAAATGGAGTAGAAAGAAAATCCCAGCTGTGTCTTGGATGAGTCTAGGCCAGCAATTTTCAACTATGTGCTGCAAGAATTTTTAAAACATGCACTACCTGATAATCTAGTCAAGGGCACGGGCCTCTTTTCCCTTAGATTGTCAAATAAAAAATGACAACAGCCAGCACAACAATAGCTGTCTGGTGTGAATGAATCAAGATTATACCTAATTTTTGTCAGATCAGCAAAAAGTATGTTTCTTGGTGTGCCGCAGAATTTTAGTAGTTTATGTGTGCCATGAGATGAAAACGGTTGAAAATCGCTGGTCTAGACAGATGTATCTACACAAGGCGGATCCACAGAAGGGTCAATAGTAGGTGTGGTGTTGTGCCATCCTGGGCAGGAGTCACAAAGAAATGAAAAGACAGGCCTCAAGCCTGATACATGGGCTGAGAAAACTGTAGAGACCGAGTAGTCAGAGGCAGCAAGAAAGTGTAGTTGGCTGAGCTGCCTCCCCCCTTGGCCAGAGTGGGTTCCAGGGAGGAGGCGAGCGCAGCCGTGCGTGGTCTTCCCGCTCAGTCTTCTCTGAAAAACTCCCACCATCACCACCGCTGATCTCAAGAATTCAGGGAACTCACAGTGCCACAGCAAATGAGTGACATGTGCATTCAGAGAAGGGAGGTGCAGGAATGCTGGCTAGCAGCTGCCGGGAGGAGGGAGCCCCTTAAGTTGAGCCATGAAGGAAGAGGGACAGGTGTCAGCAAAGACACAACAGGAGAGATCAATAGAAAGTGCTAGGGGGAAACGAAGAGATGGGCCTGATGGGGAGACAGAGTGCCCATGAGGAGACAGAGTGCCTGGTGGGGTGACAGAGTGCCTGGTGGGGTGACAGAGTGCCTCGTGGGGAGACAGAGTGCCTCGTGGGGAGACAGAGTGCCTATGGGGAGACAGAGTGCCTATGGGGAGACAGAGTGCCTATGGGGAGACAGAGTGCCTCGTGGGGAGACAGAGTGCCTGGTGGGGAGACAGAGTGCCTCGTGGGGAGACAGAGTGCCTGGTGGGGAGACAGAGTGCCTGGTGGGGAGACAGAGTGCCTCGTGGGGAGACAGAGTGCCTCGTGGGGTGACAGAGTGCCTATGGGGAGACAGAGTGCCTGGTGGGGAGACAGAGTGCCTGGTGGGGAGACAGAGTGCCTGGTGGGGAGACAGAGTGCCTGGTGGGGAGACAGAGTGCCTCGTGGGGAGACAGAGTGCCTCGTGGGGAGACAGCGTGCCTGGTGGGGAGACAGAGTGCCTGGTGGGGAGACAGAGTGCCTGGTGGGGAGACAGAGTGCCTGGTGGGGAGACAGAGTGCCTGGTGGGGAGACAGAGTGCCTCGTGGGGAGACAGAGTGCCTCGTGGGGAGACAGAGTGCCTATGGGGAGACAGAGTGCCTGGTGGGGAGACAGAGTGCCTGGTGGGGAGACAGAGTGCCTGGTGGGGAGACAGCGTGCCTGGTGGGGAGACAGCGTGCCTGGTGGGGAGACAGCGTGCCTGTGGGGAGACAGAGTGCCTGTGGGGAGACAGAGTGCCTGGTGGGGAGACAGAGTGCCTGGTGGGGAGACAGAGTGCCTGGTGGGGTGACAGAGTGCCTGGTGGGGAGACAGAGTGCCTTTGGGGAGACAGAGTGCCTGGTGGGGGGACAGAGTGCCTGGTGGGGGACAGAGTGCCTATGGGGAGTTCATTGGAAGCATTTCTACCTGCGGGTCAAGGTATTATGTCCTGGGCATGAGCTCTCGGGTGGTCCAGCTTAATGCTAGTATAACATATATCCTTTCTGAGAATTCTCTAAAGTGCTCGTGACATATGCCACTGACACTCTTGGTCATTGATTAAACTCTGATCCAGTCATGTTACCAGTCAACTGAGGTGAGGGTCCGGCTGAAACAGATAAGAAAATTAAGGAACCTGGGCAGGATGAGAGCACAGTGACCAAGAAACGAGGTCTACATTTTCCTCTGCATTTACTACTGGGTTGGCTTTCATCACAGGACAGTAGAAGACCTGGGAGTATCAGGCTGAGATGTTTCTGTTTTATTCCATTAATGATGGGGAATCACAGAAGATTTATAAGCAAGGGAGATATGAAAAACAATAGTGTTTCTAGAAGATTGGTCTGATGGCAGGCAGCCTCAGTTGATGGTGGCCGTGTCGCTGGGAAGTGGTGGTGATGGTGTCGGACCTGGAAAGAAGAGGTCAGTAGGCTGTGGCTTAGGTTCCATCGCTGGGGCGTGAGGGGAGTGGGGCAGAAAAAATGGACTCATAAATGAACACTCATCCAGTGAGTGAATGTGGACAAGTGTCTGTGGAACAGCGCAAATGTTAACGGGTTATTATATTGTTACTATCACATGTAGCCACATTTGTAGGTCTGGATGATAGTTCTCCACCTGGAATAAAGTTCTGCTTTTGTCCTCAGGAAGACAGGTTTGGACAACATCTGAGGAACAGGAACATGAACTACAAAGAGAAAGAAGGGCCATGTCCTAAGAGTGTAGTCAGAAGCCCTCTCGGGGGCAGCAAGGATGGGAGTTTGCTGGGCTGGCAAATCTGAGTTCAGAACTTAGCCACATGACTCTTTTATGCCAAAAAAGGGACCTAAGGGCATGAAGCTTGGACAGGACTTCAGAATTCAAACAAAGAAGAGAGGGTAGCTGGGGGCTGACTGTGCTTCAGAAAGCTGCGTTAGTTTTGTTCCAGCAAGGAACTTACACTTTTCCTGATAATTTATCAAGTAGGAAGAATCGATTGGTCTCTTAATTGACCAAGGAACTATAAAAATAAATGGTAGGAAAAAGAAACATAGTATTTTGCCAAAAATCCTGATTTAAGATCACGTAACCTTAACGTGCTTTTAAAATTAATGCTATCAATGCAGAATCTTGGGCATTAAAGTCTTAGCAGCAGGCGACACATGGTAAGAGTGCAGGAGCCCTGCATCCTGACCTTTGCAGAGCCCCCCTGCCGCCTTTACATTTGTCGGAGGACGGGCTCATATGCTATCTTGTTACATAAGGGAGCAGCATAATAACACCGTCAAAGGAGCAAGTGTCACACGAGGTGGCTGGTGATAATTCTGTCTTAGACTTTTGGCTCTCTGGGCATCTGTCACGAGGAATATCATGTTCAGGAGGATTTCTTTACTAGGCCACAAGGGAATTGAAATCTGAAGTAATCATTCAGTCACAGGTTTACCAAGTAGGTCTTATCCTTTTTAAGGTGACTTAAGATGAAGATCAGATAAAAGGCATCCAAATCTCAGAGGAAGAAGTAAAATTATCTCTGTTTGCAGATGACATGATCTTATATATAGAAAGCCCTAAACACCACACACACACACACACACACACACACACACCATACACACAAACTGTCAGAACTAATAAAGTTGCAGGATACAAAATCAGCATACAAAATTGACTTTCTATATACCAACAGTGAACTATCCAAATGGAAATTCAGAAAACAATCTCATTTACAATAGCACCAAAGAGAATAAAATACTTAGGAATAAACTTAACCAAGGAGGTGAAAGAGTTGTCCACTGAAAGATATAAAACACTGGGGAAATAAATTAAAGCCGACACAAATACATGGAAAGACATCCTGTGTTCATGGATTAGAATTAATATTGTTAAAATGTCCATACTACCCATAGCAATCCACAAAGTCAATGCAATTCCTACAACAATCCTGAAGACATTTTTTTACAGAAGCAGAAAAACAATCCTAAAATTCATATGGAACCACAAAAGGCCTCAAATAGCCAAAGCAATCTTGAGAAAGAAGAGCAAAATTGGAGGCACAACACTTTCTGATTTCAAAGTTGTAGTAATAAAAAACAATATGGTATTGGCATAAAAACAGACACAGAGAACAGAATAGAGAGCCCCAGTGGCACAGACTAGAGAGCCCAGAAAGAAACCCACCCATGTGGTCAACTAATCTTTGACAAGGGTGCCAAGAACATGCAATGGAGAAAGGATAGTCTCTTCAATAAATGGTGTTAGGAAAACTGTATATCCACATGCAAAAGAATGAAATCCACCTGCCTAACATACCCTTATCTTTCACCATACACAAAAAGTAACTCGAAATGGATTAAATTTTAACATAAGATCTGAAACTGTAAAGCTCCTAGAAGAAAAAATAGGGGAAAAGCTTCTTGACATTGATCTCAGCAGCGATTTCTTGGATGCGACACCAAAAGCACAGGCAACAGAAGCAAAAATACACAAGTGAGACCACATGAAACTAAAAAGCTTCTGCACAGCAAAGGAAACAACAGAGTAAAAAGGCAGCCTATGGAAGGAGGGAATATTTGCAAACCATATATCTGACCAGAGGTTAACTTCCAAAATATATAAGGAACTCCTAAAACTCAATAGCAAAAAAACCAAGCCGGTTAAAAAATAGACAAGGGGTTTGAGTAGACATTTCTCCAAAGAAGATAGAGAAATGGCCAACAGGTACATAAAAAGATGCTCAACATTGCTTATCATCAGGGAAATGCAAATCAAAACCTCAGCGAGATATCACTTCACACCTCTTAGGATTGCTGTTCTCAATAAAACAAAAGATAACAAGTGTTGGCAAAGTTGTGGAGAAATTGGAACCCTTGTACACTGTTGGTGGGGATGTAAAGTGGTGCCACCACTATGGAAAACATTAGGAAGGTTCTTCAATAAATTAAAAATAGAACTACCATTTGATCCAGCAATCCCACATCTGGATATGTATCCAAAATAATTTAAATCACATTTTCTCTTATGTCTTCCTCTAGAAATTTTTCATCGTAGCATTTATCATTGGGTCTCTCATCAATTTTGAGTTAATTTTTGTGTATTGGTATGAGGTGTCAAAGTTCAGGGGTTTTTTGCATATGGATATACAATTGTCCCTCAAGTCAAGTTGTAAACTTATTGAAAAGTAATCCTTTCCTTTGTTGAATTATGTTGGTACTGTTGTCAAAAATTAATTGACATATCTCAATAAAATACAGACATAAATGTAAGGGTTTACTTCTGGGTTCTCAATTCTGATGCATTTATACAGACTATCCCAGTAGGTGATAGTGTGCCAGTGTCTCACTGTCTTGACTATTGTGGCTTTTTATGAAGTTTTAAAATCAGGTAATATAAGTCTTTCAACTTTGTTGTCCTTTTTCAAAATTGTTCTGGCTCTTCTAATTTCATTGCATTTCCATATGAATTGTAGGATCAACTTACTAATTTTTCCAAAAACTCTGCTGGGACTATGATAGGGATTGTGTTGCATATATAGATCAATTTGGGGATAATTGCCACTTAACAATATTGAGTCTTTCTACCCATAATCATGGAATGTCTCTCCATTTATTTAATTTTCTTTAATTTTTAAATTGTGGTAAAAAATTAACGTAAAATTGCCATGTTAACTATTCTTAAGTGTGTATTCTTTAGTGTTAAGTATATTCACATCGTTGTGAACAGGTCTCCAGAACTCTTTCATCTGGCAAAACTGAAACTCTGTACCTATGAAACAACAACTCCCCCTTCTCCCCTCGAGAGAATTTTAATTAAATAAAAATTCATAATTTCTGTATCTCAAAATTTCACAAGTAAAAGGGCAAATCACAAATTGGAAGATAGAACTTATTTGCAGCCAATTTTATATGAAATACTTTTATGTATACAAAAGGAAAACACTTAAATAGCAAAATTGACCCCTCAAAACTGAAAAGACAATTCATAAAAGCAAAAGGGCCAATGAACTTATAAAATAATATTTAACCTCATTAGTAATCAAAGAAATGTGCATTAAAATACCAGTTTTGCTTCTCAGGTTGGCATAAGCATTTTCAGTGATAGGGCTCCGCTCAGTGCCAAGTCACTCTCAGTGTGGTGGGCGGGCTCATACCTGCTGGTGGACACGCAACGCAGTACAGCTGCTAGAGTTTTGTTTGGCAATATAATTCAAAACCTTAAAATATGCATAACCTTTCACACACTAATGTCACTTTTAACATCCTGTCCTTGGACAAGAGCAATGTGCCCAAAGATTTATTTACAAGACTGCTTTTCACATCATTATTTATAAGAACAAAATTTATAAGCAATCAAAATAGCTAACAGTAGAACACCAACCACATAAAGTATAGTGCAGCCAAATGACAGGACAGTATGGAGACTTTCTCGCAGAATTCTTAATGAGAGAGAGGCTCATTAAATGGGGAATAAAATCAAAAACAGAAAAGAAAACTGTGTATGGGCATGCACAAAGGGAAAATAGAAGGAAATATATCAAAATGGAGGTCAGCTGTGGGTGGTGGGAGATCTGAAATTTTCAAAATCAAAATGTTAAACAATTTCAATAATGAATATGTAATTTTCAGTAATAATTGTGCGTGCATTGCTTTTTTAAAAAAATTATTTTTATTGATTTCAGAGCGAGGAAGGGAGAGGGAGAGAGAGATAGAAACATCAATGATGAAAAAGAATAGTTGATCGGCTGCCTCCTGCACGCCCCCAACCAGGGATCAGGCCTGAAACCCCGGCATGTGCCCTGACTGGGAATCGAACTGCAGTCTCCTGGATCCTAGGTCCATTCTCAACTGCTGAGCCACGCCTGGCCGGGCAGTGTGCATTGCTTTTATAATCAGAAGAAAAGCCTTAAAAAGGAAACTTATAAAACACTTAATCTATAGAATATATGCAAATCTTCTAAAAAATTTAAATATCCATACACTGTTCAATTAGTTAATCTGATTTAGTATTTGTGAAATTGGGCCTACGGTTCAACATCACACTTGTGAAAATAGGAATTTTGCTTCTGTTCTGAAAGTTGTAATACTGGTTTTTATGGAATTTTTTGTTTTGTTTTCATGAAAATGAATAAACTGTGAGAATTTTATTATGGAAGTTTGGATTTTTTCCCCAGGTACCTAGACTGTCTTATGTAGTTGAGTTGAATCTTAACCTGGTTTTGACCCTTGTAGTTTTAGGGAGCTGAAACATGGCACTTTAGGAACGTGAGGGATTAAATACTTTTGTACCGTGTGGTGTGAACCTAAATGCCATTTATAGTTTTGATTCTCTGAGTGAAAATGAAACCCAAATCCAAACAATATTCTTATGTTTGGAAAAGCTCCTCTGATAAAATTGAAAATTTAATTGTTATTTTGCAAATATTTTAAAGCTTCATGTTCTCATGAAGAATTTTATAGAAACCTGTTACCTGGGATGAAAAGCACCGTGAAACAACAGTCTTATTTACAGTAATATTTTTTCACCACTGTACTTGAGGCCCAAAAATGCCTGTTGAGTCGACCTACCTGAGAGACTGGCAGCCTTTTAAAATACAGGGAACTGAATGGAGGTTGCAGATTGCCTAATTTGGGTCACATCCACTGAGAAAGGTACCACACATAGTGCAAAAAACATGAGAACCCCAGGACGCTGCATGGGGATGCATTGATGAGAGAGGGAGAGGGAGTTGATGCTGGGGGACCCTCCTGAAACGTTGACTGCCCCATGAAGCAGGAGAGACCTGCCCAGTTCCAGCTTGGCCCAAGGACCCTGGCAGAAAATCTGATCTGACTCGACATGTGATTGGTACCAAGCCTCAGCCAAGAATGTGCTCTCCTGGGAAGGGCATTTATCACTCGTACCATTAAACACAAACGTCCGAGGACTTTCTGTGCCAGGGGGAATAAAATGAGCAGATAAACTCTTCACGTACTGAACTAGGCCCGAGTTTTGGGAGCAAAGAACAGATTAAGAACCTAATGAACCCACTTTAAACATTCAGATTCGTTGGGAACTGATTTAGATGCCAGTCCTCTAAATGTGAATGGGGCAGCACCCATTCACTCGAGAGGTCAAGAAAATAAAAGTCGGAAGGGCCTTTCTAGAGAAGTGATTAAAAAACATCTGATACAAACATATATTTCCAACTGTTCACTAATGATAGTTTCAGAAAAAGAAACTGCTTAAACATTTTTTCTTATGTTCCATACTACTTGCTGGGAATAATACTAAACATTTTTAGGTCTTTACATTTAATCGCAAACTTGTGTATGTTTTAGTGCTACTAGAGGGGCACAGATACATGCCTCCTTTCTCTCTTCAATCTCCTCCCTCCTCTCCTCTCCTTTAAATAACCACAGAAAATTCAGAACAGCATCCTGGCCTAACTGAGCTTAATCCCAAGGTCTTTGTTTCTGATTCCCTTCCATTCCTGCTCCCCTAAACCCAAGATTAAAACAGAAATTCTATGGCTGATGGCTAATGAGATGAATCCCAAAAGAAATACAGGCAAGTATACATATCCCCTTTCCTTAACTTTGTTTTACAAGGAGATGTATGCTAGGAGTTGAGGGAGTTTGTTTTTCAAATTGTGCAGAACAAAATATAGTTTCATAATGAGTGTCAACTTTTCTATTCAGGAACTCCCAGGAAACTCTCCGTTCGAGAGCACGTCACACTTATCACTGCGGTGGGACGTTGGTTCCCTTTCGCCTTTCCTGTATCCTGCTGCTGTTCCATGATACAGGGCGTCCCGAAAAATGTACGCACACAATGTCTGTAGGTTCTGTTACATTTTGAGAATGAACTGTGTTTTAATAAACACTGCCTTTATAATTATTCAAAGCATGTATTCACTTTTGGGGGACACCCTATGTTTGTTTATTTTATCATCTCACCTTCCTCCTCTCTTCACTCTCAGTGTAAAGTTATCTTCTCTTATCTGGAGAGACCCTCTGAAGAGGCTCCAGCTTTAAATAAAACCAACTGCTACCCACGGTCCCCAAGGTTTGGTCATTTCTGCATTCTGTCACATTTCACAGGTGTGCTGCCAGAGACAGTCATTATTTTAGAGTCTCACAGCTTTCACTATCTTTCTTCTCATGTGAAGGTAAAATTGAAAAACAGATCGTTCCAACCATACACTTCTTGATACTAAGTTTTTGATGATTTTTTTTTGTCTTGTGAAAAATTTTCTTCCATCACGGTAGAGTGATGCATGCCTACACTGTGCTGTGTAAAAAGTGTGCTTTTGAGGATCAAAGCGCCCAGGACCGACTGAATATTTACAGCTGTGTCCCTTTCAAAGTCACCCACTCCGAGCTGCTAATTTTAGCCCTCTCCCCGAGGATCATAAGAGGTTTCTTTCTAAGCTGTTCCTTTCCAGGTGTGGTACATTAAAATACTTTTGCAGAGAGGCAAAGTTGTTACAGAATAATACTTCTGGATTTTCTATGCTCTTCCTTGCATTTGGATGAAATTCAGTAAAAGAAATGCCCAACGTTACAAAATCTACTTTGCCAACAGGAGCAATTCCTGACAATCTGAAGGAACAGGTCTCATGGTATTTCTTCTCTGGATTTCTTCTGCTCTTGCTCTATCCCCTTCTTACTACTCTAGTTAAAATAGGAAGAGAGAGAACGTGTGTGTGGTGGAGGGTGGGGGGAGAGGAGGACTGCTGGGGGAGGAGGGGGGAGGAGTGTGGATCCTGCCTTGCTGTGGCTTCTGCTTTTTTCACAGAACTTCAGACAACGACTGTAATACCAGCTCTAAATGAACAACGTATGACTCTTATTTGCACCTCCCCTCCTCCCCCTCCCCGGGTTTCCTATGTGTACTTCAGATGCCTGATACCCTTAATCACGATATCAGGCAGCAAGATTTTGCTTTTCTAAGAGGCCAGCCACAGAATCTGAGGTCCTGCATGGCCTCTGCAGGACGCTGCTCAGCCTCCCGAGACATCAGTGACAGCTCGTCTGGGTTTCATCAGCTCACTGGGGCTGCGTTTCACCAGCCCCCGTGCCAGGGCCTCCCCGGCGTCAACAACAAGTGTCGCACCTACTGCAGGAACAGCCCTCAAGTTTCATCACAGTGATGCTAAAAAATATTCTCCAGCTTCAGCAATGACCTAGTTCATTGGAGGGCAGGGAAAAATGCTCTCCTTCCAGAACTTCCCTGGGCACGGAGTTTTCCCTCTTAGGAAGGTAGGAGCCTTTCTGGAAACAGACCCAACTGTGCTTTGACCTGTTCGTGGAAAAGACCCAGAGCTCTGTAGTTCCTCTGAGTCCCCAGGCCCAGGAACAGGGACACCCAATCAATGCCTCCCACGCAGCCCCGGGAGCCCACAGCCGAGCCAGCTCTCCTATCACGTCTCTGGGACAAAAAGTATTGAAAAGTAAGTATCTACACTTTGGTTTTTACATAAGGAATAGCTGTGCTTTCAATATGTAGTTGTTTATATTTTCTACAATAGGGAACAAAGCAGATTGTGTCCGTATGAAATAGAACAAAACCAAACAAATAAGGGCTGTATGGCATATTTGGGTCTATAGGGTTTTTACGTAGTAGCCAAATGGTCATTTTCAGTTTAGGTCCCTCTTGGGAAATTGTTATGATTTTTAAACGTATGCTTGTTTTGGCTTGGCAATAATTTTAAAAGATTCTTTCATACCGTGGCTATCTGAGCAATGAGAAAAACAAACATATAGGATGGCTCCACGGGGTGGTTTGTGAAGGCTTTGCAGAGTCACACGCGCAACCTAACTCTCTAGGTACCTCAGGCCCCAAATACTTCTGCCTGCAGTAGTTGGGTGTTTTAGTCAAGTTGCTCCTTTCTCTTGGGTTATGGTGATGATTGCAAATCCCCACGTTCTGAGTGGACGCAGCAGGAATCACGTTACTGAAAAGCTTTCGGGCATTTCAAAATGGATGCTGTCAACATTCATCCAGGCATTAAAATAGCTCTTCTTGCCTTTATTTTTAAAAAAATTTTTTTTATTAGGGTAAGAACACAATATGAGATCTATGCTCTTAATGCATTTTTAAGTGTACAGTGCAGTATTGGTAACTAGAGGCATGACGCTGCACTTGAGCTGTTACATAGATTTTTTTTTAAAATTTAAGACGAAAAGTCAGGCAAAAAAAATCCATCGATTAAATGGCACCACGGTCACGTTACATTTTGATGAACACATGAACACACCCAAGCTTTAAAACCACTGATTAAGGGTGTCGGTTACAGACATCTAGCAATCATTTAAAAATAGATAAAAGCCAGAACAGCATTTAGAACTGCTTCTGCTCTAGTGATTTTCCTCCCACAACCTTTCCTTGAGTAAAGGTAGGCTTCCTTTTTAAAGATTAATTAACCAGGAATAGTAAGAGATGTTTTATAACAGCATCACAGCTAAGGGTAAATAGAATGAGATTCTTTGCTGTGGGACTACTGAACTGAAACCGAGGATGTTGTAGGCTACTTTCTGAATCGACAAGTTGACAAGTCCCGCACTAAAAGTCACTAATGGTCAAATCCGGATTTAAAACAAACTAAATGTATTTTAAAGGTTTTCTTTGTTTGTTTTTTTAAATCCTCACCTGAGGATATGTTTAGGGAGAAGAGGAGGGGGGAGAGAGAGAGAGAGAGATGTGAGAGAGAAATATGGATCAGTTGCCTCCCCTGTGCACCTCGACTGGGTATCTAACCCACAACCTGAGGCATGTGCCCTGGGAATTGAACCTGCAACTCTTTGGTGTACAGGATGACACTCCAACCAACTGAGCCACCTGACCAGGATCAAACTAAATGTATTTTGCTCCCAAATTGCATTGCTCTTTTGAAATTCTTGCAAAACATCCAATCACAGTTTGGGGAAGATATTTAGGTACGGTGGAATTCCTATTTTCACCAACTGCAAAGATCACCCCCTCCCCAATTTAATTCATTTTTAACTGCCTCGTGCACACGTACTTGTAGATATCAGCCTATGCAAGGAGGATGCCATCGAGTATCCTAATCTGGGTGGAGATGGGGCGAAGCCCGTGGTGCTAAGGAAGCCGGTGGTGCCCAGGCTCTGGGGTCAGAGTTGGAATCAAATCCTGACCCCAGCACAGTTCTCAGCCTGTCTGAACTCCAGTATTCTCACCGGTAGAAGGAAGACAACATCCACTTTCACAAGGTTGATGGGGGATTAGATGAGTAAACACCCCTAAAGTATCTATCACATTGTAGTTTCCCCAAAGGCTAGTTCTTCTTCTCAGACAATTAAAAACGCTCTCTCTCTCCCCCTAAATTTTCAGAATGCTTTCATAATATAAAGTAATAGAAACTACACATTTTTTACATTAGTGCAATGATTAAACATGAATAACATAGAAAATTAGATTGTTTTGAAGGAAATTCTGTACTTGAAAACAGTGTTTGAGAGCAAAATTTTATAAAAGATTATATTTTAGAATGCATCTACAATAAATAAGAAAAACTATTTTTGTCTGAGAATGGCTGATGATGTATTTATTATTTAAAAAGAGGTATTTTTATCAACATAGTCTGGAAATGCTTTTTAGTACATATCAATATTATCGTTCGCTGCCTGCTGCACGCCCCCTACTGGGGATCGAGCCCGCAACCCGGGCATGTGTCCTCACCGGGAATAGGGCCGTGAGTGCCAGTTCATGGGTCAATGCTCAACTACTGAGCCACACCGGCTGGGCTCAGTACCGTATTTAAATATGAGTTTTCATGAACCCACAGGAATGGAAGGTAAAGGCAAATCTCTGTGATTATTATGAAAACGAAGGCACAAGCCCGGCCTTTCCTCAAAGGTTATAGTGGAGCCCTGCATTGATTCCCTTTCTGCTTAGACGCAGGCACTGTAGAGTGAGGGGGGTGAGACGCCCTGAAACGGACTAGCCACTGGGTGGCTGAGCAGAGACAGTAGCTGGGTGGGCATCTCTGGAGCGGCGGCTGGAATTGGAAGGTCAGTGATGAAGGCTGGTAATGAACAGGGCGCTCCCTTGTTCTGGGGTGAGGGCGAGTCAGGCATAGAGGGATGGAGCAGACAAGAGCCACAAGCAGGGCTCATGGGAGAGCTCTGAAGAATTTTACCAACATCTTTATTATCACCCTTATCGCCTTTACCAAGATGCCCCATAGCTTTCGCCCAGGCACATCAGAATATCTTGATAAATTCTTTGCTTGAGTTACTGACAGATTCATAATGACCTAGTTATTCCGGGTTTAATTCTGCCAAAAAGGGAAATCTGGAAATTCAGAAATGTAAAAAACTTGGAAGAAAGTGATCATGTCACCTTAGGGCTGGCAAAAATGAAAGAGTAAATGCCTGACCTACATGACACGAAAGAATAGTTAAAAATGTTTAGAGCCTCACTGAGGTTTCTGCCAGGGCACACCCACCTGGGGCGGCCCAAAGTGACCTGGAGACTATGGCCAGCAGGTTGAAAAGATGGACACAGGTTGGAGAGATGGCAGTTCTGAATTATTCCCTTCTGAGCACATACGCCCTGCTCCTCCAGGGCCATCTTTATGGCTGCTGCCAGCATGTCCAGGGTCACTCAACTCACCTTGATCTTCACCTGGCCTTCAGTGCTGCTCTTAGATAACCAGGCTCATTCGCTCCTCAGTCAATAGTTTAACACCTCCCTCTAGTCGAGTGGTTCTCAAACATTAAATGGAACAGAATTTAAAGAGCTTGTTAAAACACAGGTGATTGGGTCCCACCCACAGAGTTTCTGATTTTGAAGGTCCCAAGAATTTGCGTTTCTGACAAGTTCCCAGGTAATGTTGATGGTGTGGTCCAGGTACCACTCTCCTGAGAACCACTGCTTTAACCATTTCCTTGGCCTATAATTCCTGAAGGAAACCCATTCTTGGTGTTTGTTTTTTTTTAAGTATATCTTTATTGATTTCAGAGAGAGGAAGGGAGAGGGAGACAGAGAGATAGAAACATCAATGACGGGAGAGTCATTGATCGGCTGCCTCCTGTCCCCCCCCCGCCCACTGGGGATCGAGCCCACAGCCCGGGCATGTGCCCTGACCGGGAATCGAACGGCGATCTCCTGGATCCTAGGCTGAGGCATAGCCGCTGAGCCCCACTCTGCCAGGCTACACTTGTTCTTTTTAATCCCTAAACTTGCCTACTCCTCAGAGATGCGGAGGTCCAGCCACAATATGCTAGAGCTCTGGAGAAGGTAAATCCATCAGGTGTCTTTCGGGCAAGCAGCTTACAGCAGAGCATGTCTATGGGGACTAGAGTGTGGGGAGGACACATGGAGGTGAGCGGTCAGTCATTTGGGAGGGGCTGTTTTTTTTCCAGTTGAAGCTATCAGGGTAGGCTTCAAGGGCTAGCACTTGGGCTGAGGTCTGAAAAATTGTGGGATTTGAATATAAAGAGATGGAAGGCGGTCTTTCTGTAAAAAAGGAAAAACCAACAATAAAACAAAACAAAACATGGAGGGCAGAAAGATAGGATATGAACGGAAATCAGAAATTCTTTTGGTTAGGCTAGGCTTTCTACAGTTGTCCCCAGAACTTCCTTGGAGAAGCATTCTTTGATTAAGCCATCTAATCTTAAACCCTTTACTTCTTTCTATAACTTGGTGAAGGCATGTCCAAGGTAGAGATCTGGAATGGAGGCCCACTGGTAGGAATTTCAGGTGCTATGGGATGGGAGGTATGGATGCTTTAGTATGCTTTCTAGAAGTGACAAAAAAATTTGCTCAAAGTAGCTTAACAGGTAGCGGGGATTTATTGCTCACACAATCAAAAAGTCCAGGAGTTTGGTCAGGACCCCGTTTCTGGTTCTCTGTGTTTCTAGAGACTCTGCTCTTCACTGTGCTCTGGTTTCAACCTCAGGCTGGCTTTCCCAGTCTCAAACGGTTATCACCTTCCCTGGGTTCTGCGCGCTTTCTTTTCAGTGCTTAGAGGACCGAGTGAAAGACCTAAGCTTTGCACTGTTTGGATCACCCCAGAACTACTTTCTGGAGAGAGCCATGTGCTGATTGGTTTAGACTTATCGATAAACCAATCACTGAGCAAGAGTACTTGATTAGTTTAGGCCAATTAGCACCCATAAAGCAGGAAGGGTCAGGACCAGCCACCCATCACCAGGCTTCAGTGGTGGGAGAGGTGGGGAGTGAAGTTAGCAGGACAAGTGAAAAGGCCCTGTAGGAGGTTCGGGACATTCTGGAGTAAGGCCTATGAAGTCACACCATCTCTTTCCTTAGTCATCAGGTTAGCCCTGGGCAGCTTCATACTGTCAGGATTTAGGAGGGGCCTGCCTTAAACTCCAGCCCAGGCACGTTTAGATAGCCCTGCCTTTGAAAGGAAGGAAGCCTTGGATGCAGTACTTCCCTCCGGCCAGGTGCTTATCTTTGGGTGTGGTGGTCCTAATCTCTAAGGCGCACTTTACTAAAGAAAATTAGATAAAGAAAGATTTTTAAAAATTTCAGTAAACAGGGCAAGTGGAGGCAAAAATAAAGTTTTCTCCTAAGCCCCTCTGACTGGCTGGGTTGAGGGACGATGGCAGAAGGTAAGGCTGGAACTCTCCCCAGCACCCTGTCCCCACAGCTGACTTTCTTTAAGCAGACTCACTGAGAGGGGTACGTTCAGCATAAACCCAGGCTCAGTTCTTACACCAGGGGCGGGCCTATTCTTGCCCACTACAGGGAAGGGAGTGGGCTGGAGGGGAACCAGGCAGTTCCCAGGTCCTCCCCTATACAGGCCATGCCTGAAATTCCACAGGGAAATGCCACACCTCTTGGTCCCATTTCAAATTAACATTCTCCAAAGGAGTTGCTCCAGCTTTTGTTGGGGGTAGGCGTGGGGTGAGGAGGGGCCATGAGGACACCGGGAGCCTGGGAGAGTATGGAGGACAGACACAGGCCTACACTGGACACAACTCTCAGCCCACTGCATTCAGCTTCAAGCCACAGTGATTTTTACCAATTAATTCACAGAAGTTGGTCTCATTCACAGCATTCGTGCGCTGTATGTTTATTGCATCTTGGTCTTTCCTCTCTTGCCTGTCTTGACCCTGAGAGAGGACAAGGGTAAGATAGGCAGAGGAATGTATCCTATTAACATAATAAATTGAAAATCAGAATCAATAATCACAGGCTCTGCTGCTAACAGTTAGCTGCGCGTCCTTGGAAAAGTCGCTTAACTTGTGTTTCGGGGGCATTTCCAATTGTAAAATCAGAGGAGGTACTAAACTCAACTTTCTCACAGGTTTCATTTAACCTTGAGCTATTTTTTTTTAGCTCTTCTTAAAGAATTGGAACTGCCACAGATTTTAAGTAGCAGAGGAGAGGAGTACCAGTGGGAAGACTTTCTTTTTTTACCTTAAAAAAAGAAGTTCAAAACTAATCCTGAGAGCAGAGTTGCGGCTACAGCTGTGTTCACAGTTCCCTGTACCTATGTGCCAGGCACACTGTTGGGCATGTGGAGTTGCTCACTGTTAATATTGAAAAGTTAAATTGTATTTGTGTATCGGATAACATTTATGCATTAAAAACATCCAAAAGGACATGCAGAGACTATCACTGTCCTCAACTAGCATCCCTCCTTTCCTCAGACACTTGGCCTGGGGGCAACCAGGCTCCCAGTTTCCTGTGTATTTCCAGAATCGTTATATGTATAAACAAGCATATTGGAATAGTTGTCTTTTTCTGCTTATACAAGTGATAGAATATGCTACACTCTCTTCTGTACTTTATTTCACTTAACAATATACCTTGGAGATTATTCCCTGTTAGTGCATACAGAAATACCTTATTTTTTAAAAATTTATCTTTACTGTCGAAAGTATTACAGATTCCCCCCTTTGCCCCCCATTGACCCCCTCCCCCCGCTCCCGCCCCCTCCCCAGGCCGTCCCGAACTATTGTCTGTCCATGGGCTGTGCACGTGCAGAAACGCCTCATTCTGGGGAGGAAACAAGATGGCGGGTAGGTAACAGCTGCCCCCGCCGCCTCCCGCACCCACATCAAAATTACAACTAAAACACAGAACCCCCGTCACTCAGAGCCTCCTGGAATCTGGCTGCACAGAATCCCCACAACCAGGGAGCTGAAGAAGCACCGAGACCGGTAGGAGGGGCGGAGACGCGGGCGGATTGGGGCTGGATCCCGGAGACGCGGCCGCGGGCCCACACCCGGTGCCGCGGTTTAAACCCGGGAGGGAATCTCGGCGGTGGGGGTTTCCCGGAGGAGTGAGGGGTCCCAGCCCCACAGCAGACCCCAGCCCAGGGACCCAGGGCCAGAAGCAGACGTCCCCACAATGTCGGGCTGTGAAACCAGCGGGGACTGTCCCTGAGGGTCGCGGAGGCTGCGGGAGCCCCAGCAGCTCCTCTTAAGGGCCCAGCACCCGGCAGCAGCCTGAAAGGACCTGGGACACTCGGGGAGGAACTAACCTGCCTGAAATCGGGGCGAGAGGTGGAGGGGCGGCTTTCTCCCAGACAGAAGGGCTGGCAGAGGCCATGGCTCCTTTGGTGAATCCTCCCCGCACACAGCCGGCAGGCAGGCGCCATATTTGAATCGCCAGCACCTGACTCACACTTCTGGCCCGGCCCGTGATTCCTGGGGGGGGGGTACCCCTCCCCACCTGCAGGCTCATCCAGGCCATTTCCAGGGGTTTTTCTGTGCAAGTGGCCTCTAGAGCTTCATGCTTAGGACTTTCCTAAAATCTCTTAAACAAGCAGCAGTGTGCCCCGTACGGCTTGATAAGGGGACCCAGGCCTGGCCCTAGCAGCAGCTGCATTGGCTCATAGCTTGGCCTCTCCTAGACCAAGTCCAGCACAAGTAGCAGCCAGCTATGGTTTGCTGTGTAGCTCATGCTGGGTGGCCCTGGGCAAGGCACTGGCAGAGGCTGACTTTGCACCTCCCGGGAGGCCCCAGAGACAGTGCACCTGGTGGTCAGACTGGACCACACTGGATTACAACCCTACTATATCCACGAGCAACACATTCAAGGGGTGCACTCAGTGAACACCAAAGCTCCACTGTAGTAAATCCTGCTCCATAGGGGTGTCTCCAGTACAGCAGCTCTTTGGCTGTGGTTGAAGTTGTTCGTCACAGCTGATTGGCCTGGGAGTCAATTTCTCCCAGTGACGCCAACAGCAACCAAGGCTCAACTACAACAGGACAGTGCACACAGCCCACACAAGGGAGCACCTAGAAGGTCCAACTCAGGTGACTGGGGAGGCTGAGCCGCTGGACCCTATAGGACACCTACTACACAAAGCCACTCTACAAATTCCAGGAGACATAGCAGCTCTACCTAATGCATAGAAACAAACACCAGGAAGCAGCCAAAATGTGGAGGCAAAGAAACATGTCGCAAAGGAAAGAACAGAAGAAATCTCTAAAAAAGGAACTAAATGAAATATATCCAAGCAAGCTAACATACAGAGTTCAGAATTTTGTTTATAAGGATTCGCAATCATATTAGTAAGAATATTATGAAAACAACTGAGAAAATCGATGACATAATAAAGTACCAATTTGAAATGAAGGCTGCACGAACTGAAATGAAGAATAATTTACAGGGAATCAACAGTAGAGTAGAGGACACTGAGAATCAAATCAGCAATTTGGAACATGAACCAAAAAACACCCAACCAGAAGAGCAAAAAGAAAAAAGAATCCAGAAATATGAAGATAGTATAAGGAGCCTCTGGGATAAGTTCAAGTGGCCCAACATTAGTATTATTGGGGTGCCAGAAGGAGAGGAAAGAGAGCAAGAAATTGAAACCCTATTTGAAAAAATAATTACAGAAAACTTCCCCTACCTAGAGAAAGAAATAGAATTACAAGTCCAGGAAGCACACAGGGTCCCAACCAAGAGGAACCCAAAGAGGCCCACACCAAGACATATCATAATTAAAATGCCTAAGGTTAAAGACAAAGAGAATCTTAAAAGCAGCAAGAGAAAAGCAGTTAGTTACCTACAAAGGAGCCCCCATACGATTGTCAGCTAATTTCTCAACAGAAACTTTGCAGGCTGGAAGTGAGTGGCAAGAAATATTCAAAGTGATGAAAAACATGGAACTACAACCAAGATTGCTCTACCCAGCAAAGCTATCATTTAGAACTGAAGGTCAGATAAAGAGCTTCACAGATAAGAAAAGCTAAAGGAGTTCATCACCACCAGACCGGCACTACAGGAAATGTTGAAGGGTCTTCTTTAAGAAGAAGCTAATGAACAAAAGACTGATGAACTAAATAGATCCAGAGACATTGACCCATGTAACAGACGATCATATTTCAGAGGGAGGGGGGGTGGAGGGTGGGAAGAGATAAACCAAAGAAGTTATATGCATATATGCATAACCTATGGACACAGTCAATAACGGGGTGAAGGCCTGGGGAGGGGGTGGGAACGAGGTGGAGGGGGTCAATTGGGGGGAAAAAATGGGACACCTGTAATACTTTCAACAATAAAGATAAATTAAAAAAAGAAAAGAAATGCCTTATTTTTTAATGCCCATTGCCAATGAAAGCTTTAAATTCCATTGTATAGATATACTATAACTAGATTTCTATTATTATATTTTATTTTTTTAGATTCTTATTGATGGACATTTAGGTAACTTCTAATCTTTTGCTATCACAAGCAATGCTGCAAGGAACATAATAGGTACTTATTAAATGTCTGTCTCCTTCATTCTCTATTTCAAACATTAACTTTATTCAGGCATATTTTGCACAGTGCATAAGTGTTCAATGATGTTTTTAGTAATCTTATCAAGGTGCACAACCACCGTCATAGGTTAGTTTTAGAACATTCTCATCACCCAAAAAAGGTTCCTTATGCTCATTTATTGTTAACTAATGTTCTCTCTACTGCCTTGACCTCCAGCAACCACTAATCTACTTTTGGGCTCTATAGCTTCTTTGGACATTTTATAAATGGAATCATAATATGTGGTCTCTTGTGCCTGGCTTTCTTCACTGAGCGTAGTAATACAATGTTTTGATGGTTTGTCCATGTTGGACTATGCATCCTAGTCTGTTTCTTTTTATTATTTCATGGTATCCCATTGTAGGGCTATACCATATTTTGTCTGTTCATTCACTAGTTGGACATTCAGGTAGTTTCCATTGGACCTTTAGGTTATTTCCAATTTTGGGTAATTATGAACAGTCCTGCTGAGAATATTTGTATGCAAGTCTTTATGTGGCAATACGGTTTCGTGTCTCTTGGGTGGATACCTAGGAATGGAATTTCTGGGTCTTTTGGTAAATTTATGTTTAAGTTTTTAGGAAACTGCCAAACTGTTTTCCAAAGTGTCTGTACCATTTTACATTCCTGCCAGCCATGTTTGAGGGTTGTCTTTTCCATGTCCTCACCCCCATTTGGCCGTCTATTTTATTATAGCCATTCTAGTGAGCGTGAAACGCGCTCTTCTTGTGGTTTAATTCGCATTTCCATAATGATTAATGATGTTGAGCATCTTTTTAAGGGCTTATTTTCTTACCTCTATTTCTTACATACAACCCTAAAATCATACCCAAGAAAGAGTACAATGCTTGAGCTCCAATACCTGGACTCTTATCCCAGCCCTGGCATTTGCAGGCAGTGAGGAGTTAGGTTTGTTACATCAACCTATTCAAGGTAACTTAAGCTTCCAAGTCACTGTGAACCAGGAAAGAACACCTGGTAGTTTAGCTGTGAGGACTAAATGCCATGATGTGTAAAAGTGCCCAGCCTGGGAGCTGACTCATAAAAGGCACCCAAAGCATGGCAGTCTGGTCTTTCTGCCTGGTCTGCCTCCCTCCTCCCCACCCCGCAACGTTTCCAGCACCCATCTCGGGTTAGTTTTCCCTAACTAATATGGGACTGGTATTAAGTGGCAGTGGGTGTGGCACCCCAATCTATAGTAACTCAGATGGCAAATTCAGGAACCCAAATGCCATTGGATTAGGCTGGGTAATCAGACTAATCCCTCCTGTCCCCAGTGAGAGAGCACTTGGACAGCTGGCTTTCCTGCCCGCTCCAGGAGAGCTGGTTATCGTTATCTGCGTGTGGCCAAGAGCTCTTCCCGGACCCCTTCAGATGACAGCAGCTGTGCCACCGGCTCTCTGCGTGGGGCAGATTAGCCAAAATAAAACCTGGCTTCTGTCAAGAGCTTTAAATGTTCAAAGAATTCTCCCATAACCTCTTACCTGTTCTCTCCCAGTCTGAGAGGAGGATATTTTTGTAATTTTGCTGATGTTAAACCCAAAGCTCCTGATAGCAGCTAACACTTATTTAAAGTTTACCATGCTATTCAGAAGACCTTTATACATACTCAATTTTACTAACAGTCAAATGAGGTTGTTAACTGCTACTGCCTTAGTTTTGCAGATGAAGGAACTATGCCAGAGAGACGATAAGCTAGTAAGTGGCCGAGTTAAGATCTGAACCCAGGAATTTGGGCCCTTCATCACCATGACCTTCTGTTCTGTTACATTTCAGTGTCTATCAAAATGTGATATGTGAATGCTTTTACCCAGCAATTCCATTTCCTGGTATTTAGACTAGAGAAGCACTTACGTGCCTAAGATGGCATGTACGAGTGTTCTTTAAGACACAGTTGTCAGTCTACAAAACTCCAGCCAAGATATACGTCATCAACACAGGAACAGACAGGTTAAGTGTGGGATTGCCGTGCCACGCAGCACTGATATCATCAAGCAGTTTTTAAAAAATGATGCAGCCTTTTCTGGGTTGGCTTTACCTTGTACGACTTCCAAAACTTTCCACTGAGTAAGGTAAGCCAACTGCATGGCAAGTATATATAGTTTAATGTCATACATACAACAAAATTGTATGTATATTTAAATGACTATATATGTATGTGGATAGAAAGATGCCCGAAAGGACAGCAAACACCTCCTCTTGAGAAGGTACTGAGATGAGGATTAGTGCTTATGGGAAACTTTACCTTTATATGTATTTTAAAGAATATGAATGTATGCATTTAGGATTTGTATAATTAAAGGTAAAAAATTTTTTCCCAGCCTGCGTGGCTCAGCCTTTGAGCATCTACCGACCTATGATCCAGGAGATCCCAGTTTTGATTCCCAGTCGGGGCACATGCTGGGGTTTTGGGCTTGATCCCTAGTGGGGGGCGTGCAGGAGGCAGCTGATCAATGACTCTCATCATTGATGTTTCTATCTCTCTCCCTCTCCCTTCCTCTCTGAAATCAATAAAGACCTATTTAAAAAAATAAAAATAAAATAAAATACATTTATAAAAAAAGAAACATTAAAAAAATGAAAAATAAATAATGGTAAAAAATTTTTCAAAAAAAGCACACAGCTAAAAAACAGAAACACGCTAATCTTGTCTTCTTTGTGATTAGCATGCTATGTCTCCCAGATTGTCTGTGAACCCCACTGCGCCCCTTCTCCTAATGCCAGTAATTCAATATTGGCTATCCATCCAGCTTGAGCAGAGAATGATAAATCTGTCTTCAAGGGTTCTCACCTTCAGAGAAGCCACGAAACATGAAACACGCCTGACTTAACTGTTCTTTCCTTTATAGTCAGCACCCCTGCCTGTGGTGACTGAATCAACTATGTGAGTCACTGGTGTGTTTGTCAGTGTTATAACCTGTGGGACTTCACAGCCTGGAAGCAGTCACCTGGGGAGGAGTCATAGGTGCCTCATGAGGTCCTTAATGTCACCCCAACTCTTGAAAGCTTGATTTGCCCTTTCTTCCCTCTCTATCCACAGTGGTGGACCCTGAGAATGGGGATGAGCGGAGTCATGTCATGTAAATTACAATTACAGATAGCTATTATACCAGGAGAGATTTTTAGACATTAACTGGTATATCACTTAAAAAAAATGAGCCCACAGCCAAAAAGGCTGGAACAAGTGAAGTCTTTCTTTGCAGCCTAATGATTGCCATCTTGAAAACCAATTATGGAACGGATTCTTCCTAGGCCATTGACATAACGTTAGTCTAATTCTTAGAACATTAGCACTGTCTCTTTCTATAGATGAGGAAACAGGCTCAGCACCTCAACCAGGTAAGTGGCAGAGCCGAATGTAGATTTGGCCCTAGCACCTGACAAAGCATGGGTTTGGTCCACAGTCCTATGATGCTTGTTGGTCAAGAGAGTTTCCCAGCCATGAGAGCCCCTTCCCTGCCCCATGATCCTGCCTTGTGTGGGTGTCTCTCGGGAATGTGGAGAGCCAGGGTATCAGCCCTTTGCCACAACAGCTGTTCTTAAGAGGGGCTGCAGATCAGCCATAAAAAGGACCGAAGGACTGGTACCTGCTATAACATGGATGAACCTTGAAAAGATGCTAAGAGACAAAGGCCAGTTGCGAAGGACCACATATTACATGATTCTGTTAATATAAAATATCCATAGAGACAGGAAATAGATTAGTGATTGCCTAGGGCTGTGTGTGTGTTGGACAGGAGGACAGAAAGAAGGGGCCGGTTTTCATAGGATTCTTTCTGAAGTCATGAGAATGTTCTAAAGCTGATTGTGGTGATGGCTGCACAACTCTGAACATACTGAAAGCCACTGAATTGTACACGGTAAAGTGGGTGAGTTGTATGTGGATTACATCTCTTTAAAGCTGGTAGAAAAGAAGTGTTGCAGAGATATCCGCATCACTGCCCGTCAACAAGTCAGATGAGCTGGTGTTTCCATCTTGAAGCTGCACTTAAAAAAAATTGTGCTAACATTTACTGAGCCTACACTTTTGTGCCAGGCACTGTACTTACTGCTTTGTAGGCACTAATTCATTTAACGTTCACAGCAACCTATGAAGCATCTGCAACTATGACGCCTCCGTTTTATAGTTGGGGCACCTGAGACACAGAGAGGTTGTGACATGTTTATTGAGCTGGTAAGGGGTGGAGCCTGAATATGAACCCAGGGAAGCTGGTTCCGGAGCTCTTAACCAACAATGCTATGTTGCCATTCAAAGTGATAAATGGAAGTATTAGGACTACAACTTCTGACTCCTGGTCCACTGCTTTTCTTGGATAATGAAGCCTGACTATGTGCCTTGTCCAAATCAATATACTAACTGGGGATACAAAGTATGCAAATTGCATATTCCTCATCTTTGGGAAATTTACCAGACCAGCAATAAAGGCACAAAATACCTTTATTTGGAGGATGATTCTAAATTTAAGACTGTGTCTCTTTACATCTTGTGTTTATTTCTCTCCTTTGCTCTTTCTTTCTGAAGCCACATGTTTATATGTTTGTCAACCCTTGTTCCACATTTTATACTGATTCAAACATACAAAATTGTGGCTGCCTCCTGTAAGCCCCTGCCCCTTACTGGGGATGGAGCCTGCAGCCTGGGCACATGTCCTGACTGGAAATCGAACCCGCAACCTTTTGGTAGATGAGACGACCCTCAACCGACTGAGCCATACCAGCCAGGGCAGCCTATGATGTGTTTATTTATTTATTTATTTATTTATTTATTTATTTATAATCCTCACCCAAGGATATTTTTTCCACTGCTTTTCAGAGAGAGGCGGAAGGAGGGAGGGAGAGGGAGAGAGGGAGAGAGAGAGAGAGAAGCATCTATATGAGAGAGACACATCGATTGGTTGCCTCCTGCACACACCCCAACTGGGGCCAGGGATCGAGCCTGCAACTAGGTATGTGCCTTTGGTCAGAATTGAACTGGGGACCTTCAGTCCCTGGGCTGATGCTCTAACCACTGAGCCAAACTGGCCAAGGCAGCCTATGATGCTTTTAAATATAATACATGTTAACCAGGGACCCCCATGTGGTCCAATCTCAGCATGGTTGCATTTAAAATATCCTATAACTAAAAGTAACGAAATGCAATTCAAGCCTTTACTAAAGAATGTCAAAAAGATCCAATTCATAGTCACAGAGCAAAATGCCTTAAAATCTTTTTAACCTCTCTGGCTCAATCTTCCCCACATATCCCCACAGCCCTTCAAACTTCCCTCCCAACCCATGTGCTCTGTCCCACACCCAAGTGGTTTCTTCCTTTTTGATGCTAACATCCAACTTCTTCAACTTACAGCTTTTTCTACCCTTTCTGTGTGTTGGTTAAGCCTCAGGTCTGAGCACAAAGTTGCTCCCTGCACACACTCTTCCTGGGGAAAGGAAGTATATTCTCCAGATTAATTTTTTTAACCCTGATATTCAGAGAGCTTGGGGGGTTCACATAGGGGCAGTTGGGGAAAGCTTTTTTCTTTACAAGGACTGAAAACAGAACATCTTGAGGTTAAGGAAATGTGGGGACACCAGAAGCAGTAGGGGCAGCCTCTGAGGGCAGGACTAGCAGGCGTTTGTTGGCAGCATATTCCATGGGAGGCGTCCACCAGGCAAGGCCAGCCTCCTGGCCCATAATCTGTGCTTTTACACAGGCTCCCTGGGCCCAGAAGGGTCCCAGTGCTCAGTTTAATGTGTTGCTATTGCTATCTTAAATATCTTAATCATATTTGAACAAGAAATTCCCCATTTTCATCTCGCACTAGGCCCTGCAAATGCCGTAGCCAGTCCTGAGCAGAGGCCAAGGTTTTCAAACACTGTTTACCTCCCATCCTGAGTCCCTCTCTGACTACTCACTTACCACTCATCGGGAGGCTTCCAGGTGCTGGTGAAACCTTGAACGATTGTCAGGGACCTTGTCTCCGGCAAGCCGTCTCTTGGGGTATCTGGAACAACCTTGAAAAGTGAGAGGAAAGAAGGAAGATTTGTTCTGAGTGGTTAAGGGGAGGTTATACCCAGATGGAGAGGGGTTTCCCCTTCTATGATACAGTTGTGGCTGTTTAGATCCAGCCTCTTCCACCAAGAGCTTCGCTCGGGCCTCTGTTTTAGGACCCTCGGCATCCCTGGAGTAACCATTGGCAGTTTCTGAGTGTCCCTCTCCTGCTATGCTAAATGGATCCTACTGTGGGGTGGGCCTTCTTTTTCCTGAGCTTTATGGTGTGTGAGAACCTGACTATGGACAGAGTGAAATGTTGTTTCCAAGCTCGGGGCTTCACAAAGGCTGGATTTGGCAGACTGGTGCTAGCACTGTGCCCAGAGGATGGGATGCAAAGGGCCCTCTGTATTCAGACAGAACTGGTTCTTAGGGCTGCCCATATCTGTGCGAGTTGTGCATGGTACAGCTCTGGGAGCGCCTGGCACACTCGGGGTGTCAGCTGGCACGGCCATGAAGGGTTGCCTGGGGCAGCAGTCACTTGAGCTGCTTGGTGTTGAACAAGAGTTGAACCTCTCTAAGCCTCACTCTCCTCATCTGTAAGACGTAGAAGGGGTTAAATCACTTAGGTAGTTTAAAAAACGGAATGAAATAACACACCTGGTGCCCAATCAGATGTTAAATGTCAACTTGTATCAATGAATGCATGCACGTTGGAAAATGCTAGGTGTTACTGCACTCCCGGGGCACCTGTCTAGTGCTTTTCCAGTTTCAGAATACCTGCCGTCTGAAGATGCTTTTGTATTTAATCAACTCCTTTTTTTGGAGGCAAATAGGTATATGCACTTTTTGAGTCCAATATGAAAAGACTTGGAGGAGAGAAAGAAAGAGAAATGAGAGGAGGTGGCCCCAACTGAGGCTCATGCAGGGTCTTCCTTGTCAATCTGGGCTCTGGTCATCCTAGAGTATCCAGGACGGGGGGTTCTCAACCAGGGCTGCCCTCCCTGGGGACACTAGCAATGTCTGCAGACAGTTTTGATTGTCACCACTTGGGGGAAGGTTGCTACTGGCATCTAGTGGGTTGAAGCCAGGGATTTGGCTAAACATCCACAACAAGGGGTCTGGCCCACATGTCAGCAGTGGGGTGGGTGAGAAAGCCTGTCCGAGTGTCACCAGTGAAGAGGGTTCTTGCCCCCTCCCCAACATAGAAATCAAGAGAGGAGGAGAAACAGATACAAAAGAAGAAGTTTACTGAAAACAAGGTGGAGGGAAGGAGAAAGGGAGGGAGCTGGATGAGTGAAGGGAGTGCATGCTAATGAAAGCAGGGCTTCTGAACTGCTCCTGACCTGGCTTGTACAGTAGGCCAACCCCAGCCTTGTATAAGCCAAGGGAGCAGCACCCCACGCCCTCACTTTTTCTCACACTCCTGGGAAAGTCAGACGAGTCTCCAAACACATGGTAATGAGGGGCACTTTTATTTTCCAGATTCACGTGGCATGAGAGGATGACAGACTCAGGAGGGCCCCAGAGGCGCACACTGTGTTTCTTATCCACGCTGCTTTCCCAGAAGGTTCCCGAGAAGTCAGATACTGTGCTTCGTTGCATAATATCCGGTAACCATCATCACTAGCCAATCACCTCTGAAATCTCCCCGCTGATCAGGTTGTTTGACTCAAAAAGCATGACTAAAAAAATCACCTGGGAAAATTACCCGGGAAGTTTATTCTAAGCAGCCAGCTGAGCAACTGAATTGTCTATGTTTTTTTTTCTAAGAGATTTCTTCGAGTCACTTCCTGGATACATGCTGTGGTTCTTGGTTAGGCACCTCCCACACTGGTTATTTTTCCAGATAATCCGCCCTTAATTTCCTGTAGCACATAGGAATGACATGCATAACCTCACTGCACGACTTATTGGACTCTTCTTCCATTGTTCTTTTATTGCTATCCCCAAACTGGCTAAATCTGTGTCCCCACCTGCCTCCTTTGGGCCTGCTGGTCAGCAGTGAAAAGGTAAAAACCAGGCAGAGGGGCTCAGCGAGGAAAAAGAGGGGTCTGGAATTCCCCCTGGACTGGAGAATGAATAGCCCAGAGCTGACTCAGCATTCATACCCCCAGAGGTGGAAAGGGTTTATTAAAAGAAAATCGAAGTAAACTAATCGGGTAGGAAAGTGGAGTTCTGTACCCGGTGCACTGTTTTCTTTCTTGGATTATGGCTCTCCCCTCAAAAATACAGAGGCCCAGCGGTGTTTCATGAGGGCAGACAGAAAGCGCTTCTCCACCCCCCATCCCTTTTTCTAAGTCCAGAGAGTAGAGCTGGCCTCTGAAATGAGGTGCTTCCTTAGGCGAAGTCATAATAAAGTCTGGTCTTCAGTCTGGATGCTGGAGTGGAGAATGTACCCTCAGTGTCTCTGAGCCCAGAGCTGAGCCTCGTCTCTCTCTCAGGGTTTGTCTATAGCCACTCAGATAGATGGACAGACACAACTCCACTCCTGAGCCTCCGAGTAGGGCCCCCTTGTCGCCCCAGGAAGCCCTAGTGTTTGGATGTACCCTAAACCCAGCTACGGTCCCCACACATTAGCCAGGTTCTTGTGAAACCCTGGAGGTGGCTCTTGATCTGTGACTTGCAGGTAGGCTTTAAAAACAAGGGTAGGCTTTTCGGGGGAGATTTCCAGCAAACGGAGGGAGAAAAGAGAACCACCCACAAGGTACGAGATACCACTTCCCTGCGTAAGTCTCATTTCTGGCTGATTGTTCAGATCTGTACCGCACAAAGGGAAAAAAACAGTCAGCCACGAAGAAGCTGGGAGTCACTGAGCTCTGATCAGTCTGATTGGGACACCAGAGTCCAAGAGATCAGAATGAGTTCCCCAGGCCCAGCTCAAACATACTTTACATACTTTCTTCAAAAAAGTCACATACACACACACACAAAAAGAGCCGTTAAATGCTTCCTAAGAGGGAATCTATACAACAGGCTCAAAGGGGGACACAGGCTGCTAAGAACAGGTGGAAATGAATTGTGACCAGCAACCTTCTTGATGGCTTTTGAGGGAAGCTCATTTTTGGTGGTTTAGTCATTTGTCTGAAAGGGACTCAGCTGCTGGAGAAGGACATGTCCTTGCATGAAGGTCTGCCTGCCCCTGGCTCCAGGCACCGATTATTCAGGCACCTGCCTGGAGTAGGAGGCAGGGAGGAACACACGCACTTGCCACCCAGCACATTCGTGGTGTTGGCACAGAGGTAGTTTAGCCGGAAGTCCTCAAGTTAGATGAGACATGGGCAGGGAGAGAGGGCAGGCTCTGAGTAGCCTCAGGTCCCTCCGTGGTGCAGGTCTCAGAAAAACAGGGAGTTCTTCTCTTAGTAGTGTCTGGGGCTGCCTGCCAAAAACCATGAGATGAGTAAGACAGAAAACACAAGAGCATTCCTAGGATGGACTGAGAGTAGTGTATTTTCCCAAATACCAGGCTTCCCTCTTGTATATATAGCACATCTCGACGCATTTTCAATGATAGGGAGGCTACCGAGAAAGTTCTTTGGGACACACTAGAACTCCTCGCCCCATCACAAGGGGAAAAAACCCCCAAGGTGTGAATGGAATTCCTGGGGGCTTTATCAGGTTAACCTATTAACATTACCACTGGTTAATGATCACCAGGGGAAGATGAATCCCTTCTGAGGGAGAAAGCGTAGGTCAATTTCTGTGATGACATCAGTCATGTGTGCACAGTGCCAGCCTGGGAAACCTACATGCCAGCCTCCGTCATCCTCAGGAGGAAGGCACTTTGCCCTCTATTTTGTACCATAACTTACACTCAACTCTAGGCACTGTTAAAGTATAATTTTCAGACAGATAAAGTGACTCCCAAGCAAATATGAAATTAACATTTCAAAGATTTTTTCAACTATCTAAATTAAAAGGGAACCAGAAAGTGTTGGTGCCTGATCAAAGAACACTTGAGGAATTTATAGACAATTTAATAAAGGAACGTTAGGCTAAGATTGCTGGTTAATATCCAATAAGGGCAATAAACCATAACTTACGGGGTTATCTTTTCTGCCAGACAGAGATTATTTGCAGCTCTATTGGTTAAAAATCTACACGTTTACATGTAACTTCACTAAATATGGGAATTTTGATCGATAGTAGTTATTGAATTGAAGCTAAGTACTTTCCCCTAGATAATTCTTAAATGGACCTTTGCCCCCATATGACATTGAAAGAAGATACTATCCACAGTTTTGCCTTATTTCTAAATTTTAGATAATTTTTTAAAATAGTCCCTTGAGGTTAGAGATCTAATTTTTCATTTTGTAGGCCCCATCTGCCCCCAGCTCAGCACCATGGTAGGGAGATAACATGCCCTGTAGTGCTTATGAATGAGAGGGAGCTTTTCCAGTGGCCCAACCTTCTTATCCACCATGCTCGTCCCTGTTGCTTATTGCCCATTCTTGCTCATAGCTTTATGGTTTTCTTTTGTAAGAATACTTAATGTAATAAGAATATTCTTATTTCTGTATCATCAGGTCAGCCCAAGCCAGAGGTAACTTGGTATAAAAATGGTCAAACCATAGAGGAGGGCGACATTGTTTCCAGTTATGAATTCTTCGAGAATCAGTATATTCATGTGTTACATCTCTACTGGTAAGTGGATGAGCCCCTGTGGACTGTTTACTAAGATCCCTGTATACTGCCATGTGCTGGTTACCAAAAGGTAAGACCAAAAGACTGGACCCCATTTGTTTTTTGAGTCCTAATGTTAGATGCTATTGGCAGGCATCAGCCTAGGCATCTGGCAATGAATCAATGAAGACCTGCCTGGTAACTGGTAAATAGGGTGTTCCCCTATTTGCTGCCATTGATGGAATTACAACTTTATGTAGAATCTTATTCAAGGTAGTCTAGCCATTTTCATTCATTAATCTTCTGTATGGACAGTTAAGAAGCACAGTAGGATTTCAACATTGTCATCCAGTCTTTCTTGTATAAGAACGGAAGGAAGAAGTGACTGACCATGATCCCACAGCAAGTTGGTGATGGAGTTAGTTTAGGAAGTAGTTTCTAAAACCAGCACAGTGGTTTCTAATTCCTTTTTGTTCCCCTAAGAACTAGTGGGATGAAATCAGGAAGCACCGCATGTGAAGTAGAGAAAATGAGAACTGCTCTGCTTGAAGCTGGGTGGGAGTCCGCATTCTTGGTTTCCAATGCTACTGAATTGGTCTCCCTGTCCCTTATAGGGGCTCTGAGGAGCCTGAGGTTGTGCAGAGCATGCTATGACAATGACTGGTAAGCATGGGCATGTGCCAATAACCTTGGACCTGAGAATAACAAAGTAAGACTTGGGTCTGAATTCTGACTCTGCCATTTTCTGGCTGTGTGATGTTGACCTGTTCATTAACCTCTCCAAATCTCAATTTCTCCAAATGAAAGCGTGGGTAAGAAAATGAGATGAGTTAATTCTCATAAAAGGCTTGTTGTGTAGTAGTAGCTAGTTCAATAAACAATAGCTTTCTTAGCTCCCCATCCACCCTTTTGTTTCACAGTAAGATCAGAGATCATGGTTGAAATGCTTGACTTAACTGGCTTACAGTGCATCTGACTATACATCCAAGGCATCCATTTATTCATCTAATATTTAATTCTCTTTTTAAAAAAAATATATCTTTATTGATTTCAGAGAGAGGAAGGGAGAGGGAGGGAGAGAGATAGAAACATCAATGATGAGAGAGTCATTGATCGACTGCCTCCTGCACGCTCCCTGCTGGGGATCGAGCCCGCAACCCAGGCATGTGCCCTGATAGGGAATCGAACCGCGATCTCCTGGATCCTAGGCCGACACTCAACCACTGAGCCACGCCCGGCCGGGCTAATATTTAATTCTTTAAAAAATGTTCATCAACCAGCTACTCTGTGGCAGGCATGTTGCTTAATTCTAGGGGTAGAGGTGAACAACATAAACATACAACCTCAAGTTCAAGCTGGAAGACAAGTGGTGAACAAATCGCGCTGTCTTCCTTCTCAATTCAGTACACCGGGAGGCAGCCCACCTGGCATTTGCTGCCCGGTCATCCATGGATTGACCTTCCTGCTGCTTTTTTCCAATTTTGCCAAGGCCTTCCCCTCTCTCCACTTCACCTCCTTCAACTTAGAATCCACCTCCTTGGTTTCAGGCAGTTTTAGCTACCCACGGATCTGTCTAGCCTCAAACATTCTCCTCTCCTTTCCACAGGTGTCCTTTTGGTTTATTTATTGTCAGGAGGGATGGGCAGTTCAGTAGACTGTGAGCCTCCTGGGGCAGGAATTCTCTTGGTTTCACACCAGTGCATTTCCTGGGGCCCAATACAGGGCTTGCAACATAGATATTTGTTAAAAGGATGGTGAGTAGATGGATATATGAGCTTTTACTGGCCATTTAAGAATTAAGATTTGCTGTTAATGTTCATTGTTGTTTACACAGGACCAGGAGAGTAGGCAAAACGAATGTTTGTGGGTCTTCAGGGGTTAGGGGGCGGAGGAATGAGAAGGCCATGATGAAGCCCCTGGGGCAGGTGGGAAGGTTAAATGGGAGAGACATGGACAGGACACCGGGAAGGGAAACTGAGGAAGGGAACTTGTGCTAGGGAGAGGGCAGGGAGTCCTTATTCTTGGCTCTGAAGTCCAGCAGGGCAGTGATTTATGTCAAATTAAAGATTTAAGGCAACAGAATGCACTCTTTCCAAACTCCTGGCCTGCCATTTGGAAAAGTAGCCCATTTACTGGGAAAAGTAGTCAGACTCGATGCAGGGAATAATGCTTGGGCAAAGATAATAGATGGTGGCTGCATTTTCTGCTTAGTAGTAAATATTCGGGGTACTAAAGATCTTTGTACATTCTGACTTTTTACTCTAGTAATTCTGAACTGTAGCTGCCCATTAGCATCGCCTGGGAGCTTTTAAAACTCACCAATGCTTGGCCTTCACCCTTGACTAATTCAGCCCAAGCCCTGGTGATTCCCATGTGTTACCTGAGATGAAAAATGTTCTACATCTAAAACATTCATCTGCCAAGTAGAAAGAACTTCTACTGGTCTGTGAAATGCCGGTTAGAAAAGTGAATGGTGCTTTGTGCAAATGTCTTTCAGAGATGAAAAGTTAGTTGTTAGTTATAATATTAATATTAAAATCACATTTTCTTGCCATTATCAATACATCATAAACCACCAGATTAGCTCATGGCTCCCCAAAGGAAAGTATTTTCCTTTATCTAGCTGAATTTAGTCTCTGGGTCACTAAATCTGTGTTCTTAGATACCTCAAAACGGTGCCTGTCTTCCCCAAGGTCTTTTTCTGGTTTAAGAATCCACAGTTCTGCTCGGAGGCCAGGAGCCCTGCTGCCCTATTTATGGCCCGTCTGATCCTCCCTCCTCATTGCACTCCCATCACTTGAAACTGTGTCTGTGGGGCAAAGGAGTGGGCTCGGAGGAGATGGGTCAGTGCTGTCGGGACCTTTACGTTTCCACAGGTCAAGTGCGCTTGGCAGGCAAGAAGAATGGAAAGCCAAGAAAACATTCCAAGGGGGGGGGGAAGCATCAAGAACAATATGTTTTGCACTGCATGGTGGAAGAATTTTTTTTTCAAAAGTTGTGAGTGTTGGGAGGAGGGGAGGAAAATGCAAATTGTTGTTTTCTACCTCATAGTAAAAGCAGGCTGTGAGACACGTGTACAGATGGGGACTTGTGGTCTTGATGAGCACAAGTTAAAGAAAGGCAGCAAAGCAACAGATAAGTCTGTCCAGGCCCGGTTGACGTGGCTCAGAGGACGTGGCTCAGAGGTTGAGCATCGACCTGGGATCCAGTTCGATTCCTGATCAAGGCACATGCCTGGGTTTCAGGCTCAATCCCCAGCAGGCGGCGTGCAGGAGGCAGCAGATCAATGACTCTCATCATTGATGTTTTTATCTCCCTCTTCCTCCCCCTTCCTGTCTCTCTGAAATCAATAAAAATATATTAAAAACATTAAAAAAACATAAACAAAAAAACTCTGTCCAGGAACCCACACCTGGAGAGAGACACTCCTCTCTGCAGCAGGGAGGCTTCTTCTGATGGGCACAATCTCTTCCCTTCCCGCTGTGCTGAGAGGAGCACAGATTACAGGGGGCATGGGCAGGAGGTAGAGTGAAGCAGCCCCCTGGCTCTCTCATCAGCCTGGCTGTGGCATTGGCTGGGCTGGGGGCAGGGCCTGCAGAGGGTCTGATGAGGACAAAGGCCAGGAGAAATGCCAGGTTCTGCAGTGCAGCCAGTCCCTGGCAAGGTACAGGGAGGGCTCCTGGAGGCTGAGCAGGCTGAAGGGGAGAGGGAGGAGATGGAGGGCAGATGGGCATCAGGGACCCCATGCGCCATAGTTAAGTGCCTGCCCCTTTCTCCTAAAAATGATGCCCTGTCTGTGAAGGAGATTAGGGGCAGCAGAGGGTCATGGATGGGAAGGTTTGCCTTTTTTAGACTATAGTTTGAGACAAGATTGGAGGGTGAGCCTGAACAAAGACAAACAGTAGGAAGAGGGCTCAAGGTCAAGCATGAGAGACGTTAGGAGGTACAAGACCTTCCCTTCTCCAGCGTTTCCCAAACTCATCTCCTTTCCCTCCTGCTCACGTGCTGTGTGGTGGTCAGAGGGAGCAGTTGGCCACTCTCACCAGCATCAGGCCCAGTCCTGCATGCCCACTCCGATCCCTTTGCCTGGAACATGCCCTCTCTCGCACTCCATTCTCCAACCCACCTGGAGCACAGGCACACAGATCCCAGAGCTTTGTGGACCAATCCCCGACCCCTGAAAATGGTTGCTTTTTTCCCAAGTATATAATGTCTCACTGCTATTACCACCTCAGAGGAACCTTCCTGAATAACCTACTATAAAACAATTCAGCACTCAGCTCATGTAATTTTTCTTCATAATATTCTTTTGTTGGGTTTCCATTTGTCTCCCCAAAAGACTGAATGCTCCCTGAGGCTGCTGTCTCCCCGGTGCCTAGAGTGACTGGCACATAGCATATGCTCAATAAACATTGGTTGCATTAAGTTAGTGACTTCTGCTTGGTTTATGTCTCTCTTTGTTAGAATGTCAACTCCTGGGGGCAGGGACTGGGATTTCTATTATTTTGTAGGCCCACTGCCTCATGTGTTTGGAAGTGATAAAACTCTCCAGGTCCTTCCTCAAAGGCCACACTTTCCCTGTTTTCGTGCTCTGCCACTTATTAGCTGTGTGGCCTTAAGCAAGTCAATTAACTTCTCTGTGCTTCAGTTTCTTCCTCAGTAAAATGTTTTTGTGATTTAAATGAGATTATTCATGCAAAATGATTGGCAAAGTGTGCATGTTGGCCTGCGACAAATATTAGCTATTATTGGTTAGTCGTTAATATAATTTTAGTGCCCATTGCCTGAAAGAATTTCGTTCCCAGAATTACTCTGAAAAAATTACTCTGTCCTAGCTTATAATACCAGTTGCGTTTAGAGCCAGAATAATTTTACATGACTAGTGTTGAAAAGTGTCAGACTCAGCAGAGAACTTTCAAAGGCAAGAAGGAAATGGATATTCAACAGGACAGCCGCAACCCACACACATGTGTTGAAGCTGTTTAGTCGTACGTGCTTGTATCTGAAACCCTGTTTGGATGGTTTTTGGAAGGTGGAACCCTGACTTTAGTGAAGACTCGGCCTTCTCAGCTAGTCCTCACACTTGGGTAGACAGACAGACCCCAGGAGCCTGCCTTGCATTCCCGAAGCCACTCAGTTTGTAGTGGGCAGAGAGCTGTTCATAAGCGCTTAACATCTGAGCCAAAGGCCCTGGCCCCTGGCGGGGCCGTCAGCCTCTTTGTGCATACCTTCACCCAGGCATCTAAAAAACATGAGTTGGTGGTGGTGAGTGAGGCTGGGCAAATGAGTGTAGATGAACCAGTTAAAAATACCTCCATTCTTGCCAAGGGTAGAACTGTCCCTATCACATTCACTTATAAAGGACAGGAGATTATTTCCACCATTGAGGGCAAGGGTCTGAAGCCAAGTTGTCTGAATTTAAATACCAGATTTACCTCTTATGTGCTATATTATCTTGGGCGAGTCACTTAACCTCTCTGTGTCTCAGTTATCTCATCTGCAAAATGGGGATAATGGTAGTCCTGCTTCATAGGGTTTGTGTGGGGATTGAGTCAACACACAAATGAAGAATTTACAATACTCTATAAATTATATTTTTTTGCACGTTGAATGTGTTTCCCGCAGTGAATTGATTAGAAATAAGACAATTTGGAGGTGAGAAAGTAGCTTAGTTTGGCAACATTCTCCCTCTTCACTGTTTTCCTCTTGGAAGATAAAGTATAATTAATGTGTTGGATCAGGGAATCACTGGGTAGAAATAAAGATGACTGAATCTTGCTGTGCCTTGGCTAAGACAGAGAAGGCATTTCATCAAGGTTGGAAAGCATTTTGTGAACTTGGTGTTCCTGTGAGCTTAAGTAGGTGTAATGAGTCTTAAGGATGACTTCTCGGCACCTGGGAGGCCTCCATGTTCCCAGCACAGAGCCTGGGCGGCGTCATGAATGGACTCAGCAGGCTGCATCCTGGCCATTTCTCAGACCAGCCTGGAGTGTTTCTTGAATGAGTCCTGAAGGTCTGACGAGAGACTGCCATTTAGCTCCTCGGGTGACAGGTCTGTGCCAGAATTCCCCATCCATCATCACCTTCTGATTCAGACTTTGGTAGTAAGTATCCCAGAGGAGTGAATGTTTCCTGAAACACAAAGGACCCTCGGCTTTTCCTGTAAGACCATTCAGCTTTTTTTAGGGACAGGACTCGGGTGGTTGTTCCCACTGGCTGCTGATTCTCAGGGCAAATCAGTGTTATTTGGTGGTAGATGACAGATTGATCCAAGAGCCCCTCCCAAGGCCCTGAGACAGCTAGAAAAAGGAAGACTGATCATTGGAAATTGGACACACACTGAATGTCGCTGAAAATGCCACTCCATTGACACCTTCTGAGGACTCGGGGGAGACCAGTTTGGGGGCCAACTGGGGTTCAGTCTTTTTAATCACAGCATTATGGTTGATATTTCTGAGGACTGACAAGGTGAGGAGTCTCGCTGGCACAGAAATCCCAGTGCTGGCACTAGTGATCATTTGACCAATTCCCTCTTACAGGCGAACATCATAAAGAAGTTTCTTGATAAAGGCAGGCAGTAGGTAAGGGGTAGAGCTGGAAACAAATCAGGCCTGTGAGTCCCAGGAAGGGCTTTGCTCCAACTCTGAGGGGAGGTAGGCAGGGGGCCCAGGACTGAGAACAAGGTTTGGTTGGGAACATGTGACTTTGTTCTCACCAACCAGCCCTATTTTGTGCCTCCCATGAAATTTCCCTCCACCTTTGCCCCATCGCCCAGAAGCCTCTCCTGCCCCTGCTTCCCCCCTCCATCTTCCCATTGCTCTTAGAGTTCTCTGTGAACTGCGGTTTGCCTTGGACCCTGTGCTTCCTCTCTGCCTGCCTCCAGACTCTATCCCTTCTGATTGCCTGGCTTACCCTCTCCAAAATTCAGGTACCAATTGCTTTTTTCAGAAAACTTCAAGGTTGGGCCAGTCCCAGCACCTTCATTTCCTCAGCTCCTGAGACATCAGACTTGTACATGGGTGGGGAAGGCCAATGCTCTGGATCCTTTCAGGATCTCCTACAGACCACATTCAAGCCCCAGATGAACCCAAGAATGGGCTCAACTTGTCACCCTGACCCTGCCTGTATTAGTCAGCTCAAAAATACCACAGACTTGGGGGCTTAAACAGCAGAAATCTATTTTTCACAGTTCTTGAGGCTGAAGTCTGAGATCAGGGTACTAGCTTAGTGGGATTCTGGGGAGAGCCCTCTTCTAGGCTTGCAGACAACTGTCTTCTTGTTATATCCTCACATGGCAGAGACAGAGAGAGACTGCCAGTGAGCTCTGGTATCTATTCTTATAAAAGGCCAATAATCCTATCATGAGGACCCCACCCTCATGGCTTCATCTAAACCCAATTCCTCTCAAAGTCCCCATCTCCAAATACCATCATATTGGGAGTTATGGCTTCAACATATGAATTTTAGGCGAACACAGTTCAGTCTATAGGATTGCCCCAAATATGGAAGGTGTCCCGAGGGGCCTATTGGTTAAGAATCAGCACTCTGTGAGGTTATATGTGGTAAGAGGGCTGGCATTAGAGTCATACTGCCTGGGTTCAAGTCTTAGCCCTTCTTATTTGGACATGATCCTCTATCTGCCTCAGTTCTATATCTGTAAACTGGGAATAATAATAGTATCTACCTGGCAGGGTTGGGTGAAGATTAAATGAGATAATACACATAAGGTTTTTTGAATAGTGCCTGCACTCAGCAAATGCTAAGTAAATGTCAACTTTCTTACACTGGGGTCTTCTGTGTTTTGTTAGACACAGTCACTCTCGGTCATGAGAGTTTGAAAGTGGAATCAGGCTGCCTGCCCATTTCAGAGAAGATGGGGCCAAAGAGATATCTGAATTCTTGAATGAGAATCTTCTTGCTGATTTCAGAGCTGGTGTAGTGTGACTGCTGCTTCTATAGGTGCTGAGAAGCCAGCCTCAGGCCAAAGACATGGACTCTACCTGGGTAGGCAGGACAGATACAGGACTGTACGTGAAGCTTGGGGCAATTATTTAGAACAAATCTTGAACTATTAACTCTGTTCTGAGCCATTACAGAGCTCAAAGGTGTTAATCAGGCCTAGTAGCGTGCTGCCACAGGGCCTTTGCCCATGCTCTTCCTTCTACCTGGAACGTTCTTTCCCCAGGTAGTCCAAGTTTCTGCTCAAAATCACCTCATCACTGAGCCCTCTCTGACTAGCCATCTAAAATAGCACCACCTGCCCCAAGCGTGTCCTTCCTTCCTTTTCTTGCTCTATTTATCACATAGCAATGACATTGTGCGTATGTCTGTGTACACACACACATATTTAGCAGCTTTATGTAGGTATAATCAACATACAATGAACTGCACTTATTTAAAGTGTTCAGTTTGGGCCTGGCCGGGCGTGGCTCAGCGGTTGAGCATCGACCTAGGATCCAGGAGATCGCGGTTCAATTCCCAGTCAGGGCACATGCCCAGGTTGCGGGCTCGATCCCCAGTCGGGGGCATGCAGGAGGCAGCCAATCAATGAGGACTCTCTCATCATTGATATTTCTGTCTCTCTCTCTCCTTCTCCCTTCCTCTCCCTGAAATCAATAAAGATATACTTTAAAAAAAAAGAGTGTTCAGTTTGGTTAAGCTTTGACACATGTACACATCCATGAAACCATTACTGCCATCAAGATAGTGAACATAAATATCACCCTCGAAAGATTTTTTTTCAGTGCCCCTTTGCAATCCCGCTTTCCTACCCCTGTCTGCCCACCCATCCCCACACAACGTCCGCTCTACTTTTGGTCACTAGAGACTAGTCTCCAGTTTTTTTTAGTTTTTCTTAGAGTTTTATATAAATGCAATCACAGTGCATGTGCTGTTTTTTATATATCTGGCTTCTTTCACGCCACATAATTATCTCCAGAATCATGCGTGCTGTTGGGTGTATCATAGTATTGTTGAGCAGTGTTTCAGTGTTTCATCATTTGGATCTGCAGAATTTGTCATTCCATTCACCTGTTGATGGACAGTTGGGCTGTTTCCGGTCATGATGTATATTTATGTTTATTGTTGTTTATTGTGAGTCTCCCCCAAATGGACTGTAAGCTCCATCGAAGCAGAGACTTGTGTGAGTGGTTCCCTGCTATATGTCCAGCACCAGCTCAGACCTGCCTCTCAGCAGGTGTTCACTAGAGATTTGTGGGAATCACACAGCGTGTTCCGTGCTTTCGTTACATTCTTCACTGAGTCTTGCCCTGTGGGGAAGGGAAAGAGCTGATGGGATTCAGGACACACTACCCCAAAATATGGCACCTCAGCATATTAAATATCTTCTGTTGAAGGAGTTCTTCAAAAATAGCAGAAGCGGGAAGGTCACTCTGCCCTTCCACCCTTGGCCTTTCTTCCCTGAAACAGGCCATAAATCTCCGACGGAAGGAAGGCATTCTTATCACCAGAGACGAGAGTTTGGGGCCAATACATCCGCACACACAAACCTTGTTAAACCAACCCTTGTCTTCATAGTTACTTCGTCACCATTTACTCCCTCCAGCCCAAACCCTGTTGTCTTGTCAGTTCTCTGCACATTTATCGCTTCTTTTTCTAAAAGGTTTAAAAGCTGCCTGCTCTTGCCACTTTTTCGGGTCTTCATTCTCTTGTGAAGGCTCCCATGTGCATGGACAAAGTCAATAAAATTTGTATGCTTTACTCCTGCTAATCTGTCCTTGTCAGTTTAATTTTCAGACTCCGCCAGGGACCCTAAGAGGGTCAAAGACAAAATTTTCCTTTCCCGTAGTCGTTCCATGGGCAGCAATCTGAACCTGGGGACATGATCTGAATGGCCGTGGTCAGCCTAGTGGCACTTTAGAGGCAACACTGTTGGTAGGAATTCTGAAGTCAGGAAATATTTTAAACAGCCTCCCACAGGAGCTGTAGAAGGCCACAGTGTCACCCATTGAGCTTCAGGGATGTGGCTTCTAGTCACCATGCCCCCTCCCCCCCTTCCTGTCCTTGTCTTTCCCATTCCCTGAGCTGAGGCTCCAGCAGGATGGGGACTCTTCCTCTTTGCCAGCTCTGACTAACCTCCCCCAACATGGGGCTTTGGAGGGAGAAGTCCTCGGGTCTGGTTTTGTGCATTCCCCCTGCCTGATCCAGCAATTAGTTTTTAAAAAAAAGGAAAACCAACTCAAACACCTGCAGAGTTGCATGTGGGGTTAGCTTGCCAGGCATGGACTGGGAACTCAGCTTAAATTGAGCAGCAAGTCAAGTGACAGCTGATGTTTTACTGAGAATTTAACAAAAGGACTTTCCCTCTTCGTAGACACTTGGAGTCACAGAGTGGGAAGAGACTGGATCTTGCCCCTCGAAGTTGATTTAGACCACCAGCAGCAGCCCCCCCAGTCCCCGGGGAGCTTGCTAGCCGTCCAGACTCCCAGCCCCCAGCCCTGACCTAGCCAATCAGATTCTGAGTTTTAACGAGATCCCAGGTGACTGTGAGCACATTAATGCGTGACAAGCCCTGCTCTTAGGATTTTTTAAGGAGAAGCAGGTTTGGATAGGAAAGTCAGGTCTGGTTTGGGGCATGCTGGGTGTTTGACAAATGAGCAGTGTTAGTCCTTCAGAATTCTAAGCAAACTCGCTTTTACAGGGGAGAACTGGGTCTTCTGGGCCAGTGTCTAGTGGTGCATTGCTCTCTGTCCTGCTTTCAAGATGCCATGTCCATCACTGATGGTTTACAATCTAATTTAGGAGCTTTTCCATTGTTACACTCTCCGTTGATGTTCTGGGACACTCTGCTAGCTTGGTGGCCTATTGGGAGATGGAGGTGGGAGTGGTGACTGTTTCCAGCTACCGTTGAGTTTTCTTTTGATAAGAGAGGTCAGTCATCTGTTAACTAAGCCGGATAGTAGTAATGCCAAATATTTTTTTTCCTTTCTGAAGTCAATTTGCCCATTTCTTGTTTAAAAATGTCTGTTCAGCCTGCATTGCTTCCAGAGACTCACAAAGCTGTCAAAAGCTCTGAGCTTTTTGTACCAAAATAGAACCAAGAAACCACTTCCCATATATGCCCAGGCAAAGATCTCTCCGGTTCCTTTGCTACATATATGAGCTGACATTCATTTAGCTCAGTACTTTAGAGCTCTGGCTGGCCACCGGGGAGGCTTAGAAAGTACCCATGCTCCCTACTGGGGATCGAGCCTGAAACCCGGACATGTGCCCCCACTGGGAATGGAACCGGCGACCTCTTCTTGGTGCATGGGACAACACTCAACGAGCTGAGCCACACCGGCCAGGGCTGCACTGGTGATTTTTAAAAGGATTTAAGTGAGTCTAACGTTCAGCCAGGGCTGAGCACCACTGATTTAGTGCTTACTGCATGCCAGGCCCTGCTTTAAGCACTGTATAGGAATTAACTCTCCTATTCCTCATGTCACCTCTGGTGTAGGTACAGTTCTTGTCCCGAGCCAGTTAGTAGTTTGTCCAGTGTCACACAGTGGATGGGCAACGTGTGAACCCAGGTTGGCTTGCTGCTATGTCTGTTCCTTAACCACTGGGCCACACTGGCTTTGCAATCTGCCTCTCCACGATGCTCAGAATTGCACGTAGATCAAGAAGAAAAGTAGAATGTCCCCTGCTGTGAGCTTGCTTGCCATGCTTCTCAGAACTCTGTTCTTTCCAGCCCACAGCCCCTGTCCTTCAGGACCCTCCCCTACCGGCTCTACCTTCTGCAACTCCTGATAATACCAGCTCATTTCTTGACTACCCCTTACACATGACCTGCTGGTTCCAGCTCTGGTACATCAGCCCAGGATGCCCTCCCCTTCTCCCCACCCAGCCAAAAGCTTAATCCTTCCCTGCTGGGCTCAAGTTCCAAGCTCCTGGCTTCATTCCTTGAAGATCCAGGCCACTTTGACCTCCCCCTCCTTGCCAGAGAAGCACTCACTGCCTCCACCGTGTCTTTGGGCCGTTTCCATAGGGAAAGAACCCGATCTTACACCACCAATTTTTTGTCTCCCTTCCCAAGCCCCACACAGTGGTATACAGTTGTAGGTCCCACAGGATGTGTGGAGGAATGGGGTGTTCCTGCCCAACCACAGGCCACAGGCCATATCAGCTGCCCAGACACTGTGCAAATGTGGTGAGCACCTCACAGAAGTATTTCCATTCCTCCCTCAGTGGCTGCTCTGACCTGCTTTCCAGTGAACTGGAGCCTGAGGTCAAAACCCCCACTTTGGGATGGAAAATCTTCCAGGATCTGGGCCCTGCCCACCTCCTGGTTGCTGATCACGCCTTCTGATTTGCCTGGGCCAGCCTCAGTTTTCCTGGTGTGGCCGCAGTTTCTGCCAGTGGTCTTGATGTAAGAATTAATTGTTTCTCTTCTCATTGTCTAAGTGTCCAGTTTAAACAGTAAATAGTGCAATCATCCTATTTTTCAGTTCCCCCTCCCCCAGGTCCCAAATAAAGAATGGTTTATTGTTTCCTGTGAGGGCCTGACTATTGCTTCTGCCGGGAATGAGCAGCCCCCTCCCCAACCTCGGGCACATGCCATCTCTCCAGCCCAAATCCCACCATGGATTTCCTAGGCCAGCTCCAGCTTTTCCAGTCTCAGGAAACTTTCCCTCCCTGGCTTGCATTCCCCGCCTCTGAATCTCCGTAAGGGGTGTGACTAACGGCACTGAGCCTGTACTGTCCTGTATTGAAGCTGTTTGTGTATTGATACGTTTCCCTTATTGGATGGGGAGTTTCTGAGGAAGGACCTAGGATTCCACATCTTTCTCCTCCACACAGTGGCTAGCGCAGTGCCTTACATGTGTAGACAATTTCTTGTAATATTTTTTTAGCCGTATAACTTCAGACAGTCATATCTTCTCAGGGCCTTAGTTCCAACATCCATTAAATAAATCTCTGTATCAGGCAGGGTCTAACCAGGAGTACAAAAGTCCCTTTCAAGCATTGAATGCAGGGTTGCACAGGTGACTGAGCCATATGGGGGCCAGTGAGGTCACCCTGAGATTAGCATCAGTAGGAAGACACCATCTCTTGGGCTGCAGTGACAAAGGGATGCAGCAGCACTACTGGTTCTGGGTCACGGTCATGGGGCAGAAGCTGGGACCCTGCTGGGCCTGTCCTGTAGGACCTGGAGCTACAGCAGAGGTGGAGCCTACTAGAAATGCCACCCCGCTAGAGGCTGCCTTCCCCTTTCCTCCCCGCCTCCCATCTCCCGCGTTTCTTTGGTCAAATGCAGCAGGAAGCCAGTGGTCCTGGGAACCCAGGGAGACCAGTGTGAAGGGGTCAGCCCCCTGATACAGAGCAGAACAAGGAAGGGCATGGAGAGGGTGAGAGGCAGACAGGCCCAGGAGTGGCCCAGCTCAAGGCCCTTCTCAGCTCTTCAGATGTGTGGGTCAGTACATCTGTTTTATTGACTGCACAACTGGATAAATTGGTAAATGTGTGAGGAATCTTCTTATCAGTTTTGAAATGTAGCTGCTTGTAGAAAATGTGGTCAAGGAGCTGTGTGTATTTGGCAGTTGAATTCTCCCATCTCTGTAGCCAGCAAAGCTCCAGGACATGAAGATCGTAAGCCTTTCTATTCCGCTCGTTATTCCAAATAATTCAGTTAATAAAATTGATAGCAGTTAGGCAAATAATAAAATACAGACACTTCGTGTAAGAAAAGATTGACCTTCACTTGGTGCTATGGCTGCGGCAAGGGCAGAGATGTCATCATGTAAGTATTTATTGAGCTGAGCCCTCTCCCTCCTCCCCCCTCAGAAAATTCACAGCCTGGGGAGGGGATGGGGGAACTCGGGAGGCCTCCTCACCCCTGCATTCCTGGCTGCATGGGTGAAGACTACAGACAGTCCCTCCCCAGATCTTGCTTTCTCCTACTGGGAAGCGGAATACGTAATAGAATAGAATAATATCTGAAACCCAGAGCGGATTCTAAATCTTACCTCTAGCCAGTGGTTTCAGCTTCTTCTCCTACAAACTCTGTCTTCAGGGAGCTCGGTCACATTGCACAGTTTGTTTCAGCAATTTTAATATTGTTGGGAGAGTCTTCTGGGGGTCAGAGACAAAAGGAAGAACAGCAACATGAGCTGAGGAATCTACCTTTCAGTCCACACAGGAGTCACCCATTTTATTTGTGCCAGTGGAATCGGGAATAAATAGATGGGTGAAATAACTCATGTGAAACACAACACCCGTAGGGTACTATGATGATGATGATGATGGTTGAAATGTAGGGATCTAGAAGTCTACACATTTCAATAGGTCGACTGCTCTGGCAACTGGAGAGAAAAATGATTCTTTGCCTTCTTTCTGCACTGGTTACATCCTGTTCCTCAACCCCTTGTCTCCATATTCTTATTTTATAGGGTTACTCGTCCTGTGGGTATTTTCCCTGTGCTCTTCATCTTCACTCGCATTTATAACCCTGTTCCCACAGCACAAAGCCATCCTAAGTTGGCAAGATCCCGAGGAGCTTCTAGGATCAGCCACCCCCCTTCGCTCCCAGCTTTGATGGAACCAGCCTCCTCCTGCCCACAATTAAATAGCACACTCATGTATTGAGCATCAGATCAGAATCTCTGAGGAACGGAACCCAGGCATAGCTCTTCTTTTTCTTTCTAAATCAGGAAATTGAGGCCCAAAGAGATGAAGTCACCTGCCTAAGAGAGCATATAAATGACTGTACCACGAAAAACAGTTAGCCCTCCCTGCTAGTGCCCATGTTTCAGAGTCTAACATCTCTTCTCTGCCGGGAGTTAGGCTGTGAGAGCATGCCCAGAGCGTTTTACAGTTTCCCCTCATAAATAGCTTTAATCAGTGGTTCTCAAAGTGTGATTCGCGGACACCCAGGGCAGCCCTAAACCCCTTTCAGAGGTTCCACAAGGTCAAAACTTCTCTCAAAATCACTGAAACATTACTTGCCTTTTTCACTGAGTTGACATGTACACAGATGGTAGAACTGTTGGTATCTTAGCATGAATCTAATGCTACAGTTTGTAGTCCCAAACTATGCTAGTTGTCATGGAATTCTTGTTTTTAATTGTTCAAAATATTACAGATGTCCCCTTTTTTCCCATTGACCCCTTCCACCTTGTACCCACTCCCCTCCCCAGGCCCTCACCACACTATTGTCTGTGTCCTTGGGTTATGCGTATATGAATATAGATTCTTTGGTTAATCTCTCCCCACCCACCCCCCCTCCCACCCACCCCCACCTTCCCTCTGAGATTCGTCAGTCTGCTCCATGCTTCCATGTCACTGAATCTATTTTGTTCATCAGTTAATTATGTGTTTTAGATTCCATATATGAGTGAGATCATGTGGTATTTGTCTTTCTCTGACTGGCTAATTTTGCTTAGCATAATGTTCTCCAGGTCCATCCATACTGTCCCAAAGGGTAAGGGATCCTTTTTTGTTACAGCTGCATAGTGTTCCATGAAGTAAATGTCCCACAGCTTTTTTATGCACTTATCTGCTCATGGGTGCTTGGACTGTTTCCAGATCTTAGGTATTGTAAATTGCGCCACTATAAACATAGGGGTGCATATATTCTTTCTAATTAGTGTTTCAGGATTCTTAGGATATATTCCTAGAAGTGGGATCACTGGGTCAAAAGGCAGTTCCATTTTTAATTTTTTGAGGAACCTCCATACTGTTTTCCACAGTGGCTGCCCCAGTCTGCATTCCCACTAGCAGTGAACTAGGCTTCCCCTTTCTCCACATCTTCGCCAACAGTTGTCCTTTGTTGATTTGTTGATGGTGCCATTCTGACAGGTGTGAGTTGACACCTCATTGTGGTTCTAATTTGCATCTCTCTGATGATTAGCAACGTTGAGCATTTTCTCATGTGTCTCTTGGCCATCTGTATGTCCTCTTTGGAGAAGAGTCTATTCAGGTCCTTTGCCCATTTCTTAATTGGATTGTGTGTCTTCCTCTTGCTGAGTAGTATGAGTTCTTTGTACACTTTGGAAATTAGCCCCTTATTATATGCATCCGTGGCAAATATGTCCTCCCACACCGTGGAGTTCCTTTGTATTTTGAAGCTGATTTCTTTTACTGTGCAGAAGCTTTTTAGTTGGATGTCCCATTTGTTTATTTTATTTTTTTTTTGTTTCTCTTGCCCTAGGAGATGTATTGGTGAAAATTCTACTATGTGAGATGTCTGTGACTTTACTACCTATATTTTCTTCCAAGATTTTTGTGGTATCTCGACTTACCTTTAGGCCTCTTATCCATTTTGAATTTATTTTTGTGTATGGAGTAAGATGGTGATCTAGTTTCATTTTTTTGTATGTACCTGTCCAGTTTTCCCAACACCATTTATTGAAGAGACTATCTTTATTCCACTGTATGCTCTTGCCTCCTTTGTCAAATATTCATAGAATTCTTTACTGCCACACCGTCACAGTTAAAAACAAACCAAAACCCACAAAACTTTACTTAATAATGTCCTTGATGCATCAGTAAAAATTGCTAATTTGATCAAATCTTGACAACTCAGTTAAATTCCTTTTAATATCCTATGTAATGAAATGGGAAGTGTGCTAGATTTCCTTGAAGATGCTGGGTATGGTTGTTTAAGTTGCAAGCTGAACTAGCCACTTTTTTCTTGGACTACAATTTTTACTTGAAAGAACAGTGGGCAAACGATGGTTATTCAGCCTTGGGTATTCGGCAAACATTTGAGCAGACAATAATCAGTGAACTTGGAGATGATCAATTGAGATTATCTAGTTTTAGAATCGGGAAGAAAAAAGAATGGAGAAAGGTGAACAAAGTCTCAGAGGCCCATGGGATACCTTCAAGCTCACAACCTATGCATAGTGAGAGCCCCTGAAAAAGAGGAAAAACAGGAAGAGTATTTGAAAAAAACGGAGAGACCCCAGTTCAAAAAAGGTACTTCAGTGATAGCTTGAAAGCTTGGATTTAAAAAAAAAAGAGAGATATAGCCCTGGTCAGTGTGGCTCAGTTGGATGGGCGTTGTCCCATGCACCGAAAGACCCCTGGTTCGACTCCTGGTCAGGGTAAGTGCCTGGGTTGCAGGCTCCCTCCCTGATGGGGGTGTGCAGGAGGCAGCCAACCGATCATGTTTCGTCCTCACATTGATGTTTCTCTCTCTCCCTCCCTCTCCCTTCCTCTATCTCTAAAAATCAATAAAAAATCTTTAAAGAATTGAGATATAATTGGCATGTAGCATTATAGTAGTTTCAGGTGTACAACATAATGATTTGATATTTATATATGTTGCAAAATGACCGCCACAGTTATAAAGTCAGTCAGTCCTGGGGGGTTGGTGCACAGCGTGGTGGCTAATTTAACGATACTCTACTGCATATCGCAACGTTGATAAGAGAGTGATGGGGCTTTGAAACGGCTCCGACCCTATTCTGCCCCCTCTTGAATAAGTGCTCCTCAGATTGCCTGTGGTTAATTTTCAGTTTTGACAGCTTTTGCCAGTGTTCTTGTTGCTTTTATGGAGGAGAAAAATTTCCAGAAGTCCTCTCTCTGCCCCTTCTACTGTGCAACTTAACACGGAATTGACTTGGGTCATTATGATAAATTACTATTCGTATTATTCACCTACCTGGAAATTTGGAATATTTGCATCTCTCATCAGAAGTCTGGCAGTTTTCCAATGTTTCACAATTATTCTGACAAGATCAGTAGTAATATTAATAAATATGATTTTTAAAAATATTGTATAATGAGATGTATTATTAATATTTGGAAGAGCTCATGAGTCAAGCTTTTTCAGATGAACAATACATGATGTTACAAAATCATGCATGCGTACAAGACACATGTAAAATGCAATATAGGCCGAATGAATTTCATGTAGCAAGTATGAAAAATTCATTGATATGATTTCAGATCCCACATTGCAACTAATCTTTGAATAGTATCAAAGATCATCTGCAATCACTATTGAAGACTATTAAAATACTCCTACCTTTTCTAACTACATATCTGTGTAAGGCCAGATTTTTTTTAGATACTTTAACCAAAACAATGTATTGCATCACACTGAATGCAGAAGCACATATAAAAATCTAGCTGTCTCATATTAAGCTAGATACTAAAAATATCAAGAAATGTAGAGCAATACCACTCTTATGAAATTTTACTTTGTTTTGGAAAAATAGAGGTATTTTTCATAAAAAATATGTCATTTATCCTAACATGTAATGAGTTTATTTTTTGTTATTTTTAAGTGAGTAAATAAATGTTTTCGATTTTTCTCAGTTTTAGTATGGTAAATATTGATAGATATAACCCCTGTGAACAAATATTCTTTGGAGTCCTTAATGATTTTTGAGAGTATAAAGAGACCCTACTTCCAAAATGTTTGAGAACTTCTGGCTTAGACCAATCCAGGAGGTTCAAGCTCAGAAGAATCCCCATCTACTGTAGGTCACGTGGAACTCTTTTTCTTTAATATGGAAATGATTACTTAGGAAAGAACCTAGAGTATTCAAGCAAGACTTTCACAGCAAGCTGGAGGAATGCTGCCACTTCCTTTGGCCAAAAGTAAAGACACTAAGGAGGGAACTCATTTAATTGTTCAGGCAATTGCTTCCTGGATGGTTTTGCATTCCTGTCAAATCACTGTAGGGCACGCAGGTCACTCTGCCAGCATCTTGCAAAGATTCGAAACCCCAACCCTATTAGCACCATTTCAACTGCTACCACTGAAGTCCCTTCTTTGCACTCCCTGGCTCTTCCAGTTTGTATCACACAACTTAGCACAGGACTGATCTACTAAGGAATTCGTATTGTCTCCCCCAGCGGATTTTTAGTATGTTAGGGCTGGACATGATGTCTCAAGCATCTCCTTGACACTTCCTCAGCTCTTAACATATCAGGCACTAGGGCATGATTTGACACGAGTTTGTCAGTTAACCAATCAAGATGAAGACTTAGGACAGAAACACTTTATTTGCCAAAACGATCTCTCTACACTGTCATTTCCCCTCTCTGAACGTTAGTTTTTTAGGAGGACACACAGCGCCAAACTCCAGAGTCAGAAGGCTCTGGTGTCCTATGCTAGCTCCACCGCTTACTAGCTTTGTCCCTGTGGGGAAATTGCTCAACTCCCTTGAGCCTGAGTTTTGCACCCAGGGAGCAGCCAGCACACCATGGAACAGAGAGGAAGTTTTTAATGAATGCTGGGTTCCTTGCTCGACTTTCCCTCCCTCCTCTTCAAAGTGCTTAGAGATAATTATCCAGGACACGCCAACCACAAACCATAACCCTTTCAAAGGCATTCATTAACCAGTGAGAAGTTAATTATGCTTAATCTGCTTCCTTTTCCTCTTCACTGAATTTAAGATGACTTGTAAGTCTTATATCAGCTAAACACATGTTCCATAAAATCATTCATTGCTAAATCATAACATTCTCTCATCTGTTTATTTACCATTCAGAAGTTAAATATCCTCTATATATTTCTAAAATTCCTTTTATTTCTCTATATTTTTCTAAAATTCCTTTTGTTTTCCCCTCTTGATTCCTGAGAACCATCTCTGTTCCCTTCCCTGACTGATTTCTTACCTGGTCCTTTGTGCCTTATTTTCGTCTCTTTTCTCCACACAAGTCATGGTAATTTCAGGGAAGGTGGTTTATCCGGGCAGAGGGACCATGGCCTGGATGAATCAGGAAATCAGAATTACTTGGGATTTTCCAGAAGCCCATGGTGCTGTTTTAGGCTCCTTATAAACTCTCCACTGAGGCCAGATCTCCCAGAATGAATTGAAAAGAGGCAGGGCGGAATGGCGCGGACAATGCAAAAAAAAGCAGAAGCTACTTTCTCTCCACTCCTCCTTCAGCTTTAATTGAGGAGACCTAAGCCTGATTAATGATGAGGAGGGTACAATAGCTCCGGGGGTGGGCCAGGGACAACTTGTAGAAGAATGTGTTGAGATCTTTAAAAGCAGATTCTCAGGCCCTTTACTCACACGTTCTGATTCAAGAATTTAAAATAGAGTCCCTGCTGATTATTCTGCACACTTCTTGAGAATCAGAGATAACCTGGTCTTAGCACTTCTCCATCCTTTCCTTTTTTATTGAGTTATATTTGACATTCAACATTGTGTAAGTTCAAGGTGTACAACATATTGATTTGATCCATTTATATTGCAATATGATTGCCATAGTATGATTAGCAATGCCTCCATCATGTTAGCATTAGCTAACACCTCTATCCACATTCTTATAGAATGCATATGGCATCAAGTTTCTGCTATGCAAAACCCCCTCACGTTGATTTTCTCATTTGAACCTCAGAATAACCTTGTAAAATAAACAGAAGCAGGTACTGTTTCCCCCAGAAAGTTGCCCTAAATTTCAGTCTCCCTGAGTAAAGCCAGGTATTATTAGCTGTGGGTCAGGCTTGGCCAACCCCAGCCACCCCTGAGTGGCTTCCACTTGGGAACCAGGTTACTGACAAAAATAGAATTAGTCTATGATTTCCAAAGATGAGGCCTATGCGAGCTGGCACCCAACAGTTGAGGGCTTATGAACACATATGAGCTGAGGGAGACAAAGGGACCCCTCCAATGAGGAAGAAAGGTAAAGAAGACGGTGTGCCACAGCTGCGCAGGTCTAACGCTGACCCTCCTGGGTTAGACGTCTATGCACATTTTACACACATCAGTCAATAAAGGTCTAAGCGTTGCCTCTAAGTCCAAGCCAGACTCCAGCTCCTGCCTTCTGAATGTGGTTGTTGACTTTGGAGCTGGATAATAGAGTGAGAACAGCAATGCCACAGTGACCATGCTGTCCAACAAGATCAATGGGAGTGCAGGTTATAAAGCAAGTGTAACAAGTCTTTATTGGGACTGCAGAGCCTGGTGGGAAAGGTCAGCAAAGCATGCCAGGCTCTAGGCTCCAGGTGACTCCAGCCAATAAAGGGAGGGGCCACAGGAGTGCCATCCCTTCTAGAGCAGGAGAGCAGGCTTGGCATGATCCAGGATTTAGTTCCTTCCCTGCTGGGCCAAAGCTGAACACCGGGCTTGGTTTACGTAAGTCAGGATCACACTTGGACAGAGGGGTTTGCTGGCTGTGGTTTAGATCTAATAGTCACGTTAAATTAAAGAGGAAATGGCACTGTTCTTCATACACATGATCCTAGTATGGTGTTATCTTTACAGTCTCTTGGCAAGAGCCAGGCCTTCTTAGCATGCTGTTACAGAGTTATTGCTTATGCTGTTCCACTATGTGAGGTAGGAGACCTCAGTTACTTGTGTCTCACTCCAGAAAAGAATGCTTTTTCAAATTCCCATAGCATAAACATGGCTTAAAATAAAAGGAGAGAAGAGACTAGAATATAAAACATCTCCCCAGTCATCTAAGTAATTCTCAGCATTTTCAATTTGGGGTAAGATTGTGGGATGTCTTAAGGGACCTTCCCAGGGTTCTCAGCAGAACTGGGGGCAGACAGAGCTCGGAAGCCAGTTGCTTCCAAACGCAAACCCCTTTCCAGGGAGACCACAGGTGTCCTTGAGTGTGCAGGAAAAACCATGTCTGCTTTCTGTGCGTGCTGTGATGTAAGAAATGTTGGCATGCATGTCCAAACGTGGCAAACTTACCTGTCTGTTCTCTTTATCCTAGCTGTACCCGGAATGACGCTGCTGTATACCAGATTTCGGCTAAGAACTGTTTTGGAATGATCTGCTGCTCTGCTTCCATTGAGGTCGAGTGCTCGTCAGAGAGCACACAACTCTCACCTAACCCGAAAAGTGATGGGGACACAGGTTGGAAAGGAGAAACACAGACATGCAAGCAGAAAAGCATAAGTCAAACTGATGAGAAAGAACCTTCTAAGGAGGCAGAGAGCCTCTCCTTGGGGACTCCTATGTCAGCTGACGCCTCCTCCTCCAGGTTTAACCATTTATGCTCACTCCAGTTATTGGCCAATAATGACATTAATGCATCCAGTTCTGAAAATCCCCTGGATCTTAAAGCAACAAGGCAAACCAAGGAGGCTCATGATCCGAATAGCACAGAGGAAATTGCAGATGGGTTGCCTTTTCCTCATTCAAGCAATATTCCCGATAAACAGGATGTATGTCACCCTGGGACAGTGCAGTCCAAATTATCAGAGTTAAGGGATGGTGCCTTAAACAATGACGGAGACTCAAACTCCAGTCCTCAAAGTCCCAAAGCACAGAAATACATTAGCGTCAGCCTACCGCTGTCGGAGGCAGCCACATCCATCTACCCAGGTGACAGGGCCACCGTCAACGAGCAAGCCAGCCCACGGGTTTCCAGCTCAGACTCTGACAGTGACTATGAACTTTGCCCAGAGATAACCCTAACCTACACCGAGGAGTTTTCAGATGATGACCTGGAGTATCTGGAATGTTCCGACGTTATGACGGATTACTCTAATGCAGTTTGGCAAAGGAACCTGGAGGGGACCGAGTGTATTTTTTTATTCGAAAGCGATGACGAAGAGATGGAATTCAGCAAGTATTGCCTGGGGGACTGTGAGCCTTTCCTCAGTGAAATGGGTTGTGGGCCTGGGGTGTCAGATAACACGGGGCCGATGGAGGCCTCCTCCCCGGGCTTCTGTGATCACTCCCAGCCCCAAGGAGTGAGGGGAAGGCGTCGCCGAGCCTCCACCCACAGCCCCCCATCCCTGCAAACAGGGATGACTCTCACTTCGGGATCTCACGAGGGTGGAACGTCTGCGGTGACAGAGCAGGGGAGATATAAACGACCCACCGCTTCTGCGGAAAATGATTATCCAGGAATTCAAGGAGAAACCAGAGACGGCCACCGAGCAGGAGAGGAACTCGCCAGTGACAATCTGCTAGCCATGGATGAAGCAGGGACACAGGGAGAGGTGAAGCGCTTGTCTGGTGAGTTAGGAAAGTCAGGGGTGAAGCAGTGTTTGGAGACGGTGGCCGAGAAAAGAGCAGGGGAAAAGAGGAGCTCAGAGAAACCTGCCAAGGCAAGGCGACCAGGAATGAAGGGAAAATCCAGGAAGCTGAATCCCAACCTGAAGGACAGTGCGTCAGAAGGCCCCCTCAGTCACCTCTCTCCCCAAGAGCCTGCTAAGCACCCACTAGCCCAGAGTGATAAAAGCGAGAGTCCTCATGCCAGAGTGGAGGCTCCCGATCTGAATCCCCAGATCCGTGCAGAAGGTGCTGTTCTCACCCAAGCAGAGCCAGAGGCAAAAAGGCTGCAGACTCCACCAGGCGCACCCCCCCAGGAAGGGGGCTCAAACGTGGAGGGAGAAGGGGTGCAGGTTAATGACCTCTTTGAAGCAAGCTGGGTTCCAGACCAGAGTGATCATCATCAGGTAAGAGTCCTCTTTTTAAAAGTTACAAGATAAAAGGTATTTGTGTGTGTGTGTGTCCCTGTACTTCCCATTCCCGATTGCTGTACCACAACACTGGCAGGGTACTTGTGAATGACAGCTGCTGCTGCTGCTGCTAGGAAGGAAATCTGGTTTTGAAAAAAGTCCCAGATAAACCCTAAGCCATCCTAATTATAGCAAAAGACAGAAGTAAGAGGCACTAATGGGATTCTGGACAGCTGGAAAAAGAAACCTGATAGTTTGTCTACTGCATGTGTTTTACCAGGCAGTGTCACTATTCAGAAGGTTTTCAAACACATGTTTTGGGTGTAGCCTTTAAAAGAAAAACAAAAACAAAACATTCTTTTTAGTCATTTTGGAGGGGCACTTTGACAACGCTAAGCGCTGGCTTTAATCAGAATTCATAGTATAAATGAAAGACTTCTTTTGGGTGTGTCTGAAGGACTTGTAGAATTCACTCAGTGATGCTGCAGAGAGTAGACAAAGTAGATTTTGCTGTGCTGGTGGGATGTTTGGATCGGGTGTGTGTTTTGTTTAGTTTGCTTGGACCACAGAATATAAAATCATCTAAGAAAATACTGCCAGGAAGTATATTTATTTTACCCTGTTACTGACTTGGGGGTGTATTTTAAAGAGATGGAATTAAATTCATGGGGATAATTAATGCACAGATATCGTGTACTCGATATATGAATTTATTATATTTTTAATTTTAAAGGTTCTAATGGGCTTTGAACCAATGCTGTAATACGGCCAAAGTTTTACTTTGTAAATGAATACCTAAGAAGAGTTATTTATTAGTTATTTTTACTTTATCTTGTGTTCTCCCTTCCCCTACCTTTGTAGTAGGAACCCAGTCTTGTTTTTGTAGGTTAGACGCACTCCAAAGAACATAAAATATTCCCAAATACACTCAAACTTATTAAACTTTCTGTGAAAAAGTCAAGATTTAATACATTGATTTCTAACAACCCAGCCATAAAATAGGCAATCTAAAAATCTCCAGATCTGAGGCAGCTTTTTACTGAACAAATTGTCTCCCACTGGCCAGACTGACGTAGAAAAGCCCCGTTTATACTTTACTGTTTGCACGAGAGCCAGGTTTATATCCTATGTGGTTGTTTAACACCCACCATTTTGCTGAGCACGTACCCATGACCACAGATCATGCCCAAGATAAGTTTATGGAGGTGGTTTGGCCAGATATTAATGCAAAATTTCGGTTAAAACATTAATTTTTGCATGTCAGTAAATGTGGCATTTCCTTTTCTATTCATAAAGTGCTTTTCCTGGCTCAGCGAAGTGCCTTTTTACAGTTGTTTACCCATATTGAGCTTTCCTTTGGGCAAATTAATGATTAAAGGTTGGGGCAGAGGGTGTAATGTAGCCAAGAAGGAATAAGTGGAAGGGAGAGGGCTAGTGACACTGTTAATTTTAGACCCACCACAGTGGGAGGCAATTTCTAGCTCCCTCAATTGCCCAAAACTGAGAGGAGCTAAGAGAAGGATCCCTCATCCTCAGCTTGTGCCTGAACTGAATTTTGAGATCTTGACTCCTGTTGACCAGCAGGCTCACTTGTTTATTGGCAATGCAGCTAAATATAATGCACCATCTCTGGGACCAAGGTTGTCTGTCTTGTGCACATTCTTGTCTTTATTGAAGTTCTTTTTTTAAAAAAAATTCTTTTAAAATTATTATTTATTGATTTTGAGAGAGAGAAACATCAATTTGTTGCTCCACCCATTTATGCATTCATTGGTTGATTCTTGAATGTGCCCTGACTGGGGATCGAACCCACAACCTTGGCATGTCACTCTAGCCAGAGTCTATTGAAGTTCTTATGGGACTCTTGCTCACACACTCACGCACAGTCATACATTCATGAATGCACACCCAGCTCACCAGCTATTCACTCAAGGTCTGACCTGTGCTTTGTGGCATGACTATTATCTCAGAACCATGAACGTGACTTTTGAGAAAGCTGGCATTCTGCAGGCAGTAGGTCCCTTTCTCACTTCGTTGTGCTCAGTAGCAGAGCTGAGCTCTCACTCAAGGGACAACCAGAAATGTGAATGAAAGCTGTATATTCAAGAGCAGTTCTGTCCAGCATGAAGTTAGAAATAGGGTCTTTTTACCTGTAGCAATTATTTCCTCTTGGCTAAAGCAAGAAAATTTTGCCACAGGAAGAGTGGCATAGGGAGCACAGATTCTTTTACACGTGCAAAAAGTTACTGTCAAACTGCAGGAGATGTCTGTGTTTCTAACACACATATGCAATAGAGCCAAATTTACAGCAAATGGCTAAATATCCTTGTAAATGTGACACAAAAGCATGGGCGGGGTGTCATTGGGAATGAAATAAAACTTAATACTGCTCAAAAAATAAAGGGTAATGAATCTTTTCATAACTAAGTCAAAAGACATTTTAAATATTTATTCTCAGACATTTGAGGCTTGTGGGAATTTAAAATTTTGCAATGATTAAAGACCCCTGGTTGGGAGCAATATTTAGTAAATTTGCCCAATTTTGACTCTTGCCTTATGTACTTACCTTTAGGTGTCTTTTGTAGAGACAGTGACCAGCAGCTTATCTTTTAGTATTTTCTCTTCATCTGCATATTGCTTTTAGCATCTGGAAACAATTCCGCATCTCTAATTCTGCGCTCTAAGCAAACCTACATTGTAGAAGATACCCTGCCTGCGCCTGTGTCTCCAGGTGTACCTACTTCCTGTCTCCCTTTCTCGCTTTTACAGCGCAAGGCCATCTTGTTCTGCTTTGTCTGGAAATAATCCTGACCCAGGCTGGGACTGGAAAGCCCCCAGCTTCTCTACATTTATGGAAGATGCCAAAGCTAATCCCAGTTTGGGAGTGGAAAATAGAGAGGGTACCCCAGGTTAACTTGAACCATCTTCAAGGGTACACCGCCAATCCTTCACCTTGGTTTTGATCTCACTTTTCTGATCCAACTCAGAGGCAAGACCTGACAAGCTGCCCATCTTAAGTTTCTCTGTAGCCACACTGGGGTAAGATCATCCTCACTCTTAAATCAGGAGTGCTGTGCCTGTACTTTGGCAGAGCTGCCCAGCCTCACCCCAAAGAGACTTGCATTTCTCTCTGGGGCCATGGGGTCTCAAGAGTAGAGTATGGAAATGTCTTCTTAGGTTCTGACAGTAAAGAACCTTTCTGACCAGAAATAAGCACTAAGCATAGAAGGTGAGCTCCATGGTGGCAAGGAGTTTGGTCACTGTATTTTGTTCACTGATGTATCCCAAGCCCTTGGAACAGTGCTAGCCGCATAGTAGCCACTCATTAATTGAGTAAGTAGCCATATGATACTAGACTAAATTCCAGGTATAGCCAGGTATGATTCTGTGATGATCGGTCTCAACTACTTCATGGCTTTCATTGTCATAAGTATAGTCCATGGCCCCCTTCACGTACCAACTTTCCATGGGGAAATTGTTTCCCATTGCTCTTTTTGTCCTGGGAACAGAGTGGTTTGTGCTAGAGTCCCCCTACCTTGTACTTGGGGTCCCTTGTGAATGCTGGTGATTCACATACAACCTTGGCCTTATCAGTGTCTTATTAGCTCTCACAAGGCTGACCAGATCCAGGAAGGTCTTACCATGTCGCCTTAGCATTCAAGACCTTCCACAGTATTGCTCCCCTCTACCTCTGAGAGGCAAAGCAGGCATGCCCATTGGTTTCCCTATCTAGAAAACAAAGCATTTTCTCAGATACATGGTGTGTTTTCCATCTTCTTGTCTGAAATGCCCTCACTGGGCTAATTGCTAGCTCAGCTCTTCTGGTCCTTCAGGGCTAAGACTCTGCAGGGTCCTTTGAGTCACACCTCCCCTGAAGTGTTTTGCTTGTCCTTACCTATGATTTCTCCTTCCAGAGAACCTCAGCATTCTTGGCCACGTGCTTTGTACAGTGCAGCGGGTTCCAGATCTGAATTTGGTCCCTGCCCCGCTACTTTCTGACTCCGTGGCCCTGGGAAAAAGTACTCAAGCTCTCTCAGTCCCAGTTTCCTCATCAAAAACAGAAATAATAATGACAATAATAATAGCTCATAGAGTGTTGTGAAGATTAAAGTCTTGCATATAAAATGCTCAGCACAGTCTCCATTATGCAGTTAACATTTAATAAGTATCATCCTCTTTATTTATTTTCTTAATATATATATTCTTTCTTCCCATATTAAGGACATATTGACAGCTGGTACAAATGGTTTTATACCTCTTTTTGATTGAAATTTTTATGAAATAATTGTCCATGCACATGCAGCTGTAAAAAATAATACAGAGAGCTCACTGTACACTTTGCACAGGTTCCCCCAATTGGTAGCATTGTGCAAAGCTGTAATATAATATCACAACCAACATAGTGACAATGATAGCGTCTACCAATCTTATTCAGGTTTCCTCCGTTTTACTTGTATTGGTATGTGTGTGCATTAAATCTGTGCAAATGTATCACCTGTGTAGGTTCATGTGCTAACTGTGGTAGGAAACTTCTGTTTAATCTAAGTTCAGCCTAGTAGCTAGGCAGGCAGTGCAGAAAAACAGGGTACGCAGCAGCCTGAAAATTTGCATGGCCAGGTAGCCAGTGACAGGCAGGTCACATAGTAGTTCTCCAGCAATTTTTTTTTAAGCATAAAAATATAAGCAGATAATCCAAGCCTTCTTGCAATATAGTTTTCATATCTGGGACAGCACAACCTGAGACCTTAGATTCATTTGCATAATAAAATGTGTCCCCACCAAAATAACAACTGTTAAAACTGACTCCAGGAGGCCGATAAGCCAGCTCTCTACTGATGATGGGAAGGGCAGAAGTTTATAAGCGCTCATCGCTCAGCACCTGGCAGTCGCGTCTCCTGTCAGCACCACTCCAAGGCCGACCCAGGGAGTAGTCCAAACATTTGTTTTGTTTTCAATCACAAAGCCTGATGTCCCACTCCTGCCAAATACTGTCACTGCCCTGGAACTGCAAGATCATTGGATGCCCTAGTTCGTTGTGGTGATTGTACTCTGTCCATGTTAAATAATCAATGGAAACGTCATTAGTTCCTGTAGCTTTGCCACTCACAGTGGCAGACAGCTTGTTAAAATGCAGAATCCCAGGCCCTGCCTCAGTCCTGCTGAATCAGAATCTATATTTTAATCTGATTCTTAGGAGACAGTTATGTACGCTGATGTTCTAGAAGCCCCAGTCTGGAGATGAGATCTTGCTCAGATTAGAAAAGACCCTAAACAGTGATCTCAATCCTGGCTGCACGTGGGACCACCTGGAACTTAAAACATTCTGCTCCCAGGTATTCTGATGTAATTTGGTTTGTGGTGTGGCTTGGGCATTGGGGGTTTTAAAAGCTCCCAGATGATTCTCTGTACCTCTAAGGTTGAGAATCCTCGCTGCATTTTAAAATCGCCTGTTGTCTTACAGATGCCACCCCAGAAGTCCTAATTTAGGTGGTTCTAGGTGGGCTCAGGCATGTATGCCTTAGAGCCCTCAGCCAGTGGAATGCAGGGGTCGCCCTGGGGAACTCCAGGTTCCATCCCTCACCAAGGACTGCAGAGAGCTAAAGGCTGTTACCCTGTGAAAGTGCTCTCTCAGGAATTTGGGGCCCTCTTATCCCTTGTTTCCCCCAAGGAACAAAGCACCAGGTTATTTGGTACTACTTTTCAAAAGGCAATGGGTCTTCTCCACACATAGGTGTTCCTGCTTTAGTGCAATATATGCATTCCTAAAACACCTCATACTCTGCAAAATCACACACTTAAAATATCAGGACTCCTGGATAAAAGAGCATTCCCCATGGGCCGCTTCGTAAACAGGCCATTTTTAAAACAGAGACAAAAGCAAAAACTGTACCTAGGAAGATCCTTTGGACCATCTAGAGCGGTGGCTCAGGTTGGCCAGTGGCTGCCATGGCAGATATTAAAAATACACAAGATAATTGAGTGGGAATGCTATAGACCTTAAGTTAGAGCAAGCTGGTGGGTGCTGAGACCACAAGGACAGAGTGGATCTCTGGCCGGCAGGGCTGCTGTGAAGGTGGGCCTGGGAGATGCCACCTGCCCTCAGGCACACCTGCCCTCAGATACACAGGCCTGGAGCGGGCTTCATAGGAGAGAGGAGTGCTGGGCCAGGATGCGGTTTCAATTTTATTAAAATATGACTGGAAAGGGTCCCTACTGCCAGTGCAAAAGCTGAGTTAAAGGCTGTTCCATTTCCTGCTCAAGATTCTATCATTTACTACAGCTATTCAGGGCCCCTTGGCCTAGGAAAAATCGCATATAAACCAATGCAGCATCTGGGTTATACTGACATGATTCCCCTATTAACCGATCTCATAGGGCCATTCCCCTATTAACCGATCTCATAGGGCTAAGTCATTACAGCACAAGTGTTGTAGGACAAAAACCTCACAGAGCCCCAAGGCCTCCTTCTGCTCAGGTGCTGTGAGTCCTCAGGGCAGTGCATCAAAAGTGAGGGCTTGCCCGGCTGGGCGTGGCTCAGCGGTTGAGCGTCGGCCTAGGATCCAGGTGATCGGGGTTCGATTCCCGGTCAGGGCACATGCCTGGGTTGTGGGCTGCAGCCCATCAATGACTCTCTTATCATTGATGTTTCTCTCTCTCTCTCCCTCCCCTTTCCTCTCTCTGAAATCAATAAAGATATATTTAAAAAAAAAAAAAAAGTGAGGGCTTGGCCTGGCTGGTGTGGCTCAGTGGTTGAGCATCAACCTGCAAACCAGGAAGTGAAGGTTTGATTCTCTGGTCAGGGCACATGCCCAGGTTGTGGGCTCGATCCCCAGTAGGGGGCGTGCAGGAGGCAGCCGATCAGTGACTCTCTCATCATTGATGTTTCTGTCTCTCTCCCTCTGCCTTCCTCTCTCAGAAATCAATAAAAAATAAATTATTTAATTTTTTTTAAAGTGAGGGCTTGGATTTATTTGCATTGGAATCACCTACTAAGGTACATGTTTTAAAAAAGACAGATCTCTGAATTTCCCTCCAGACTTGTTGAATCTGCACTTTAAATAAGCTCTCCAGGTGATCCTCATGAGCAGTAGAATTTAAACCATGGGCTTAGTTAGACTGAGACCTAGAGAGAAAAAGACAACCTGAGGCGTTCCTGTAAAGAATCACAGGATTTGGGAAACAACAGGAAGTTTAGGGCTTGTCAAGTGTAACCACTTCGCCCTAAGGGGAAAAAAACCTCACGATCTGGATTTTTCTCTGCTTCCTACTTGGCTTGCTATAAATGTGGCCATTCTTCACCTGTCCAGAAACTAAAATAAATACAGACCTTGATTTATTGTTTCTAATCCAAAACAGGTGTATCATCTCCAGCTGAGTTTTATTTTGAGGAGCAGTTCAGTGACAGGAATTTGGGTGGCAGCAGTAGTGGCTGGTAAGAGGAGGGTCATTTGGCTGCTAGGGTGGGTTTTAGTCCCTGTAGCAACTGTCTCATCACTGCCTTGGGTGGGAGCTGAGTGGCAGAGACATGCCTTATTGGTCTCTCTTTTCTTCGTTTTTTAAAGAATAGTTTATTTTTTAGAGAGAGAGAGGAAGGGAAAAGAGAGAAACATCAATGTGAGGGGTGTAACATCAATTGGCTCCCCTACTGGGGATAGAGCCCCCAACCCAGGCATGTGCCCTGACTGGGAATCCAGCCCACTACCTTTCCATTCCACTGAATGATTCCCAACCAACTTAGCCACACTGGCCGGGAACATCTTTATTTTTGCTATGACTGAAAATGAATTTGCTTTGCTGAAATGGAATAGAAAAAATGTGGGACTAACCAACTATCTATCAATACAAATGATAAAGCTATGGTCATCCAAACAGTATGGTAGTAACCCCAAATAGATAAAAAGAGAAACCAAACTGAATAGAGACTACAGAATCAGACCCAAGAATATATTGGAATGTGGTTTTTGATAGAAATAGCCTCTCGAGTTTTAGAGAAGAAACAAAAGCTTCAATGCTGACACAGTTAACTATCCACACGAGAAAAAGACAAAACAAAAACCAAGACCAGTACCTGACAATGGACCCCAAATAAACTCCAGAGGGATCTTGGAATTAAATATAAAAAAACCCTCAAACTATAACCTACTGGAAAAAATATTAGAAACTATTTTTAAGACCTTGAAAGCCATAAGTTCTTCTTGGGACCCAAAGAACAACAATAACAACAAAAAATAAAACAAAGAATAAAGTTGATAGTTTTGATTGCATCAAATTAAACATTTTTATATGACAAAAATACATAAACAAACATAAATGAAAGCAACACACCAAGAGAAATTGGTAGAATATAAGTAAGAGAGAAAGATTAATTTCCAAAGTATATAAAAACAGATAGATAAGAAAAATACCCCTAACAACTGAATTTTTAAAAAAGGTAAAATTAAATAAATGTGAAGTTCATAGAAGAGGGAATACAAATGGTTAATAAACATATGAGAAGATGGACAAGGATGGTAATGGCAAGTTGTTGAGCTGATGGAGAAATGGGTCCACTGATTGCCAGCAAGAGTGTAATTCATGATGTCCCTTAAAATTAAAAAGAGCATTGCTCATTACATAGCAGTTTCATTTCTCAGTATCTGCTCTTGAGAAAGCTTTTATATAGGCCTAAGGAGACCGACTGTACCATAATATGTGTTGCAGAATTAGTTGTCTAAGGAAACATTTATGTGGACATGGCTAAATAAAACGTGGCCTGCTCAAATGATAGACATCTGGAAACATGCAGAGTGTGAAAAAGGCATATTACAGAGCGATACATTCAACACAATGCCGTCATGCCCCCAATCCACCCAGAACAGTGTATGTTATTTGTATTCACACACACATATATGTATAATTTCTTTTTAAGTCTGGAAGGATCTACACCAAAATGATAATTGTGGCTAGTTTGGGTGAGGGAAATAAGAATCTTGCATTTGGAGGGGTGCTTAGTGATATAATGTTTTTAAAGAAAACTATTCAATTATTACCAGTACTATTAAAAAATAATTTCTTTTTAAAAAATATATCTTTATTGACTTCAGAGAGAGGAAAGGAGAGGGAGAGAGAGAGATAGAAACATCAGTGATGAGAGAGTCATTGATCGGCTGCAGCCTGCAACCCGGGCATGTGCCCTGACCAGGAATCGAACCCTGATTGCCTGGATCCTAGGTCGATGCTCAACGGCTGAGTCATGCCTGGCTGGGCTAAAAAATAATTTTTTAAAAAAGGAAAACAAACTGGGCCTAAGAATCCTTGATTTCAGTCTCAGTTCTGCCATTAAACAGCTGTACATTCTTGAGTCACTTCTCATCCTCTTTGGGCCTCTTTGTTCGGGTTTAGTGCTCTATTTCTTAAGAACTAAAGCCCCTTGAATCTCTGATTTCACATCAGCTACCAAAATAAATATCAAATAAAGTAGGAGAAAATGTGGATCACAAGATGAGGAAAGCCTTTTTAAGCACATAGAAGAAAAATTGATAAATTAGACAATGTAAGAATTTTGCACATAAAAAACACCATAAATATAATTGAAAAACAAATAAAAACTTAGAAAGTACTTGTGATGTGTAGGCAAGGAAAACAATAGACAAAAAGATGAACAGCTTAATTATGAATAGTCAAGGGAATCAAAATAGTCGATTCATTAAAAAATGTAACAATTGCACCATAAACTACCAACTCCCACTCTCCCTTTCTCCTTCCTTCCTTCCTTCCTTCCTTCCTTCCTTCCTTCCTTCCTTCCTTCCTTCCTTCCTTCCTTCCTTCCTTCCTCCCTCCCTCCCTCCCTCCCTCCCTCCCTCCCTCCCTCCCTCCCTCCCTCAATTTTCAGAAATTGTTTTTAAAGTGATAATACCTTATGTTGATAAGACTGCAAGGAAACCCAGGCTTTGTTTTGGCAATATTTACTAATACTTTTAAAATGCAAACTTTGGCCCAGAAATTAACCTAATGAAATTATCAGCGATAGAAACAGAGCTAGCTGGACAAGAATGCTCATTGCAGCATCACTTGTAGTAATGAAACACTGGGAACAATCTGAATATTTAACCATGGGGGCTTGGTTAAATGTTGTGCTACAAAATTCATTGGAATACTATGCAGCCATTAAAAATCATGTTTTCAAAATATTTAAGGAGGGGAGAAAATGCTTGTAAACAAATTACAAAGATAGATAGCTATTGTCTTCCCTTGAGAAACATATAATTCCATGGAAAGATTAAGCTTTTCGCCTGTGGTCCCACCATTTGGTCATTGGCAGACCCTAAGCGAAACCCTTGGCCATTCTCTCAGTTTAAGGCCCCTACACCTCTCTGTAAGTCTGACGCCTGGCGTTCAGGATTCTAATCTCCCCCCATAACCGCCCAGCCCTGGTTCACTGTCTGTGGTAGTACCATGGCCTTGTTTCCCTTGGGTTGGGTTGACACTATACTGATTCGCCTGCCCTGCTAGATTGTAATCCCTGTGGGTCACTGGTGAGCTTTGCTGAGCACACACAGCACCTGATAGTCAGAAGAGCTTCAAGAAGTGTCCCTTTGAGCATTGTCTTGTGACCTGTTCGGCCCACATGTGAAAGGGAATTTCAGCTCAGCAAGTGTGAGAAGAACTTCAGAAACTTGGTAAACCAAAATAATATGCAAAGATTCATTTCAAACTATACAAAGGCATACATACGGAAGAGCAGTATTTTGATTTACTAGGGTTGCCATAATAAAATACCAGAGTGAGTGGCTTCAACGCAGAAATTTATTTTCTCACAATCTGGAGGCTGGAAGTCCAAGATCAAGGAGTCAGCAGAGTTGGTTTCTTCTCGGGCCTTTCTCCTGGGCTTGTGGGTGGCCATCCTCTCATTGTGGATTCATGTGGTCGTCTCTCTGTGGATGTGTGTGCCTGATGTCTCTTTCTGCTAATATCCTAATCTCCTCTTCTTATAATGACACCAGTCATATTGAATTTGGGCCCACCGTGATGACATTATTTTACTTTATTCACCTCTTTAAAGGCCCTATCTCCAAACAGTTACATTCTGAGGAACTGGGGTTAGGGCTTCAACATATGACTTGAGAAGGGTTCACGATTCAGCCCGTAACAAATAGTTTATAAATCTCTCACTGACCATTTTGGATCACAGGACACTGAGAATTAGGACTGGGAAAGTTAGCATTTAACTACCTCAACACTCAGACCACGAAATTACACAATTCTGGAAAAGCCAATATGCCCTAATTTCTTCTCCCTGTGGCAGGAGGGTGGCAAGATGCTGGCCAAGGGACCACCCAGCAGATTACTCAGGTCCAGCTGATAGGGTGGTAGGCAGAACAATGTTCCTACCAAAACCGGCTCAAGCCCTAGTCCCCAGAACCTGTGAATGTTAGTATACATGGCGAAAAGTACTTCACATGTGGGGAAAATGAAGGGTTTTGAGATGGAATGATTACCCTGGATTATCCAGTGATCCAAATGTAATCACAAATGTTCTCTAAGTGAAAGAGGGAGGGAGGAGGGTCAGAGTCAGAGCGAGATCGGAGATGCCATGTTGTTGGCTTGAAGATGGAGGAAGGGGCCATGAGTCAAGGAGTTCGGGCAGCCCCCAGAAGCCAGAAAAGTCAACGGCTTGTATATTTTACACTTGCAGTCTATCTTAATTTGGGTGCTAGCTATGCATTGGAAATGCTTGATCTGTATTGTGATTTCATGAAATTAATAGTCAAAAGAGTAGATTCACATGCCCAAATTGTTCCAAAGCTCCTTAAAATCCCCCCCCCGACTGCATCATACACGTCCATTTTTTATTTACATGTAAATTAATTAAAATTAAATAAAATTTAAAATTCAATTCCGTAGTTGCACCAGGCACATTTCAAATGCTCACTGCCACATATGGCTAACGGCTCCTGGGTTGGATAGCCCGGCTCTTAGTTATTTCTGCTGCAATTGTGATTTTTTAAAAAGCATACCACCCTAGGCCTCAACCTTGTTTCCCCCCCTCTGCTACAGCTGACCCAGTGACAAAACGTGAATTTCTTTCTCTTCTTTAAATAGACTTTCTGTTTTAGAGCAGTTTTAGGTTCATAGCAAAATTGAGTAGAAGGTACAGAGATCTTTTACAAGCCCCCTAACTGCCCCCCCACATCCCCTACCAGAGTGGTACATTCATTACAATCAATGAACCTACACTACACATCACTACTACTCAGAGTCCATAGTCTGCACTAGGGCTCACTCTTGATGTGATACATTCTATGGGTCTTGACAAACACATGACGACATGTGTTCACCATTATAGCATGTAATTCTTTTTTTTTTTTTTTAATATATCTTTTTATTGATTTCAGAGAGAGGAAAGGAGAGGGAGAGAGAGATAGAAACATCAATGATGAGAGAGTCATTGATCAAGCCCACAACCTGGGCATGTGCCCTGACCGGGAATCGAACCCTGATCGCCTGGATCCCAGGTTGATGCTCAACCGCTGAGCCACGCCTGTCCGGGCTATAGCATGTAATTCTATTTTAAAGGAGCAGGCTGCTTCCTGTATGTCATATATTCCTCGCCCAGGTCTACTGGTTTGGAACAAGTGACAGACAGCAGTAATTATCATCCTAGGAGCCCCTTCAGCCTCCCAGCCCTCACCCCATGCAGCACTCATTTCTAATGACAAGCTCTAAGCCCCCCACTTCCAGGGCCTTAGTGTCCCAGTTGGCATCCTGGCAGCTCTGTTGCTTGTTGGGCAGGCTCCACTGTGTCTCTTGTATCACTTTAAAAACAACACATGGCCCTGCCCCCAAGCCATCTATCGGGTTACTGTCAAGCTACAGGACAAAACAGAACACATTCCAGTGGTCTTGGAGGTCATAGGTTACTGGGCTGGGGAAATCAGATGTAGATTGACAGCTGGGGAGTGAGTGGGGGGATAGCTTTTCCCTTAAAAGTGTTTTTGTCATGGGTTTTTATCATGAGCTGTCTAAGGGCTCAAGAACAGCATGGCTATCTCCCCAGAGGCCAGGAATCTATGCCTGGACTCCTATAAGATTGTGCTCCTCAAACCCCACCTTGCATGCAGATCACTGGGACACTCAGCAGAATGTCTCATTCAGCATGTCTGGGGTGGGGCCTGGGAACCTGCATTCCCAACAAACTCCCAGGGATTTCCAAGGACTGTACTGTGAGTAACAAAGGCACAGGGCTTTTCCCAGGGAGTATTCAATTCACCCCACCCTGCCCTCCCACCTGCCTGCGTCACTCCCAATTGCCCAATAGCTAATACTAGCTACCAGTTATTGGTGGAGATGTGTGTCAGGGGCTGTGCTGTGACTTCAGTGGGTGAGCTTGTTTAATTATCTCAACAACCCAGCAAGATCAAGCCGGCTGCTGTCCGGACTCTGGGTCAGGAGGTGGTGCGGCCTGGCTTTGAACAGCCTGCCTGACTTCAAGCCCTCAAGCCCCAACCTGACATTACCCAGCTTCCCAATTCCATTTTAGGTCTGAGTTCCTTAACACTCTTCAGAACGAAAATAAACTCTAATAACGAAAATAAACTCTGAGTTCCTTAACACTCTTCAGAACGAAAATAAACTCTAATAAACTCTAATAAACTCTGCCTCTGGTGAAAGGGACTGAGAGGGTGGCTGGGGTAGGAGAGACACTTAATTGTCACTCTATACCCTTTCACTGTGTACCATGTGAATTTTGGGCTCTGGTGTGTGTCTGTATGTGTGTGTGTGTGTATTATGTACTCAAATAAATGAACTTTTAAAAAAAATAAATAGTTAAAAAAATAAGCCCATGGCCTTCTTAGTTAGAACCATAAACCAACAGCTGGGCCAGTATCAGAAACAGTTCTCAGGGCAAGAGGATCAGATAACTTCCTCCGAAATGCACATTCAGCATCCTGCTGAGATGGCCAAGATTCCTAAGGCTACGGCCACCTACTTCCCATCCTCTGGGAATCTACCCAACAAGGCTGGTCTACAGCTTCCCACCAGATGATAAAAGGTTCTTTTACCACCTGGTTGGTGAGGACTTTTCCAGAACTGGTAGATTCTGTAGTAATAATTTGATGAGTAGACAATCTTGGTAAAAATGGTGCTTTTCAAAGTCCTCTGTGAGAATTCCTTCCCTTCAGACAACTTGACATGGTCTGAACCCACAGGTGCTTATCTTTGCTCTTTTGTGACATCATACATTAACAAAGAGGAGAAAACAGTGACGTTAACCCCAAACTAGTTGGGCTCAGCCATGTGGGTGTCCAGATGTGATTCGAACTTCAATGCTATCTTTCTAACTTGAGCTAATTGTTGTGACCATGCAAATGTGAATTTTAACATACATTTTAAAGGACTGTAGGTTAATTACTTCCAGATCCACACTGTGAGTCAATCTAATTGCTAAGAAGAGTTTACAAGAAGAGGCTCTGACCTAACCAGTTTTTACTTCCGATGCAATTAGCCATAATTAAGAGTGTCCATGTTAGAGAATTAGTTGGGTCAGGGCACACATTAAGAGAAACCAAAGTCCAGTTTGGGTGGAACCAGGTGAGTACAGATAATGATATTAGGGAGGCTGGGGCCAGAGCCTTCAGGGCCTTATGACTCCAAGTAGAGAGAAGAAACTCAGCCAAGGGCCAGGCAAATAACGGAATGTTCCCGCTATGCTCAAAATACCTTTGGACACCTCCACCTGCCGCTCCAAAAAAACCCACTGGTCCTAAATTCATTTGCTTCACGCACATGTGCAATAATGACGTGGTTCTCACATTGTCCCTCTGACTGCTCTTTGTATCATTAACAGAAGGGATATAGGCTCATGCGCAACAAAACCCGGAACTTCACAGACAGAGGCAGCTGGAACAAAGCCCAGCCCCACACTTGAGCGTAAGAAATATCTCGATAACTCAGCCATTCTGAGTACATACAGGACTCAGACCGCAGGAAACGTTCATCTGAGTCTTTGTAGGTTCTCACATACTGTCCTGGTGCTGTAGGTCACAGAGGTCACCACTGTGGGTCACCCTGGCCCACAAAACCTTGGGTCTGGTGGATCCTGCTCTTTCTGTGCCACACTAGGAACCTAATGGCCCATCTTGTAGGGTGCCACACAGCCATGTCCCCGGGCTCTCGCTGACTGCCTGGCATCCGCATTGTCCTGGAAGCCGGGAGCAGAGACACCCAGGTCCTTCTGTCCTGCCTTCACTCCCAGGCCAGCATATCTCTCTCCCCAGTGGAGGTCAGTCTCTGATCAAAACACTCTTTCCATGTCCTTCATTCATCAAACAAATATTTTGTTTCCTTCTTTTTTTTTTTGTTTAATATGTTTTTATTGATTTCAGAGAGAGGAAAGGAGAGGGAGAGAGAGATAGAAACATCAATAATGAGAGTCATTGACCGGCTACCTCCTACACATTCCCTACCGGGAATCGATCCTGCAACCCAGGCATGCACCCTGACCGGGAATAGAACTGTGATCTCCTGGTTCATGGGTCAATACAGCCACTTAGCCACGCCAGCCGGGCCTTCCAACATGTATTTATTGAACACCCACTACGTGTCAGACTCCTTTGTATATGGCAAGGACATAACAGTGAGCAGAGCAAAGTCCTACCCTCAGGACACTCACCTTCTAGTGGGGGAGACAGGCAATGAACAGACCTACCTGGGGTATCCGCAGGGATGAGTGCTCTAAAGACAGAAGAGGGTTGGGAGCAAAGGGGGTGCTACTTCAGGAAGGGTGCCAGGCCTCTCGGAATCTTCTAACTTCTGAAAAGCCTCTAAGCTCCCTGAGGATGTTAGGCCTTTTGATGCCCAAGAGCTGAGAGTCAAATGCAGGCTGGTTTGTTTCTCACTCACCTCATGCCTCCCCGAGGCAGTGAGGAATCGCCTCCCCATCGCTGGACCAGAGAGAGAGCAGGACGGACATACCAGGAGAGGCACCGGGGTGTGCTGTTCCTTCAACGACCAGGCGAGGAAGCAGGAGCGTCTCCTTTCGGGGTGCCCTGTGACCCTCCATCCCCCATCTCCAGTTTTTGAGTGGCGGTCCCACCCTCAGAGGACTCCCGGGGTTGGGTTGGGCAGCATGGAAGACTGCAGGAGGGCAGGGATGTTTCGAGCTGCTGGACATGCTGATCCACGTCCAGACCTGGCCTCATGACCATTGTGACCATGCTGCGCTTTTCAGAGGACCCGGAAACTCCTAGGATTGGCCTGAAAAGATACTGGTGGATTTGAGAAAGCCAACCATGCAAAGCGGCAGGAGTGGCCCCGCAGCGGCCCCCCTACACCCCAGCTTCTCTTCCGAGTTACCTTCGTCTAGAGGGGCAGGGGCAGGAAGAAGCAGGGGGAAGGCAGCAGCCAGCTCCTGCTGGGCTCCTCTGGTGTCATCCTTCCTAGATTTTGAATCTCTTCTCTGCAAAAAGGCTCAGATTGGCTCAGGTCTCCTTCCTGTGGTACTCCAGAGTCCCTGCCCTCTGGATGGGTCCCATTTTCAGGAGCACCCTGCAGGCCCTGCACTGTGTATGTTGAGCTGGTGATGTTCCTTCCACCAATGGGGATGGAACAGGCTGATTAACCACCCCACCCCTAGCCCCCAGCCAGACCCCTCCAGTCTCCCCACCTCTGGGAAAGGGGAGGGCAGAGAAGCCTCTTAGCCTGTGATTGATAGGAAGGACCCACTGAGGATCCTCAAGAGAAGTGGAGGTGGGGGACCCTTGGCAGGCTGCTGGGGAGGGAGAGGGTCCCACGTCAGGAGGGGGCCGGAGCAGCTCCAGGTCGGTGCACTCAGAGATGTTGCTGTCCCTCTTATGACTGGGGCTGAGGACAGAGTTCAGGATGTGGCCTGTGGTGAAAGAAAGAGAGAGAGAGAGGCAAACCTCAGCACCCATCACACTGCACTCCATTGTGGTGTCTAGCGTTCCTCTCAGGCACCTGCAACCAGAGACAGGACGTCAGACAGCTATTGTCTCGATTCTGAAGCCACTCTGGCCCTCCTGGCAGCCCTGGCACACAGCCTTCACCTTTCCCCCCGCTCCCCCCACCAGAACTTCGACACAAATAGCTAAGTCGTACAGCGGCTCTGTTAGAGCCCAAAGACGACAGCTGAGCTAGCACATGTTTAATAAGTATCTACTTAGTGCACCAAGTATTACAGCAAGCAGGTGTCTCAACCCCTCAAAGAGCTTGTAGTGAAATTCCCCGAGCTGGAAACCCGAGAGTGGTCCTTTATGCCCTGTTCGTTCCCAGTCCCAGGATCCTCATTTCTCCCTCCACCGTGTCTCCTGAGTCAGGAGCTTTCTCTCTCTACTGATTCCAAGGCTGACAACAAATTGTCACATTGGGTGTCTTAAAGCAACGGAAATGGATTCTCCCACAGTTCCGAAGGCCAGAGGTCTGAAATCAAGGTGTCGGCAAGGCTGGTTCCTCTGGATGCTCTAAGAATTGTCCACACCTCTCATTCTCGTAGCTTCTGTGATTGCTGCTCACCCTGGTAGCCGCATTGCTCCAACCTCTGCCTCTGACCACATGGCGCTTTCCCTGTGTGTCTCTGTGTCCAGATCTCCTTCTTCTTATACAGACACCAGTCATTGGATTGGAGACCCATCTAATCTAGGGTGACCTCATCTTAACTTGATTACATCTGTAAAACCTCTATTTTCAAATAAGGTCACATGCACAAATGCCAAGGGTCAGGATTCGAACTTATCGTCTTAGAGGACATGATTCAACTGACAACACACTCCATCCCTTCCGCCACCATCGTCACCCAGACTTCACAATTTTATCTTTACCATTGCAATACATTGCTTTCCAGGCTTCTTCTAAGACACTGTCCAAATGCTACTGGGACAGTCCTCCTGAAGCCTGCATCTGGGAATGTCATTTCCTTGTTTAAAACAACACTACCTTCCCAGCCCCTGTCAAACATTGGTGGACCCTCCTGTTGCAGGAATAAATCTGAATGCTCTGTGCAATTCATTAGCTGTAGCATCTTTCCACCTGTTTCCCTCCTCCCACCCTTTCCCTTTCATATCCCCTCTGTCCTAGTCATTCTGGGTAACTGAGCACTTGCCTGCCCCAGGGCCTTTGTGTGTGCCATTGCCTCCACCATCTCTCCTTATAGAACACCTGCTGACCTCCTTGACCTTGTCTACTTCCTTACACAGAATGTAAATTTCAAGGAGACCGAGTCTTTCACTGGGGAGATCTTTTCCCAGCAGCTAGGATGAGGCCTGGCACGTGGAGAGCTTTCAACAAGGATTTGATGAATAAAGGAACTCATAAATGTAAATGCATAAGCAGCAAATAAATGAATTCTGGATCTTTCCCTGAGGCACCTGTCCCTTCTCCTCCCCCTGAAGGAGAGTGGATTTCTCCTGTAACATTTTATTCTTCTCTCTGCTGGCATTTGCTGTCTGTTATAGCTGTTGGTTTGCCCAGCTGGGCTGTGACTCTGTCTGTGAGCTCCGTGGAGACAGATGCTGGCTCTGATTCACGTGTGAACACCCAGACCCAGTGCCTGTCAGTATTATTTGTCAAATTGAATTAAATACAGTTAAAGAGGCAAGACAGAAAGAGGAAAACCCACGTCCTCTACCCCCCCCCCCCCCCATTCACTGCCTCCACAAATTTGCGGAGCTGAGGTGGGGCTGGGGCTGGGGCAGGCGGTAAGACTGCAAATTCTGTAAGTTCCCCTTTCTGCTGATGCTCAAAAATTTATCTTTCTGAGTCAGCACAGGTATTTTGATACTGCCTTGAGATTTTGGGCATTTTTTTTCAAGTGATGTTTTAAAAACAAGTGCTTTCACATTTACTATCAAACTGACAGCGTTGAGTGGGAAATTAACCATCACGAGAACTGTTTACCCCTTGGCCGTTAAGATTTCTACTTCAGGGTCTAAATTTGGCAACAAACGCAAGGAACTCCCCAGTCTCTGCCTGTCCTTCAGCAGAGGGGTGATATCCAGCTCAGGCTTAAGAACATTCTGAAGTGGTGGAGGCTGCTTACAGGTCTGGAGGGCCGGGCAGTGACAAGGAACAGCCCCTGGGGGGACCGAATTCTACTCTTCCCCCAGACTGCTTAACACGGAAATAAACTTCATTCCCAGAAGAGCAGCGTCCCTCCGACTGTCGTGCTCTGAGTATCATTCTAAACCTCTCCCTTCTTGCGAAGCCCACAACGACCACACAGCAACGTGACAAGGCAACCTGGAGACAGGGGAGGGAGGGGCAGGGCCAGCTGGGGAAAAATGGCTTGCTATAGAGGGTTGAATCATGTCCCCCCAAATTTATGTCCATCTGGAACCTCAGCATGTCACCTTCTTTGGAACTAGGGTCTTTGCAGCTGTCATTGGTTAGGATGAGGTCATTAGTTAAGACACGGTGAAAAAGACAGAGCAGGATTCTTTCAGAGGGAGCCCAGCCAGGGGACACCTTGACCTCAGGCTTCCGGCCCCCGGGGCTGAGAGAATAAATGTGTGCTGTTTTAGAGTTTGCGGTAACCTGTTTCCGCAGCCCTAGGAAACTAACGCAGTTGCCCGCGGTGTGTCAGGGAGGTATCAGGAAAAGAAAAATGTTTGTTTTTCCAGTTCTGCTTTCTTCTAAAGCAGCTGGGGAGAGTGGGGTGGCTCGGGGCGATGGTGATTAGGCTGTGCCGAGGGGACAAACAGATGGAAAGAAGCAGGTGTTTGTTTTCATTTTTGTTTAAGCAGGACAATATGTTTTAAAGTCGGGCTTTGCTGAGAGAGGAGTTTTCTAAGTTCCTTTATATTAGATTCGAGTTTTATCTCCGCCTAATCAGAGAATGGGAGTGTGAGAGGGCTTAGAACAGGGTACCCAACCTTCTCAGACACTGGGGCAAAAAAGCTCACAGGGAAAGAGTCAGGGCCCAGAGGGGACATTCATCGGGACCTCACTTCTCCTGACTTCAGGACGGTGTTAGAATAAGGGAGGGAAACTGAGGACAGGAGATCTTTCTCTGCTTCCCTCTTGGGACACGGCGACTATCCCCCACCCATCTCCCAGTGTGGGCAGCTCAGACACCAGCTTCCAGAGGAGCAGGGGGAGGTGAGCAGAACTAAGGGCCTGAGCACTCCCTAAAGGACTGTTTGACTTATTCGACCGGAGGCTGGCTCAGAAAGAGAGAAATCTCTATTCACTCATTCTTAAGTCTCTACCTGTGACTGGGAGCTCATGAGAAAGACAAGCTCAGTTTCAGAGAAAGAAAAAAGGGATTGTGTCAACTCATGCATGCAAGAAGTAGCATGTGCGAATTTTCCAACCACCATAAGTGTGAATATCAGCTCAGCATTTTGTTTTGTTTTGTTTCATTTTGTTTTGTTTTGTTTTGTCTTGTTTTCCTACCTCAAATCACTGCATTGCCTCCCAGCTACTTTCTTTCTTGGTTCTCAAAGCATTTCCCCAACAACTTCAGCTTCCCAGAAGCTTCTTTGTGAATCATTCCTTTTCCTTCCAGCAATAAGGGGAAAGTTGATTTTGATGGCTCCATCAAAAGAGGTCCCTAAATTTCCAGTCTGCTCTGCACCGTGCTCCTCCCCCCTTCCTGCCTTTGATCCCCTTGTCTTTCAAGTACAGGTGTTTGAAACTTAACCCTTCAGCTACACTTTGTGACTGTACAACTCTGTACCCGTGGTCAATGGGACATCGCCACTGTCAGTGTCTGGTGCCCACAGGTACAATTATGCTGATGTCTTCTGGGTAGAGTATACTGGAAACCTCAGTTGTTCATGACTAAAACAAGAACTGCTTCTCTCTCTGCTGGAAAGAAAACAGATGGCTTCAGTTTAGATCTAAAAAAGACCAAGACCAACCAAGCACTAAATTATTAGTGATGAAGAGGAGTTACAGTTTAGTAGAAAATACTTATTAACCAAAGCACAAGACTGTAGGGCAATTTTTCAGGTTGGAGGTCAATGTCTCAATAGACAAATGGTCAGAGATTAAGAAGAGAACCAGACTCTGAAGGGGCAAAGCCTTCCTGTCTATGTCGACACTGGACCAAGAACAGATTGGATGGATGTTTACTCATTTGACTTATTTTTTGAGGACCTACTATGTGCCTTGCCCCAAGTTGAACAAGACTAACCCTGTCTTTCCTGCATGGATCTCACTACCTCAGGAACTTTTGTTTCTCCTGCTGAAGGAAGCCATCTCTAAATCTCATTGAGTTATTGCCTGCAGGGTAACTCTACCCTCCTAGACCTGTATGCTTTGAGGGGATACTTCTGCTTAAGCACAAGCCAAACCCAAGGACATGTGGCTGTCCTCCTACTTACTAGAAGAGACATATGGCATATTAGGGGCTTTTCAAGCTCCAAGCCTGCACTTTCTCCTCATTTTTGGTAACAACCATCTGAGACAGGAGACCTGCCTATATTTATGTTTATATTCAGATTTTCCAAGTGCCAACTGCCATCATTACTTTACACTTTGAAGTCACGCTGAATAGGCAAAGTTGTAGTGTAGTAACTGTGACAAGTGCTTCCTGTTTCTAAAGTTTACAAGAACTTGCTTGGTACAAGGTATTATTGTCAGTGCAGTACGGTAATTGCTACTACCTTGGTTTTGATTTTGCTCACAAATTCTAGAAATGTTAAAGAGAGATAATGACTTGAAAACACTGCCCTAGAACTTGACTAAGGTTTCAATTTTTCCCCTTTGTTATCCATTTTGAAATCTGCAGAGAAGTTTCGAGCTGTGGGAAGTAAACAGTATCATGCCACTCACCCACCCCTGGCTTTTGACGAACAGCAGGGATTCACTTGGTGGTCCTGGGGCCCTGAAATGGGGATCAATGGGCTCAAGGAGGTCCGGAGGCACTTGGAATCATGCACAAAGTTGTGTGGGTTAAAATAAGGTATCCTGGGAAAAAGAAGGGTTAGCAAAATTGGGGGCCAATGGTCACTGGTCTTTGTGGCTGTGATGGTTTCATTGGCTTGGACTAGGTCTCGAGCTTCCAGAACTCTGAGATCAGCTTCAGGGCCCATGTGCTGACACAGTGCAGTCTACTTACTGCATAGAGGAGAGAGAAGCAGCAACGAGAGAGGCAGGACCAGCACTAGCCCCAGGGAGCGTACGTGCCCCATGGTGACCTGTTCTCCAGACCACTGCCCCTTCCCTGGCCCTCTCTGGTGTCCCCACAGTCTCATTCTGCATCAGTCTATGTATGTCGACATGCTGTGTCCTTTCCCGTAACAACTCTCCTAGTTACACAGTTAGGTCTAGAAGCCACAGGAGTCAAAGGAAAACCTGGTTCTGAATGGAAGGTGAGGTTTACGCCCCATTTCAATGTTTATGTTGTTTGCAAGGCAGCAGGTCACAGAACACCAAAGCGACTGGAGCCAAGAGATACTCTCAACCCTCTCACTTTACTGTGGAAGAAACAACCCCAGAGAGATCCAATGACTCCTCCAAAGCCATTCCCCACGTCACAGCGCATCCAGGGCCGAACCCTGGGTTTTCTGAGGCCTAACCTCTTTCCATCCCCTGCTGCACTTTCCTTTCACTCCTCATCCAAGCCTAGGCTCTTCAAGGCACAGCAAACAGCCAAAGGCTGTTTTTCAGAAATGCCTGGTGGAATTCAAGAAAAGTCCCTGGCCTTTCCAACTCCATTTTTCTTACGTTTGCATATGTCCCAGTGCATGTATGGAGATCAAGGCTCTCCTCTCACCTCCCCGGTGCAGGGGAATAAAGATGCCTGCAGGAAAGGAAGACGGCTGCTTTTCTGACCATTTCCTTGGGGGCTTATCACCACGTGGCCCTTGCGTGTGTTGGAGTAGCTGGTACATTTCTGGTTAACATGACACAAGCCCAAGTCCCAAAGGCATCCCTTTGCCATTTTACAGACATTAACTGCATCGATATGTGTGAAGCACAGAACAGCACCTGCGATGTGTTAAGGCTTCTGTAGGGCTCAGTGACTTATCATTAGTGACAACTCTGCTACTTGCCTGATGTCACCCGAGATGCACAATGAACACATAAAGCTCGTGGCCCAGTGCTCTTTCTCTCACAGCCTGTCACCAGGCAGATTCCACTGAGTGACCAAGTCCTGGAGCCTTGGGAAGGGGTGTTCCTCACGGAAACCTTGTCCACTTCCAGTAAGAGATCGGATTGGTCTTTTACAAACTCCACAACTTTCCCAAGAAATCAGGACAAGATGGTAACAGCGGCTGGCTGGACATCCTTGTCTCCCGGGAGGGAATGGAATGAAGATGAGCTGGTCAAGTGACAGGGGTGTTCAGGATCCAGTTTCAGGATTGGGGGCTTTTAGATGACTGTCCTACACTTTATTAGGTGTTATTTTAACATTCAAAGCCTTTAAGTGAAGCTCCTTTCTGGGCAACCCAGCAACTCCTAAAAATAAACTCAAGTTCCTGAAATATTCTGGGTTGCCTTGAAGCTTTCTTTGGCTGGGGACCAGGCTGTTTTCAGTTCTGCAGGCCCAGGTGGTATGGATTCAATCTATCAAATGACGAATGACATGGGTCTATAGTGAGGGCTCAGCAGATATTTGGGAAAGGTTAGCCATAGGCGAGGCTACAGCAGCCCAGGAGGTTGGGGAGTGGGGAAGTTCCCAGGTCAAGATTCCTGGAACCACAGGGGGAAATTGATGATGTGTAGACAACTGTTGAAGGACATGGTGCTACTTGTATCTAGTCCAGATAAGGAGGAAAGGACATTCAAAGAACATTTTAAAAGAACCAGGATTTAGAGAAAGAAAGTCATCCCATGGGAGGCCATGCAAAGGTGCTGCTGCCCAGCAGAAGCCAGGAGCTGAGTGCTTGACCCTCCCGGCCCTGGGGGGCTGTGTTTGCCTTAAGAACCAGGGCCTCAGCTTTGATGATCCAACTTCTCACATTTCCCCATCTCCCTCCCCCACTGGACTCCAAGTTCATCTTGCCTCAGGCCCTTTTGATCCCTTGGCACATTGACCAGCCCTTTGCCCTCAGTGACACTGTCCTTGAAACTAATCCCTACCCCAATTCACCCAGCACCTCCAGAAGGGCTCCAGGGTGAACCTTGCTCACTTTTTCCCTCCCCCTCAGCTGTCCTCTGGTGTCCATTAGGACTGCTTTTAGCTGCAGTCAACAAAATAACCAACGGATGGTGGCCTCAGATATAAGGACCTTTGCTGTTCACATCACAGGGAGTCTGGAGGTAGAAGGTCTCAGTGTTGACCCAGTGGCTCAAGGACGTCTGCAGGCTCCCAAGTCCTTTTTTTCTGCTCCAGCAGCCATGGTGTGATGGCTTTTCTTTCTCATGCTGGTTGCCTCCTGACTGGGAGATGACAGCTGCAGCACCAGGCATCACATCCTCACTGCAGGAAGAAGACAGGGGGTAGACAAGGTGCCCACCACATCTGTACCTTACAGAAGCAAAACAAAGCTTCCCCAGAAGCCCCTTGCATTTCACTGGCCAGAACTGGCCCCTTGGCTCCACCTCGCTATGCAGGGGACTGGGAGAGGGTGTTTTTCCAGTTCAGTTGGAGCTAGCAAGAGGCAAGGGGCTTGGGGATGCTGCTGAGTTAGTCAACCAACAGCACCTCCCACACCTACTGCCCACTCTACTCAGTCGAGAAGGTTCCCGAGACTGCACTGAAATGTCCAAGAAAGATCTGAGAATTGATCCATAGAGCTTAAGGGTGCAAGCTCTGGTGTTCGCACTGCAGGGGTCCCATCCATAGAGTGAAAGGGGAGGATTCAGTGGTGACTTTCCTTCCTCTCCTGGAGCAGGGCTGTTAGAAAAGTTCTATGCTTTTGGCCGTTAGCACAGCTTGTCAAGAATTGTGATTGATTTATCTTTTCCATGTGCATCTTCTCTCTTCAGCTGGATTATAAGCTATTTGAGAAGGGAGATCTTATCTCATACCACCTTCTATTGTTAGTGACTCAGATGAGTGGCATGCGCTTTTGTTGGCACCCAGGATGCTCTCGTTAATGAAGAGGCGTATAACCCCGAACGCCACGGTGGGCAACGAGGCAACACACCTGTCCGTGGGATCCATGACAGACACACTTAGGAGGCAGAATTTTTGGAAAGGCCAACAAATGAAAACAATGTGTTTGTAGAATGGGAGGCATGTTTAATAGAGATGGTGTTGCAAAATGCTGTGTGAGCAGAGTGTAAGTTTTCAAGCTTAACGCTGCTTTCAAAAACAGGTTAGCAAGTGTTACTAAATTTGCTTTCCCTTACTTGCGTTCATTCATATACTTATTCATTCAGCAAAATTAATCGAGCCCCTACTGTGCCATGGTTCTGGATATCTAGAAAGGATTAGGATGGCGTTCCTGCCCTTAGGGCTTGTGAGGAAGTGAACATTAAGCATGTGGTCGTGTTGCACGTAATAAGGACGATTGTAGTCTTATACCCAGTGTCTCTGGCCCGCAGAAATTCTGAGTTTAAATTAGGGAAGTTCCCAGCCCTCTGGTGGAGAGTTTGTCTTAACTTCTTGTGTTAGAAAAGCTGGGTTGGAAAGAGCTTTCTGGCCAACAGACTTGGCTGTAAATCCTGGTTCTCCCATTGACTGTGGGACCCTGGGCGATTTCTAACCCCTGTACATCAGCGAGCTCATGTTTCCACTTTACTGCCTCTCAGCCCCAAATGCACCCATCAGAAATGCTCAGCAATAGAATTGTTACCCGTTTCTTTTAAAATAAGCACCATATGAAGCTTTGTCAGCAGAGGGCGCTGGTTGGACATTGCAGGAAGAAGACCATTCCTGTCATTTTGACCATTGGTGGGGGTCAATGGTATGGGTTTGTGGCCATCCCACAGAGTCTGTCCCAGCCACGTAGCCCAGCCCATGGTCCATCTGTGACCTTGTAGCCTTGGCCTTGTGATAACCTTTCTGCAGCCCTCTACTCAGGAGCCACAGCTTGGCACGGCCCACCTGCTCTGAAGGCCTCTGGCCTGTACCAATAACCAGACTTTCTCTGGAAGCCCCTGCAGAATCATTCACCCATGGTCCTAAACACCCAGGACTGTCATCCCCTCTCTCTATCCCATTGCATGTAGCCCACCCACTTAAGGCCTGGGTCCTTTCCCAACCAGTGCCCTGGGGACAACCTGCTCCCCTCCTGCCCAGTGAAGGGTGGCCTAGTGCTCACCCAGCAATTCCAGACCAGCTCTAGCCTGGCTAAACCAGTGAGCTTCTCTGCTTCCTGGTGGCCTGCTTGCGCCTTCAACTAAGGCTGGGCCCCTTCCCTGTTGTGCTTCCTTGGTACTCTCACCACAGAGCACCACAGGGTTTTCCTGTGCCTTACAGTCACTCTTCCATTGCGTTTAACAATTCTTTATATCAGCTGCCCTTACTTAACCCAGCATGTGGTTTCTGTCTTCTGATTGGACCCTGGCTCTTCACCTCATCAGTAAAGAAGAGATAAAAGTATTAGTATTTCAGATTTATGTAACCAATCAAACGAGAAAGCCCATGCAAGGCCCAAAGCACACTACTCTGCTCATCAGGGTCGCTCACTTTTCTCTTTGCCTTGGCCACCACTTGCTTTTCACAGAGAACAAGGGAAACTACTGTCAATGAGTGCCAGGCACTTGATAGTATGGAGTGATGTGCATGCAGTTAGCCCTAGAGGAGGAGACAGAGGGTCAGAGAGGCCAAAAAGATGGCTTGGGACCATGCATGCAGTATTGCATGGGGCTGAACCCAGGTGGCCAGTCCTCCAAGTCCACACTCCACACACCACACTGGGCTTCCTCCCAGATCCCCAAACCTTCCTTCTTTTCACTGAATGAGAACAATTTTTCTATGTACAAAACTTCCTGAGTCTTCCTACCCACCCCATGATGAGAATAGCTGAGCAGCAGGAGAGCGCTTGTTGGAGTCCTTTCAAAAAGACTTAACTAAGAGATCTCCTCCTAAAAGATCAGAAGTGCTTGAAGGTACAAGCCAGTGGTCTCTCTTCCTCTGTGAGTCGGCCTCTGCACAAGCCCCAAGGAGCCTGTCCTTGGCACCAGAGCTGTGAGCCTTGACGAGTATGTACTAGGCTGTTAAGGGCTCCACTCTGAGAAAATCTCATTGGCTAGTTAAAATCAAATTGATGGAATGGCCCATTAGCAGTGAACCAATTATATGGTTTGTTGCTTGGACATATTTTCTAAAGCTAGAAGCCTTTGTTATGTCTCATGATGCTTCCCAGGTGCTTAGAACAGAACTTGGTATCCAGTAGATGTTCAGTAAATGTTTGTCAAGTGGATGAATTCACACAGTCAAGGATTTTTTACATGTGGGACTTCACCAGGCTATTTGAAAATAGGATTTTATTTTAAAAGCAAGAGAGGAGGAGTGAATATACCTCAACAGGAACATGACTATTTGGTCAATCCAGGCACAATACCATGGCTAGGACAATATATTCCAATACATTCCACTCACCCTACTCAAAGCTCACTTGTCCTGTGTTTTACCCTCTCTAGGTGTTCATCTCTTCGCTATAACTCCGTCAATATGGCAGCAGGCAATAATGAGTGGGTAACATCCCAGTAAGTGGCATAGTGGCTTTTAAACTTGAGCCCTTTGGAAGAATTTGTTCAGTCCTGGCAGAGAATTCATACATGGCAGCTACTCCATAAATGTCTATGGCACTGATAGCATTGTGATGATGGCAAGATCTTAAAATAAAGGACTGACGTAGGTAGTGGAAATTTAGGCAGGAGAGGAAGGCTCGAGACAGGGCTGTAGTGTTTTTGATTAGACAGTGTCCTTGCACATCTCAAGTCATGACCAGGAAGCCACCCACACTTTCTGTGCTTAAGTAGTTCAGTATATTTGTGCTATAAAAAAATCTGAACCAAAATAGCAAATGAAAAGAACATTCCCTACATGCATTGCAGATGGCCAGGTATAGAGGTGTACACACTTAACTCCGTAATGCTTTTTAAAAACTTTGCTGCTTATTTCCTAGAGATCACCTTTTTTGTTTTCCCCTTTAATATGATGAGAGAGAAATAAAAGGATCTAGAAAAAGAGTAAATCCATTTGTTTTTTTAGAGACATCAGGATGTGGACCAGCACCTGCCCCTGCATACGGTTAAGTCTCTTTTAAAATAGAGTTGTCCCAACGTCAGGAGCAGATGAGCCCAAACCTTTCCGATGTGGAGTTTGAATGGGTGAAGTTGCGTAGAGCTCTCACCTGGTGCATGGCTCATTCACGTCTTTTCTTTCAACAAGTGCTTGCAGAGCACCTGCTCGGTACTAACCGTGTGACACCTGCTCGGTGCTAACCCTGTGACAGGCCTTGAATACAATTAGAATGGGAACACCCTGCAGATGGGCATTTTGCCCATATTGTACCCTCATCACCTGGGCTTCTCCCTAGTCCCTGGAGGTATTAAATAAATACTTGCTGACTCGATGAGCACTCATGGAATTAATAGTACCAAAAATTATACTAAATTTCTTCTTGTTCATTTAGCACTTTCATGCCAATAAAAACTGAGTGAAATGAACATCAAGGTAGCTTTTAAGAGAAAATGAGAGGTGAATCCCTGCTGGCTATAAACAGCCCTGGGGCAGTATGAGGGAGGTGTGGTCATATTGTTGTCCTGTTTCCCACTGGAAGTGACAAACCTTCCGGGGGCAGAAATGATTGGCAGCGCTGATGGCCAATCATAACCCTATTACTCCATTAGAGGTGGGCTCCAAGGATGGGCCTTTCTGTTTTTTAGTAACATTATTAACTTGCAGGCTGTCAGATATGGGGATGAAGATCGCTCATTGCTGCTTTACAAACACTGCACTTCTCATTTGCTATGATCATGGGAAATTCATCTTTCTGGAAAGGTACAAACAAACTCTTAGGACTTACTTGATCACGATAGTTAACATTCAATTTATTTTCATCTTTTTTTCCTTGAGAGAGAGAGAAAAAAAAATCATTAACTGATGATTGTTGGGAGGCTTTCTGCTTATAATGGGCAATTTGACTAAGGATCCCTGGAACATACAGTTGTTTAAATTTGCACTTCTCCAGGAAGTCTCTAATGGCTAGGGCGAGTCTGGGGATTAATGTTCGGATTTCAGTTATTCCTGCTGCTCCTCTTGTCCTTACTACAGCTCTCGAGGATTAACACTCTTGTGATTGCAGTAATGCCCCTTTTGGGCTCTCCCAGGAACAACTCTATTGACATCACTTTTCACCTTCCTAGGTGCAAGCTCCGGAAACCATCAAGGAGAGACTCTCTCTCAGCCAGATGCCAGCTTTCTTGGGGTTTTCCGGGGAGGAGTCTGCATTTACTGGGACCACAGCAGATGTCTTCCCCAACTTAAGAGGGATCGACGAGGAAAATGCACCATTGACCCAATACCTGGGGATAGAAAGCTGCACTCAAGGCCCACAGCATGAAGAAAACCAAGACAGAGAAGACAACACACCTAGACATTCCTGGGAAGACCCAGGACATGAGCAGAACTTCCCAGAGGCCAGTCATGCCACTATGTCCCCCTGTGAGCTCTCAGTGCATCTCCCCGAGAAGGGCAGCCATGGCCCCAGGGAGCCCAAGGCTCTCTCTGTTGCTTCCCCTGCAGATGTTTTCCCCGCCCTGGAAACTGTGTGCCATGGGCCAGGGAGCAGAGATGCAGAGTGTTTGGTGGAGCATCTTGAAGCAAGTGACCAAGGAACACTTGATACCATGGATTCTCCTGCTGGAGTCCCAGTTCATAAATATTTGCCTCAAGAAATTTGCTCCATGGACTTAGAGCTGGCAGAAGGTCAAAGCCAAGTATCTGATCTATGTTTTCCTAATGACAAGACACTGAACATCGCTCTTCAGACACAAGGTTCTGAGCCTCCACAATGCACAGACAAAAGCCACAAGGAGGGAAACTCAATCATCTTTCCTGCACCTAGTGATGCCCTCACCTGGAATATTTCACCAAAAGCCAGTGAAGTGTCCACAGGGGAACATCTAGCCAAGGTGGAGAATTCCATCTCCACCGTGGCCTCTGTGGGACAGGAGAGGCCGAGCCCCAGCATCTCGGAAGGGCTTGAGGAAACACAGACTCTGTCTTCTGTGAATTCTCTGGTGTGGTTTAAAGACGGTGCTGAGAGCCCCAGACCCAATGCCCTGGACGCCATGGACACACCAACCAGTCACAGCTCAATTGTGATGCTTCCTCAGGAGAAGCCAACAACATTAACTGCTAATCTTGAGTGTCTTCAGGTGACCAGGGAGAGTGGGGACACACCAATTGGTACCATTTCCACCAAAGTCCGCCCAGCCAAATATCTCCCTGTTTCAATCGCTGAGAAGAGCCACGCAGATGGCCCCGAGGAGAGCTCTTCTCAGGTACCAGATGGAAATATTTTTCAACTTCCTTCCAATGTACAGTCAGGTCATACTTTGCATGGCTCCACCACCGAATCTCCCAAAGAGCTTTGCACGGCTCCCAGTGGACCAGGAGACCATGTCTGTGCCCCGCCGCCCCCAGAGGGAGATTTCTGTGGCAATTCCCCTCTTCAGATTGATAACCAGTCTGCAGCTCAGAGCCAGACCATGGACAGAGCAGACAATAGGAGCCTTGGAGAGAATCTCCAGGAGAAAGGAAGTGAAACAACAGAGAGGACCCAGCAGGGTTCTCTTTCTGAAGGTAATTTCCAAGGAAGTTGGCCTGTGACATCTGCCACACAAGGGGAAACAAGCCCGGTGCCCTTGGACCACTCGTCTGCAGACTCCAAGGAGGAAAGAAGGCAGAGCTCAGGCCTGGGGTCGAGCGTGCCCGTGGTGGTTAGAGCTGCTGTGGAAGATGACAGTCAGGCTGTGAGCAGTGTTCCACCTCTGTCCCATAGCCTCCTGGAGGAGTCTAAAGAGAGTGGACTAGGGCACTGGGAAGCAGGTGACAAGCCCAAGACTGCAAATCTAGAGGCTTCCGTTACTGAGGTCTGGCCACCAAGACAGCCGGCAGGTTCTGAGTGCGAGTCGTCAGAAGCTGGTGCTATGACGCCTGCCGGGGCCTGGGCTGTAGCTGACATGCTAAAGGTGGGTGCTGCTGGGCCTGAACTCGCCCCCTCTGAACCAGCAGCATTGGCTGCAGGTCCCCAGGCTGAGGCTGGCTCAGCCCTCACTAATGACAGAGAAACCCATGAAGGTAGGAAACTAGCCAGGCGTACACATTGGAGCTGCCTCTCTTCCCAGTACTTGAACCAACCGCGGTTCCTGGAGTCGTCTGTGGACCCTGTAGATGAACATGTCACAGGTTCGCCATCAGAGGCTTCCAGAACGGGAGGGCAGGAAAAGGTTAACAATGTGAGTCAAAGCCAAGGGGAAAACCAACTCAGAGAGGATCACTCTGCCTTCTTTAAACAGTTTCTGACCTGCCATGAGATCCTCGAGTCCTCTGTGGATCCCATCGATGAGATAGGTGTGGTGGAGTCAGCCAGGGTGGAAACCCAGGAGCCTTCCGACTGCACACTGGGGGTCATCAGAGAGGAGAGTAAATTGGATGATGGAAACCTGGGCCAGAGCCTGGAAGTCACACCTGCCATCTCTCCAGCCCCGTGTCCCCAGCAAAGCGGGGAAACCATTCCAAGCGAAAACAGCACCAACCGAAACCAAGAAGCCAGTGAGAGAGGGGACGCTGAACAAAGCCAACATGACAAAGCCGAAGTAGAAGTCCCACCCGTCGTTTTGCAAGTCCCACATCCTGGTGACGGTGGGGCGACAATTCCGAGTGGATGCAGCGGAAGCCAGGCACAAGAAGGCCAGGAGAGGGGTTCGGGGGAGGCTGAGCAGAGTGAAAATGAGGGAGCAGGTGTTGTTTTCCCCACTTTACCCCTTTCCAGCGGCCTCGTCATCCTTGCTCAGGCATCTGGTGGAGTTGACACTGACAACACCGCAGGTCAAATTCATGACGTCCCGGAGAACCATTCAGCAGAGCCCAGAAACCATCCACACCCATTTTCTGACTCACAGGAGAGGGGAGAGCTAGAGAGTGAGCCTGGGAAACATGTGCCCTCTCCCAGTGGTCTCACCCAGCTGCCTTTTACTTCATCTCCTGAAAGCAACATCACAGATGTTTCAATAAGTCACAAAATTCAGGAACCTGAAACAGAGGCGCCCCAAAGTGGGCAAACCAAACCCCCAAGCCCACCCGGCTCCCCAGGACTGACTTTGGCATTCATTTCGGGAGAACGTGTGTCAGAGACAGCTCCTAAGACACTGCAGGACCCATGTCACCTGGCCCCCACCCTGGGCCCTGGGAGAAAGTCAGGGGAGGGGAGGCCCGGCCCCATGGCAGCCCAGACGGGCAGGTCCGCAGTGCCTGCTTGGGAGGAGGCCATGAAGAAACAGGAGATTGCAGGGAGTGGACATTTGGCTGATGGAGTAAAGAAGAAGATTCTGTCCAAGGTGGCCGCCCTGAGGCTGAGACTGGAAGAAAGGGAAAAGGCCAGAAAGAATTCGGGCTTTCCTAAAAAGATTCCTAAACTCGAAATGTCAGTATCACGCACAGATGAGAAAAAAGACCCCCAAAAGCCACCTTGCAAAAGGGAAGGAAAAGGTGAGGCTCTGTTGCTTTCTATCACTGTTAAAGTTTGGGTTTGTTGGCCAGATGTCAAGTTCCTGGGTCCTCCTGAGTCCTTGGCAGTTAAGGTGAGTGTCGACCAGGTGGGCATCGACACATGGCTCTGACCAAATGGCTGGGCATATGGAACCCTGGTTCTCGAACTTGAGCGGCCTCAGGATCACCTGGAGGGCTTGTTAAAATACAGTGCAGGGCCCGGCTGGCGTGGCTCAGGGGTTGAGCATTGACCTAGGATCCAGGAGATCATGGGTTGATTCCTGGTCAGGGCACGTGCCCGGGTTGCGGGCTCGATCCTCAGTGGGGGGCGTGCAGGAGGCAGGCGATCAATGACTCTCTCATCATTGATGTTTCTATCTCTCTCTCCCTCTCTCTCAAATCAATAAAGACATATTAAAAAAAAAAAAAATGCAGTGCGGGGCTCCACCTCCAGGGCTTTGATTCCACGTGTGGGCTCAAGAAATTGCATTTCTAACAGGTTCCCAGATGGTCTGTGGGGAGAGCCTCTCCTATAGGCTGCCTATAGGTACATCAAGTGGAGGGAATGCGATTAAGATGCCCTTTTGTTTAATTACCCTTTTAAAATATTTTATAAAGATAAGCAGAAGCATTACTCAGTATAGATAATTAGTATAATTCAATAGACCACACATTGAGTAGGATTTCCAGAAATAAACATTTGGGTACAATTTGGGAGTCTCTTCTTTAATCACTTGATTTCCATTAAAAATGACTTCATTAAACATTGGGTTTCCTTCCAGATTTTAGTATAAATTTCTTTCCAACTCACCCTTCGCCTTATCTGGGTCTAAAGGCTCCGGGGGTGTCTGTTCCAGGTTTCAGACCCTGGAGGCACAGAGCCGCTGTAACTGCCGTCACTTCTGCTTTTCCCGGGGAATCACGTTAACCCCAAATTTCATCCTATGACCTGAATTTTAGCCTCTTATGTCAGAGCCCTTCTACCGTGCAAGCTGGTAGAAGTCAGAAGAGGAGACGTTGCAGCAGGTGGTCCTCCGTGTGCTGGAGCAGAGCGCTGTGGCCCCCTCAGCTCCGGGGAGGGGGTGCCCCTCTTTACCTACCGAGGGCTCAGGCTTCTGGGTGGCGCTTGTCATTCCCCATCCACACCCGCGGGCCCTCAGCCCTGTTCCAGGAAGGATTAGATGCAAAACTACCTTCCAAAGGGTTTGGAGGGATCCAGCCAGTTGCTAGTGTGTAGTTTTTAAGCACATTTAAAGAGAATGAAGCAATGCTCTCAAAGAGCTCTAAAGCGGGTTTCCCCCGGATGGAGACACTATTTTGAATGTTTCTCCATAGTTATTCAAGTTACCCACAGGGACAGGGACAGGGACAGTCTAACAACACGCGCCGTTGCGGAGTTTGATCTCTCAGCTGCCACCCAGCCTCCCGGAGCTCGAAGGGCCGCGAAGGCGGGTACAGCCTCTGGGGAGGGTGCTGCCTTCGCACTGTGACCTGGTGAAGTAGGACTTGGGGGTGGCGGACGACTTGGATGGTTTTGAAAGAAATTAAACAAACTGAGTCACTTTTTTTTTTTGACATTCAATATTTAGTACAACTACACTTCCTCTTAGCTCCTTCACAGACAGGGCTCTTTTCCAAAGCCCTGAGGCCTCTTGTCCAGGCCAGCTTTGCATCTCTCAAAGACCCTCATGTTATGCCCTTTCCTCTGTCCCCTAATTTTCTCTGTGTTCAGAATTTACAACAGGGGGTGGGCGGGGTTGGCAACCCCAGGAACATTTAGGTCTCCACACATCACCCGTGAAAACTGTCACCACATGGTGCTGGAAGGGCTCTTGAGGAAATGTGTACCAGACGAGGTGGGCTTGGTCAGGACTCTGGACGGAGAGCGTGAGACTGTGGGCCTGAATGCCCAGCAGAGCCAGCAGGAGCCAGTAGAGCCAAATTAGTGGAAATGGGATTTGCCATCAAGAAACACTTGGTATATTTTCTCTCTGCCGTAATATTGTTAGGACCCTCACCTACTCTCTAGTTAAAGGATGTATTACCCAACCAGCCCATTATCACTTCCCGGGAAGAAAATAAGCCTATAAATATGAATTCTGTTATCCAAGTGCCTGTTGGCATCAAGCAGAGATGGGAGGCATGCTTAATGTATCAGCTATTCCACAGCAGTGGAATCCGAGGGAACAGAGCAAACAGTATCAGTATGATGACTTTTGTCTTGGCTGTGGATTACATATTTTTTATTACCAAAGCTGTGGAGTTATGGAGCTTGGTCTCTAACCGACAGGCTCCACATTTCCAGTAACCCCACTGCCCAAGGACTCTGACCACCTGGCTGGGTCTTCCATCCCAGCCTTCTTCCAGTGTCTATGCTGCCTCCCAGTGGCTACCCTGAGTAATTACATTTGCCCGGCATGGTGAACTCATCTCTGATTTTAAAAAGCTATATTCAAATGTCTCCCCCCAGCTCTGGGAATCATTTCCTTATTGTCCCTATTTCATTCATGTAGAGATTTCTCTTTTACTAATGAACATCAGACATAACAGTAATCTTTGGCAAAGGCAACAGTAGTCAGAGGAAAGATGAATGAGTACTTTTCAGCAAATAACTATTGTTGAGTTGCCTTTTACTTCTGAGGGCTTAACCACAATTATTGGGATGACCCAGATTTACTCCCTAATCCCCAGCTCTGATTTTGACCTGGACCATCTGGTGGTCATTTAAAAGCATTTTATTTGAACTGGGTCTTATAGACTAGGTATCTAAAATCCTTCTCCTCCCCTGTCTTCTAAAAAAAATGTCTCTCAAGTTATATTTCACATTGCACATTACAGACCTTACTCAAGGGATTTTAAGTAATGAAAAGTAATTAGATTGATTGTTCACTTTCTTAGTGCTTAGGCAAGCCACATCTCCCCTCAGAGACTTGGTTTTCTCATCCAAAAATTGAGAGCCATAATTATTATCCTGGTCTCTTGGGATTGTTGTGAGAATTAAGTGAGATGAGATGGGAAAGTCTTTTGCCCACTGTAAAGCTCTTTGCAACTTTTATAAGAACACTGACCTGCCAATCTCTCATTTCTAGCTCCGGTGTTACTGAAAAAGATCCAAGCCGAGATGTTCCCTGACCACTCTGGAAATGTAAGATTGAGCTGCCAGTTTGCAGAAATTCATGAAGATTCTACCATCTGGTGGACAAAAGATTCAAAGTCAATAGCCCAAGTGCAGAGAAGGTGCGGTATTTGCTCCTGGATACTTTCCATAGTTGTTGCTTATTTCACAACATAGTCCTAAAATAAAACAATAAAATAACAAAATAATACATCAGAGGAAGTGAAAAGGGAGATTTGAGTAGAAATTCCACACCCAAAGTATCCAAGAGGAGTAAGTAATGGAAGACAGGTGTCCGAACAGGAAAAATGTGGTGGGTTCTTGCCCTGGCTCTGCCACCATCGAGTTCTTGTGGCCTTAGGAAATCATGAAACCTTTCATTGTGTTTAAAAATGTGGTTTAAAATCTTTCAAATTACATTTTTAAATTTTAATTTTTAAAATCATAACATTTTCATTACATTTAGGGGAACACGTCAAATCGTCTTCTAGTCTGAGGTTCTGTGACCCCAAGATTTAAGAGCTGTCTTCTGTATGTCTGTGAATTTTGCTGTGCTTTCTGTTTCACAAATTTCCATTGACCTGACAAAGATCAAATAAAGTGAATCAGAAGGAAAAGGCAATCCATGTAGTCGCAGAAAATAGCCGCTGTTGAGGGTGATAAGCATCTACCCCTAGGACGGATGAGAGCTCTTTTAAATAGTGTATTCCCCTAGTGAATACCATCCATCCATCCGTCCATCCACCCAGCCAACATTAGATTGTTCTAAGGATTACATGAAATAGATGCCTGGTACATACCAAGTGCTCAGTATACATTAGCTATCATCATCATCATCATTATCATCATCATCATCATGATCTCTAGTTTTTCTTGCCCATACTGAGTCTAGGTTTATATGTGGGTTTGAAGTTTTTGGGTTTCCTTCAAGCACAAGTCACCTGGATTAGTAACATAACTAAGGTGAATTCTGATCCGAAGTTCTGATCAGCCCCCAGAATTCACAGTTCTAGTTCTTTGCTTTATTAATGACAGTCGACCCTCCCAAATGCTTATGTGTATTAATATTGCATATGGGAGTGAGAGTGTTAAAACAAAATTGGACTGATCATCCCCTACAGATAAAGAATTGATTTAAACAGTTTATCACGATCTTGTCCTTTAACCAGCTCATTGGCTGAAAACACTAGATCTGAGGGACATTAGTTCCTTTTGCCTTAAGTGTATTAGAAAATGCAACTTCAGAATGATGACACGTGCCAATGTTCATGTGCCCCACTTCAGCGCAGGAGACACCTCCATTGTGTCCTTGGTGATCGTTCAAGCCAGTCAGAAGGACCAGGGCCTCTATTACTGCTGCATCAAGAATAGTTACGGAAAAGTGACTGCTGAATTTAACCTCACCACTGAAGGTAAACCTCAGCTTTTCAGTTTCAAATAAATGAGAACCACTAGCCCCTACCAGTTAAGAGTGTTCGTTGTACTGAAGGCATTCTGTTCTGTATCTTCTTCCAGTTCTCAAACAACTTGCCAGTCACAAGGATAGTAAAGGTAAGCTAACCTGAGTGGGATGTCAGGGGACTGGGCTCACCATAAGGCATGAAATAGCTCCTGGAGTCGATGGTAGAAGGAATATTCCTATGGACTCTTCTAACCAAATAAGAGAGAGCTTAGGAATGACTGAGGGATGAATGAAAACTCACAAGCCATTTCAACCTGATTGAAAGGCCTATTGTAAGTTCTCTAGGCCAGGAATATCCAGAAGTGTATCAGTTATTAAAGAGATCACACTATAGTGGGTGGTTGCCGGAAACATGTGGAGGGGGACTTTGGAGTTCAGTTTTCCCTTGAAGCATCAGACTAATGTTCAGCCATCTGCATGGGGTTGTTCAGCCTCTGGCACTTATGTGACACATTTTGTTTCTTCAATTTACTTTCCCTTTGACTAGCTGAGCAGATTCCCAAAGAGAGCCAGGTGTCTAGGAGGACTCCATTCATTTGCATCGTAATGAAAGTGAAAGATTGGTTTCAGGGCTCTCCTTTGGCACTCCTGCACACCTGGTGTAGCAACGGCCCACCAGCTGCTCCCAAACGCTCACGCTGCCCCTGGGCCACCCACTGAGTACAGTTTAGTGGAGTCCATGCTTGCCGTGTAATTCCTTTTAGGGAAAATTACCCGTTCCCACACACATGCCCACCCCACCTAGTGGTGTGCTGGTAAATTTTTAACAACATGACTTGAGGGGCAGGGGAGCTGAATTATATAGTTTTCCAATTTTTGTGGTATAAATAATCTCACCATGTCCAATTTTTAACCGACAATGTGACATCAGGAGAACTGGAGCTGGAAAGAGATGCCCACAGTCAGCTCTCAGAGGCTGGAGGGAGTCAGGCCATCACATTTCTCGGTCCCCCTCACCCCATGCTTCCAAGGCTCTGGGCACAGTGTAGCAGTGTAGACCCTTGGTCACTCTTAGGAGAAATACGAATAAAACTCTGATCATGAAATTGATTTTGCATCTTTTTTTTTTTTTAAATATATCTTTATTGATTTCAGAGAGAGGAAAGGAGAGGGAGAGAGAGAGAGATAGAAACATTAATGATGAGAGAGTCATTGATCAGCTGCAGCCCACAACCCGGGCATGTGCCCTGACCGGAAATCGAACCCCGATCACCTGGATCCTAGGTCGACGCTCAACCGCTGAGCCAGGCCTACTGGGCTTGATTTTGCACCTTAAAGATTTGCCTCATGTGCTGATTTGTAAAGTGAATACCTGAAATCTTTGTGAAAACAAGACAGTAAAGGCAATCAAGATACAGTAGCATTCAGGACATGAAAGACAAGGAGCTGGGATCTCGACTTCCAAATGCTCTAGCAAATATTGTGATGTTTACCCAAAACAGCAAATTTAGATACCAACTCTTTGCAAACCCACTCAAATGCCAACTCCCTGTCTTTACTGTGGACTGTACTTGTGATCTAATTTTAAATCCTTCCCCTACTTCTGCTCCTATCTCTCCAAGCATCAAAATACGCAAAAAAATGCCCTTCCTTCTGATCTTTCAGAAAACAGAACGACCTTTAGAAGAAGGGTTGTTGTTTCATCAGCTTCTTAGCATTTCTTAGCTGTCCCACCCCAGATACTTGCTATGATCTTATCAATTTAGGTTTGCAGAAACTCATTTCTCAAGGTTTTTACCAGTCAGGAGTGAGACCCCAGTGGGGATAAGCTATTGGCCACCTAGGGGAAATGGTGCCCCTGTTGTAGCCCTCTGACTCTGACCTGAAGGGCTTGGGTCTAGACCCTGATGACGTCACCTTCTCCCAGCTTCTCCCAGTTCCAGTGACTCATAAGGCTGGACTGGGAGGAAGAAGAACAAATAACACAAGTTGGACTCTAATTAATAAACTAATAAAACTAAGTTCATGGGATGCCCTGGCTGGTGTGTCTCAGTTGGTTGGAGCATTGTCCTGTACACCAAAAAATGGTGGGTTTGATTCCCGGTAAGGGCATATACCAGGCTTGTATCCCCACATCAATGTTTCTCTCTCTCTCCCCTTTCCAATCTCTAAAAAAAAAAATCAACCCTGGCCAGTGTTTCTCAGTGGTTAGAGCATTGGCCCATACACCAAAGGGTTGCAGGTTCAATCCCCAGCCCTGGCCTGGGTGTGTGCAGGAAGCAACCAATCGATGTCTCTCTCACATCAATGTTTCTCTCTCTCTCTCTCCTCTCTCTCTCCCCCCTTCCCTCCCACTCTCTCTAAAAATTCTTGGAAAAAAATATCCTTGAATGAAGATTAACAAAAAAAGGAAAGAAAAAAGAAAAAATCAATAAAACTAAGCATACAGGAAAGCCCAAAACAAATGATGGTCCAAATAAAACACAAACTAGCGCAACTTAATGATAGTGCACAGGACTTTCAAAGAAAACTCCTAAGATTTTTTTATTTTTAAATTTTTAAAATCTTTGTTAAGTAGATGTGTTGGTTGAAAATTATAGACTGGATTGTTAATACCATATAAAGTACTGTGCAAAAAATATTCCTTGTTATTTCTAAGCATATGGTCTGGAATATTAAGTTTGATGACTTTTAAGCATAAAGCTCACTAACTTCTTACTTTTAAGAATAATTGAATTTTAGAAATTTTGGGATTTTGAAGGAAACACCATGTAGTAAATACACTCTTAAGAATAGTTTCAGCTTCCTTATAATTATAACAGCGTTGGTCATAGACTGCTCTTAAAAAGTATGATTTGTAAATCTCTTTTAACAAGAGAAAAATATTTCTCTAGATATTCTAAATAGAACTGTGAATTGAGATTTTCACACAACCCATGATGCCTTTGTTTAAACATTCAGAATGATGACAGTTTTCATTGACTTTGAGGAGTGGAAGGCATTTTAAAAAATCTGAACAATCTTATTTCATTGCAAACCCCCCCACTTTCTTCTCTTAGCCAATCAGAAGTCTGTCATAGTCACTTCTAGGTTGAAATGGAACATTCTGATTGAATTTATTGTCAGCTGAACCATGTGCAGAATCAACTCTGAAACAGCTGCTAGAAAACAAAAAAGTAATTCTACTTTTTTAAAAAAAGTATGTTTTTATTGATTTCAGAGGGAGGAAGGGAGAGGGAGAGAGAGAGATAGAAACATCAATGATGAGAGAGAATCACTGATGGGCTGCCTCCTGGATGCTCCCTGCTGGGGACTGAGCCTGAAACCTGGGCATGTGCCCTGACTGGGAATCGACCTGTGACCTCCAGGTTCATTGGTCAACACTCAACCACTGAGCCACACTGGCTGGGCATTTCTACTTTTCTTTTTACAAATAAATCAAAAATCAATTTCTCCCCAAAGGCAGTTCTTTTTACTTGTTTTGTTTTGTTTCAGTTTTTGCCTACCTATTTCTAATAGCTGCCACAGGCATTCTCAGAAGGCACTTTCACCCCCAAGAGGGCAAAACTGGTTCTTGGGGAGGCAAGAAAACTTTTTTGGTGTGTGTATAAAACACAGATATACATAAGTAGACATGTAGTACATCTGAGGCATTAAAATTTTATGGGGGAAATTAGGAAAAAAATCTGAAAAGGGTGAAAAAAAGGTTGAGAAACATCAGTCTGCCAGATGTTATTATTGGTCCCCCCTCTTCTACACTTCACCTGTCTTTTCAATTTACCTTTAATTACCTCTCATGGTTCTGCTTATATTTTCCAGATCTGTGTACAATTCTTTTCCTGGTCTCCCCAACTTTATTCCAACGGATCTTTCCCGCTTCTTATCTGATCCACTGGGCCTTACACTGATCTTCAGATATCCCTCAATCCTGCTCCTTGGTTAATCAATGTTCCCACATAGGGAGAGTGACAAGGGTGACCTGTAGAACCTAGAAGGGGAACGTAACTCCCAACAGAGGCATAGCTCACAGATAAGATGGGGACATGGGCCGCTGAGAAGGATGTGGTATACAACTAAATTTGAGCTACGTTTTAGGATGTGAAGAGATCGAATTCAGCCAGCTTATCTTCAGAGAAGACTTCCTCCAGGACAGCTACTTCGGGGGCTGCCTGCGAGGTCAGATCGCCACAGAGGAGCTGCACTTCGGGGAAGGCGTCCACCGAAAAGCCTTCCGCAGCAAGGTCATGCGGGGCCTCACGCCCGTCTTCCAGCCCGGCCACGCCTGCGTGCTCAAGGTGCACAATGCCGTGGCCTACGGGACCAGGAACAACGATGAGCTTGTCCAGAGGAACTACAACCTCGCTGCCCAGGTGGGTCCTCCTGCCCCGATGGTGTCACCTGAGGTAAGAGAAGGACCCGTGATCATCAGACTCAGAGTTGATGGGAGTGTCTCCGAGAGGGTGTTTTCCTCCCTTTGGGGCATGGTGATAGGGTGGCTGGGAATCCCGTCTCAGTTCCTGGGAGTATTTCTTGGCCTTGTGCCAGACAGTTGCGACTCAGTGTATGTTTGGAGGCATCTCACCAGTTCTGACCTGGGCTGAGATCATTTCCTGGGAAGCCCCATGAGGTCCCCGAGGGTTTGAATCTACTTGGACAGAGGGTGATATGGAAAGTGGGGGTCCTAAGCTACACTGGATGCCAAGATCCCCAAAGGCAGCTAAAATCAGGAGTAGTTCCCAGAGTGTTTTGTTTTTGATGGAGGAGGAGTGAGGTGGGATATACTTAGAAGGACAGGACAGAAGCGTTTGTCCTGTTTCCTGCCTTCCTGAGTTTGGTTCAATGTCAGCCATAAGCTACGAAGGGAGAGCGTCTCTAATTAAGTCCCCACCTCTCTATGCTGATGAGTCACAGGTCTCCTGAGGCAAGAGGGGAGAGGGGGAGAGCATTAGCTTCTTTCCTTGCCTTCCCCTCCCACCTTGGTCCGTGTATTTCACTCTTGATACCTGCACTGGCCAAGTTTGCTCTGGGAGCACTGGGTCTAGTTCTTTTACAAACTAGGTGCCCTTTAAAATTTTTTACCTACAAAATGAATAGATTAGACTTAGATGAACCTCTTGGGTGCTGTCAAGCACTAACCATCTATGATTCTCAAAGACATGGATGTGTCATGTGGTGCTTGGTGCTCATGAGGGCAGCCACTCCTCTGTGGGGACAGGACTTTGCCAATTGTGTTTCATTCCCCTCCAAATCCACCCTTCTTTTTTCTTTTCTTTCACTGAGCATTCCTTCCATCTTAACTATCCTCTGGCCCAGTCACAGAAATTGTCCCAGCATCCAGACTCCCACTCGGAAATGCCTTACAGAGTGAAAAGCAGAATCCAATTTGCTTTTCCTACACCAACAACCTTGTTAAGGTGCTCCCTATTTACAACTCCAATTACAGCTTTGAAGAAGAACCTCAAATAGGGGAGCTCATGGGAAACCACCCAGCAAACCCCAAGCTTTATCTGATATCCTGCCGCAGGGCCAGTCCTCTGAGCTCAGGGTTGAACCTCAGCTATGCAGTTCTACAAATTTTATAATTCAGGGGTACCTGGCCCCAGAGACCATTTGACCTTCACCTGGTCCTTCCTTCAGGTCTCAGCTCCTCTGCACATGGCCAGCTCTAGGTTTCAATAATTGTTGCTTCTGTGCCCCCAACCAGGGGATGGGCTTGGGAATCCACTGGTTTGACCTACATTAGGAAACGGATTAGCTTTACCAAACAACTCTCTGAATTTCCTCTACTCACTTGGATTTCCCATGTGTTTGGGTGATACAGGAATGCTATGTTCAAAATACTGCCAGATACTATGCCAAGATCTACGCTGCTGAAGCGCAGCCCCTGGAAGGCTTCGGAGAAGTGCCAGAGTAAGTGTGTTCCCTTTCTTGTTTTTCCACCTCTGACTTGTTGGGGACTTGGGGGGGGGGGATGAGCGAGTGAGAAGGACCAGTAGGATAAGCATTTCAATGGTTTCTCTGTCTGTAAGCTGTGAGGGCACCCATGGATGGTATCCTGTTCTTTATTGGGTCACCAGAGGCTTACAGAAAGATACTTGGTAAATATCCTTTAAATAAATGTATGTGTGGGTGGATGGATGGATGAATTCAATAAATGTATCTATCATGTTAAATAGAAAAGATGTCTACTCTCATGAATATTATACTGTCTAAGCAAAAAGCAAATATAAGAGAACATGAGAATATTACACAACAATTAGTCCTATGATGAAAACAAATTATGGTGCTGTGTTTGGAAAGAGTGAATTGGGTGATCAGTATTATAGGAACATAATGCCCACTTCCTGGAATCCTACAGAGATAAATTAAACTGATTACTTTTATCCATTCACTGACTATTTATTCACCCAAGCACATTTGGCACCCCAATAAATACACCGCTGATCTGAAGATGGATTCAGACATTTCAATATCTAAGATCCCTTTCCCTCCTTACCATGGGAGAATCTGTGAACACTTGGAGGGTGATAGTATATGGGGGGCAAAGTCCTTACAAAGGAAGGTGGTGATGGTTGTTTTAAAGGATGGGGAGACAAGAACATGTTTTTGGCTTTGGGGCAGAGAGAGGAAATAAAGAGTAAGGAGACAGTAACCAGCAGAACCCAAAATTTGAGACCAGGGATTGGCAAACTTTTTCTGAAAAGGGCCAGATAGTAACTATCTGGGGCTTTGTAATCAAGAGGCAAAAATCAAGGCTATTATGTAGACACTTACATAACAAATCCTTACTGATGAATTTTAAAAATATAATAATAATAATTGAATATAATTTTTGATATATAGGTTTACTAATGAGAAGCATGGAATTCTTTCTTTTAAGTAACATTTTGCTTAATTGGGGTTCAGAGTTCTCTGTGACCACTTCGATGGCAAATGTTCACCTGTAAAAATCATTCTTAGCCTGTGGGCTGGACGCAAAAAGACATCGGACTGGATGTGGCTCATAGGCAACGGCCTGTGGACCCCGCTGTCCACATAGTTTCTCCTGCAGCGAGCAGCGGGTGAGAGAGGAGAGCTATTCAGGGCGTGCTCGAGCCGCAAGGCTGGGGAGACATGAGGAGCCAGCAAAGGAGACGGAAGAAGTAGGGAAACCAAGAAGTGAGTTTCTGGAAGCCGTGGGAAGGTGTTTCAAAAAGAAATGAGATCAACTGTGTCAAGTGCCACTGAGAGCAAGTAAGAGGAGGGCAAGGCTCAGCAACACGGTGCTCACGGCGCCACTGACCGAAGCTTCTTTAGGGGCAAAGCCTCTTCGAGTGGGCTCAAGAGAGAAAGGGAGGGGAGAGGTTGGAGAGAGTGAGTCTACCAGCGATTTGAGCTTTGATGTAGGCTCCGAGTCAGCAGTTGAAGTGGACTGCGGGGTCTACGTGCTTTGTAGAGAGACTGCAGCCTGTTGCCATCATTGAGAATGATGCTGTAGAGGGGAAAACTGCCGGAGCAATATCCTGGAGCATTAGAGAGAGGGTGGGGTCCAGGCACCGGCGGGAGAGATGGTTCAAGCAGAAGCAAAAGGGGTTCGCGCCCAGGAAGGGGGGCACGGCGGAGGACATGGGCACAGCCCTCGGGAGATGGGAACGTGTGGGACGGCAGCCCGAGATGTTCTGCTCTCGCTGAGTTTTCACAACGGAACAGGAAACAAGGCCATCGGCTGAGAGTGAGGCCGGGGGAGGAGGCGTGGGCGGTTAGCAGGTATGAAGTGATCGTCTAGAGCGGTGCGCCAGATGGTCAGGGCTGGACGGCGCGTTCAGGGTCTGATCATCTCCTTCCAGCCGCCGACACTGCTGCGGAGCCGCCTCTCTGGCCTCCCTGTTGCCCTTGTCCCCGCACAGGCTGTTCCACACAGAGTGGCAGAGTGATCCCTGTGACGCAGAAGTTTGATCAAGTCACTCCTTTCCCCATTCCCTTCAATGGCTTCTTGTCCAACTCAGCACAAAGGGCAGTTTTTCAAGTGGCGAACCAGACCCCCCAATGCCTGGCTTCCATTCCCTCCCTGCCCTCGCTCCTCTGCCTCACTCCCTCCCCTTGCTGCAGCCACAAGGGCCCCTCACTATTCTTTGAACATCAGGAATGCTCCGGCCCCAGAGCCTTTTCCATCTGTTGTTCCTTCTACCTGGAAGTTTCTTTCCATGGATATCCTCATGCCCCTCCACCCCACTTCCTGCAGGTCTCTGCTCAAATGTCCTTTATTAGCAAGGCCTTCTCTGACCACCCCCCCAAATTAAACAGGAACCCCTCCCCCACTCCGGACCTCCTAGCTCCTCTCCACTGCTTTATTTTTTCTCATAGCATGTAGCAATATATATTTACTTGTTTACTGTCTGTCTCCATTTAAAGGTAAGATCCATGAGAGCAGAGCCTGTTTTCTTTACTGCTGTTTTCTGGAATAGAGTCTGGAAGAATGTCTGACACCTAGAAGCCACTGAATGGCTATTTGTTGATTTGTGGACTGGGTGGAAGGAAGGAAGGAAGGAAGGAAGGAAGGAAGGAAGGAAGGACAGCAGGAAGGATGGCAGGTTGCATAGATGGTGGATGGATAGATGGATTATAGTCACGTGACCAATGGGTCATTGAGATATGACTATAATGAGACATTCACTTGTACCTGAGCAATTAAACTTCATTTCCAGGAGGTGTTTCTGACCAACTCCAGAGACAAATGAAAACAGAAACCCATCCTTTTACTCATTGGCTGATAACTATGGGGGGCTTCTATCTAAATGTAATGGAGCCGGGGTCCATTCTGCAGCTCCCCGCTGCTCCAGGTGAGGATAGAATGCCCTCAGGGTTTTTGCTCCCATCTGAGGACATGACGTGTGCCATTGTTCCCTCCCCTCCCAGGATCATTCCCATTTTTCTTATCCATCGGCCTGAGAACAACATCCCATATGCAACAGTGGAGGAGGAGCTGATTGGAGAATTTGTGAAGTATTCCATCAGGGATGGAAAGGAAATCAACTTCCTGAGAAGAGAATCGGAGGCCGGTCAGAAGTGTTGCACCTTCCAGCACTGGGTGTACCAGAAAACAGGTGGCTGCCTCCTGGTCACAGACATGCAGGGTGAGGAAAGCAGCTTGATTGGGCCCCGGGGATGCTGTGGGCCCGGGTGTCCTTGCGGGTGAGGAGGGAAGAAGGAGAGGTTGGCTGGGTGCCTTTAAGCACCTTCACCAGCAGAAGGTGCTACTAAGGTCTCATCAGAAACAAGGTGTGACAAGGAACCTGAATTGACCAGGCAAATGGACTCATACAGTACATTTTAATAATTTATAATGCTTTCCCATTACAACAGACAATCAAAGGTTGACTTTATTGTTATATCCTCAACAGGCACAGATTCAGAAGTATATATGAAAATCGGGATGTGCCAAAAGTTAAATTTAGATGTAATCATTTTTAGTAGGCAAAAGGATCTTCCATAGTTACTTTAGATTTCAGGCTCCCCTGATGAATTTAAAGCCTGTTTTAAATTTCTACACACATTTTTAGAAATGCACTTGTTGTATGAAGCGGGGGTGTCATAATTAGTTTTCCTACAGAAGCAGCCCTGAGACAAGTTGCAGGTTGGGGGTCCCCGAGACCACCATCAGGTTCATTAATTTGCTGGAAGGACTCACAGAGCTCAGAAAAGCCGTTATACTCATGGTTACAGTTCATGACAGCCAAAGGACATAGACTTAAACCACAAAGGGAAGGGGTGGTAGGGCAGAGTCCAGGAGAGACCAGGCCGCAGCCCCCAGTTGTCCTCTCCTGGTGGAGCCAGGTGATGGTGCTGCTTCCCCAGCCGCGATGGAGCAACGTGCACGGAGAGCTGCCAACGAGGGGAGCTCACATGAGGCTTGGTGTTCAGAGTTTTTATTGGGTGTCCATCACGTAGGCTACCTGCCTGCCTGTGAAATTGACCTTGGTCTCTAGTCTCTCCAGAGGTCAAGGTGATACCACGTGGCCCAAGGTCCCAAGTAGACAAAGCTACTGTCACCAGGCAGGACATTCCGAGGGCTTAGAAATTACTCCTTGGAGTTGAATGAGGAGTGAATCTTTATTTGGCCCAGGTTAATCTTTCACTGCACACAAATATTCAAGTACAAATATTTGGGAGGGGATCCCAGTAAACACTGGTAGGAAAGAGGGGAAGTGTGACAGGGAAAGGGAAGGCAGCCAGTAGGGGACCTTATAATACAGCCAGTCACCACAGTGGGCACCTGAGCTCATGCCTCCTCAGGGAGCTCTGGCAGCCTGTGCAGAACACACGCCTCAGGATCCTGGCACCCAGGGAGTGAGCCCCTTTAGCTCCCAGCGAGAGGCTGCACCTGCACATGGGCAAGCCTAACTGAGCACAGCAGGCTCCTGTGATCAGAGAAAGTTCTCAGGCAAAGCAACGCTGGTGTGGCACGGAAGTGGTTAGTGTGAGGGCAATGGGTGGGGCACCAATATAGCTCTGCCACAGGGGTTTCCTATTCTTTCCTTTCCAAATAATCATGCTAAAGAAAATCTGAACTATAATTATATGCCTGCTAAGTATCAGACATCGCTCTGTGCCAGGACCCTAAGATCTAGCACTAGCATGGTGGTGAAAAGCAGGGCTGCCCCTGGCTTCTATCCCCTGTTCCTCCACTTGCTCGCTGTCAGCCTTGGGCAAGTTACTCCCCTCTCTGTGCCTCAGTACTTTTCACAGAGGGTTGTTGTGAAGATTAAATGTGATGGCAAAACATTTAGTGAAGCAAATGTTCCCTATTTTTTTTAAAAAAAGTGTTTATTTTGGAATAACCATAGACACAAGTTGCAAAAATGCACAGAGAGGTCCCCGTGCACCCTTCATCCAGCTTTGCCTAATGCTAACATCTTACATAACTGTCGTGCATGATCAGAGCCAGGAGACTGCCGTTGGCACAGCCTGATTAACTAGACGACAGACCTTCCTTGGGTTTCACTCGTTTTTGTATGCACTCATTTCCTCCTGTTATTTTTGTTTAATTTTCAAAATAACTCTGTGAAGAAGATATTACGATTCCCCATTTTACAGATGAGAAAACAGAGGCCCAGAGGCAATGATTTAATTGCCTGCTGTCACTCAGCTAATAAGCAGAGGGCTCCAAGACTCAAACTCATTGAGATTTCTGACTCCAAAAACCAAGCTCTTTGCACTAACCCACAGATTTACAATCTGACAAGAGATTTCCAAGTGTCTCCTGAAGTCAAAGGCTCCTGTGAGGGACTGCTCGAAGTCCAGCTGGGAAGTACAACATTACAGTCTTGCAGATGGGGCTGACCTGCAAATTGAAGGCAGCCATCCCCGCTAGCTTTAAGAGACTCCCCGGCACAAGTGTGGTCTCAGCAGACAGCCATCTATTCTAATTAGACGCTGCTGTGCAGCCATTGAAGCCCCGCATCTCTTCTTCAGAGTTCATTTTGCAGTAGATACAGTTCTTGTGCTGAAAAGCAACACCCTGGAGCTTCATGCACAGCTAGTTTCGTTTCCAGGCACAGTAAACAGCGCTAGTGGACTATTACCTCTCTCCGTAAATGAGGTGTGCGGTTTAATGTGCTGTTTCACAACGGCGTTTATTTACCCTCTGCTGCTGCTGGGAAAAGTCTTTTTATTGCCCTCATTTTTATGGCACAAGATAGTACATCCAGTCTCTAAACAATATCCGTATTTTTTAAATTTACTGAGACACTGGAATTAGCGCGAAATAAACAAACCTAAACTCAACCATTACCTTCTCAGACTCTTAAAAGTTATCCCCTCCCTGGTTGTATTTGCTTGTTGATAGGATTGTGGTGGGTCCTGCAGGTTTGAGGAGGGAAAGCTGAACCTGGGATCTGGTCCTAGGCTCTGCACACTAGTGAGACCCCCCAGGGTTCCTAAGAAACTGTCACCAGAAGACCCAAGGACTCAAATTCCGGAGAACACACTCACATTGCTGCCTACTCCTTTCCTTCATCAGAGACAAACTGGAGATGACTGTTATCCTCAACACAGTTTAATAGCTACACACTAAAGTTTAAACGATCCTATAGAGAACTTTCATAACCTTGGTTGAATTGCTGGCAAATTATTAAACCCAGAGAGGGCCATTTCCTTTTAAAAATCATATTCTGTTTTTCTAAACTGTAAGTGATAGCTGGTAACTGTGAGAAGCAAGAAAAAGCAATTCACAAGTTCAAGCAACTTTTGCCAAACGACTTTTAAAAAATTATTGATTGATTGATTTTGAGAAAGAGGGAGGGGGGAGAGAGAGAGAGAGAGAAATGGATTTGTTGTTCCACTTATTTATGCATTCATGGGTTGTTTCTTGTATGTGCCCTGACCAGGGATCAAACCCACAGCTTTGGCGTATCAGTACGATGCTCTAACCAACTGAGCTACCGGCCAGGGCCGAAAGGCATTTAAAATTGGACTTCTATGCAACTTAGAGCTGTGATTTTTCACTATAACTTTTCACAAAATGAGGTATCCAAAGAGGGCTTTTGCAATTTGGTGTCTTATTTTTATTTATTTAGTTTTTTTAAGCACGTCCCTGTAATAAAAGCTATATGCAGCATTCTACATATGTCCTAGTCGTTAGCAGCTTTAAAAGAACGAGATGGATTGATTGCCGACTGTGAAAGGGGCTTTTAAAATGCTCCCTGGCTCACCCAAAGTGCCGTGTCTGATTCAGCCCACAGGTGTGCTGCAGAGAGGCAGGGCTCGTTGCTTCTGGCTGCTGAGCCGGCCCGAATAGCAGCACGGCCTGGATTTCTGCCCAGCTCCGGGGGGACTCTGCTGAATCAGAGCCTTAACCCTTTAGGGTTCCTTTCCTGAGCCTAGGAAAACAGTGCTTACATGAGATTGGCTTTGGCAGGATGCTGGTTCCTTCATCCACAGCCCAGACTGGTATCTGTGCTGCCAGGCTCCCCTGTGAGCAGGTCACCTGCTGCTTGTGGAGGGTACAGCCGTCCCAGCCTGGCTCAGATAGGACGAGACTCAGGCCCAGGGTCCGGCTGCCCGGGCCAGACTGGTGGGGTGTGTCTGCACCATCAGAGGCTAGTAGCGGCCGCAATGGTGAGATTGGAGAGGTCCGCCGAGTTGGATCAGGTGCCCAAAGCCACCACCCTAGAGAGGCGGACTCCCTTGAACTGCCGTGTCAGAGGCTTGCTTTCCCTGTCGAGGTCCCACAAAGCTGGGTGCATGTCTGAAAGGCTCTGAGCCTTGAGAGAAAGAGGCCTCTGCTGATGGGCCAGGAGAGCGCGTGTTTCTGCAGGAAGGGCTGTCACTACCTCCCCTTCTCCCATCCTTTCTGAGCAGCCCGTGTAACACAAATTCTGTCTTTGCTCGCCCTTCCTGTAGGTGTAGGAATGAAGTTAACCGACGTTGGCATAGCAACATTGGCTAAAGGGTGAGTAGAAGAAAAAAAAAAATCGAGTGCATCTTATCATTCCACTCTAGGCTCCCGAACACCTCCCAGGCAGACACCGTTCGACCGATGCGGGCGAAGCAGATTTTTTGTCCTAATTTTTTGTGGTGACAAGTGTTCTTGGGATGAATTCAGTTCGTTTCTCTCGCTTACATAAAACATTTATGGACTTTGTCCTTCCAGGGAAACACATTTGTGTCCTAACTTGGAAACAAACAAGAACTCTGCAAAGGCGTTTTGAGACTAATTACTAACAAGAATGCCATGGGGAAATGCCAGCAATACTGGGATTTCTTTTAACTACGAATGTTCCATTTTTCTACATTTAATGTCTTTACTATTAGAAGCATCAGCAAAATATATATATATTTACTGATATATATCAGTATCTCTCCCTCTCTCTATATATATATATACATATGCCAGTTGAATGCATTAAATTTGGTTTGCATATTTTTATGTATTCCCTCCCCTCCCCCCGCAGTTTTCCTCCAGAAGTCCTTTAGGCAGCTCCCAGATTTCCATGGTGATGATAACAGGAGCAAACGGCTCTGCAAGGGCTGTGATTAGTTACCTGGCTTGGTGTCGATGGTTTTGTTTCCTTTGCTTGCGTGGAGTGTGCCCAGATGGCAGTGCTGCAGTTCACTGGGGGAGCCCTAGCAAACTGGGCCTGCTCGTGGCTGCCTTGCTTTCCCAGGGCCGGGGAGAAGGCAGGCCCTTTGTGGTTCTTGCTGAAAACAGAGTTCTGGGTTGGAGGTACCGTGGCCTTGCCCACTGCTGCCGTTTTCAGGAACTAACACCGTTTATAAGGAGGAAGAAGTAGGGGGCAAATGGCTTTCAGAAGGGATGGCTTCTGTTTTAAAATGTAGGGGTTATTATTGTTCAGGCACCGTGAGGCCAACGGATCAGGAGATGCTCGCCGTTGAAAAGATAGTTATTACTCACAGTTCCCCAGAGGAGGGGCCATGCCGTGCCACGGTGGGGGCGGGGGCCCAGAGGCGAGGCACCAGCATCTGTCAGGGGGCAGGAGTCAGGGGGAAATGTGGGCAAGACCCCTTATTGTGGTTTCTGTGGGAAGGAATGGGCGAGCCGGCTTATCTTGTCTGGTTTGAACATTTTCAGTGGGCTCTGGGGCGTAGGGGCTGTCCCTAGTTGTCTGGTACCTGCCTTGGGGAGACAGTGTGAAACCCCAATTGAGGAGGAGCTCCCGATTGGCTAGTTTGCATAGGAAAGTCATTCTAGAAGGCCAATCATTTACTCTCTCTAGGGACTGGCCAGCCCAGGGAGGGGCAGTGTCCAGGGCCAGCCAGGCCCCAGATGCCAAAGCATCAGAATAACATAAAACAAAACCGTGTGGTTAATACAGCTTTCTCTCCCGAGCTGGTAACCACTTATCCACGTGAGCTCTCTGGCTATTTCAGCTCATCGGCATCAGCAATGCTTCAACAAGTAAACGAATTTCCAACCTTAATACAGAACAGAGAAAAGTAGAGGGATTGGGGGGGAAGTGCACAGGGGGCCACTCTTCCTCGTAACATCCACATCAATAAGCCCGAGTTACGCAGTTCTCACTGACTACACAGTGACTGATTTGGTCTTAGAACCAAGATGTGGTCTGGCTGTTTTTCTTCTGAAAAACTGCTCAGGATAATAAAATTTTATGTTGGAACTATCTCCATCCCCAGTGCTGACCAGTGTCCTAAATATTACGAGTCAGGGAATTTGGTCATGGCTTTGGGCTCGGGAAGACAGCGTGTCAAGAGAAGGTATGATGTAGCAGGGGGAAGAGGGGTTTTAGAGAGAGACTTGGGTTAAAATTTTGGTACTGCCACTTACTTCTGATTCTCTGAGTGGCAGCCTTGCTTGTTGGTGTCATAAGGATTTGTCTGGCCTGTGTGATGGAAAGGGTGACTGGGCAACCTGGTTTGCCCAGGATGGGACCATTGATGCCTGCTGGCCCAGCATCCCATCTAGTTAGTCATTTAGAAAATAAATGAGATAGTGCCCTTTTTGTGAAGAGATTTCTCTGGACCCCGGAAGGCTTTCCCGAGTAAAGCTGTCCTTACAGATACCACATTCTCTGCAGAACACTGTGAATCCAGGCATCATCCAGGCCTGGTCTGAATGCTGGGTTCTTGTCTCACCAGCTATGTGGGCACGTGACTTAAGTTCTCGCAGCCACCGATCTACAGAATGGGGACCCAGGGGCCTCTCTCGAGGATTCCCCCAGTTAATCTACATCTAGTCCCTGAAGCTCAGTATGTACTTGATAAATATTGGTTTTCTTTCCCCTCCATGCCTCAGCCTGACACCAGAGTAGTCAAATTTCATACCAATATTTAGAACCACTTTCTACCAAAACAAAGCAGAAACTTGCCCAAGAAGTTTCAAAAACTAAGACGAGCTTAAGAGCGTTATTATTTAAGACATCTTTTAAAAGCATCTTAACTGCTTCCAGGAACCTAGATCATATTTTTCTCCTAATTTAAAAAGAAATCCAATCCCTTGGTTTTGTTCTCAGCTTTAATGGGACTTGTCTGGCCTGGGATAGCTGCCCAAGACCCATTAGAAGAACTGATGGCTGGAGCCCAGTGCAAAATGTTGTCTACAAAGTGTTACTTACCGCCTTCCCTCCCAAGGCGCGTCAGGAGGTGGGAGAGAAGGGCATTCCGAAGAGTCTGAGAGCTTTGGGACGGATATTAGATCATCCTGTTTATTTCATTTTAAACTTTTCATTTTAAGCCACATTTCCCCCCAAAAAGAAACATTTCTGGGAAGCCCAGTTTAAAAAAATGGAAAGAAGAGGAACCTCCAATCGGAGTGCAAAGGGTGGTTGTGGGATCTCTTTGAAGGCCCCTGGGAACCCTTCTGCTCTGGACTGAAAACCAGCAACCATGTCCAACCTTCTTGCTTCCCCAGTGAAGAGCAGGAGGTGCAGGAGCAGGGCACCGCATGAAGTAAGGCACCAAGGAAAAGGGCAGATCCTCAATGTTTGGAGGCGAACCTCAGTCAGAGAAACTCCAGTGGAAGCCCAGGCTGCAAAGTGGAGCTCAAAGAATGAGAGGCTTGGCAAAGGTTCAGGTTCAGAGGCAGCTTGCAGACAGGCAGAGAGAGGTCCGGAGGGAAACAGTCGCGAGTGGGGGAAGAAAAGGTTAGAGAGCCTCGCAGTGGGCTTCCAGAGAGCAGGAGAGAAGACTGATGACTGATCATCAATGAAGCGCATTCTCTTTATTCTTAGCAAACACCCTCAGGTGCTTAGTGCACCCACTAAGGTGCACTGGAAGGGGCGAGTTGCATGTGCTGCGGGAGCCTGGGGAGTGCTCGCAGTCCTAAGAAGCAGTGCTCCATGTAGGCAGCAGTCCATACGGTCTTTTAACCGCATTAGAAAAATCTTGAGGCATGGACAGGGGAAGCAATGAGGAGGCAAATATGACTTACTTTAATAATAATTAATAGTGATAATAATTAATATTCTGAATTATTTAAAACAGAAAGAAAAAAATCCTCTCAAATTTAAGGCCCACCCTTTTTTGGCCAGCAGCGGTCAGGATCTTTTGCAGGAAGGAGGCCACTGGGTAATTCAAAGAAAATATTCCCTGTGCCTCAGTCTGGACACCCCCATAAACTCGACTTGTCTTGTTCTCTTGTTTAGTGAAATCAGAGAGTGTGGTGCTATTGTGAGGGTAAATAGTTATTTATCATCTCATAAAATAAAATAGGGACCTGTCATGATTTATTCGTTTTAGTGCAACTTTACCTGGTAGTATGATCCTTAAAACAGGAGTATGTCATATTTCTCCTGGGAGCCAGCAATATGAATATGTCTGGAAGCACATCACTTGTACCTCAGTACCCATAATCCTTTGGCAGTGTTAAGTACAAAAACGTCAAGTTGCAAAGTTTGGCAAATAGAATTGTTTCAACATCTAATAATCCATTTCCTAGGCAGACCCAACAACATATTCACTGTTGGACATATTTCTGATTTGAAATTGCTCCGCCATTTAGAACTCTCTGAGGGAAGAAGGAAAAATGCCTAATTCTGTTACTGGGGATTTGGAAATGTAACCTAACCCAGCCCAAACCAGTGTAATGGTGCCTGCAGGGGAACAGACCTGCATGTGTCCCAGTGGGCCCTGCCAACCCCTCCCCCCCCAGCCTGGAGCCAGGTTTCTGGAGAGGCGGCAAGATTGTGATTTAACCACCAGGGGGCATCAGAGCCAACACTTTTACCCTCTTCAGTTTTCCTCCAAAAGCCCATTTCATGCTGCTGATTGAAGTGCAACAAAGAGATGTACCCTGAGCAGGTGTCTTCCCAGTAAATAAGCAATGAATCAAAATAGGATTGGTCTGAATCACCCACAAAGGACACCCCTCGGTGTGGCCCCAGCCAGCATCTCGCCTTTCTACCTTTGGAACAAAGGATCATGAGGCATAAGCATGTGCGGCATGGAAACCAAATTCAGGAGAATACTGGACAGGATCACGAATGGCTCATTCCCTATGGAGGGGCACACGCGAGGTGATAAGGACCCAGATATCAAGGCAGATGCGTGGGGAGGACAGTGGCTGGAGAAAGCAGGCTCAACAGGCATCAATGTGCCCCGCTGTAGTCCTGCAACCATGCAAAGGAGGAAAGATTAAAGTAAACTTCCACATTCAGTCAAGCCCTGGCTTTATCTTACACGCACACACACACATGCTTGCTCATGCACACGCACACACGCACACGGACCGCACCAGGGGTTTATTTCAATTCCACGTCTTTGTAGCCATTCCCTACAAATTGAAACTTTCTTTAGAAAAGATATCAAATGAAACCTTGGGTGATAAATAGTTTCTGGCTTGCTTCTAAAGGGTTACCAAATGTGGGACTTCTCTTTAGGTTTTTCTTGCCTCTCTTAGTTTTCTTTAAATGAGCCCTTTATGAAGCCAGACAAGAATTTCAATCTTCAACACAGCTTTGCTCGGCCCCCGCCTCCCACCCCGCCCTGCCCGGGTGTGTTTGGAAACCATGAATTGCACGGAAGCTGTGATAAGCTGGGAGAGATGCTGGCCATGCTCTCAACTGGCGATTTTTGTCTGAGTCTGAAAGGCTCATCCATGACCAAGATGTTAGGAAAGAAAGATGGATGGTTTTTAAGCAAGTAACGAGCCTAGCACCGTTTCAGCACATATCGAGTCCAGGCTCACCTCGGAGACACCGTGGGCTCCGGGCCAGACCCCCGCAATGCAGCCGGCACCATCTTTCTGCTGGTGAGAGGTCTTGCCTTCAGTTTGTAAAAAATGCAACACCCACGAAGCGCAATAAAGTGAGCTGTGCCTGCACTGAAGAAATCCGTGTCAAGTGAGGGCAGGATGGTGGAAATAGCTTCCTACTCCCCCTGAAGTGCAACATTACAGTGCGATTTTACGATGCCCTATGACACAAATTTCGAGAAGAAAAGATATACCTGGTTCCAGTTTCAATATAAAGATGTTTCCAGATCAAATAGGGCTGGTCTGAGGTCATTCACACCGCAGTGTGCCTCCTTGCTGCCCACGTGGCATCAGAGCTTGTTAGACCTGCAGATGTGCAGACACCCCCCCCCCAGACCTGCTGAATGCACACCAGTCGTTTAACAAGATCCCTGGGCAGCTTGTATGCCCCCCTCCCATCCAACAAGAAAGATATTTAGGAAAAGATTCCATTGGGCGATGCTCAGTGGAAGAGATTTATTGCTCCATTTCTGGAGACGGTGCTTGAGGATGTGAGGGGCTAGAAAATTATGCTAAGTTGAGATTAAGGACAAAGAATTCCAGTTAGTAAAATCCTACAGAGCTGAAGTTTCTAAAAATGGAAATGTGTGGAAAAGTTCTCAAGTATAAGATTCTTTGTTCCGTTGTATTAGCTTCTAAGGGCTGCCATAGCAAATTAGCACAAGCTGGGGGGCTTAAAACAACAGAAATTTGTTATTTGACCATTTTGGAAGTCTAAAGTCCGACATCGAAAGCAAGGTGTGAGTAGGGCTGGCTCCATCTGGAGGCTGTGAGGGAGAACGTGTTCCACACCTTCTCCCAGCTTCCAGACGTTGCTGCCAATCCTCGGTGTCCCTGGCTTGGTGACGCATTGCTCCAGTCGCGCCTCCCTCGCCAGGAGGTGTTCTCCCTGTGTGTCTGCATCTCTTCTGTTCTGACATAGTCACCAGCAATACTGGATGAAGAACCCACTCTACTCCAGCATGACCTCATCTTAATTACATCTGCAGTGACACCATTTCCAAATAAGGCCACCTTCTGAGGTTCTGGGAAGGACATGCCTTTCGGAGGGGACACTATCCAACCCGTTACATCCACCCAACAAGAACAAAATGGCAAGTGTCCATAATGGGGATCACGCTACAGAGTTGTCACTATGCTTCACATCTGTGGGGGCCTCCAATCCTGAGGGCGATAGGTGGCACACGTGGCATGCAGGTGGGCCAAGGTCGAGGGAACCTGTACATCCCACTGCTCAGTGCTACGCCAGAGCTTGGTGTAAGTGAATTCCGGATTATTTGCTCTAGAAGCACAGAGGTTGCTGCCCTGTTTTATTCCTAGGCAACGATGATGGCTGTGAGTTTGGGAGAACAGAGGTCGAAGCAGAAGCCAGGCTGAGAAGGGGACCGAACTGAGAAAGGAGAAAGACGTTTAATTCTGTCGGTGACTGACACGCACACACCCGAGAGAGCGAGGGGAGGGAAGTCCAATACTGCATGAGAGGTCAAGCTGAGAGTCCAAACTTAGACTGAGAAAGAGCAGCTCAGAAATGTGGTCTGGAGACCCCCTGGGCCAAGGTGAGGGAGCTCTGAGGATGGAGCTGGGATCCATTCATTTGTTCCCTTTTTTTGAAAAGCCTTCCCTGGACATGTGTTTGGGGCATGAAGTAGTGTCCTGGGAGAGACCACAGTCTGTGCCGGGAAGATGTGAGCGGTGGATGCAGGGGAGAGGTTGGAGAGCCAAGTTGGTGCGGAGAGGCTCAGGAGGGCTCCACAGAAATGCACCTGAGCCGGGACCTGAAGGGCACCAGGGGCCGAGAAAGGGCCTCCTAACTATGCAAAGCTGCCTTCACTCTAGGGCCTTACCATGCCTCTGCTTGGCCTTCTGTGGTCACATCTGTCCCAATCCCTGCTGCCTTACTCTGGCTTTCTGTGAGGACCCTAGAGAAAGAAGAAATGCGGAGGAAAAGGAGCCAGATTCCTGGGGGAAGGTTGGGGCTCCTGGGGCTACTCAAGAGGGCAGACCCTGCTGGGCTGCCCAGAGGCCCCGCTGCTTGTTCCAAACTCAGCCTTTTCCACCGCGGAGGGCGGGAACCATTGTATGAGGACCCACCGTCACCTGGCGTCACACGCTCGGCTGCCGGGCAGTGCACAGGAAGCCACTGGTGAATTTTCTGGGTGGTCACAGTGTGAATTAGGGACTTCTCTTTGCAGACGCTAGATGTTGGCCTCGACTTGTTTCCAATGTGCTTAATCAGGGGGCCGCCCCTGACTGTGCTCTCCCTAGTTTGTCTGAGGAGCTCAGGCATGGAGGTGAGGCAAGCAAGGCCTCTGCCCAGGAGCAGGACGGGATTAGGCTTTCCGCCACGCCTGTGCCCGACGAACGCAGGCCCGGGAGCCTCGCATCCACCAGTGCGTGCGGGGCACCGGGGAAATGCGGGCAGGCTGCCGGTTCCACCTCTCCCGCGCCCTCCTGCAGGAGGAGATAGAGACATAAAGATGACAGTTGGTGGCAATTTTTTTCTACCCTGCTAGATTTAACTCCTGTCTTGGTCTGACTTTTTCCTTCTATGAGGGAGCTTGGCTTTTAAAAACAGAGTCGTTTTTTACAAGAAGATGGACTGTGGACTCCCAGGGGTAGAGCTGGCCCCTCGCAGCGGGGAGAGGAGGGAAAGGCCTGGATTTGTAACACACGTGTCAGGATGGGGCGGCTCGCTGATGCTTTGGCTTCACGCCCTTAACCTTTCATGCCCTTAATAGCATGAAAACCAGCTTGCATTTCATAGGGGAAAGCTCACAGTCCAGCCCATTCATTCCAGGTGTCTTGACCTTTATGGTTTCTACCAGCAAACGAAGGAGGCTAATTTCTTGAATCATACGCGCTTCAGATCCAGCATCTGAGACTTCTTTTTTGCCCATTTGTATTTGGCTCTACTAACCAGAGATGGCCAGAGCTCTCCCTGCCATCAGGGCTGGTTCCATGGGTGTCTGACCCACGCAGCCACACAGCACCTGACGCTAAGAAGCACTTTGTTTAATGCATGTTCTGCTGTTGTCGTCTTGAAAGTTTTAATAATTTAAAAATAATAATTTTTAATCCTTACCTGAGGACATTTTTTTCTATTGATTTTTAGAGAGAGTAGAAGTGAGGGAGGGAGAGAGAGAGAGAGAGACATCAATGTGATAGACACACATGAATTGGTTGCCTCCTGACCTGGGCGGGGGATTGAACCTGCAACCCAGGTATGTGCCCTTGACCTGGAATCAAACTCGAGCCCCTTCAGTGCATGACTTGATGCTCTAATCACACCGGCCAGGGCAAAGTCTTAATAATTTTTATCAAGGATCCCATGATTTCATTTTGCACTGGGCCTTGCAAATTATGTAGACAGTCATTTATGCAGGGCACACCCCTGCCCTTCCCCTTTACCTGGCAGATACCCCATCCTTCAGTCTCAGCCTCAATATCCCTTCCACAGGAAGCCCTCATCAGCTACACCAGCTATAATATTGGTAATTATAACAACAACATGGTCAACAGTCACTGAATCTCATACACCACATATCTTGCACTGATCTAGGTGGTTGGTATGGATTTTCTCATTTCATCCCCTCAACCACCCTTCGACCAGCTCTCTTGATGGATTTTGTTCATTTGCGGGTGGGTGGGAGACTTGCAGGCTGGGGGTCTTGTCCATTCAAGGAGGACACTAACCTACCATGACTGGGATGTGAAAACACAGTCATTTCCAGTTTGAGTATTAAATGTTCCAACCCAAAGGAATAGCCCCTGAGACTTCTCCCAGGCAGAAGGCCCCCAGGGCCCCTCCTAGAGCCTGCCAGTCAGAGGCCCCGATTCTGCTCCTCCTGGGGAGCAGGTGGGCGCCACGGGAGAGAGCTCTTCTGTAGGAGGAAGACTCGGGGCTGCATTTTCATCTTCTCTCCCATCAGCTGGCTTTGTTTTCTTCAGCTGGCCCCGCAACCTCTCCTCCTAAATTCGTTCAATGGTAAATTGAAGGCTCTAAACTAAATTATTTTGCCTGGCCCCAAAGTTCTAGAATTTTTTTCTTCAGAACCTCTGAGTGGAATGAAGTGGCTTTCAGATCATCAAGAGGTCTTCTAACATTTACCAAGATGGTCCGGCACTAGTCACTATGACGAAAAGGAAAGGGCAATAGCCTCCACCTGTCTGTACCTAGACAACTTGCATTAATCATAGGCCTTGACCAATGGCTCTTTGCCTTTACTTAATTCCACAGGATTTGTTTTTTCTATCAACAGTTGTGTCAACCATTTGGCCATTCTTGCCTAAAGTAGGAATAAATATATATCCACGCACCGTTAGTTTCTCCTTTCAAAGATTCTTTTGAAACTGAAGTGTCCTGTTTTCAAAAACTGTGTTTCCTCTCACCCAAACTCACAGGTACAAAGGATTTAAAGGCAACTGTCCCATGACCTTCATTGATCAGTTTAAAGCATTACACCAGTGTAACAAGTATTGTAAAATGCTGGGGCTGAAATCGCTTCAAAACAATAACCAAAAACAAAAGAAGCCAAGCATCATGAAAAGTAAAAGTCAACCGAACTCCACGACAGCGAAGAAGATGGTACCCGGGACCCCAGCAGAAAAGAAGACTTAGCATTTCGTAGGACTAAAGCCACCGCCTCGCAGCACAGCTGCGTGTGGGTGGACATTTGAAAACGCCCAGGAGAGAGCTCAGAGCCTGCAGCGGGTGTCGTGACAATCCTTGTTCACAGCTGCTTCTAAAGCCGTCACCTGCCGTCGACGTTGAAATGATTTTGGAGCTGGGTTGGTGACCAGACTTATGGAAAGACTGAATCAGTTGTCGGTCTCAAGGACAGTCCATCTTTGTATATACCCGTAGCATTTCTGTCAACCTCGAGTTCTGTGTCGACTTGTGTATTTGCCCGTGGTTGTATTGTCCAGGACTTGGTGCTGGGCAGGGTCTGTCCACAGCCCAAATCCTCCCCACACCCATTCCTAACCTCGAAATTTCTAGACACTTCCAGCTGCTATGTAAACAGAAAACGTGAATTCCTTCGTCAGGCCAAGTTGTCGCGCTCCTGTCGAGTGTGCTGTTGTGGCGGGAGGCGGCTTTTTGAAACATTTACCATCATTATTCACACATCCAGTTATAATGTTTCATTAAATTCATATTTAAACAAAAAGCATGAGATGCATATACGAGCACAGACACTTGTTCTATAGAATTAGTGCCCTATTTCACATTCCCCTAGGATTAGTAATTTAGTAACTTGCTACTAAGTTTACTGGAGCACAGAGTATTTGCATCTGTGTTTTTTGATGAATGAAAGTCCATAGTTTACATTAGGGGTCGCTGTGCTGCACGCTCTCTGGGTTTTTACACACCTATAATGACACGTATCTACTATAACAGCATCCTACAGAATGATTTCACTGCCCTAAAAATCATTCCCGAGGCTCCTCCTATTCATCCCTCCCCTAGAGCCCTGGCAGCCACTGATCTTTTTACTGTCTCTATAGTTTTGCTTTTTCCACAGTGTCATGGAGTCGGTACCCCAGAGTATATAGCCTTTGCAGATAGTTGGCTATTTTTTAAGATGGTTTCAGCTACTCCCCGATCGTACCTGGGAGAATGGGTAGCCTCTTCTGAGCAGCATGACCAATGCTTCTCAAGGTGAAAGGGCCCACGAATCACCTGGGACCTTGCGACAGTGCAGGTTCTGGTGGGTCTGGGGCGAGGCCTGAGATGTGACATTTCCTACACACTCCACGCTGGCCACGGGCCACACTTAGAGGGGGTGTGAAGACCACAGTTGGAGGCGGCCTGAAGTGCTGAGGGGAGTGACCAGGTGTAGGTTCAGATAACCGTCTGCTGGAGGAAGAGCCCGGCTACTTCTTGACTCTGACCTGTGAAACCTGCCCCGTGAGGCGCTAGCCTCTGGCCACACAGCCAGCCTCTCTCAAGGTGCCTGGGCTTCATGGAGGACTCCTGACTTCTGCTCTCAAACACTCTTCTCAGGCACGAGGTTTTGATAAAGAGAGAACACAGATGGGATTTATTTTTGTTTTGAAAAGGGATTTGAAGGAGGAAACACTTTAGCTAGTCACATCTCACATTTTCAGAAAACCTGCCACCTCCATCCAGCCTTTCTTATGATTTCCCCTGGCTATAAATTACAAAATGCTCATTTTTCTACGAGGCAGCCTGCAGCCTGCTTTCCCCATAAAGATCCTACGGATGTATGTAGCAGTGGAATTCTAGAAAGTTCCACACTAGCAAAAAGGTGCAGGGCACATTTTGATTAGAATTAGTATATATGTAGTTGTTCATATGGAAAATAATACAATAATTAATAAATAATAATAATACAAGAATAAACTGCGTTTCGTGTACTCACAACTGTAAACCTACTTTTGCCCCGCCCTATATATACACATACATATATAATATACATTGTACTCATATATATATGAGTGTGACCAGTGCCCTCTCAACAGACTAGGGTATTTTTTTTTAGTAATAATTTGTAATTATAAAAATAATATCAACACAAGTGATTAAAAAATTTAAAAAATTATAGAAAGGTACAGAATGAAGCACCAAAGTCATCCTGTAACCCTTTCCCCCTCTAACTGCCTTTGAATTTTGTCTTGTTTTGAAAACAAGTCTTGGGGAGGCAGTTGAAGGAGGAGTTTCTACTCCGATCTCGCGTTTTGCAGTCAGCTCACGGGGTGCTTCTCTTGGATGGAGCTGTCCCTCCTTTCATGGATGCTTAGATGCTTTTCTAAGTGTACTTAGTTTGTCAAAATCTGATGCCACCTGTTTAAAAACACTCAGAGGACCAGGGACAGAAGGGGCACCTGCAGTGGGATTTGGCCCAGCCATGGCCCCAAGGATGGCCTTTGTGGGCCCATGTGGCCATCTGCCCGGCCACCCAAACCCTGACCTTCGGTTCTGAGATGAATTGCTGTTCTCCTTGCAGTCAATTAACGATGAGTGTGTGGTGAGCTCTCTTACGCCAAAGGTGGTGTGCTGGGGTCTCAGGAATGCCACATTCATTGGCACCATTTGAGCTCATGCCCGCTCTCTACTGATTTCCCCACCAGTCTGGTAAGTCTGCAGTGTCAGGAGTCTACAAACACAGTGAACACTCAACCCAGGCTCCTGGCCAGCTGGGGATTTTGTACCTGATGCCTGGAGGATGGTCATATACATATGTGTCTCCATTTCCTAAAGGGCTCAACAGTGGAGCGCTGTGATGGGCAGATGGCAAAAATAAATGAGCGCCTCATTAAAAAGAGCCTGTGTTTTCAACACAGTAGCTTCATCACTAATGAGAGTGGCAGTGACATGGTGGCTTCTTGCCAGTGGGCATCGCATCCTGGTGAGATCTAGCTCTGGATGCAGGATGGCTGGTTTACGTTAATATTTCCTGTGACATTGTACCAGCACCTCCCCAGCCCTGCTCCTGATACCCCTTGTAACAGCAAAGGGTTGCATAGGTTCTTATTCAAGACAATGTCCAAAAAGGTAACAATTACTTTTAATTATAAAGTGTTCTCTTTTCTAGATATACATACAGATTTTCGTGTGTGTTGGGCAAATGTTCAACGCGCTGCAGATGGGAGGAGCTTGTCACACCCGGTGCTGGCTCGTGTGCCTTGTGTGTGTTCTGAGCTGTCGGGCCACCTATGCAGAAGTGAACAGCTTGGCATTTCTCCCCCATTTAGATCTGCAGATGCCACTTGGGCATAAATAGTTTTTAAAAAATCAAAGAGACACAAGAACCTCATGTGCCTCCCGGCACAGGGTGTGTTTTCCAACTCTGCTCCAGCAGCTATGAGACCTTCGAGAGCTTGCTTGTTCTAAAACTTGGTAAAGGTTGAAAGGCAAGATGATGCCAGTTTCATGTGTGGTCACGTGAGAACAGCTTTCAACGTTATGATGCGACAAACAAATATTTACAGGTTCTAATTTCCCCATTAGATCAAGAATTTTTTAAATTCTATTTTTCATGAGTGCCCGAATGGTCCCAGACAGAAATCATCACAGGGGCCTTTTTCACCCCAAACCACATTCTTGGTCAGATTTAATCAAGAGAAACCAGTCTGTGAGCTTCCCTTTTAGGGCCCAGAAGTATTCGAGGCAATTTGAATGGGATCTCTCCCTCCCCCTCCCCTCCCCTCCCCTCCCCTCCCCTCCCCTCCCCTCCCCTCCCCTCCCCTCCCCTCCCCTCCCCTCCCCTCCCCTCCCCTCCCCTCCCCTCCCCTCCCCTCCCCTCCCCCTCCCCCTCCCCCTCCCCCTCTCCCTCTCCCTCTCCCTCCATCCCATCCTCTTTTTCTATCCATGTCTACCAGGAATGATAAGGTAGTGGCTTTTTCTCTGTGATAAGTTGCCACTTGGTGTCTTACTAGTTTCTGGGGGCTGCCTTTTCCCTTCCCAGCCCTCCCATGCTATGACCCCAACATCCTGACTGAGCAACCTGTCCCCAGACTTATGGATTTCAAATCCTAACACTACCTCATAAGTCTCTTCCCTTCCCCCCTAGATACCCCTGCGCTGACACGAGCTTTTTTCTTTTTCTTTATCTTTATTGCTGAAAGTATTACAGGTGTCCCATTCCCCCCCCCAATTGACCCCCTCACTTTGCTCCCACCCCCTCCCCAGGCCCTCACCTCGTTATTGACTGTGTCCATGGGTTATGCATATATGCATATAACTTCTTTGGTTAATCTCTTCCCACCCTCCACCCCCCTTTCCTTCTTTCCTCTGAAATATGATCGTCTGTTACATGTGTCAATGTCTCTAGATCTATTTAGTTCCTCAGATTCTTTTGTTCATTAGCTTCTTCTTAAAGAAGACCCTTCAACATTTCCTGTAGTGCTGGTCTCGTGGTGACGAACTCCTTTAGCTTTCTCTTATCTGTGAAGCTCTTTGTCTGACCTTCAGTTCTAAATGATAGCTTTGCTGGGTAGAGCAATCTTGGTTGTAGTTCCATGTTTTTCATCACTTTGAATATTTCTTGCCACTCCCTTCTGGCATGCAAGATTTCTGTTGAGAAATCAGCTGACAGTCATATGGGTGCTCCCTTGTAGGTAACTAACTGCTTTTCTCTTGCTGCTTTTAAGATTCTCTCCTTGTATTTAACCTTTGTCATTTTAATTATGATGTGTCTTGCTGTGGCCTGTTTGGGTTCCTCTTGTTTGGGACCCTCTGTGCTTCCTGGACTTGTAAGTCTATTTCTTTCCCCAGGTAGGGGAAGTTTTCTATAATTATTTTTTCAAATAGGTTTTCAATTTCTTGCTCTCTTTCTTCCCCTTCTGGCACCCCAATAATACAAATGGTGGGCCTCTTGAAATTGTCCTAGAGGACCCTTATACTATCTTCATATTTCTGGATTCTTTTTTCTTTTTGCTCTTCTGGTTGGGTGTTTTTTGTTTCCTCATGTTCCAAATTGCTGATTTGATTCTCAGTGTCCTCTACTCTCCTGTTGATTTCCTGTAAATTATACTTCATTTCAGTTCGTGTAGCCTTCATTTCAAATTGGTACTTTATGTTATCAGTTTTCTCAGTTATTTCCCTAATAATATGCTTAAACATCCTTATAACCATTATTCTGAACTCTGTATCTGTTAGCTTGCTTGGATCTATTTCATTTAGTTCCTCTTCTAGATATTTCTTCTGTTTTTTTCCTTTGTGACATGTTTCTTTGCCTCTGCATTTTGGCTGCTTCCAGGTGTTTGTTTCTATGTATTAGGTAGAGCTGTTCTGTCTCCTGGAATTGGTAGAGTGGCTTTGTGTAGTAGGTGTCCTGTAGGGCCCAGTGGCTCAGCCTCCCCAGTCACCTGAGCTGGGCCTTCTGGGTTCTCCCCTGTGTGGACTGTGTGCACTGTCCTGTTGTAGCTGAGCCTTGGTTTCTGTTGGCGTCACTGGGAGGAATTGACCCCCAGGCCAGTCAGCTGTGAGGACCAGCTGCAGCTACAGCCAAAGAGCTGCTGTGCTGGAGACACCCCTGTGGAGCGGGATTTACTTCAGTGGAGCTTTGGTGTTCACCGAGTGGGCCCCTTGAGTGGATGTGGTCGAGTCTGACCACCAGGTGCACTGTCTCTGGGGCCTCCCGGGAGATGCAGAGTCAGCCTCTACCTGTGCCTTGCCCAGGGCGACCCAGCATGAGCTACACAGCAAACCGTAGTTGGCTGCTACTTGTGCTGGGCTTGGAGGTGCCCAGGAGAGGCCAAGCTATGAGCCAATGCAGCTGCCGCTAGTGCCAGGCCTGGGGCCACTTATCAAGCCCTATGGGGCCCGCTGCTGCTTGTTTGAGAGATTTTAGGAAAGTCCTAAGCATGAGGCTGGAGAGGCCACTTGCACAGAAAAGCCCCTGGGAATGGCCTGGATGAGCTGCAGGTGGGGAGGGGCAGGGCCTCCGGGAATCACGGGGCGGGGCCAAGGGTGGGAGTCAGGTGCTGGCGACTCAAATATGGCGCCTGCCTGCCGGCTGTGTGCGGGGAGGACTCGCCACAGGAGCCATGGCCTCTGCCAGCCCTTCTGCCCGGGAGGAAGCCGCCCTCCGCCTCTCGCCCGGATCTCAGGCAGGTTAGTTCCTCCCCGAGTGTCCCGGGTCCTTTCAGGCTGCTGCCCGGCGCTGGGCTCAGAGGGAGCGTCCGAGTGAGTCCGTGCCGGGCCCTTTAGAGGAGCTGCTGGGGCTCCCGCAGCCTCCGCGACCCTCAGGGACAGTCCCCGCTGGTTTCACAGCCCGGAGTTGTGGGGACATCTCTTTCAGGCCTGGAGCCCTGAGCTGGGGGCCTGCTGTGGGGCTGGGACCCCTCCCTCCTCCGGGAAACCTCCGCCGCCGAGATGTTCTCCTGGGTTTAAACCACCGCACCGGGTGTGGGCCCGCGGCCGCGTCTCCCAGATTCAGCCCCATCTGCCCGCGTCTCCGCCCCTCCTACCGGTCTGGGTGCTTCTTCAGCTCCCTGGTTGTGGGGCTTCTGTTCAGCCGGATTTCAGGAGGCTCTGAGTGACGGTGGTTCTGAATTAGTTGTGATTTTGATGTGGGTGCAGGAGGCGGCGGGTGCGGCTGTGACCTACGCGCCATCTTGTGTCTTCCCTCATACCAGCTTTTAACACAGCACATGGGTGACCTATGTTTAGTGTTTATCTCCCCCATTAGAATGTGAGCTCTATGAAGATAGAGGCCTTGATTTCACTTATTTACTGATGTATCCTTAACACCTAGAAGTGCCTAGAACAAGTAGATGCTTAACAAATATTTGTTGAGCCCTGGCCAGTGTGGCTCAGTTGGTTGGGCGTCATCCATGCGCCAAAAGGTTGCCGGTTCGATTCCCGGTCAGGGCACATGTCCAGGTTGCAGGCTCAGTTCCCAGTAGGGGGTGTGCAGGAGGCAGCTGATTGATGTTTCCCTCTCACGTTATGTTTCTCTCTCTCTCTCTCTCCTTCACTTTTCCTCCCTTAAAAATAAATAAAAAATATTTCAATAAAAAAATATAAATATATGTTGAATTGACCCCTGTCTCTCCCACCCCCCTGCCAACACCCAAATGCGGGCCACAGTTTGGGTTGTAAAAGTTTCTTAGTTTCTTTGTGTACCAAGTATACCTCCAGATAGTTTATTCTTTTTGTTCATTTCTGCAAATTTGAGGACCAGGATTAGAGAAAACCCACTTCTTTCTCCCCTATTTAAAATGGAAGCTCTGAACTAACTCACCTGGCCCACCTCCTCTGACTGAGGTCACCCTCCCCTCTCTCATCCTTCCAGCCACTCCTCCAGCTCTGGCTGATTCTCTCCATGGAAGCACCTGGGGTACAGTCCTTATGCCCACTTGGTCCTCTCATGGCTTCCAACAGCCTCTTCTAGTCTTCACTCGCCCCCAGCCCCTTCTTGGTGGCACCTATCTCCTGGGCCCAAGGCACCACCTGGTTTTCTGCAGGGGCCTCCTAACTTAACCCTGCCCTTGCCCCACTTCAGGCCTGTCTGCAACAGCACAACCAGACATCCTGTTCAAACCAAAGTCATAAGATGCTATTTGTTTTCTCAGGACCCCCCAACACTCCAACAGCTTCCTGTCTACTTCCAAGAAAAGGGCAAATTCACTACAAAGGCCAACAAGACCCTCCACTATCTCCCAAATCCCTCTCTCACCTCATCTCACTCCTTGTTCACTCAGGCCCAACAACACAAGTCTTGTTGTTTGTTGAACACTCTTACCCTGATACCTTTGCGCTTTCTGTTCCCTCCATCTGAAGTATTCCTCTCCATTTATCTGCCACATTTTTCGGGGTGTTGCTCAAAAGTCACCTTCTCGGGGAGTCCTTCTTGACCACCCTCATTAAAATTGCAAGCCCCCTCCTGGGCCTCCTTATGCCCCCTCTGGGCTTTATTTCCATAGCCTTTATCACCATGTGATATAATATACATTTACTCTTTTAAAAATTGTCTATCTCCCCCACACCAGAATATATGTCCCCTGAAGGCAGAATTTTTTTTGGTTTAGTCACTGCTGTATCCCCAAACCTAGAAGATGCCTGGCACATAAAAGACCTTGTGGTAAACATTTGCTCACTGAATGACTATCTCTGACCCACCCTCCCTCGTGCCAGTGTTCTCCACTGATGGAGAGGAAAGGCATTCTTCTGTCAGTTTGGTATGACTAGCTTCCCTCAATACCTTGGAGTGAGATTATTGGACTTAAAAACCCTTCTAGAGCAGGAAGGCAGCATGGTGAACAGTAAGGCATCTAGTCTTTGGGTCAAACAAACTGGAGCTCCAGTCTTTGTGCTCACACCAGCTGTGTGAGCTTGGAGCGTGACTTCATCTCTCAGAACCTCAATGTCCTCATCTGATAAGTGAGTATAATGATGCCTATCTTGCAGTGTTGTGAAAATTATGTTCAAAAAATAACTGACCTGGAGTGGCTTTGAAATAAATATGAATCATTATTATAACTACTAAGCTTTTATATATTTTTTTAGCATGGAGAAGCTATTTATCTGTAAGTGTCTGTATCTCATTCAAATTAGAGGAGTGTTTCATAAATCATTTTACTATTCTCTAGGGAAACTAGTACAATAAAATATCACCTAAAATGATCTACAGCTGTAAATGAACTATATTTATTCCTATTGCCGATATTAAGAAAGTAAAATGAGAAGAAATCGTGTCATACGATGGATTTATATATACTTTTTTTTCTAGAATTCAGTTTTCAAAATTCATTTCATGCTGTTTTATGAGTCCCTCACTATACAGCTTCTCTACTAACCTCAGCCCCCCAGTCTCTTAAGGGGGCTAGACTATCAAAGTTTTCATAATCTTGCCACACGTCTCTTAAAAATCCTCACTTGCAACCATTGAGGAGCCCTCCCTTCGGGAAAAGGGCCCAAGAATTACTTGATGAGCGCACTTGCATGATCTTCACACATGTTTTAGGTAAGTGTAGCTTTGATCAATCGCCCTTCCAGCTCCCAGTTTCTGTTTCACCTTCCATCTTTCTGAAGGAGGTGAATTTTGAGAAGGGTGTAAAAGGAGGTGATGGGTCAGCAGCGAGAAGAAAGAAAGGTGGGCTCCCCAGGGAGGAGCTCAAGAAGAAAGAGAGGTGGGCTCCCTGGGGAGGAGCTCAAGAGTTGAGGCTCAGAAGCAGGCAGAGGAAGAACGTTCTCGGGCACCTGGAAAGGCAGTGGGTATTTGGTTGAATAAGGTGAAAGGAGGCCCAGGCCGACGCATGACTGAGGCAGGATCTTGGGTCATCAGAGATCTGGGCTTGTTTTCGTGGCTTCACAGGGTGCTGGAGGCTTAGCCACAGAGAGAGCCTGAGCAGCTGGAACTGGGGTGCAGTGCTTGCCCAGGAGGGAGGCAGGATGGAGAAGCAGAGAGCAGGGCGCCTGAGCAAGTGAGACAGCGCTGGGTCAGCAAGCAGGAGAGGGCACCGGGAGACCAGAAAGACATCATGTCTAAAAAGAGCTCAGAAGCCAGTCACGGGAAGCCTGGAGTGACCCTCAGATGGAATGTGGAAGCAAGAGCAAGGCAGACACAATCCTAGGTCATCCCATTCCAGCATCTGGAAACTTCCCTCTCCAGGCAGCTTCCCCAGGGCTCTGCGGGGCAGAGGCCAGCCCTGCACATGGGTCACTTCAGCCCCGAGGGACAGCGGGAATGGCAGCACCTGGCCGAGGTGGGGAAACCCTGCATCTCCATCAGGCCGATGAATTTCCACAGGAGGAGCCACTGTTTGGAGGTAGCCCAGCTTATTTCTCAGAATCACCTGACCCCAGAAAAGTTTGCCCTTGATCATTGATGCACTTGGAGCTGCTGAGGCTTCCAGGAGGTCTTCTGCTCTGTCATCATTTATGTCTGTAAGTGACACGCCTTGCTCATGATACGGTCTTGAAGGTCGAACGAGTCTTTACTATTGTTCCATGTTTGACTTATTGGCGTCACAGGAAACCAATAAGTCAAACAAACCCCTCCCAGCCCGGACCGAGGGTTTGAATGAGATGTGGTCCTGCACCCAGATCATCTTCCCCTCTATCCTTCCCTGTGATGGGCTGGAGACAGGGAGGAAAAAACGCCCCCTCCCCTTTAAAAGGCAAATGAGGCATTTTTTTGTGAATTATTGGAATAATACCCTCAGTTTTTGCCTTTCATTGGGTATTTTTCCAAAAACTTCTCTTGCCTCTCTCCTTCTTATGTTTTAGTTTTCAAAAGTCACCATCTCAGGGAACCCTCCCTAACCTACCTACCACTCACTGCTGATCTTGGCCAAGACCAGGGAGCTCCACGCTGCTCTGGCCCCGGGCTCCCCCCTTTTTCCTCCTGCCTGAATGGGAAGAGAAAACCATGCCCTGCATCACATTCGATTCGGAAAGGCCTTTTCGGGGAGAAAGAATTAAATACTGTACTTTGTTTTGTGCTCTTTTTCCCATCCTTACTACATATCATATCTCCGCCTACCCTCTACCAGAACAGTCCATATGAGAGAGAGAAACAAAGCATACTACGTCCATTCTCCCCACCCAATACCCATTGTCCCCTTCTTTAGAAACAGAACCCGACTTTGTTCACGGTGGAAAGGTGCCTTTCCCAGACGCCCTTGCAGCTGAGGGTCGTCTTATGTCACAGTCCTGACCAATAAGATTGAAGCCGACCGAATCCCCAGGTGGGGCTTCCAGCTGTGTTCTTTCAAGGGGATTGAGCAAGAAGAGATCAGCTACTCTTTTTGCCCTTCATCCTGTTAAGTTTTTCATTCCTGGAACAAACTTGAGAGCTGGAGCTCTAGGAATCATATTGTGACCATACGGACAGGACAGAGTGGACACCCAGAAGGGCCCAAATTACTGAAGACCTTGTGGAGCTGCTGCCATAGTCCTTGGCTCTTTACCCCTCCCCCCTTTCTTTTTAAATTAAAGGAGAGAATAATAAAGCTTTATTAGGTTTAAATCACTTGTAACTTGATATTTTCTTTTATGGAAGTTGTTCCTGTTTAAAAATAAAGCTCTCAAAGGCATTCAAAATAGAGCATCTTGCGAATACCTTCGTTTACTGCAGTGGTGCTCAGTTTTGGCTGCACCTTAGAGTGACTGACTGTGCTTTTACAAATGTTAATGCCTGGGTCCCCCTCCGAGATTCCTACGTCATTGGCCTGGGGCACAGTCTGGGCAAAAGGATTTTTAAAGCTCTCAGGGTGGTTCTACTGTGCAGCTGAGGTTGAGAGTCATTGGTTGATCGATTTTCTCAGTGGCTCTCTCATCAAACGCTAATGAGCACCACGGTGGACCAGGCCTGTAGCTCAGTGGTTCTTAGAAGCACCCGGATGGCTTGTTAAAACACAGGGTGTCCCCTGTTCCTTATTGATTTACCCCTAAAGTTTCTGCTTTAATGGGTGTGGGGTGGGCCACAGGATTTGCACTTCTAACAAGCTCCCAGCTGGTGATGATGCTGCAGGTTGGGTCCATAGCTATAGCTGGGCATGTTTTTTTGTTTTGTTTTGTTTTGTTTTGAAACCTCTAGCCTCTTCCTCTTGTGCTCTTTCCTTCACAAACAAGCGCATTTTAAGCCTTTCTGCCAAAACCTACAGGGGCTCTTCCCAGAGAGTTTCTCTGATCCCCAGCATGACTTGACTTGTGGGGAGGCCCAGCCCAGCACTTTTCACTGCCTACAAGAAAAAGCTGCTGTGAGGCAGCCACTGGGGAGCCCACTATCCACAGAGGAGCCTGGTGGTTTGTTTACAAGGTCTCAGAATGTGGCAGAAGGGAGGAACCTTCCAGAGAGGTTAAGAGAGCATCCCAGTGACACCAGCTGAGTGCTAGGAACACGAGCATCCATCAAAACATACTGGAGAGCAGAGGACACCACACAGGAGGGCCTGGAGCTCTCACTAGAGAGCTTGGCATATGCTTAGGCAATCAGACTGTTTTGCTTAAAATCAGAGCTCCTCAGCCTTCTGAGGGTTGAGTACTTTCTTGTGGATTGGATGACAGCTCTGGACCCTCCCCCTAGAAAAATGCATTTAAGCAAGAAATGTCATTGTTGGTTTCAGGGGGTGGAAGAATCACCCTGATTGCACCCTGGACAATGCATCCACACTTAGGACAAGACAAGTGGCAGCATTTCAGGCTGACATCTGGCACAAGATACCCACAGGGCAGATTTCAGATGATCAAAGACAAGGTGTTTGGCAGGAAAAGAGGCCAGTGGGTGACAGAGACCATCAGCTACATAATTGTAACAGGACAGATGTCAGCTAAAATGAAATATCGATTAGCAGTAATATGGTCGAAAGAATAGAGACCTAGTTGGGAGACACACATACAGTTCTTGACTTTACCAACCATTTAATTATCCAACAAATATTTATCACAAATCCACCATGTGATCAGGACTGTTCTATGAGCTGGGGATACAGCCCCGCCTTGTAGTGTAGACACAGAAAATAAACAAATGAATGCTTGATGTAAGGAGGTGAAGAGTACTACAATGAGGGGAAGGCTTTCATTAAAAGACAACTTCAAATAGAAACAAGAATGGGATGAAGGAGCGAGGTATGCATATATCTGAGGGGAAGGGTCTGGGTAGATGAAACAGTAAATGCAAAGGCCCTGAGGCAGGACATGTTCTCACTTGACATGTTTGAGGAAAACTAAAGGAGTAAGTGTAGCATGGAGTGAGCAAGGGGAAGAACAGGAAAAATATGAGATTTGTCTGAGAAACATGTAGAGAATCCTTGAATTTTATGCTCAGTGGGATGGGAAGCCAGTGAAAGATCTTGAACAGAGGGTGACGTGATCTAATTTAAGTTTTAAAAATAAATCAGCTTCCAATGGAGAAAATAAATAGGCTTCGTCAACACTCTCATGTTAGTAACAATCAGTTATATTCTTTTGCCTTATTAAGTAAATTATCTACTCTCCCTTGGTCTTAACCTGGGGTCAGCAAACTTTTTCTATAAATGTACCAGGTAGTAGGTATTTTAGGCTTTGCGGGCCATATGGCCCCTGTCATAACTGCTCTGCCATTGGAGCGTGAAAGCAGCCACAGACAACCTGTAAAGAAATGAGCGTGGCTGCGTTCCAGGTGACCAACCATCCCAATTTGCCTGGGACTGAGGGGTGTTTCCAGTATCTAAGACTTTCAGTGCTAAATTGGGATAGCCTGGGCAAATGGTGCCCATTGGTAAATCCCAATAAAACTTCATTTGTGGACCCTGAGATTGAATTTCATACATATTTCCCTTATAATGAAATAGTATTCATCTTTGGATTTTTTTCAATAACTGAAAATTATAAAAACCTTGCTTAGTTTATTCAAAAACAGAGTCTGGATTTGGTCTGCAGGCTGTAGGTAGTCAACTCCTGGTCTTACTGAGCTATCAGTAAAGTGCACGGCCATGCACTAGCAGTGCCATTAGGCCTGCCCTCCTGTATGGTCCCCTTCCATCCGGCTCCCAGGGATACCAGCCCCACCCACCTCCCTAGCCTCCTCTCCAGCTAGTGCATGGCATTCCTGCCACACCAGTTGGCTTCGAGTTCTTTGGCTGTTTTCAACTCTATCCCATTTGAAGACGTTACACATGCTGCCCCCTAAGAATTCTTTCCCTACCGTTTCGTTTGGAGGGTAGATAGCTCCTGCTCAGAGTAAAGTGTACATACAGAGTGGGGCAAAATTAAGTTTACAGTTATGAGTACTTGAAACACAGTTTATTCTTGCATTATTTATTAATTATTATTATTATTATTTAAATATATCTTTATTGATTTCAGAGAGAGGAAAGGAGAGGGAGAGAGAGAGATAGAAACATCAATGATGAGAGAGTATTGATTGGCTGCAGCCCGCAACCCGGGCATGTGCCCTGACCGGGAACCAAACCCTGATCGCCTGGATCCTAGGTCGATGCTTAACTGCTGAGCCACACCCGGCCGGGCTATTATTACACCATTTTCCATAAGAACTGCAAATCTACCTCTGCCCCACCCCGTATTATTTCTGCATTAGACTTCCTTACACATGGATACCCTCTTTGTTTTTTGTCCCCAAAGGTTGACCAGCAGCCAAGGGCGTGGCCTGGAGTGAAAGCTCTGCTCCAGTGGGAACACACAGCTTAACTGAGACAATCCCTCTGGCTTAGGGAGCCAAACTGGAGATACAGGGAGGGAATAAATTCACTTGGTAGCACATGGAGAAACTGAAAAGACACTCAAAGGAGGCAGGCAAGCAGAGGCCACTAAGTAGCAGGGGCCACGAGATCCCAGGCGTGGCAGAAGATAGGAGAAAGCAGTAGTTACAAGGGTGAGCAGAAACTGTCCGTAAGGGAAGAGCAGGAAAGGGAGCAAATGATAGAGGCTTGATTAATTTCTACAGTCCCGGGAGTGGTCGGTTATCCCAGTCTGTGGAGCTCTCGTGAATCCTGACTACCTACCACTTTCCACGAGGCCTTACCTTACGACCCTTTGGGAACTCCCACGTGACTCCTGTCCCTTTACTGCATGCGGCCTCTTCTAAAATACTTTTCCCAGCTCGGTGTTTTGCACGGGGTAGGTGCTTAACAAATATTGCTGCAAGCATAGATTACTTGAGATAACCTAGGAAAAAAATGCTTTTTGCCATCAACATTTTCTAACACACCACCTATATTTGGGGGTGGTGATTTGTAGCCACTTCCTCTAGGACCCCTTGAGGAGGGTTCTATGTTATATTCAAGCCAGATTATCACTCTAATTGCTGGGCAAAGGATCTGAGATAACCTGAGCTCATGCAGGGACATAGGAGAGAGCGGAGCAATCTCGGGCACCCGTGTTAGTGCTCGGTGAAAGGGTTGTAGATACAACAGCCAGCACATCCAAATAGTAGGAGACGATCTCTGACTTCTTCGTATCCAGCTGCAGCTGGACGCCACGCCGAGAAGCAAGACAGGAAGTGCTGTGTAGAAGACAGCAACCTCAAAAATGAGGACTTTAATTAGCTCTTGACTGGGCTAACTGTGCCAGAAAAGTGAAAAGGAAAGGACTTGCTCTCTAGGTAGAACAAGATCGGTCCTTCTCTGGTATACTGAATGCATCAATAGACACTCAGCCTCTCCCTCTGCCCCTCAAGCCTTTGAAAACGTACTTTGCCAAAATTAAAGCTGGATTTTGCTGCCAAGGAAGCACTTAATGCAATCAGGTTGGAGCACTGAGGTAGCCAACGTGAAATTTTTTGGAACCACTGAGGTTATGACATGCAAGGACTTCGCCTACCACTTGGAGGCAGTATCACACGTGGAGAGTGAGGGCTGGGATTACCAGGATGCTCATTTCAGCCTCAATTGGAAATCACAGCCCTGGCTTTTTCCTGGTTAAAAAAAAAAAAAAAAAGTCTCAGTTGAATGAGAATTTAAAGGCATGTTACCCAGCTCCTTTGAGAAATTAAAATTCTTCACATGTGCACTACAAACACACATACACACGCACCTGTGCCAGTCACCTGCCAAAAAGTACAACGAGCTTCTCTTCTTTAAAAGGTGATCTTTTTCTGTGGATATTTGGCTGCATGTTTGAGAGGGAAAATCCCCACCAAATAGATTCCAGGCTCACAGGTCAATTGCTCGCTGCGCTGAGAGATGCTTAGGAAACTCGAAGGGAACTCGAGCTCTGTTGAGGTGGAGACCCGCGCTTCCCTTACCGAGGTTATGGATCTCTCTTTAATGGGGTGCCTGCCTGAAGCACCAGCGTGCTTCCTCCTTGGAGTGCTTGTCTCATCTTCCTCATGCCTTTCTCCCACACCACAGTGGCGTCCCCTCCTTTCAGCCTGCGCCTCCCTGTATCCGCGTCAAAGAGCCTGTGACTCGCTTGCCTGTCCGTGTCCTCGCTGGACTGTCGGCACTATATTCCGGAAAAGGCATCCTTTCTTTGAATTCTCAGTGACTAGCACATGGTAGGGACACATGTTTGAATGAGTGAGTGAATGTCTTACTCATGTTTGCATCCTTTGCACATGGTTCAAATATTCTAAGTACAGATTTGTGTCACAGGAATCTTTTCCAGGACATGCATGGAGACCCAGCTTGCTAAATTAGGGCCTTTGAGATGCTCAGAAGCCACTTATAGTTCGTCGTTGTTTTTGTTGTTTTTTTTCCGCCTTGGGTGTGGGTTTGAAACCCTTCCTTTTCCTTTAGGAAGCTTAGAAGGGAACTTGGATATCAAAGAGGAAAAAGTGGATGTCCCCATTCCTCCACCGCCCCACAGGCCCTAGGGCTCCTTCTGTGGTTTTGCCCCCAACAGCCTCTCTGAGCCTGTCCCAAGGGAGGGGAAACTGAGGGGCAGTGAGACATTCAACTGGTGGCCTTGGCTTAGGCTTTCTGTGATCAGGGAGAGGCTGGAGTAGAAGAACCTGGCTCATGACCGGGCACGGGGAGCATTAACCAGCTTGCATCAAGAAACACAGTCAGCTTACCCCTTACCCAGCCCCTGTGAAACATAAAAATCCCTCCCGTACAACTGAAAGTGTCCTGATCCATCCCATACCCCTACCAAGGCCCCTCCGCAGATCCTGGTGGCTCATGATGTGGCCACTGGGGAAGTGAGAGCAGCAAGATCGTCACCTTCCTGCACTGACACCCAGTACGATGAAGCGTCCTTTATCCATAACCTGCTGGCAATGGAATCATCCAAATCAACCAGAGCGATTATTTCCCAATAGTAACAAAACAGATGGTGCAGTCTGGCTCAGTGTTTCTTCATCTGGAAAGAAACCAAGGACATAATTAAAGGCCTTGGGCACCCTGCCTAGGGCTCTGTGATGGTGTCTAGGTACTTGAAGTCTTTTTTAAAAAAATGTTTTTATTGATTTTTATTTTTATTTTTTAGAGACAGAGGAAAGGAGAGGGATAGAGAGAAACATTGATGAGAGAGAAACATCATCGATGGGCTGCCTTCTGCACGCCCCCTACTGGGGACCGAGCCCATACCCCGGGCATGTGCCCTGACCGAGAACTGAACCGTAACCTCTTGGTTCCTGGGTCGATGCTCAACCACTGAGCCACGCCTTCACAAGCAGTCCTTGAAGTCTTAATTGTCTTTGTGTAGGCAAACATCTACCCCCAGATTGAGAGCAGCTCAGAGAAGGGACTCAGCCTCCTTCTTTGTGTCCCCAGAACCCAGTACAATAGGAGGCTCATAGTAACCATGCAACACATGTCTGTCTGGTGAGGGGACGGAGAGTGAGGGGAAGAGGGAGGGTAAACACGGACCCACCCACGAAATTCTAGAATATCAAACGAAGGAGCATCCCTGTGAAAGCTGAAGGAGACCGTTCTCAGATGAATGAAAGGGAAGGTGACTTCACATGGCATCCGGCCGCTCGTTCAGCGAGTTCTGCCGGCCTCCTCTTTGTGTCTATGCTAGGCTGGCAGCAGCCACAGGACACCACAGCGGTGGAGTGGCGAAGCCTGGAGACCTGGCTTTGGGGTTCAGCTGGGCCACAGACTAACTGAATGACCTTGGGCACATTCCTCAACCTTCCTGGGCTTCAGCTTCCTCATCAGAACAAAGAGAAAACTGGTTTCCAGTCGTAACATTATTGTCTCCTGATTCATGAAGTACACCAGGTAGCAAGCAAAGGTTTAAGAACTCAGAAGAATGTGTAGATGAGCCGTCTGCATGTGACAACTGCTGTGCTATTTCAACAAACCTCCTCTGGAGCTGGCTGGACCATTGGACGGGCCCCAAATGGCAATTGTCATGTTTGAGGTACACATTGTCCTAAGATGCAAGGATTCCTAGGGCCTCACTGGCACGATTCACAAACCAAATTAAGGGTGTCTCCTGGGGAAGGAAACCTCTCAATGTGGCCGCCTGGTTCTCAGCTGCCTCCCAGCTCCAGTATAATTCAACTGTACTTCCAAGTGGACCCTTTCATCTTTCAAACTACCTTGGGAGTCAGTGAGTATCCCCAGGCGTGCTTTATGGGAGGGGACAGGCAATAATCATCCTCGGGGATGGTGGAGCGATGGAATTGGGCTGAGGAAAGATGCTGTAAACAGAGATCAGAGCACAGGATTGTATTAGCCATGGATGTAAAGTGGGGAGTGGAAGCTTTGCCTCCTGTGTGTGTTCCTTAGAATTCTACATAGAGGACGAGGCCCCATTGTGGATGCAGAACTGACCCAGGCAGGAATCACAATAAGCTGCTCTGTGAGCCAGCCCAGCAGAAATGAGTCACAATGCCCTTCCTTTGCTCCCTGTTTAATTCCACCTGAGCAAAACCTCGAGGCAAGTGGGAATGAAGAGGCGTGTGTGAGGCCCACTTTGCATAGTCACTGAGTGTGGGAGCTTTCGGGACCTGAAGGCTCTGGGTCAGCCACTGATGCATCCGTGGGCCAGTCACTAAGTGGGCTGATCCACATCTGGATGGTGGGTCACCCCCTTCCTAAGCCCCAAACTATTCCTGAGATGTCCTTCCCTTCTCCTCCCTTTCTCTTCATGATTACGGGGCTCACCGCACTTGGCTTTCTCTGTACTGTGATCACTCACATGGAAAGCCTGTCATATGATTCATCTTTCTCTCACTCCACAGGCTTTCCTGCAGGATGTCTTGGCAAAGCAGGGGCGCTGAAGATATTGAGCAAATCCTGCTATGATTCACCAGCTTCTACATGGCCCCAGCCGTGGAACGGGAGGTTTTGTGGAATATCCAGGCCAAGGAAGGTAACACGTAGAGGACATTAGATTCGGAAGACCCAGGTTGAGCTATAGTTGCATGACTGGTCACTTTTGCCCTGTGATGTATGGGTCAAGTGAAATACTGTGCATGGGAGTGATGTGAATGACAGCAGAGACCTCTACCAATGCTTGTTCAATGAGTGCTTTCTCCAAAAAAACCACAAAAAAGAAATGTGGGTGTATTAATTATTTCAGGGGCGCCTGGTTCTCCTCTCGACATTGATGAGGCAGACGGAAATGCAGGCAGGCATTTCCTCTTCGGTGGAAGCTTCTCTTGCCTTGGAGCCTTGGCAGGGAGTGTGTCATAGATGTATGGGCTGCACTCAAGTGGTGCTTTCCAGCAAGGGACCTGGGATGATTTTCACAAAGTTTGGCTGATTTGCTAATATACATAATTGATCAACCGGAATGGTCCCAAATGGAATGTGAGCCAGTGAGTGACATCATTTCTGGAAATGATGTCAGACACACATAATTCATCCTGTATGCCTAGGGCAGTGCCAGACACATGGTAGCCACTCACTATATATTTATTTGATAAATGAGTGGCTGATGATTTGAATGAATGGCTTCTGGTGGTTGTTCCAATCCTTTCTATTTGATTAAACATATCCTGGTTCATTTAGCCAAGTCACGAGAGAGAAGCTTTAGCCCCGCACAAACAGAACCTACTCCTTCCTTTAAATGCTTCTCAGAGAAAGAATATGTTTTCCCACTAGACCACCCAGCTGGTCCACTTGTCCCAGAAGCTGCTTGGGTTTAGTGTTCAGATTTGCTACGGAAACTCACACAGAGCTCATATATAATCTCCTGATGGTAACTGATTGAAACATGAAGAAGAACCTAGCATCCAAATTCAGTAATCAGCCTGGTAATTGATGGAAATCAGTAGAAATCAAACATGTTCTAGAATTTCTGAAAGGTCAGTTAGGACATATGTGAGTTTATTAGAAAGTTGTTTTTTAGTGATGAAAAGTGGAGGACCCACATACCTTAATATTGCACCTATAAACCCATGGTTTGTGTAACTTAGATCTAAACCAGTTTTAGTTTTCTGTGTCTAACACTTTCTTAGCTATTCAACTCAATAAGTGTGAGCTGAACAATTACCATGTGTCTAGCCTTGTGCTGGGTGCTTTAGAGGACACTGTGATCCTTTTATTGACTCAGGAAAACAAGAAAATTCATCATCAGCTTAAGACTTTAACAACAGCATGTGAGAAGCACAGTTCAGATGATATATACGAGCACAAAAGGACCAGAATTTACTCAGCAATCACACATGACTGGGAACACTCCTGCAAGCTGAGCCTTCTTGCCCATACCAAACAGATGCCAAGCATTTATTGAGCGGAAGGATTGCCTAACAGTAGCTATTTAGTGTGATAATGGCGTTTGATAGTTTGGACACAAACACCATTGTCACACTCCACAGCTCTGCTAAGGAACGTCTGTAGCTGTGAAGGTGTTAACGTCACCTGCACATTCCACCGCGGCCCCCGATCACCAGGAAACCTGGCCAGCTTCCCATAGTGACCTGAGCAGAGAAAAGAGGGATCAAGGGTAGGGAGCATCTCGAACTCTGGAAAGAGATAAAGACTCACAGATGCGGGGCTTTTGTGTTCAAGCTGATAAAGGGAGCCACATCCTTAAGTCCTTTTACCACCCCGCAGAGGCCTCCCGCCCACGGGAAGAAAGGCTTCCTGTGGAAATGGATGAGAAATCTGTTTGCATCAGTTTTCTAAAAGGGCTAAAAGAGAAAGAATCCCTAGAGGGAACTGATTTTAGGGAACAAATACTTAGTGGGTCACCACATTATAATCCATTATGATATTAGTGGATCATTCCCAACTCGCACCTCACCGTCTATTTCAGTCCATCATCGGTAAAAGTGGTACATTCTGAAGTCTAAGAAAACTGAGACTATTTTGCATGGGGTACAGCATTTAGAGGAGCAGTAATCTACTCTCAGTGTCATCTATTGGGTACAGAGGCACCCAGATTTTAAGCCTTACTCACCATAGTCATTTCCATCTTGGTAGTTGGTGGAAGTGAGGGAGGTAAGGAAAGGGGGAAATGGAGAGCGAGAGAGACTATACCATTTTTCATGAAAAATACTCATTTTCTAGCAAATGGGAGCCTCCTGTAAGTCCCTCTGGTTGACTAGGTTTCCTGTTAAAAATGGTTTCTAACTTATATGCCTATAAACTCCTGCCCACAATGGGAAATAAGAGGAAATAAAGCATTTCACGTAACCTTTTACAGTCTCCCAAATGCTGAAGAGGAGGGAGTGGGGGGCCAGTTTATTTTTACCCCAGGAGAACCGAGTTGTCAACACTTGACCAGAGCCTTGCTTGGGCCATAAGACCTGCCCATTCTTAACACTCTGTGCTTTTTCAGTAAAAATGCCTCTTAGTCATATGCAGGCCGTGAACTCACCCTCTGTACCCTGGGCTGTGTGCTTACAGCACGCCTCAAAAGCCGCTCGGCCTCTGCAGGATCGGAGCCTTTTTTTTTTTTTGCCTTTCGGTTTTATGGGGGTATCCTGATGTACAACACTGTATTTGTTCAGGTGGACCAGCCAGCCTATTTCTTCGTTCCTTTCTGACAGCGGTGATTTGCTTATCTCCCTGTTCAGTGGCAGACGCCCCTTGGTTCCCGTCTGTGCCCTGGCTCCCTTTTACAGGGTGCGGTCCTTGGCAGAGCAGCAGGGACGTGCCACCTGGCCCACTGTCAGACAACACTGTTCTCTTCAGGTGGAACGCTTCACCGGGGCATTTCTGACACTGCGACTGACACCAAATACAAACTCTAGGGTTCCAGCTGGCCCCACATGCCACCACCAACCCTTAGGTAGCCCCCTGGGTGCAGCCATGGTGGGCATTCTCGTGTGATTAACTATCTCTGGTTCTTCCATTCCTAACTGCTCCTTCTAACAAGTTAGCCAAGCTCATCTGCTTTGTCTTTGCCTGAGGAACCTAGAATAGAAACCCCCACTTCCTGGCCACTCAAGGGACACTGCTGACCATGACAATATGCTCCAGAAATCTCTTAATTCATTCCTGAAGAATCGACAGGAGGTGGACGATTCACTAGTTAAAATGCTTGGAGAGCTCTGTGTGGGGCAAGAGCTTGGGCCCATTTCACTTACAGCATCTTATTGCAGAGTCTGAGCCCCTCCACTTCTCCAGGTGAGCTCTGCATGCTTCAGACTTTCAATAACCTGCAAAAGATGGAAAAAGGGGGGAAGGGAAAACAGGGAAGAAGAGAGGCAGTTAATGCGGAACAGGTAAATCTTACCAACTGCTCCCCTAAATAAACCTCTATTTCTTTGGTCCAAGAAATGCATCTCAAGGAAAAAGTCCTTGAGGTTAGGGAAAAAATTTTTCCCCTCTACAAATTTGTAGAAAGATTTACCTATAAGACTGACCACAGAGGCATTGTTTATAATAGTGAAAATTGCAAACAACACAAATGTCCAATTACAGAAAGTTAATACATTTATGATACACCCTAGTCATTTAATTTGATGTTGTAGAAAAAGTGATTGTTGGCTTGTAAAGAGATTCGAGAGATGTTAATGAATGAAGAAGTAGTTTACAAAATAATACATACGGTATGAGCTCCTTTTTGTGAAAAATGCATATATGCCAGGAGCCAAAACATCAATATATTAACCATGGTTATATCGGAGTGGTGGAATTAGGATTTTCATTGTCCCCTCCTTTTGCTTCTCTGCATTTAATAATTTCTACAATTCACGTAGTATTTTAGTACTGAGAAAAATAAGTCGAATTTAAACAATTTGTAAGCAGGGGTTTTTTTTTCTCTGTGTGTGGATTCCTAATAAAAATTCCTCCTTGCACAGGCTCTTTTGAAATTGGGAGGCTGGAACTTACCCTACGTCTACGCAGCTTGTCAACAAGCTTAAAAGTTAGAGCTGTGCTGAGAGATGGGCCTCAGGCTAATTTCCTAGCAAATCATTAGTGAAATACTTTATTACTCAGTATGATAATTTTATGGTATGATTGACACAATCAATAAACACATATTTATTGCGTGCCTGTTATGTTCTCAGCCTTGTGCACAAGTTTTAAACATAGCTATAATGGCCACCTTCTTTTATTACTCTTTGATTGCTTCTGCAGGCGCCGTTAAACTCAGTCAACCTGCATAGCAGTTTAAACAAGCAAGCAGTGTGTTTTTGCTTTTTCCAAATGCCATCCAATAATATGTCACTAACAAAAAAATGAGAGGTGGTTAATGCCAGAATCTACATGGATATGTTTTTTAAAGTTCTCATACTCATTTCTCATTCTGCAGATATTAAAAAAACCTTTCATTTTAGTGTTTTCAAATGTAACAACTTAAATAGCACCAGTTCATAAAAACTGGAAAGTTTATAAGGTGGTTGAGACATAATTTTACCTGTTATTTCCTATGACATAAATTAGTGCTTAAGGCAAAGATGTTGGGTATTAATCAGGGTGATGGGTCCAAATGCCAGCACAATCTTCTACAGCTTAGAAAAGGCCTTGAGGGATCCTGCTTTGTGTCTCCCCTCTGATCTCAGCCACATTAAGCTCTCCCCATCTCTCTTTGTGCTTGGTTTCCTGAGATTTCCCGAGAGAGGTCGAGTGCTAAGCATTCCTAAATGGTTGTCTGTTACAACGAAATTTCTGTGCGGTGTTCCAGTCTAACCTTCCCTTCCCTTCCCAACCTGGTCTGAATCTCTAGACATTTCTAGTTGCCATGCTCTATTCAGAATGCATTTTCCCCTTGAGCCCGTGGGTATGAAAAACAGACAAGACTTGATTGGCCCTCTTTATGTCATGAGCTTTTTTCATTAATGGGGAGAGGAGGGTTCATCAAGAAGGAAGCCTTTACAAAGCCTAACCCTCCAGCAGATGCTTCAATCTTGAACTATTCTATGTGCACCACAGCTTCTTGCAAGATGACTTTAATTTACAAGTGCCAGGAATATCACAATACTCCCTGTTCTTTCTTTGGTCAGATCTGGGCACGATCAGCTGGCCTTTGCCTTCATATTTTGTCTCCCAGGAGCTGAGAACTGTCTAGAGCCAACCCCAGAGGGCTGAGCAAAGAATGTTTTGGGGACCGTGAAGTGTTACTTTGTAGAAAATCTACCCATCAGCACCAAAAAAAAAAAGTTTTCTTAAAAAGCAAAAGCTAAATGGAGATGATTTTTCCTAATTCCAAGCCCACATTTGCTGTCATTTCAAATAGATGTGTTAAATGCGTCAATTTGATTCTCTTAGACTGTTAGTCTAGATGAAGATAAAGAAAGTCACTATCACATGCCTGAGTCTTGTCACTTAGAAAGTACATGGAAATTTTAAAATAGAATAGAAATGTTCTTGTCAATAGGGAGCAAAGCAGCGTTTCTTTTCGCATTGAAATTGTCTAGAAGGGAAATCTGGGCGCTCCTCACATACGCTTCCATTTACCCATGTTTATCACCAACCAGAAGCGAAGAGGGGATCATCAGGCACATTCTCAGCTGAGCCGAGGTCTCAACAGATGTATGAGAATTGCTGAGGCGTGGGGGTTCCTAAGAACCAGCCTCATTTATCTGCAGGTGCCCAGCTGTGTCCAGTGCTGTTGATGGACTAATACGAGGTGGACACAGGCAAAGCTCTGATGCTGGCACTTAGAAGGTGAAGGCAAAGCAGTGAGCTTTGCCACGTGCTTGCCCAACGAAGGGATTCCTGGTCAGATAAACCTCCTAATTCCAGCTACTCTTCTGGTGCGATCTCGGAGGCCTTGTGCTATTGTAACATCAGGCCATGGTGAAACAGCAAATGGCTTCATGTACTGCCACTCCGAGGGCAGGAATAAAAGTCCATGCCCCCTCTGGGCTCTCGACTCCTCCCTAGTGCTGTCCTTTCCCTCCGCAGGGGTGAGAACATCTAGAAAAGTCTCAAGTTTTCTCAGGTTTTTTTCTGAAGAAACAGAATAATCATGGCAGATAAATTCAAGTCTGCTGTGTTTACCGCTGTACCTTGCTCAGGTGGTGTGTGTGTGGGGTCTTTTTAAACACCTAGGTCACAGCTCACCCTCACTTTTGAAAGCCAGTGAGCACCCAAAACAACAGCCTAATTCACCCGGGGAGGTGGAGGGTTCGTGGGAGGAGAGGAACTTACCTGCCAGCCACTCGAGTCTCTGAGCCCAGGGCCCCTTCTCTGGCCCACGGGGCGGTGCCTTCCCTGGCTCCCTGTTCTGCACGGGGTGGCCGTGGGTGCGAGACCCGAGCTTCTGTGGGTTGTAGGCCTTGTCCCTCTCCCTTTATGGGATCCAGGCTTTTAAAGTAAACAGTTCTTTCTCTTTCTGATAAGTCACATTAAGTTATCGATTCAGAAGGGGGGAGGGCACGACCTTAGCCCATGAAGTCACCTTTGGTCAAGCACACTAAGCAAGACCGGAAAGCCCAGCGTCCCCCTGCCGGTGTGGGGGTGCGGCAGGGGCAGAGGTGGAGGCGACAGGTGGAGCAGACAGTTGTGCTGGTGAACACATCATCGCCCTTAGAAACCCAGGTTTGAATGTGTTTAACTCTTTCCTTACAGGATGACTCCAGTTTGTGACCATCACCACCTTAGATATCTAGGCCCAGAAACGTCCCCCCGTCATATGCGAGCACAGTAAACGAAAAATCCTTGGCTCATCCTACTTAAAGCTCTAGACCAATATTTGGAAGCCAATCTCATTCTCCTCTTGCCCTGATCCCTTCTGACGTAGCTGCAATCCATTTATTTGTTCACACCAACAATTATTAAGCCCCTCCTTATCTGCTAAGCTCTAGTGACAGGGAGGTGAGCGAGGCGAACGGAGGTTACAGCTTGGTGGGAAAGACGGGTCCGGACAAAAGCTGTACCAAACAACCCCTGGAGGCTGCCACTGGCCCCAAATGTAGCCTGTTAACTGCTATTATTTTTAATGTCTCTGATCATGTCTTTCCCTCCTCTGGCCACTTTGTCACTTTGCTTTCTTAATCTTTGAAAGGAAGTTATCTGTTACCCTCTCTGATAATAAATACAATCTGAAGGGAGGGAGGCCTGGTTCTCCTGGTCAGAGCTCACGGTGCTCGCAGGATGTGGGCAGCCTTAGCTAGCAGGTATGGTCTTTTTGCCCGGACACTGGCTCTCAGTTATATTTCTTTTCAGGTGAAAGTGGAAAGCAAAATATGCTGTTTTTTTCTGTTTCTTTCCTAAGAACGCTAGCTGATCACAAGAAAGGAACCCAAAGGGTTGCTGCTGTTGTTTGGTCCCTAAGGGCTGTGGGCGACCCCTTCTCTGGCTGCCTCAGACCTCCCAGGCCATCCTGCCAACTAGCTTCTAGAAAGAAGCAGGGGCTTCCCGTGAGGGCTGAGGGATTAGCTGTGGCCTTCCAAAGACCAGCACATTCATATGGCAAAGGCCCAGATGTTCATGGCAAAATGGGAAAAACATTCCTGTGGGCCCCGTGGAAACTGCCACAAGCCTGCGCACTCCAGCTTTGTTCAAAGAATATGGCATCGGCGTGGTGTTTTTAAAGGTCATGTTACTGGCACTGCCTGGGGTAACTTCCTGTGTATTTTCTAAGTTGCTTCTTGGTTATTTCAGAATTACTGTTGGTTTTTCTCCTTTAAAGTGAAGCAGATTCCCGAGAACTCCCATGTAGCTATTCTTTCTGAGGGCAGGAAAAGCCCCCTCTTCCCCCCAGACCCTACTACTTGGACACCCCAGTCACTTTCATCAGCCTCTCTCAGTCTAGGACAGTTGATGCATTTCTGTTGAGATGGTTTTCCCTTCTTTCGGAAAACCACGATGAAGACAAATGTTCAACTTTCAGATGGTTTCCTTTAAATTCCCAGCCATGGTACTTGCCAGGATTCTGGATTTCAGAGAAAGGCTCAATCTTGTCCTAATTTATAATCCTTAACAAACTTCCGTCTGCCAGCCCCTACCGTAGCTGTCTTTATAATAATCTTTCCTTTTATTTATTTTTTTATCACAAGGGATGCATTCTTTTAAGATAAGATAGATTTGAATCCTGTGAGGTTGAAGTTCGGTTTGGAACAGCTCAACCCCTAATGTTTGTACTCAGAGACAGGCTGCAAACAGTGAAAAACAAAAGCAGGTAACTTTCCACCCGGTGCAGCTGGAAGCCAGCCCCGCCCCCTGGGGGTGCCCGACTGTGGTTTTTTCATCTTCCTTCCTGAACTGCAAGCTTCCTGAAATGGGGGGGGGGTCCAGTTCCAATGCAGAATGCCCAACTTTTGCCAGGAGGGAGGAGGAAGTTTGGGAACTAGTAATCCTGGGTCTCATTTGAGATTGTTTGCCATTTGGATTTTTGCCTTTGGAAAAGCACAATGCTTCATATTCCTGAGGCTTTAGGTTTCTCTCTCTGCAGCAAAGCTGAGAATGCTTGCTTGTCATTTGCTCTGAGACTTTAGGTGAAACTTTAGGAGATGAATTCGTTTTTATTAATTAACAGAGAAAAACAAAGATGCACATGGAAAAATTACAAAGGTCATGAGCTGCATTGACTAATTGCTTCTTTATTGGACTAGTAAGGGAAGAGACCAAAGGGAGTCAAGTTTAGCTCATGAGGGAGGGGGAAGCACAGGGGGACTGGAAGGATGCTGAACAGCCATAGCTTCGGATCTGCTAGCAAGAGAATCAAAATCACTCTCAAACCAACGTCCCAATCCAGAACCAAGTGAAAATAGGATGTTGACAGCAAGTCCTGGTTTCATCACTGTAGTCAAGCACGAGCCACCTTCTCCCAGTGACGGTCCTGGCTCTTATTGGTGGAAAACAGGCTCAGAACATCGTCTGGCATGGGGGGCAGTGGCCTGACTGCCGGGGAGAAAGGGGAGGCCAATGCGTGAGTGACGGGTACCCTCTCCAGGGAGGCAGTCGAAACAAGTCACAGCCATTACAATACTTCTCCCCGAAACACGTCAGCACGTATCCCTGAAGAATGAGAGTGTTCCACTCACCTGAGTGCCGGCATAGGCGATAAACTAACGCTCATTCCCTAATAGCACCCCGCGTTTAGCTCGTGTTCAGATTCCCCAGCGATCTCCAAAATCTCTTTTAGAGTCGTTGCTGTTTTCCTTTCATTCTTTTTCTTTTTTAAACTACAATCAGTCAAGATTAATGCCTTGCCTTTGACTCTTCTCACTTTTCAAACGACAGCGTTAATCTCTGTTTTTCAAGCACTCGGCCGGACTCTGTGTTTCCATCAGACGCTCCCAGAGACTGGCCCTCCCCAGGACATCGAATGAGAGCAGGCCTAGCATTGCGGCCTGTAGACCTGCCGCCTGGCTTCCGCAACCCTCTGAAGATGAGCAGAAACTCTGAGCAAAGCTTTTTAAAATAGCAGACAAGAGTCTCTACTGAATCCTCTTCATTCGTTCGCTCATTCATTCATTCATTCATTCAAGAAATCTTTGCTGAAGGCCACACTGTCCTCAGCGATATTCTATATGGTGCGCACACAATAACAAAACCCACCCACCCAACCAACCCACCCAGCTGAGACTGAAACGCCTTTGTTCCTGAAGCTTACATCCAGAAGGAGGCAAGCAAGAAACAGAATAAATAAAGGAAGGCAGAGAAGGGGGTAGCGAGTTTGGAGGAAGAACTCGTGTTAAAATAGTGTGATAGGCAGGGCCCCACTGAGGCAGGGTTTGAGTGGAGGGCAGAAGGAGGTTGAAAGTGAACCATGAGGATGCCGGGAGGAAGAGCTCTGTGGTAATGACCCCACTGTCTCTCTGTGGGCCCAGGGTTAGGCTGAGAAGTTTAGGTGCAAATCCTGGTAGGTGTTCCTTTTATGCAGGGGGGCTTTTGTGCCCATCCCTGAGTGTGTTTCTCATAGACCCACTTAGATGGAGACTTCTCTAAGGCACGCCCCCCCACCCCCCACCCCTCACACACACACTTTAAATCAAGTTAATTTATTTGCTTTCTGTCCTGGCTGCAGCTGCTTTCTGTTTCACTTTTGTCTTATTAGAGACAGGCAGAGAATGAAATTGGTATAGAGTTCGTCTTCTAGTCCAGACCAAAGGCTAACTGAATCCACTGAACCAGGTGTCAAACTAGTTCTTCGATTCAGGGATCTTAATGTCACGTATCGTGTAGACAATGGGAGGAAGGTGGGTAGCTCTTTGCCTACTTGGTATGTAGGTAGGAAGGGGAGAGAGGAGATAGGCCCAAGGAGCAGGAGCAAAACAAAGGCAGAGGGATTAGAAAGGAGAGGACAGGTAGTCAGGGGGCCTTGCTCAGAGAACTGCGCTCTGATTAGCGGTTAAGAGCAGGGGATTTGTAGCCAGAGAACCTGAAGGTTGGGTCCTGTTTCTGCCCTTTCCTCACTGGGTGAGCTGGAACCTAAATTTCTTAATCTGTAAAGTTCATATAACAATATCTACTGTGAAGATGAAATGAGATGATGTATATAAATACTTAGTCCACTGGCTGACACAGAGTAAGTACTCAGTAAATAATATTATTACTATTATTAGGCAAGTATTAGAAAGGGAGAATTGAAGGGAGACACACTCAACTCCGAGTGGGGTGGGAGGCATGGAATAGTTTAGCACTGCGGGAGCCCACAGGCCTATCCTGTGAGGGCCCCTGTCCTCTCTGCAGCTGGCCCTGGAGACGCTGGTTGCTGCAAATCCCTTCCTCACTTTGTTAGGGAAGAAAGACCCTTGCGTGCAGAGGCCACACAGATCAGGGCATTGGCCTGAGCCCCAAGGATTTCCCTCTGCCTGACTCTCCTAAATGACCAGGCAAGTTCCAATTAACGGATAAAATGCCAGTAAATGCTGGCACCATGCCTGTCTATGTGAACCCTCTCACCCATAGCCATTCCTTCTCCTGTCATTCAGAGAGCTGCTTTGGAACCTCGAGAGGGACAGCCGGGGAGTCCCAGGCACCATGTGGAGCCTTCTCAACCTCTCCCTGCCTTGCCTTTAGCTGCCTGGATCCCAGCCGTACTGGATCAGAAGTCAACAGGACAGACATGGCAGCTGCTGTCCTCAGAGGCTGGGCTTGGCTCTCCTTCCTAGCTCTGCCCAGCCTGCCCTACCCCTGTTTAACTGACCCAGGAACAAATGAGTTGTCTTCAGTTGCTTTACTTGGCCTGTGATAGGCAAGCCCAGGTTTGTGCTGCTGTGGTCTCCCCCAATAGTCAACTGTGCACTCACCACATTCACCCTCTTCCCCCCAAGCATACAGAGCTACTCTGCAGGCTGTCTGAAAAATCCCAACCACTCCTCGGAATGGTTCAGCTGGAGGTGCTGCACAGAGAGACCAAAGACAACAGGGGAAGTCCTTTCTCGAAAAGTGTTAGGAAAAGCATTTAAATAGAGTCTTCTGTTTTAAAAGCAGCGTTTTAATTAGACCTGAGTGTATGGGATGTCTTCTTCAATCCAGGTTGTGCAAAGGGCATTCAAAAGTAATCAATAACCCAGACAAGAGTTTGGAACCAGGGAAAAAAAATCAATTGAATTAACCTTAAGTCTATTGGCTATTTGGACTGAATTTGTGAGTATCGGGAAATCCCAGCCAGGACAGTCAAAAGGAAGCTCAACTGTCAGCATTTTGTTAAAGCTCTGATATCTCAAGGGGACTGAGGAGAGACAGGCACCAGGGGGGACCTTTAAGACTGCCCATGGCAATTTCTAGCTCTTTAAAATTGATAAAAATGTACATAACTTGGGGGCAGGGCATGCATTCTTAAGCAGAACATGAAACCTAAAATCAAGAATTTTTAACATTACATAATTGAAATAATAAACGTCAAAGTAAAAGAAATGGAAAAATATTAGCAATACGGTCACATTTCTTCAGTTTACAAATTATTCATATAAGTCAAGATTGAGTAATTTAAGATGAAACTCAGGAAACGAAAGGATGTAAACATGCAGTTTACAGAAAACTAAACACATGGCAACATGGTTAACTCTACTTATGACTATAGAAATGTAGATGAGATATCAATTCTCAGTGAGCAGATAAATGAAAATGAAAAGGCTAGTCAATATCCAATATTGGCTGTGCTGTGGGCAAACTGCCACTTCCAAACACTGTTTCTGGAAGTATGAATGGTCTACTTTTTTGATGATAATCTGACAATATATATCAAAATTGGAAGTACATCCCCCTTGGTCCAGTAATTCTGTTACCAGAAATTTACTGTATAGATAACTCACAAAAGACATGAATATAAAACTATTCATTGCAGCACTGTTTTTAACAGCCAAAAAACTAACACAAACTAAATATCTGTATGGTAGACTGGTTAAGTAAATAATACAGCCATACAATATAATAATGTAATGATATAGCCATACAACATAATATTGTAATAATACAGCTACACAATGCAATATTATGCAGACATTTAAACAGAAAAAGACCAGGAACTGGGGTAAGAAAAATGATTAATTCCATGCCTCCAAATTCAAAATATATACAAATACATTTGGTGTAAATAGAAAGGATATGAATAAATACTTATGTGCATTTCTGTAGGTGTTTATTTGGTGGTAATAGCATACTTTTTCTTTTCTTCCTTGAAGGCTACAAAGAATGTAATTTCTTTTTTTTTTAACCCTCACCCGAGGATATTTTTTCCATTGCTTTTTTATTTTTTTAAATTTATCTTTATTGTTGAAAGTATCTCCCCCCCCCATTGACCCCCTCCACCTCGCTCCCACCCCCTCCCCAGGCCTTCACCCCATTATTGTCTGTGTCCATGGGTTATGCATATATGCATAAAATTTCTTTGGTTAATCTCTTCCCACCCTCCACCCCCCTTCCCTCTTCCCTCTGAGATATGACCGTCAGTTGCCTGCGTCAATGTCTCTGGATCTATTTAGTTCATCAGAGTCTTTTGTTCATTAGCTTCTTCTTAAAGAAGACCCTTCAACATTTCCTGTAGTGCTGGTCTGGTGGTGATGAACTCCTTTAGCTTTTCCTTGTCTGAGAAGCTCTTTATCTGACCTTTAATTCTAAATGATAGCTTTGCTGGGAAGACTAATATTGGTTGTAGGTCCTTGGTTTTCATCACTTTGAATATTTCTTGCCACTCCTTTCTGGCCTGCAAGGTTTCTGTTGAGAAATCAGCTGACAGTCATATGGGTGCTCCCTTGTAGGTAACTAACTGCTTTTCTCTTGCTGCTTTTAAGATCCTCTCTTTGTCTTTAACCTTTGGCATTTTTTTTTTTTTTTTTTTTTACATATCTTTATTGATTTCAGAGAGAGGAAAGGAGGGGGAGACAGAGATAGAAACATCAGTGATGAGAGAGTCATTGATCGGCTGCCTAGCCCGCAACCTGGGTATGTGCCCTCACCGGGAATAGAACCCCAATCTCCTGGATTCTAGGTCGATGCTCAACTGCTGAGCCACGCCTGGCCAGGCACCTTTGGCATTTTAATTATGATGTGTCTTGGTGTGGGTCTCTTTGGGTTCCTCTTGTTTGGGACCCTCTGTGCTTCCTGGACTTGTAAGTCTATTTCTTTCCCCAGGTAGGGGAAGTTTTCTGTAATTATTTTTTCAAAAAGGGTTTCAATTTCTTGCTCTCTCTTTTCTCCTTTTGGTACCCCATTGAATGTTGGGCCACTTGAACTTGTCCTAGAGGCTCCTTATACTATCTTCATATTTCTGGATTCTTTTTCCTTTCTGCTCTTCTAGTTGGGTGTTTTTGTTTCCTCGTGGTCCAAATTGCTGATTTGATTCTCAGTGTCCTCTACTGTATGGTTGATTCCCTGTAAATTATTCTTCATTTCAGTTCCTGTAGCCTTCATTTCTGATTGATGCTTTATTATGTAACTGATGATCTCACTAGTTTCGTTAATAGTCTTACTAAGGTCCTTGAGCATCGTTATAACCATTATTCTAAACTCTGTAACTAGTAGCTTGCTTGGCTCTATGTCATTTATTTCCTTTTCTGGAGATTTCTTCTATTTTTTCCTTTGTGACATGTTTCTTTGCCTCCACATTTCGGCTGCTTCCTGGTGTTTGTTTCTATGTATTAGGTAGAGTTGCTATGTCTCCTGGAATTTGTAGTGGCTTTGTGTAGTAGGTGTCCTGTAGGGTCCAGTGGCTCAGCCTCCCCAGTCACCTGAGCTGGGCCTTCTAGATGCTCCCCTGTGTGGGCTGTGTGCACTGTCCTGTTGTAGCTGAGCCTAGGTTGCTGTTGGTGTCATCTGAAGGAATTAACCCCTAGGCCAATCAGCTGTGAGGACAAGCTGTAACCACAGCCAAAGAGCTGCTGTGCTGGAGACACCCCTATGGAGCAGGATTTACTTCAGTGGGGCTTTGGTGTTCACCGAGTGGGCCCCTTGAGTGTCATTTGTGGATGTGGTGGGGCTGTAATCCAGCGTGGTCGAGTCTGACCACCAGGTGCACTGTATCTGGGGCCTCCCGGGAGGTGCAGAGTCAGCCTCTGCCTGTGCCTTGCCCAGGGCCACCCAGCATGAGCTACACAGCAAACCCTAGTTGGCTGCTACTTGTGCTGGGCTTGGCGTTGTCCAGGAGAGGCCAAGCTATGAGCCAATGCAGCTGCTGCTAGTGCCAGGCCTGGGGCCGCTTATCAAGACATATGGAGCCCGCTGAGGCCAGGTGCTGCTTGTTTGAGAGATTTTAGGAAAGTCCTAAGCATGAGGCTCGAGAGGCCACTTGCACAGAAAAGCCCCTGGAAATGGCCTGGATGAGCTGCAGGTGGGAGGGGCGGGGCCTCCGGGAATCACGGGGAGGGGCTAAAGGTGCGAGTCAGGTGCTGGCGACGCAAATATGGCGCCTGCCTGCCTGCCGGTGTGTGCGGGGAGGACTCGCCAAAGGAGCCATGGCCTCCGCCAGCCCTTCTGCCTGGGAGGAAGCCGCCCTCCGCCTCTCGCCCGGATCTCAGGCAGGTTAGTTCCTCCCCGAGTGTCCCGGGTCCTTTCAGGCCGCTGCCCGGCGCTGGGCTCAGAGGGAGCGTCCGAGTGAGTCCGTGCCGGGCCCTTTGAGAGGAGCTGCTGGGGCTCCTGCAGCCTCCAGGACCCTCAGGGACAGTCCCTGCTGGTTTCACAGCCCGAAGTTGTGGGACGTCTCTTCCCGGCCCTGGAGCCCTGGGCTGGGGGCCTGCTGTGGGGTTGGGACCCCTCGCTCCTCCTGGAAACTTCTGTCGCCGAGATTCTCTCCCGGGTTTATCCGTAGCACCTGGTGTGGGCCCGCGGCCGCGTCTCCTTGATTCAGCCCCGATCCGCTCGTGTCCCCGCCCCTCCTCCTGGTCTCGATGCTTCTTTAGTTCCCTGGTTGTAGGGCTTCTGTTCAGCCAGATTTCAGGAGGCTCTGAGTGATGGTGGTTCTGTATTTTAGTTGTAATTTTGACGTGGTTGTTGGAGGTGCCGGGTGCCGCAGTTACCTACGTGCCATCTTGTTGTCTCTCTTCCATTGTTTTTCTCGGAAAGATTGGAAGGGAGAGAGAGAGAAACATCAATGTGAGAGAAACACATTTATTGGTTGCCTTCTGGCACATGCTCTTGGCTGGAATCAAACCCAGGACCCTTCAGTCTGAGGGCCAATGTTCTAACCACTGAGAAAACTGGCTAGGGCAAAAGAACTTACCTGATGGTGGTCCATTAGGTTAGTGGTTGAGAGGAGGGGGTGGGGGCTTCATGTGTAGGGTTTTACCTTGCTGTCCTTTAATCGCTTGGAGGAGTGGTCACAAGCAGAGTTCCAAGGCCCCTGAACCTAGCGAGAGATGCAGGAAGACACGGTCTCTCGTCCAAAAGCTGAGAATGGGTCCAGCGAGACATAAAAGACAGAGCTGGGCTGGCTTGACATTGGAGGTCACGGTGAAGCAGCAGGACCAACAGAAGTGACCTCCAATTAGAAGCAGAGGGCTTTGACCCTCGGCAGTCCAGGGGCCAGTCAGGGTTAAAGTTAGGGGAGCTTTAACTTGATCCTGGAAGGGAGTGAGACAGCTCGGAGTGCTTGCTGCACAGGTGTCTGGGTGTCAGCTGGCTATAATGAGGTCCCTGACCTGGCAGTAGAGTAATGGCTCCGTGGTTTCCTCCAGGAATCCAGGTTTGGCCTGAGCTCTGAAGGAGGGATTGGAATTGGGGAGGCAAAAGGGTGGGGCTGGAAAGATACTAGGTAGAGGGAACAGCGTGTGTGAAGGTCTGAGATGGGGAATGGAGGGTGAGCCCATGTGGTTGGCGCAGATACAGAGTAAGTGGCATAATGAGTCACAAGGTAGACAGGGTGCTCTCTTAGGGACTCGGGGGCAATGGTTTGGATTTCATCTTTATTTCAAGAGCTCTGGGGAGCTATTAAAGGGTGTTAATAATATCCAGCCAAGATTTCTTTGTTGGCACTGAGAAGAGGGGGATGAAGAAGGTAAGAGAGGAAGTTGAAAGTCTTTGGTGATGGATGGTGACCATGAGGACAACAGAGCTGGTGTTAAAGTGGGATAGAAGTTTGTGGGTGCCTCTTGTGGTCTGTGCTTCAAAAGGACCACACCAGCTCACACAGCTTCCATTCTGAGCTGCCTTGCAATGAGGGGGTGGGGATGGAGACCAAAAGTGAAAAGAAATGAAAAAGATCTGAACACCAGTCATGAGAGCTCCGGACTCCAGGAGACATTGTCTGCAGCCCATATTCCCATCTGTGCTCTTGGCCTCCTGCTACTCCCAGGAACTGGGGTACATAAGACATCCATTATTTCTGTGCATGAGCATCAGACCTTAATATTGGCCAGTCGCTACAGTAAGAACTACTGTGTTCTGGGGGAATTCATTGACTTTCTAGATATTGACTCCATTGTTATCCCTCCCTTTTCAGGATTATTCTTACTTTCCATTAATCTTTAGGGACAGGACCATCTCCTGGAAAAGTTGTGAATTAGGAGATTCCGAGGCTCTGGGCCTTTTTAAGGTTCTCTCCTGCCTTAAGTACCTTGTCCCCTGTAGGTTTCATACATGGGGAAGGGGTTCTTCAGACCAGGTATAAAGGCCTGAAAACCACATGGGCACCAAGCCTTTGAAAATGTGTGGGTACTATTGTGATTGATGAAATAGAAATTTACTTCAGTGGTATGCTGAATTCAGTATAACTTTTGGTTATTATGTATTTTCTTAATAGATCTTAAAAGTTTAATCTTGTATTGTGTGTGGGGGGGTGTGTGTCTGTGGATTTTTTTTAAAGAGATAATTCTACTTAAGAACTACTAGCCTAGGGCAGAGGATCTGGCATAGTAGGCTGATGTGTTATTAATTCAATGAACAGTTATTGCATGCTTACTATGTGCAAGGCACCATTCTAAGGCCTGGAGATACTCATGAATAAATAGACACAGTTCCTGTCCTCAGAAAGGTAGGGTCTGGTGGGAGATAGATACCAGTGAACAGGTAGTTAGTGCCTGGAACCCTGGAGAAAAGCCGATATTAGGTAAAGATGAGTAGTTTGGTTAGAGATAACTGGAGTGTTAGGATTTAGGCTTATAACAGGACTCCTTCCTCAGGGACTTGAATTTTGAAAGAGGAGCCTCTGGAGGGTAAACATTAACACAAAGGACTGAATTTCTACTGGTGGGATTTCAGGAAACATTTGGGCAGACTACAGAAAGCCATTTAAATAGCTTGATTGGAAGACATTTATAACCTTTGCTAAAATAATGAAATACTATTCGAAGTATGCATATTAATATCGTCCATATGTTAACCACTTAAAAAGTCTGATGCCGATTTACAGGCTGTGCCTGTGTGAAAGACTGTTTCCATATATTTAAAAATCTATGTCTGATTATTATTGTATCCTTAATACTACTGGAATGTCAGAGTAATATTTAATGAGTCTGGAAAGATGCGGCTATTTGTTGGCTATTAGTGCCAGTTGTTGGACTTTGGGCCTGACACACAGTGGAAATGTTCAATGATAATATTACCAATAGTAGAAATAGAAGCCAAAATATAACAAAATGAAAAAGAATTTGGGGCCCAGCTGGCTAGCAAGAAATGGCATGTGAAGATGAACCATTGCTCAGAGATGAAGGACTAGCATGCAGAATGGGTCCAGCAGGCAGGCTGGCTGGATAGGAAGGAGCACAAGGAGTGGCTGGAAAGGAAGGGAGAAGTGGAAAAAAGGCCACTATAGCTGGCACCAAAGGATCATCTCCTTACTTTCTTAGACTATCAATATCCTTAAAAATATATATATTGAGATCACTCTGAAGAGCATCCTTCCTGACTAAGCTGACTTCAAGTGTATTCTGTTGGTGATGATCACTTTGGAAGGTAGTCACACAGCTCTCGTTGGGGACTCCTCTGCCAAGGCACCTGTTCCTGAGGGAGGCTCATCTGGGTGCCGCCAAGTTTGGTTTGATTGTACAATGAGAAAAGCTTCCAGGCCTCCCGCTAACCTTCTGTGCCCGTATTCGCCCACTGGGTCGGTGTCATAGCAAACTTTAAGGTGAAGGAGAATGTTTTAACCATTCATTGTAAGGCAGAAAGATCGATTTCCATGGAATTCTCATGGTCTTCTAATGAGGCAGCTGACGATATCAGTGGGGATTGGCTCTGGAGGACGGTGACTTTGCTCTCTGATGAGTTTCCCCAGGTGCTTGACCCAGGTCTTCTCACTGGTAAAACTGAGACTGGTTGACAAAGCTCCCCTGAAGCCCTGACTCTGGGGTCTTCTGATTCAGTTACTCCTTAGCAAGTATATTTAGTTTCCCGCCTACTGCATCATGGCCTCCCTTTCTCCTCTTCTCCCAGGAATGTGAGTCGGTTGGGTGGCTGTGCTTCCAGCCCAGTCAGGCTGGTGGGGGAGGGCAGGGTATTTATCACAGAGACCAAGAGGCACCAGGATCCCTTAGTTGCTGACAGACATTTCAGTCAGGCCCTGCAGGGAAGACAGTGTGTTGCCTCCTGTCCCTCAGGAGAGGCCAACAACATAATGCAGGGAAGGGGGAGGAGGGCACTTCTGGTCCCTGATGCCTCATACAGGCATCTAAACCCCAAAGAGGTGCGGTGAAGAACTGTGGTCGAAAATTACCTGATGCTGCACAAGGGTGGCAGCTAGACTTGTCCTCAGAAAGCTGAAGAGGGGCCTGTCTTCTGCTGGCCAGAGACCATTACTGGAGGTTCCAGTCAATGAAAACACCTTTGCAGGAGATGGTGAGGAGAAGGGTAGGCAAAGACAGAGCCATCCTCTCTCAGATTTCACAACCTTCTTTTTTTGAAAAATTTATCTTTATTGTTGAAAGTATTACAGATGTTCCCCTTTTTTTCCCCATTGAACCCTCCATCCCACTTCTGCCCCCTCCCAGGCCTTCCCCACACTATTGTCTGTCCATGGGCTATGCATGTATGCATATACGTTCACTGCTTAATCTCTTCCTGCCCTCTCCCCTCCCCTCTGAAATACATCAGTCAGTTGCATGCTTCAGTGTTTCTGGATCTTTTTTGTTTGTCAGTTTATTTTATGCACATATAAGTGAGATCATGTTGCAATCTTATTGGAGAAACCAGGTCCGTCAGAGCGGAAGCTAAGGATTACTGCCCCTTATGTGCTGCGTGCTAGGCAAGCAAGAGGCCACCTGGGCATGAAGATCAGCACACCTGGGTGGCTGCCTCTGAGCATTTGGGATTCAGCCACACACTTGGATTTTACCTTCCCTCAAAGAGAGGCAGAGATATCTCGGCAGCAACCTCAACCTCTCATTGTGGTTATGGAGCATATCTGTTGGCTCTTCCCCGGCAGGACAGACAGGTGGTGGTGCTGGTCTCAGAATCTCATATCCCTTGTGGCAGCCTGCCTTCTCCTGGGCAGCCACCTGCCCCCATGGGACACAATGCAGGGCCTGGCCACCCCATGCTGGTGACCTTCTTGTCTCCTGCCCTGTGCATGGTGTTAACAAGAGCTTGGGAACAAGTGCTCCCACCTGCTGGTCAGGGTGCAGATCAGTACAAGTTACAAGGCAATTTGGCAACACCCATCAGAATGATAGATGCCTGTATCTTTGGACACACAATTATACTTTTAGGAATGTATCCTATAGAACTGTGCAAATGTAGAGTACTGCTTGCATAGCTAAAGATTAGCAGCACACCAATTATCTATTAGAAGGCCCTGGGCAGATAACAAGGTATATTCATAGAGGAAAAATATCTGAAGCCATTAAAATAACGTGACCTTTTTTTTAACACACCAAGGAGACTTTCAGAACTTTTAGAACACTCTCCAGGCTTTACCAAGTAAAAACAGCGGGGCATGTGGAAGCACATAAAACCTACTTCCATTTCAGTAAAACAGGGAGGAGAGTAAATTATGTTCTCATTTGCCTGGAAGGACAGCTGGGAAACTGCCCACAGTGATCACCATGAGAAGGGAACAGCTGCCTTGGGAACCAAGTGGGAGAGATCTCTGAGCTCAAGCTTTGTGTTCAGTGGCCCCCGATAAGGTTTCAGCATCTTGGCTGAGAGTATGGCTCATGAACCCATCAGCACTTCGATATGGACTAAGTGATTGTAGTCCCAGCAAATCTGCTAAGATTTTGTACACTCGCTTACTGGAGTTGGTATTATATGAGCATGGTCATGTTAACACTGAAACAGTAAAACGGAGCTCGCAATAGCTGTTAAGAGGATAGATTAGACACCGTGTGTGGGGTGAGGGGCTTACTGCTTATGCACAAGGCACATGGTGATGTCAATAGTCAGCATCGATAGTACTCTTATCATTCCCATTGGGGCACGTGTGTGGGAGAAAGAATCACACTCAGAATAAGAAAAATATTGAGTCTGGTGCCCCGGGCCACGGACTGGCCATGTGACATGACTGAGGCACCTCTCTGACCTGTGTCCTCCCTCATCTTTTAAGTGGGGCTGGCTATGGCCCCTCCCTCAGTGGCTGAGATATTTAAATGAGATGGCGTACAACCAAGTCATTTATACGTGAGAATGAGAGCAAAACCTTTTCCCAAAGTTCTGGAAACGACTGTTCCTCCAGAGCTTCACTTTTCAGGGTTCTTGTGCTTTTCCACCTCTGCTTTTAAGGAGATTAAGTCACTAGAACCTTCTATTGTGAGCTGCCTCTCCTCCTCCTTAGAGGCTAGTGACATGTGACTGGCAAATTCATCTTCATGAAAGCAACGTGTGGTTTTCCCTTTGCTGGCACCAACGCCCTTTTCTCTTTGGCGAGCACCCAAGTTTTGGTGATGTCCCCCTCTTTTGTTCGTTACTTTTGACGAATGGATGGAAAGGCACATGTAATGTGGCGAGGAGACTGCTTGCCATGCCCTCTGGCAGCACAAGTGAACACACAGGCCGGGTGGCCTTGGTGCCTGTGCCAGCAGGGCCCGAGGGACCTGTGGGGTGTGGGAAGTAGAGGACAGCCCTCCCACTCCAGTTTCCCGGGCCGGGGAGTAGGGGGCCAAGAAGACCTACCTGAGCTTTCCCTGACTGCCATGGTGAGGCACAGAAAAGGTGAATGGTGCAGGGCTGAAGAATGCCCAGAGAGGGGCTGGGGCTTGGACCAACCAGTCTGGGCCAACAGGAGACAAGGCACCCTTCTCTGGCAGGGCCCCAGTGACAGAGGACTTGGGGTGAAGCTGACCACTCCCATGAAAGTCTCATGCACCACCACTCAGAGACCTCCAAGGTCCCCAAAGAGCCCTCCTCACAGGAGCAGAGACCAGGGTCCCCCTGTTGCTGACGAGCCACCAGCAAATGAGAGGTCTCTTGGCCTGGCTTCTCCTCCCTGCCCCCAATATCAGAGGAGGGAGGAAGAGGAGAGATCTCAGAACTGGGCCACACTGGGTAGGGCATGGGGATTGTTAAAGAGGTTCAGGCAGGCTAAGGGCCACCTCCACCACTAGGCACTCTGCCCTCCATTGGTAAATGCATGAGTCTTATTGCTGCTGCTAATAAATCAACTAGCGACTTGACTTGGCTGAGGCCCACCAAGCCTACCTGAGCCCACCTGAGCATCCCTCATGCTTGCGTGCATTGCGAAGCCAGAAATATCCAGCCTCAAAGGCAGCTCGTTCCCCGTAACCTTTAGAAAACCCAGTTTCCAGCCATGTGTGACAAAATGACTAATAGATGGAGATGTCGTGCTCGAATATTTTTAGTCTCTCTTGTCACAGGTGTGTGAGTCATTGGAGTGACAGAATGCATTTAGGCGAGAGCAAGGATCTTTCCAGAACCCCCTTCCTTCACTACTTTATTTCCTACCTTTGACTCTCGGGAATTCTCTCCATGATGGTGCAGGAAGCTGCCCTTCCTGAGAGTATATCACCCAGGACCGCAGCCACCCACAGTGGCTCCTGACTTGAATCCCTTCAAGGAAAAGCAGTTTCCTCTCACTGGCGCTGCTCTCTCAGCCCTGCACATGTTTTAAATTCCAGCTACTTTCCCAGCCTGTTTGTTTCTTTTCCTTTGAAGTTGCTTATGGCGGGAAGTGGTTCTCTTTATTTCAGTGGCCTCAGACCCTGGCGGCTTTTGCTGGGAGGCTGCACTGGCATCCTTCTGCACAGGTGACAGGTGAGGAAGAGTGACAGTTGTGACAGTGCTCAGACACCTCCACTCTTCCCTCTGTAGCCAGGAGACAGGCTCCGAGGAGCTACATCAAATAGAATTGGGGCCCATGATGCCCTGAAAGCTGTGCTCTTGACTGTGCTTCTCAGCTTAGGCTATATAATCTGATTTATTTAGGGAGATTTTTAAACTATGAATGCCTGGACCTCAGTCCCAGAGTTTCTTTGTTAATTGGGGGTTGGGGGATGAAGGAACACCCAGTGCCATTTCTGAAGAGAAGAGGGAGCAAAGGAGGAGGGGCCATGAAGGGTTCTTATGGGAGCCCCGTGAAGGAAAGAACAGGCCTCGTCACTGGTTTGTCCCCAGGTTCTACCTGTCACTTGGCTCATAGAAGATGCTCCTGAAAGAATAAATAAAAGGCTGAATGGATGATTGAGAAGATGAACTGGAAAGTTTTGAAGACAAATGATAAGAGGCCAAATAGTACGGTGGGAAAATCCAACCAACTGGGGCTGGATGAGTGGGCTGATGTGTCCCCAGCATTTGCTAACTGGGTAATTTGGACAAGAAGCCTCCCCTCTCTGAGCTGTAGTTTCCCCACCTGTAAAGCAGGGGATTTGGAGTAAACATTTTTCTAATGCTCCCTCTCTGTTTTTAAAATTCCCCCAGTAGATGGTTGCTATGCCTGCCACTGGCATTGGGCCATTTTTCTAGCCTTGTATGTGGTTCTAGGGCTCTCAAAATTGGCTACAGCAGGAGGGCAGTTGTCCTCAAGCAAGAACACTGGGCCACCAAAAAAAGGTTGCCTAGTGACAGCTTGCATAGTGATGACAGACACCCAGTGTAAGAGGAGAAGGCAGAATGTTCCACCACATTCTCTTATGTCCATGATAATTCTGTGGTGGTAGATGGGAGTGGGGAGGGGATCATGCTATAGAGACATGGAAACCGAAGCCAGTTGCAGAGAATTAAAAGTCAAAGTTGACTGTTCCTCTGACCTCCCTCCCCCCAGGGTTGCCCAACTCTCTCCAAACACTGCGGAACGAAACAGCAGTCCATGCGGTGATGAAGACAGGCTCTCTGTTGACTTTATTTCCAAACCCTGCCTTTTGGAATTGACACAGAACAGGGCAAACTGCTGGCCAGGCTTGACCATCCGGTCAGCCGACTCCAACCCCTTCCCAGCTCCATCTCCTCAAACAGAAGCTATTGAAAGAGATTCAATAACTGATAAAAAGTAGAGCAACATGGGCTTTGGACCCCAAGGCCAACAGTCTTATCACAAACTGGTCAACTTCTCTGTGTGGCTTTCAGCACCCTGAGGGGAAAGACCAAAGCTCCCCTCCTTCCTTGAGACCTGCTCTGCACAGGTCCCTGGGGGTGGGGGCACAGGGCATGATGGGAACATTCAGGGACACTTCCTCAGCACTCCAGGTACGCAAGGGCCCAGGTCTGCTGTGGCTTCCGGTGGAGGGAAACTCTGGTTTGGAAGGGAGGCCTAAGCCAACACAGAGGCAGCATTTGGGTTCAAAGCACAAACTCTGAAACCAGAACACCTAGTCTCTCTTACAAGCTCTGTGACTTTGGATGAGTGTTTTAAATCCTCTCTGTACCTTGATTTCACTGTCTGCAAAAATGGGAATACTAATGCACCTACCTAGCACATTAGATTCAGGGCACTAAATCAGTGGTTCCAAAATATCCACATGAGCAAGAATTTCCTGGAGAACTTATTTAAATGGAGTTTGTCTGGCTTCATTTCCTGAGAAGCTCTATGTGAGGGCCCAGGCTTTTTGGTTTTCATCACATGTCCCCAGGTGAATGTAATGTGGGTGGTCAGCACTGCCTGGTCCCTGCTGTGCCTGCATCTCCCAACTGGGCAGCAAGACCCCGTTTCCCCTGGTACTGGCTCTGGTGGCCCTGTGGGCTGCTTGAATCTTTGCAGATGGCTTGTCTGTTGTGTGCTGGGAAGGTCTCCCTCTTTCTGACTTGATCTTATATGTTCCAAGAGATACCTCCTCCAGGAAACCTTTTTTACTTGACTTTTCAACAGATCTGGACCACTGGGCAGGACAGATATCCTTACCTGCCATTACAAATCTACTTTTTATAGATGTGAAACAATCTCATTTGGGGCAAAAACTTCAGCTGATGGCAAAAACCTCACCTGAATTGACATGTTATTTATAGTCTTTATTTCACTTAATGTGAATATTAATATGCTTTGCTGTAGAGATATGAGTGGGTTCAATGATAGCATGCTATCCCAAACTCTCTCTACTGGTGGTGTGATATAAGGTATGGATATATAACATAACACTTTTCTAAAATGCAAAACATAAAAAAATTCGTGTCCCAAAATACATACACCTGGGCCAAGAGTTTTGGATTGTGGATCCGCAGCACATTTTGCCTTGATTATCGGTTTTCCTCTGCCTTGTCACTAAATGAGAATCCTAGGGTCAAAGGCCCTGATTTTCATTTTACATCCTCAGCATCTAACACAATGCTTGGTGCAAATAACAATCAATCTGTGTTTCTTGAATGAATGAATGCTTTCTTGTCTTGAATGAATGCTTTCTTGTAGAGGAAACTATACCTGTCTTTCTTACTCTCTGTGACATTCCCTGACACTTCATGACATTTGTGGTAGGGTTTGTAAGATTAATTTCCTATGGCTCTTTGGTACCTCCTTCTTGGGACCAGGCCTGCAGTTGGCTAGGCTGTCCCCAAATTGGGGTGGGGAGGGCTGTGAAGATTATGCTTCACACAGCTAGACTCTTCCACTCTTCATTTGAGCAAGGTTTCAAATGAGGGAGCATTTCTGGGGCATTAAAATATCTTTAATAAAAGAAATTTCCAGCTGGCTGGCATGGCTCAGTGGTTGAGCGTCGACCCATGAATGAGGATGCCATGGTTCAATGCCATGGTCAGGGTACGTGCTCTGGTTGCAGGCTCCATCCCCAGTGGGGGTCGTGCAGGAGGCAGCCAATCAATGACTCTCTCATCATTAATGTTTCTCTCTCTCTCTCTCCTTCTCCCTTCCTTTCTCTGTAATCAATAAAAACATTTTTTTTTTTTTAAAAAAGAAATTTTCAAAATTTGGGGGATGGGTTGAAGCCTTCACCCCGGAAATCCTCCCTCCCTTCTCCTTGCCTAAGATAAAGCTCTACCCATGCAATATCAAAAGGGAGGATGCCAGACCCTCCTTTCCCAGACTTGGTAAAGGCAAGAACTCCAAGGCAGGGAGCTGGGAAAGACATCTTGATAGCTCCCAACCCAGCTGAGCTCTGAGAAGAGAAACAGTTATGAGAGACTGAGCTCTCAATATACAAGATTAATAGCCCCCAGGCTCTTGGGATGTATCGTAACAATGAGAAAGCACAGTCACATTGATTATTAGACAATTCAAGTCAAATATTACTCTAATCTCGGTTGCCTATTACCATATGCAGAGTCTGCAAACTCAAATGCCTCCATGGGCCAGGCAGCTAATTAGTGAAGTGGGGACATGTGACTCAGTGGGGAGTGGAGGGGAGTGTGGCAAACAGGAATGTTTGTACTTCTTCTAAAGAGGGCAGCCCCTATTAAGCTCCTGCTGATTGAAGCCAGGCCTTCTAAATTTTCAAGATAAATTGGGAAATTTGACTTTTAGGTGAAATTTTCTTATTAAAAAATTCTAGGAAGGCCAAATAAAGTTCACAGGCCACCAGGTTACAGCCCACCAATGACCATTTTGCAACCTTTGTTTCCATGTATCCTGGGTGCTGCCCCCTTTTATAATCTTACGGAAGTCAATCTGTAAGTTCCTGAAAGTTCCCCATCATTCTGAGCTGGGACCATCCCAAGTGGAGGTTGTTACTGCCATTTGCAGCTTCTCACCCCCACAGCAAAAGGCAGAGCAGGCTCACTCCCCTGGGACCGCTGTCTGTTCCAAACACAAAGGCCCCTGGTCAGCACACCCAACGGAGACAGCGAGCAACCACCAGAAATCATGTACCAGGTGCCTTTTTTAGCCAAGCAGGGCTTAGATGCCTGAAGGCCTCCAGGGGAATGGCCATCTCACGAGAACTAAAGTGTTGCTGATACTAAGAGGCTTGAAAATTGTCGGAAAGGTTGAGAAACAGAGCAAAATCGACAATACGTTAATTTGCTACCTTTGAGGCACTGAGGCGAGTTTGCAGGCACCAAAACAGCCAAGGCAGCGTGATTGTTTTCTGCAGTTTCATTGTCTCTTTGCTGTCTCCTGGTTCTCTCGCCAGAGACCCCATATGACCTTCTTACCGTCAGCTGGGTCCCTCCCAGGGGCATGAGACCAAAGACACTCATCAGCCTGGACAATGTTTATTATTCAGGAGCGGACAGAGGCAGGAGCCGGTGAGGATCCTCAAAGCTGAAATCCACAGCAAGCTCCAAGCTCACCATAAGCAGCAGCTTCACCTCAGTCCCCAGGTGCCTATCCTGTTCCATTGAACAAGCACCATTGAGAATCCAATGCACAAAGATAATCTGTGTAACCCTATGCTTTCAGGTTGCCTATGGTGATTTACAGGGAGGAACAATTATACAAATAACCACAACAAGAGGCAGAAAGTGCTGTAGGTTCAGAGGAGGGATGGAACTTCATTTGGTGGGAGGAATCAGGAAGGGCTTCCTGGATGAGGTGATATCTGAGATGTACTCTAATTTGGGGGTAGATCTGGACATGTGGGACGGTTACTCCCAGTACTAGAGGACACTGTGAGCAAAGGCAAGGGGTGCGATGAGGGTGGGATGGTCTTTTTGTGTGAATATGGGGCTTAGAGGGAGAGTGAGTCATGACCCTGATAATAAACAGCCTGGAGTGCCTGGCCAAGGAATTTGGATTTTCATTGGTGGACTCTGATAGCCTTTGAAGGATTTCTGCAGGGGAATTCAGCAACTAGAGTTGTGTGCAAACTGGATTAAGGATTGGGAGAGGGAAGAAGTGGGATGGGCAATCAGGCAGTTATTGTTATAACTTGGGCAGAAGTTACTGAGGCAAGTAAGGTAGGGGTGGGGTGGGACTGGAGATGGGAATACAGATGCCTAAGCTGGAAAGATGTTCCTACTATCCCCAACCCCACGCCCCCTCTCTCCGAGCCCACGAGGTCAGGCATTTGCCCTCCCAGTTCTACCGAAACCTCCCCTATTGAGATCAGCAGTGACACCCTCCTCTTGCAGACTTGCCAGCAGCATTTGATATATGTGGTCTCCCTGCCTTCATAAATAAGCTCACCTCTCGCAGGCTCTGGGACACCACTGGCTCCTGGTTGTCCTTCTGCCTCTCTGGCTACCCTTTTTCTCTGATTGTCTCACCTTCCGGTCCTTGGAAATCTCATACCTTTAAATTCCATTGACATGCTGATGGCACTTAAAGTTGGTATCTCCAGCCTGGACTTCTCTCTGGACTTCTATGTTCAAATTTCTATTTGACCTCTCCACTTGGATGTCTAACGGATGACTCAGTGTCAAAAGGGCCTTGACTTTATTTCCCGGGTCTGCTTATCTGCTGTTCCTCTGTCCCCAAATGCTATTCCCCAAGTAGCACTTGCTCGCTCACTCACTTCACTCAATCTTTCCCCTGACCCATTCTATCCACATTCACACCCTCCCACCACCCTTTTCCTGCTTTCTTTCTTTCCTTGGCTTCATCAACATTGATTGTGACATACATTTTATTTATTGATTGATTTGAGACAGAGAGGAGGGGAAAGGGAGAGAGAGGGAGAGAGAGAAAAATATCAGTTTGTTGTTCCACTTATTTATGCATTCATTGGTTGCTTCTTGTATGCGCCCTGACTGGAGATTGAACCTGCAACCTTGGCATATTGGGATGATGCTCTAACCAGACAGGGCCTGTAACATACATTTTACTCATTTGTATGCTTATTGTTTGTTTGCCTCGATTAGAAGATATATTTTCTGATGGAAAGGGGTTTTGTTTTGTTTTTAATTTCTGTTTTCCTAGCCCCTACAAGTGTGTGGTACATGGAAGCCACTCAGTGTATCTTTGTTGATGAATGAGTGAATGAGTGATAGACAACTGAACTTTGTTCCTATTTGGACTAGGGGAGCAAAGCCATGTGAAACGTCAAAGACAAAGTTCCAATGGAATGCCTGGAAAATACCGGGGTACAACTCCCAGGAATTTAGAAACAAGGAGAAGTTTGAAGGTTGTGTGAGTTTAGATTGAAACATTTTTAGTTTGAGTGACTTGAGGAACATCCTATAATGATGATGCCCAGCAGGATTTTGGATATGAGTGTTGAGGGCTTTGAGGGAGGTTGGGGTAGGGGTAGATTTGGTCATTGCCCATGGAGGTGATGACTTCAAACCACAAGAGGAGAGAGACAGGTTATCAAGAACAAATTATTGGGGCACATCTACATTTAGGGGAGGGGGAAAACCTAGTAGGGATAGTTTGAGAGGGAGAGCATAACCAGGAGGGTGGAGTGTCGTGGAAATTAAAGACAGTGTCAAGAAAAAAGAAATGGCCCATTGCATTGAAACTTGTGCAACGAAGGAAAGGATGAAGGCTGAGAATGTGGTGATATATATGATTGCCCAGAGATCTGCTATCCTACGGCTCAGATTCCCCTGAGCACCAGGCAGGAGTGCAATGGGAAGTCACAAGCGTTTTGCAAATAGCAGAGTGATGTGATCAGAGCTCTGTTGGAGGCAGGCTCACAAGAGCGTCGGGTAGCTGGGAAGTGGAGAGAAGGAAAGAGAACATAGGGAAATATTGCAGTTGTCCAGACTAAAGGAGTTCTGGAAGCTAGCTTTAGGGCTGGTGGCTTCAATGTTCAACTTGTAGACCAAGAAGATGACTGGCCCAAGGTCACAGGGTCCTTGGGGTTTCTGGTCCCCCAAGACAGGTATGACCATTGCTCTTTCCATGTCACCAGCAATAGGTATTTCCCAATACTATGTTTCTCCAGCCCCTACAGCTAATATTTGTCTCCTGTTGATCCAATCCCCAGCCTGTTACTTTTTAACTGGAGTCGAGGTTCAAAGGCCTGAGTTTTGTTTAAACACTCATTACGTTGGGGAGGGCACGTCCCCCTGATAATCTCAACTGGTGAACAAGCAGTGATCTTCTAAGTAAATACAGACTGCAGGGAAGGCATGAGGGGGGTTGCTGAAGTCCAGGGAAGTGGGTGGAGGTTGGGGGTGGTGGTGACAAGGAGTGGGAAGACTCCACTGGCAGAAGAGGTCTTAGAATTTGTAAGACATCTAAATAGCTGGAAATCAAGAGACAAACCCTAAACCTAAATTTTCTGCCACAAATAATATTAAATATAATAACTAAAATCCTTTATAAAAATACAGCAATGTCCATCAAATAGTTCCTGGGGGTGGAGAATCCAACCCTTAGCCTGTGGTCCTTATGCCCCTTCAACTCTATTAGACAAAGATGTGTTTGTATTGCCCTAGGAGGTAAGTGGAGAAAAGGAGGCCCTTGCTCATGAGGCTGGAGACTTCTGTCCTGCAGCAGAGGCAAGGTGGCCCCGGTGAGGCCCTGGTATGGGGCTGTCCCTGAGAACAGGCTATCTTTTCAGGCCGGCGTCTCTTATGCACAGTTGATTTTGTGGTCTGAAGCAGGATCCCTGCCCTAAAAAACCCTTCCTTCCTCAGTTTGCTGGTACCTAAATACCATAATTTCCACCTTTATCCCTTTTGACTTAAGCCAAGCTTCACCTTTTAAGTTTTATTAAACAAAAATATTTCTGGAAGGGGTCATGTGCTTAGCATTATCAGTCATTTGCATCTTAGTGTGAACGACTATATTGGCTTTTCCCACAGAGAGGGGCTTGGTGGGGGGATGGTGGGTGGGCAGGAGAGGGCAGTGGCTGAACTGAATGGTGACTCTGGGCCAGACATCCTGGGTTCAGGTCACCACTCTGCAAGTGATCACCACCGCAGGCTTGTCTCAGCACCCAGGACCCCAGAGTATACTGCTGAGATGACCGAGCACTGCTGGGCATAGCATGGACTGGGGTGGGGAGCTCTAATTCCCAGGAATCGGTCTTCACACCAGCATTTTGGGTTCTTACTCTGGTTCAAGGGCTTCTCCTGAATTTTGGAAAGACAAGGCAAAACCAGAGGAAGTGGTGGGCTCTAGCCCGATCAGGAAGACAATTTCCTGCAGGTGGTTGCCAAGATTTACCTCCCCACTGGGATGATGCATTTCTTAAGGTGGATGTCAACTCTTTAAATTGTCCTGGTGTTGAGTCTCCGGCTGCCCAGATCTTCAAGATACTGAGAGGCTGCCTGGGGCAGTGGGGGCTCGCGTGCACCCAAGCACCCCTCTGTGCTCTGGATCTCTTCACGGGGCCCACCTGCACTCTGCCCCACCCTGAGCTGAGGGTGCCCGGCTGTCTCCCTCTATGCGATGGTTTAGGCCCAGGGAATGAGACCAGCTTGTTGTGCTTGCAGGGTTTTCTGCCTGAACTGGAGGTAGATAGGTCTGACTCTGCTGTCCCTGTCCCCAGGCCTGGCTCTGCCAGGGGTGGTATTAAGGCTGAGGGTGTCTGTCGCTGTCCCAAGCTGGCTGTTAGTGCCCCTCCTTTCTCTCCTGGCTCAGTGACAGGCAGCCCCTCTTCCGCAGACTAGCCACTGGCGTGAGAAGACAGGGTGAGTGAGGTCACACCAGCGCCAGGGGCCCACAGGGCTGAGTAAGAAGCTGACCACCCCCTCCCTGTGGGCCTCCAGTTCCCGGGAGTGAGAAGCACCCATGCTCATTGCCACTCCAGGTCTCTGTGGGGGAGGGCAGGGTTGCTCCTGAAAGTCACCCAACAAAGGAAACAGATGAGGAAAACAGCGCTGGGCACATGCAAAGTGATCAAGGGCAAGAACCCGGACTGTCATGGCTGAGGCCCTTTGTGGTCGAACATTCTCGATTGTGTGGTTCCAGCCTGAGCAGCCCTGGGCACACAGCAGAGCGGGATCTCCATTGTCAGCTTGCCTCGCCATTCGGCAGGGCCAGGGCCAGGGCCAGGCAGGACTGAAAGCTGTTTACTTCTTTGTTCCAGGACTCTAGGTGGAACTCTGGCAGCAGGGGATAGCTTAGAAACTGCCCAAATGTGCAATTTCCTTTATCACAGCGGGAGGTGCCTCTCAGTGGCCTCAGCAGCCTGTATGATCCTTTGGGTGGGGTGCTCATGACAGTGCCCTACGCCCCTTCCAAGCTAACGTGTCTGCAAGTTACCCCTTCCCTCAGGGAGGAAAGAAAGAAAGGCTGTCACCAAATGCTGGGCTGGGGTGACGTGAGCAGGCGGCTTTGGGAGGAACCCTGTTCCATCCCCTCCCACCACCTGGGCCCCAAGTGCCTCTCTCTGTGGCTCCGGACCCTGCACGACAGGGAGCCATTTGTGCAGGCTTCAGACCTGCCTATGACCCTCGAGGCACTAAAAGATACACCTGAAATGGCAAGTGTGCGGGGGCACCTGGCCAGCAACGAGATGGAACAACCTGCTCAGACTTCAAGATGAAGTCCTGGGGGTGAACACGGAGGGGCTGTGCCCCCTCTGGGCTCTGCCAGTGAGGGGCCCGGGAGAGACTGAGACACAAGGGCTGTCTCTGACCTTCTCCTTGAAGCCCTGAGTGCTGGGAGGCCTTGTCCCCAGAAGGCCCAGCCAAGGTGCAGTGAGTGGCACTGGGCCTCCAGGCAGAGGGGAGGCGCTTCCCATGCTATCCTGCCAACAGTTCATCCTCTGTCACCTGGGACTTGCAGCCCAGAGGGGAACATGGCCAGGACCAACTTGGGGAAGGTATGGGGCATTGCAAAGGGGCTGGGCAGGGAGGGACAGACCGATTGGGGCTAATTTACCTTTTCCCCAGTCTGGTCTGAGGTCAGCCCTACAAAGGAAGGGGGTCTTCGGTCTCATCCTCCTGAGTCCCCACCAGTGGGCGGCCCCCAGGTCATAACAGCATGACAGGGTCTGCAAACTGTGTTTGAAAGGAGTCTGCCCTGGGTGTGAAGTCAACTCCCAATCCATGTGTTTTCCTGTCCGATTCAAGTCCTACTTGCTTAGATTCCACACCCTGAGTTTTCTGGAAATACAGTTTTGAGATGTGTTCTCTGGCAGGTGAGGAAGCACCACAGGGACCAGCAAGTGGCTTTTGCACTCTTAGGTCCCGGGACCCCATTGAACATGGTTCCCAGAGCTAACCATGGGAGCTAGAATCCCTGGAGACCCATACTCACCACTTTTATGAGGGGCTTTAACGTTTCCAAAGTGCTCACATCACTCTTGGACTTCAGAGAAGCCTAAGAGGTGGTTAACCTAACAACTGTGTACTGAAGTATAATTTATTATACTTATTTATTTCACTCCTGTGTTCTTCCCTAAGGAAGAAGATATATAAGTTCAGAGTAGCTCTGTCCACCAGCCATCCCTTGTGTGTTTGTGTGAAGCTGGACAAGGCAGCAGGAACTCGGATCTGGCCGCTGACACCTTCCCAGCGAGACACCATCACCACTAACGGAAAAAGGCAAGTCACAAGACACCGAGGACTAAGTTTTGTCCTGCTGGGATGTTACCTTTTGGCAGTTCCTGGGGGGACAGGTTAGGGTCATCACGAGGAGGCTTAGTACTAAAGTAAATAGAAAAGAATTTGAGGAGTCTGCGAGTTTTAACAGGATGGACAAGAGGGATGGGCTCTGATAGCCTCTCTCTTCTGAGACCCACTTTGGGCTTCATGATTGAGTCTCGGACTCAATTCTATTGTGTTGGTCGGATAAAGTCTAGAAGTAGGCCTTTGCAGAGATGGACTCGAGGGGTTATGAAGTGTTAGATAAAGTTATAAATTCTCACATTTAATAAAAAGACAGGTGGATAAGGTTAGACGTGCATCTCAGTAAGCCGAGGCCTTGCCTCTGGGGCAGACTTCAGTGATGTTTCTAAAGGTGTGGAATCTTAGGGAGATTGAGGAAATGAACATGCTCTGAATCGCAGGCATTTAAACCCCTGGAGCCCGATGGCCCACTCACAAAGAAGCTTTGAACAGACAAGCCATCATACCTGATGTAGAAATGTTCCAGCTTCCGTAATTCTTTATTCAATATTTGACAAGTTGCATCACTGCTTTACAATGACTTCATTTTGTCACATGACTCTTTTGCTGTCAGGAAAACAATCTACAATTTCTCATTAGATCTCTTAAGTAAAATGAAAAGCCAAAAGGATTCTGTTCTTAAACAAAACTTTTCCTGTGTGTATCAAATGCAACCAACCATATTTGAAAGTTACTCTGACTGTGAAAATGAGCATTGTCCATAAGTTGTCTTAAAAAAACGTCAAAGTAGTTTGGTTTTTAATCACTGTATCAAATAGTACTTGGCTTTGTGTTAGGTGGTGAGTTGATAAGAAAACGTTATGAAACATTGAGAATTCATTTGGAATGCTTGAGACTCTTTTCACCTTCAACGTCACTTTTTTTTTATGTTTCATTAGATAATCAATCCTGAATTAAGAAATGACATCATATTAGCATTATCTTCCGGGGGTTCTCTCAGGGTCCAAGGGTCAGAATTCTCAGGATACAGCTTGGAGAAAACTGTAGAAGGGACTAAGCTCTCACTCCCTTTCGAAACCAGACTGCTCAAGAAAGGTGTAAAAATGCTATACAAATATATACATATATATTTGGACAGCATATGTACGTATATATGTGTGTGTATATATATATATTTTACATACATAGTAGTAGAGAAAGAACAAAGTTACGCGAAGTTATTACATGAAGAAAACTGTGACAATCTTGGTGAAATTAGTCTCAGTAGGAGCTGCAAACTGGCTTCTACAGGAACACAGATGTCTGCAGACACAGGGTCATGGCCATGGCCATGAGAAAGGCCAGTGACACACTGATACAAGGCTGAGAATGCAGTTCACAGAGGTCTGTGGCCAAGGTTGTTAGATTCCCATTGTTACTCCTTACAAACAGACTAACCAACAAAAAGACATGCATTTAACATGCATTGCTTTGCGCGTCACACCTTTAACAAAGAATAGATGTTGGACAAGAGGTTTTCTTGGGAAAGTTCACACAAACAGAAAGCTCTCCTTTTCTATAAAACGTTACACAGTTCACGTCCTAATGCTACGGCATTTTCTCTGACACACTGAAAACACTCGTGTGTGTGTTGTGTGTGTACTCATATGCAAGGGTATATACACTGTTCATTAAGGCTTAGATAAATTAAAAAAAAGTGGTCCAAAGTATATCACATTTTCTCCCCAGTTTTAAAATCTAAAGTACAAAGTGGAGTTTATAAGGATTTTTAAAAACACATCTCAGACCAGAAATTGGCAGTTTTGACTTATCAGGATGTACCCCAAAACCTGGATGAGAGAGAGGTAGTGATCTCCTGGGGGTCAGGAAGGGAGCAGACCAGGCAGTTACCCTGCACAGCACCACCCCCTACTGGCAAGGTAGAAAATGATACCAGACAGCATGTCCTCTCCCCTCCCCATCAGTATGGGGGTGCAGACTCAGGGTGAGAGGAAAGAGGCAAAGAAAGGACAGCTAGCACAGTGGGTAGGAGATCCGAGAATTGTTTAATCCAGGCTCTTTTCATAGGTTTTAAAATTTCAGAGGTGAGAGAAAAGACTTAGGAAAAGACTAGTCAAGCAACCATTAGTAACTGTTAGAACAATGCGTAATTTGCTGCATATGAACTTGGCTTTCAGGAGAACCAATTTAGATCTGGCAATATCAGACAGCAATGGTGCATGCTGTCTATTTTAACAATGTGAGATGGACAAAGTGTTTCAAATGTCTTGCAAACCATTTCTCAGAATCTGTGGCTGCATCGTTAGGTGGGAGGAATAATCCATGTCAGGTGGCCTCACAGTGTTGGTCATCTGACCTCAGGGAATACCTGATGTTAGCTACTAAAGGGCCACAGAAACAAAAAAATCAAGGAAGCATCTTACATTCTTGTGACCTGACAGAGGTCTGGCTCTGGACGGGTAAGTAATGGGAAATGCTTTGGGAACAAGCACTGAAGCTGAATACAATGTTCAGACGGATACATGCCTCGCTGCATCCTATTCCCCAGGCAGCAGGCAGGAGTTCAGCACAGCACCTGAAGCTAATCCCACTGTGCAGACTTTCTAAGTTGTCTCCAGGCCAACAAGATGCAGGAAGAGAAAAGATCCAGAACTGACAGACGGTTGTGATAACTGACGCTCCATGACCTTCGACATACAGTATGTAAACTTCCTAACCTCGTGGCAAACTGGCCAATGATAACCATCCCTTCTTCCAGGAACTAAAAAAATATACTGGATTCAAGTAATTTTTAAGAAAACAGAGGCTAGAGAGACCCTGCACTCCAGAGCAGCATCACTGCTGAGGACAACTAGGAAAGTGACACTGCCTTTGACTCCAGGCCTGCTGCCCAGAGTGGGTGGAGGCCACCAATGAGCCACCGTTCCACCGTTCACGTGACATACTTTCTTTCCTGCCTTCTGTCATTAAGTCTGGAAGATGACAGAGAGTGGTCAAGATTTAGAGGAAACGAGATGGGACTATTTTCAACCAAGGGTGGAAACACTGAGAACTGCTGAGAACTATTTGGATTAAAAATAAAAATGAACCCTGCACTATTTAGCTGTTATTGAAGTCAGATATTAGGAGTAGATGAATGAACTGTTCACAATCACTGCCTTTCAAGTATTCATAGGGGTAATATGGGGATGCCTCTCATCTGTCCCTGGTGTCAAAATTATCTCAATCATTTTTTCTTTCATATTTTCAACACTTTGTCTAATTTGTATTTAAAAAATATTCATATTTTGAATATAGTTTAAAAATGACAAAAGACCCCCAGTTCTTAGGCCGGAATTGTTGGATTTCTCTCCCTCTAGTCACATGACCACTCTGGGGACCCTCCTGGCCATGCCGCTCACCCAGGCTTTGGCATGAGTCTTACAAAGAAAGCTGACCCTCAACTAGGAGAGGCTGCAAGAAGCAGCTTTTGCCACTGAGACATTTGTTATACTGACTGAAGGGGAAAAAAATCCCAACAGGTAAAAATAATGAGTAACGCTTTTTTTTTCTAATTACTCAGCATCTAAGTTTCCTGATCGCTATCAGGTATTTTAAAATTAATATGAAAAGGGAGCCCATCCTCAGCTTGGCAGAAACCCACCTTCTTCTGGATACCGCGGACTTTAGATAGCTCATTTACAAACACGAACATTCCACAGCTTCTCACAAGCCACCGAAATGGAATTTCTTACACCAAAAGGTCCTTCTTACATAACACACGGAGGCCCTAAAACCACATTTTGTCTTACGACTGGCAAGAGATCAGATCTCTAGTGTCCCCTGACCGCCAGACAGGCTCTAGGACAACACAGGTTAAAAAGGACAGCAGGGCTGAATTCCCACACTGCCTCAGGCAATCTCTCAAAACAGAATTCTGCAACAGGAATGACAAGCGGCAAAGGATCGAAGTGTGCAGACACCCTCCACCCCTGTCCCCACCCCAGTCAGCTTAGCAGCCTGGCCTGACCACAGAGGGTCAAGTCAAGTCTTCCCGTTCCCTCTTCATCTGGCGCACAACAGTCAGGCAGCACACAGCACGGAAGGAGCATGCAACGCGTCACAGGGAACAAGGCCGGTTAGGTCAAGCGCGTATTAAATTCATCTCTGAGCAGAAATCACAAAACGATCAGCGAGGACAGGTACATCGGCTTAGCTTTACAGCCAGGTTTTATACACCAGCAGCCAGAATCACTATTGGTAGATATTGCACCAGAAAGCTGTGTGCAGGGAGGGAGATAATATCACATTTAATGTCCACAAGAAACAAAACATAAACCAAACCAGGTCTGACCTTCATGTAGTACATAAAGTGCCTTCGGAATTGGTGCAGTCAGAACAACAACTGGTTACTTAGCTACTATCAGTGAACATGTACAAACAGACTAACCAGATCTGGTTTCCACAGTTTCAAATCAAGCAGTGCCGCGTTTCATTCAAATAAATGTCTCTACTATGAACAGCAAAGAGAAAAATATAATAAAGGAAGGACTGTACAGCATCAGGAAGGATTAAGTGACTCCTCTTGTGAGAAACGACCATCCAACCCCGTCTCAGAGGTGTTCGAGTATACGTAAGGACTTCTAAGGAATAGTGGTGGGATTCCCTCAAGTCAACGCGAAATTCGTCATGCTATGGTACAATTCTCCCAGCCTGTAGCTATTCTGCTAAATTTGTACAAAAAAAATCTACTATCCAGTTTGTTTTCATTCTGAGTATGGAAAAAATTATTATTATGGCTAATGTTATTATTTTAAATGCTTTCAAAGTACTTGTCTGTAGGAAGGTTTTTGGACACAAATCAGTCTTCCAATTCTAATAAAGCCAAGGGTAGGGGTGTCAGAGTAATTCAAAAATAAAAATGTCACAGACATTAAACTTGGTATGAAATTCAAATACAAAAAAAAAAAAAATATGCTCACTTTTCCAAGTACATGAGACATCTTTAATTGTAATGAAATGAAATTGGGAAATCGGTCTAAATCATTTTCAAAAAGTAAACATGAGTTGTAATACTATACCTGTAGAGTGATTAATTCCATTCATTGTCATTATAAAGTATGTAAAATATTTATTAAGGGCTTTGCCTACAGAGGCACAACATAAATAGAATTAAGTCCTCCTGAAATGTAATTAGTGTACACATCAACCAGTTGATAATTCGCGGTGGAAAATGCAGAAACGGGACCTGGGACTGGGTTCCCATGTCTGAACTTGGGCAAGTCACGGGCGAAGGCTCTGCTCCAGGAGCCACGCTGTGCAACGCTCCCTGCCATTGTCTCTGCAAAGTCCGTTAGGCAAACGCAAAAGTGCAAGCAGGACTTGCTGGACGATCCACCACCCGAGGCGGGCGGGCGCTTAATCCACCCCTTCAAAGCCTTGGGCGTTTTCCACGGCCATGAGAAGTTTCTCTCGTAAATCTTCAAAGGTTTCATACGGAGGTAAGTCAAGGCGGTTAAAGCTGCAACGGTAACAAAAGTGTAGATAAAAAGCCATCCTCATTACCCTTTAGTTATAACATCAATTCCTAGACTTGGCTAAGGGGGCACTTGGTGATGGAGCAAGGGTATGTAAATGTCTTAACCAAATTCTGATGATTGGAATATAAATTCCAGCGAGGAAACTGTCCACACCCAATAGGCTATAGAGCCTGCTGAGGAGAGAAAATGATTTTCTAATAGTCCATGAAACCTCTCTACTCCAGCTGGAAAAAATTCTGCTGGGGAGGGAGACATGAAAGGCAAGGTAACAGACATGTACTCCAAGACTTCAATACCCTAGAAACACAGAGGATCGATGCATTAGGAGTTCCAATGCACGGAGGCTATGTCATTTCCAAAGCTCTCCCTTATTCTGCATCAGGCCCCGAGCCAAGTGCTTTTCCGAACAGTAAGTCACTGGGTTTCCATCAAGGGTCTAAGAGGCAGATAGTGTTTTCTCTGTTCTGCAGGTGAGGGTCCTTAAGCATGGAGCGGTCACGTCACTGCGCCTGAGCTCTTGCCCCTGGCAGCGCGGCAGACTAGAGACCAGAACCAGGCTGTGGCTCCAGACTAAAGCTAAGCTACCTCCACCAACTATAAAGTCAGGCAAGAAATGGACATAGGGAGAGAAAATCTGCATTTATAAAAAGCCCCAATGTACCCAGAGGGTTCATTTGGGGTGTTGCAAATCCCCCTGGTGGTAGCAAGGCTTTCAGAGTAATGAAGCATGCTTGTCTAAGAGACCAAGTTCAAATACTGGCTAGGCCACTTGCCAGCTGTGTGACCTGGGCAAGTCCCCCCTGAGTCTGTCTGCTCTCCTGTGAAATGGAGAACCTGCTTGCAGGGTGCTGCAAGGGTCAAATCAGCATATGTAAGTGTCCTAGCATACAGCCAGTGCCCAGAGATGGGGACCATTGCTATCATTCACTCACCATTCACCAAGAGGCCACTTGGGAAGCAAGGGGTAAGAGCCCCCAGCCACAGGATTCATCCTAGGGGGGTGGACTGCTGATGTGAACCTGCCAGGAAAATGGCCATCCACCCTTGCCACAGCTGATGATGATTTCATAAGCCAACATTAGGGAGTATTTACCCTGTGCAGGCAGCATTGTTAAGTACTTTTCATTTATTACTTCGATGAATCCTAGCAATCACCCTAAAAGGTAGGTCATGCTTCACCCCTATTCTAGGCACAGAGAGGTTAGGTAACTTGTCCAAAGTCACACAGTAAGCATTAGAGCTGGGATTCAGTCCTAACGCTGGCCCCAAAGCCCAGCTCTAACCACTGTTTGTGCTCCCTTCTGTTACTGACATGTGATTCCATGTTTGAAAAAGCTAATGATGAACAGCAGAAGAAACATACACACGTCCATGGTGGGTCCTTTAATAGCCCCTAAAATGTTTAATAAGACACACAGTTCTCTGATCTTTTAGCAGTCACTCAATATTCGAGACAGCAGAGAGTAACAATGCTTCTCAGAGTGGAGTTCTCAGAAACCCAGGAGTCCTAAAACAGTAAATTTAGAAGTTTTCAATTTTTGGTTTTCATTTTGCTAATGATCTTGAATATTATTTTACCAGTTATAAAGAGAAAACTCCACTTTTGCAGACTACACCTAAAAGAGCCGTTCACAGAAGGTGGCTTTAGTATTAATTTTAAGTTGGTAGTTCAGTCCAGGTCCTGCAATCCCTATGGGGTCTGGAGATGCATTCTCGAGGGTCTGTGACCACTTTCCTTTCACTATGACCCACCTCTTAGGACTGCTGTGACAACGATATGAGTTAGTACACATGAAGGGCTTAGGACAATGCCGGGAACCCACTAAGTGCTAAGTGTTATTGTTACCGCTGAGGGTGGGGGCAGGGAGCAGTCTCGCCTGCCCCAACTAACTGTGTGACTTTATTGTTCTCAGTGGGCTTCAGCAGCTTCATGTGGAAGATGGTTGGGCCAAATGAGACTGTTTTGAGAGTGGACAACAAAGAGCAGGTAGGTCTGTGATTCTTAATAAAGTGTAATTTTCAATATCCAAGCAGTCACCTTTGACAGAACAATGAGATGAAGCCCTTTAAATATCAGACACCCGATAATTATATCTAAAGGATTTGTGGAAAGTACTGGAGAGAACCAGCCCTTGCTCAGGAAATCAGGTTTGCATTTTGAAGCTTGATTGTGTGCTTTATATTTTCATGAAACATGGAAGACATTAAACATACATATGGCTAAGTCTGACTGTGGAAGGAACTGTTGCTGTGAGGCAGCCAGCAAAGCTGGTCTCCTGCGTGAGAGAAGGCTCCAGGGCCAGCTCGGGAAGACAGCCGTGCATGCAGTGTTAGAACAGTGGGTCCTGCCCTGCCAGCCACTGTGGCTGCAACTAGCACTCCCCTTAGTTGACGGTGATTATTCTGGGGAGAAGACCATCATTAGGAAGCCTCTTTGGTTGCTTTATTTCTATGGCACACTGGGAAGAAAAGAGGCGCAGGTAAGAGCCTGCTGGGCCGCTTCCCTCCTGCAGTGAGCCTTCGTTCTTCCCAAGGAGGAGCCGGGATTCTAAACCCTCGACGCCTGCCAGACCCATGGGGAGCCCAGGGAACCCACAGCCCGGGTTGTACACCAGACCAACTGCAGTACTTCCAAATCTCTGGGGTGGGATCAGTCTTTTTTTAAAAAAAACTTTCTAGGTGGTTCCAATGTGCAGACAAGGTTGAGAACCACTGAGTTCAGAGGGCTTAACTGGGCAGCACCATACTTTAGTTGTGGCTGAAGCATGTGGACCCCGAAGCAGGAGGCAAGTTCAACAGTAAGACTTCTGTCCACCATGTCACAGAGGGACATGGGCTGAACACTCAATTATTTTGTTCTCCTTGGAGAGTCCAAACAGAAAGTGGGCTGTATTAACAGATGCATGGATGAGTGTCGTGGTTAGAGCGCAGATGCTAATTCTGGCAGGCCCGAGGTTCACACCCTGTGACTTGGGGATCTGTGACCTACGTGATCCTGGGCGAGCTTCCTCTTGGACCATGGGAATGACAGTCGATTACCACAGGTTGCCCTAAAGACTCAAGAGAACCTGGCCCACAGACAAGGGCTGTGCCGAGAATGTGGCTCTTACTCCTGTTTCTCCCTATCAGACTATGGATTGGGGAGTTCTCCTCCAAGCCCCACAGTCCTGGGCTCTGCTCAGTGCCGGCTGCCTTCCAACATTTGACTGCATTTGACTCTGCTATTGTTTGGAACGAAAGCTCCAAACTACCCAAACATTCTCCCCCTGGAATAAAGGCAGAGCATCACAGACAATGGCTGCTTTACAAAGTCCCAATTTTCAGATGCTTTCAAGGGGTAAGATACATTCCATTCAGTCCCACAGATGGTATAAACAGGAAGAAACTTTCTTTCCAGCCAGGGACTTGAACAGAAGCAAAGAATGTCTCACAGCCAATTTTTCACCGACACACTCTCATGAGAACCTCTCCCGGCAGCACTCGGTTCCCCGCCCGCGAGGGGCACTCGGCTGCTCTGTGCAGCGCAGTGTGGCTGCCCGCCAGGGCCCGCTGCCACTCGCTTCCTAAGAGCAAGAAGTAAAAGCCCGTGGGGAAAACCAAGGCAAGGGACGTCACTGCTCAGATTAGCAAGCGCTCGCCCGGAGCAGCCAGGCTCATCCTTGCGCTGGTTTTACGTAATTGCTGAGAAATTGGAGACCCGCCACCCTGCCCAGCATCCGGGAGGCTGCCTCACTCCACCCCGTCTCCCTGGGCAGTGCCCTGGGTTAGACCTCTTACCCTCTCTGGCCACAATCACATCAATATTAAATTCCAGAGACATATGGGTTACTGACGGCCTTTGAAGCCCTTTTCAAAACAATGTTTCTACAGGGAATTTTATTCCAAGTTCTAAAAAGCTTACTTAAGGGTGGAGTAAAAACCCAATCTGTTTCGAGTTTGGGAGCTGTCATACCCATGAGTGGTGAGAATTAGTAAAAGCTCTGCTTCCTAAGGTAATTAGGGAAGAATTCCCCACAGCACAGATGGCTTAACCCCAAATGTGCCAAATATACCGGGTCCATTCAGAGCTTGGTTTAAGCTTTATGGGCATTACAGTATAATGTATATTTTCATCTGCACCTTGACATTTCAGACTCGAATCTATTCATGGGCAGGAATGCAACATCCTGTAGCCTCTAGCCCAGCAGCATACACAGTTAAAATACGGTTTGTTGACGAGGGTGCATTTTTGCCACTCACCATGTGTGAGCTCTGGGCAGTTTGTCAGGACTCCCCCATTGCTCTATTGTAAACAGCTGAGGACCATTGGAACCTAGACAAAAAAAAGAAAAGTGAATGCTAACAGCGCTGTAGGTAAGTGTGTGACTTGAGAAAAAGGGAGTGAGCCGAAGCACCCTCTAGGGCTGCAGCATCATGCTTACTATTTAACTGTGGGAGGCAAGAGATTTGCACACCCTCAAGAGACTCCACATCACCTTCAGAATGAATCTAGCCAAGTTGAACAGACACCACAACACATGGAAGTGCGGGCTGCTACAGCCTTTCAGCTGAACCTCGGAAGTTTAAATTTAAAACTATTTTTGGGGGATAAAAGAAATGTGATCTATAATACATAGAGCAGAAAGAGTGACTTTTTTAATCTACAGTAAGCACTGAGGAATTGTGCCCCCTGGAGGTGAGGAGTCCTTTCAGTGTTCAGTTTATAACCATGTGGATGATTCTGCAGAATCTAGTTTTTAAAGACAGACCAAAAGACCAAAACAAAACAAGACAGGAAACAGAGAGGATATCCTGCTCACCATAAAGTTCAGCAAATCCATTCATAGGTACTCGGGACGTCCCTGTGACAAACTGCAGTAACCGGATACGCTTCTCAGCGTCCATCAGCAGCACAGCCTAGAGACAGAGGCAGAAGGTCACTGTATCCCCACGTGACACTTGGCACAACTTACATAGCAATGTAAGACCTACACAGATGACTCTGAAAACGGTCCTTTTTTTAAATGGCCACCATAATACCGGACTATCTTAGGGTAAAAGACCACAGCATCTCCTTCTTCTACAATGAGTCAAAATAAATGAAATAAAAAGTGAACTCTTGGGTGGCACTGAGCTCAGGTTTCTGTGTGCGAGGCCTACCAGTTTCTCCGAGAGCCAATGATAAACATGTAGGTTTGAGAAGCGTCAACCCCAGGGGAAGTGAGGTTATGAGGTGGGATTTCAGACTGTAGACAGATTGTTGGAAGTCAACACTTTATAAAAAGAAACAGAGGCAAGGGTAGGCGTCTAAAATAATCTGTGTATCTTGCATATCTGAGCTTTTACAAGAGCTGAGTTGGCTTTACTGGTAATGTTACCTGAACTGCTGTAAAAAAACAAATCCAAAACCAAAACTGAGCGAGACCTGGACCAGGATTTGAAGATTCTGCTTTTTTCTTTTTCTATTTCTGCTGGCCCTTGAAATGTTATTAAAAATAGCCATTTAGAAATTAAAACAAGTGATGTGGTTTCTTATCTCTGTAAAGCAAAATCAACTTTTTTTTCTTCCTGCAGTGGTTCTTTTAAAGTCAGTTTACCATCTCTCCCCTGGACTGACTCATTCCCACTTCACTGCTCTCCTAAGCTAAACTGAATGCAAACATTGGCCCGAAGATAGTAAATCAAATTACATTTGTAGCCATCTTTGACTGAAAGATATAAAAGATCAAAGTGCATGTTGGAATGAACAACAACAAAAAAATTGGGAAAATGGCATCTTGGAAGAGTCAGCCCCAAAGTATGTTTTCACCCTGAGAGGCCTCCCATTTTTCTTTACACTTTGGGGGGCTTGGTCCAACTCTTGAATCCGATTACCTCCTTTTCAGAATCATCCTACTCAATGGGTTCCTCAAACAGACGCCACTTTAATCTGGTGTAAAGCAAGGGCAGGGTGCTTTGAAAAGAACCAACCTTGTTCAAGGACAGCCGGCCACTGGAGTTACTCTAGGGCTGCTTCTAGCTCAAGTCTGCCCATTCTCTCCGCCAGCCACCCACGTACTAACAGAGCCTAACTTGCGGCAGCTGGGCCACGGGAAGGGCAGCAGAGCCCTCAGCCTGACCCAGGCAGAGGAGCGCAGTGTGGGCCAGGAGCCCTGCCCTTACCTTCCAGAACCACTGAATGACAGGGTGGTTTGGGCAGTAGCCGTTCTTGTAGATAGTATGCTGTCTCCAGTCATTCACATCCACGTCTCCGAGGCCACACATCAGCAACTAGACAGGAGAGAGAGCAGCTTTGTAAGCAGGGCACAACGCGAATGCCGAAGAAATTACACTCGGAGAGGTGGCCTTTCTCGGGGCCTGCATGTTGACCTGTGCAAAGCAGGTAAGCTGGCAACTCACAGAAACCAGTGCAGGGAACGTGCTCCAAATTTACCTGCCATGCGGACCACAGAGACTGCAGGTAACAAGGGAGACCCAAGTCTAATGCCTGTACAGGCCACATTTCCTGCTGCAAATGAAAACTCCAGATCGATCATCTTTCCTCTCTCCCCCTCTAATGAGCACAATGCTCATAGATTTTCTTACGCTCCAGTTATATCCCCTCATTACCCTGGCCGTTTCCCCTTCTGAGAGGTTGTCTCAATATTTGAAAATATCTCCCCACCACAAAAGAATTCATGTGTTATAACAGCAAGACCTTCATCTCCCCTAGATCGATCAACCCAGGGGAGGGCAAATCACCCCTCTGTTCAGTGACCGGTGGATGCAAACCTGTTCTAACATGGTAACTGGTTCTTTGGCTCAGGTCTTCTTTTCTAATTATCTAACCCTCCAGTAGGGACTGTTTCCTGTGGACAGAGGAACATGACGTTCCTGCAGAGGTACTAAGTGAAAAGGAAAGAGAACTGCGCCAGACGCCTGAAAACGGGACTCCGAGGTCTAACTGTGCCCAAACCTTGTTGGGCAAACCTGTGAGGTCACTGACTTCTCCATGCCTCTGTTTCCCCACCTGTCAAACGAAAGGCTTATACTATATAATTTCTATGACATTGTTTACTTGAAGTTTCCATTTTAAGATAAAAGAACAGAAGGCCAGTCTACGAGAAATGCTTCCTTGGATATGGTTTGGACAAATGTCTAACTGAATCCCATCAACAGCTTAACAGACACAGTCTTTACTCTCAACATAAAAAGGGTGAGAGTCCTTTGCTTTTTAAATTGCTAGCTCTCATCTACCTCAACACAAAAAAGCTGAAACAATCCAACATTAAACTACCTGGTGCCTTCTGATGTTCCTCCTTACTTAGCACAGACCACTTCAAGTTCGCCGAGAGGTCTGTCCTACCGCCCCAGTAGACGCTGACATTTACCTCCTGGCCAAACCCAAATTTGGCTGCCGGGGGTGGGGGGGTGGGTGGAGGAGGTGCTGCCACCCCAACTGGTGCTGCAACCTTGGCTCTATGAGAAGCAGCAACTTTCCTCACCTGGGGCAATGGGCCAGGAACCCAACTCTGCTCAGTGGGCCTCTACTTGTCCCACATGTCCCAAAACTGCCCTCTCCCAGGAAAGGAATCTGCAGGTGACGACTTTTGCTATTTCCTTACTCCCTGATTGACAAACAAGCCCCTTAAGGGACATTCAGTAGAATTCACTTAAGCTGACTCCCCAGGACATTATGGATCAGAGAACATTAATATCATTTTGTGAAGTAATGAGAAACTTAATACAAACCTCCAGTTCATTTTCATCGAAAATTTTAATCAAATCAATAGGAAGCAGCTCTGTGAATCCCTGAAAGAAAAAAACAAAACAAACGAAAATCACCCTAAATATCTTTTTCCTTGAAGGAGGCAAATTTTACAAACTTTTTTTATGGTTAGCCAAAAAAAATACATTTTTTACTAATAATTTATATATCAGTAATAGTATCCATAGTTTGTAATTCTAATAAAAACAGCCCACTCATGATATGAAAAGTTTGAGAAAGAGTAGAACCTAGAAGGCTCAGGTACTTGAGTAGTCTCTGAAGCCCTATGAAAATATGGGCACTGGAGGCAGGTGGGTTCCAGCAGTCATTTATGATGCAGTGCTGAGTCAGCGTGTCCTATAATAAACCCACCACAGATGCGCAAGAGAACACATTTAAAAATCAGGTCCGAAGGCACCTAGGTGAAATATATAAGGAGGCTGTGGGCTCGGTACAGCGGAGACCAGGGGTGCCCAATATCCACAAGAAGCCTGCTCTAGTTACCGGGTAATGAAGGCTACAGAGTGGAGACGCCATGCCCTGGGCCTTGCTTGGGGCCGGGCTTTTGCAAGTAAGGATGGATCATGTGGGCTGGGGCCCAGGAATGTGCTTCTGGGTTTCTTATATAAATAAAGTATGAAACCTGCGGTTCTCCAGTACATCTAACCCACACTTATGCCCCTAGCATTTCTGAGTGTTGTCAGGGTCTGGGGCTCAAACACCACAACCTGGGGCAAGTTCTGCATTAGTTAGCTGGAAATTTATAATGTGCACTTGGGCTTGTTACTGCTTATTTTGAGTAATACCCACTATCAAGATTTAAAGAGGAATTTCACTTTTGGTCAAAGTGAACCATTTCTAAAAATGATGAACCCCCTTCCCCGATGCTGCCCTGGGCCTATCATAAGGGGCCTGGCTTCAAAATCCTTGGATCCTTTCACTCAGTTGGCACAAGGTGACCTGGTCTAAGATAAAAACCCAGCCTGAGAAAATGTGTGTCACATGTGCTTGCACAGGAGCGAAGTCTGAGGAGCTGTGAAAACAGCTGTGAAGGGAGGGGCTTTGCTCCGGGGAGTTTTATATGCTCCGCCGGCAGCACAGCCAGAGGCGGAGACGGTCCCGGCCTTTGCTTGGGCGCCGCCGGAAACCACAGGCCACTGGGTCCGGCCTCCGGGGGGAGCCCGCCTCCTGGGTCATTCACAAGAAGTTCTCTTTAAAAACAGCGAAGGCAAATTGAGAAATAATAGAAGCAAAGGTGAGGACATGCAACAAACGGAAGGGTGGCCACGCGGTGGCTGAGCACTCCTGTCCCGGGCTGGCCCGCAGTGGGAGCCGTGCAGTCCCGATCTTTCGGCCGTGGGTCCCCAGCCTGTGCCTGTCTCGCGGTGGGTGACCGTCCCCACACCGCCCTCAGCCACGCCATCCCCTCTCCAACGGCGCCGCTTACCTCCAAGAAGGCGTTCATTTGCTTCTGGACCCTGTTCACAAACCTCCACTGGATGACGAGGCTGCGGGAGAAGAGGGAACGGAGTTTAGCACCTTCGTGACCGCGCTGCTCACGCGCGTTCTCACAGCTCCGATCGCGGCCCCTCGGAGGAGGGACCCCTCCTACGGCCAAGGAAGCGGGGCCTGCGCTGCGCACGCACTGCGTACTCATCAGTTCTTTCGGGTGTAACTGGAACACGTGGAAAACCTAAAATCCCACTGAGGATTTCAGAGCATTTCTTTCTCCCCCTCAGATTAAGGCTTAGTTTATCTAAACTGCTTTATAAATGTGACTACGTGGAGAAGGGCGGAAAGGTCATGGGATGTGAATACACACGCACATGTGCAGAATATGTGTACACACATAAACTCACATATATACACACCCACCTGAGTGTAGATATGTACACACACTTTTGGGGGGGGCCTCGATCAGAAGGACTTGGGCCCCTGTACATACATTTTTAAAGGCAGTAGCAGCACAACATTTTATCAAATATTTCACTCTAGTGTGCACTGTACCGATTTTCAACAATGACATAGTTTATCAACAACATGATGTTCACCAATACTTTAATACTATAATATGGAGGATTAACGATAAGACCTCTTTGTGCAACAAATCCACTGAAACCACCTTCCCCATGACAATGTCCAGTGACAGCAGAATTTATTGTTAGGTGAGTCAACTGTGGACACCCTCTAAGGCGTTTTGGTGTGAAATAACACAAGGACCTTGTCATAAATGGCTCTCACCTATTAAGCGGCACCATGGCAATGTTCCTCGAGGGCCTGCCCCGCTCACAATCACTGCACAGCCCTGCCAGGCTTGACTGCGCCGAGCTGCAGTCGCAGCCCAGTGGCTCTCTCCTTGCACCAGAGGAATGCGGGTGTCGGGGAGCAGATGGAGATTTCTACCATCCTTTCCTTCGCAGATAGCTGAGACTCTGCCCAACCCCACACCCACCAAACCTCCAAGAATGCACTGCAGGGAATGAGGCACAACGCATCTCACAATGTCTGAATATCCCCAGGCTTTCAACCCGAGTCACCTGGGTGGGGTGTTTTAAAATCTATTCAAAGCCTGTACTTTCTGAATGAAGACAATGGTGTCTCTGGGGTGTGATCTGCTTGCAGAAATGGTCCACGTTCAGACAAGTGTGCCGATTAATGTGAACAGGTAAGAAGGGCAGGGTCTTCCTTCTAGTTATTTTATTAAGCTTGGCAAGCTTTTAACTTGTGAGTGGGGAAGGGTCTGCTAGGTGACAGTCCATGCTTTGTTAGAGTGTCTAAGTAAAGACTCCAACAATCCAAGGTTTTTCTTTGCAAATCATGCTAAAAGATGCCAAGACCCTGGGCCAATTCCCCAAATGAAGTCCTCCTGACCAATTATGTTGAGAAGCAAGGAGGGAGCCCAGCTTGTTGCAAAGGAGCACTAAATGCAAACAAGGGGGGTCAGGCCAAGGCCGGAACCCACAAGATGAGCAGGAACTAGGACCTGGGGACAAACACGGCTGCCCTGACCTTGGCTCCGCGCCAGGGCTAGTGAGGGCAACCTGGCAATCCTTGGAAGATCCTGAAATCGTGTGCTTAAAGCATACACATATACCAAAGAGGACAATGTAACATGCCCAACCAACAGAGAAAGACCTGACCAGTGTAAATGCCCCAGGGTTACTTAATATCCGGACTTCCAAAGAGCTCAACATTTTGTTCCTCCAGTTGAGGCTGAGATTGAGTTAAGAAAACTACAAATATCAGAGACAATTTGTTATGTTTGCATGTGCTAAAATTTCCTATCCATTTTCACTATATCCCTACATTTTCATTATGGAAAAGAAGCCAGGAGAGAGATGAAAAAGTTTATCTTCGGTTGTTCCTAGTTACACCCCGCTGGTTGTTGCAACTCTTAATTTTAGACTAGATATTCGCCTGCTCCAAGACTTTTGTCATACTCCTCAAGAATGCACACTCCTTTCTCCTTCCGCGGACCCTTTATATGGCAGCTCACAGAAGTCATGGTACAAGTCAAACTTTCTACCCCACAACTCAACTTCCTACGAGCCTACGCCAGAAAGGAACTCCGATTGTTGAAAATACGTCCATATGTATAAACTGTTTTTAAAAGGCAGGGGATGGCAACCCGACATGCTGTTCAATGCAATAAAAGTTTGTAAATGTGCATATACGTACTCAATATATTCCCTTTTGTTTTCATTTGTAACCATTATTTCAGACCCATTGGGCTTCAGGTCCACTTGATATGTCTGTAATTACAAAGACAAAACAGCGGTCACCACCATGAAGTTATTCTGCATAGTACTGCTGAGCAATAATGTCTTACCATGAAAGAAGCAAAATTTATTCAGAAGCATTTTCCAGGAAACAGACTTTGGGTACAAGAGGATGTCTAACGAGGTTTTAAGATGTTAAGGTGTTACACATTTAAAGATGTTATCATTAAAGGCAAGTTAGTTTGTGGAATTTCTTTCAAAGAGGCAAAACCCAGGGGCTTAAACAAAGAAAGCAGCTTAAGACGTGCGGCTGAAGAGATGGATCTACCTGACTGTAAAGAGCAAAGCAGCCGACACTGAGGCCCGGCCTTCTCCTGCGCTCTGGGCCAGCGGGGCTTAACCAGTGCGTACCAAGCAATGACCAGCGGGGGGGAAGGGAGGGTGAGGCCGACCATCTTACAAGCAAAATGTTTATTCTCATAGAAATTTTGAGGGGAAAAAGGGAAAAAATACCACCCACAACTCTCCTACCCCGAGATAACCACATCAGTCTTTTGGTGGGATTCCTCCTGGTCTTTTTTCTACTCATGCCCGCTCCACTAGGATTCACACACATCCCCAAGGGTCTTTCCAAGATGCCTTAGGCCACATGTCTGAGAGTTTGCTGAGAAACTGGGTCACGTCGAGTATACGGGATGGACCGCGGCAGAGTCTCGCTTGGCTCTCTCTTCGCCAGCTCTTGGTGCTGCACAAACCCTGCGGGATGGGCCTCCCTCCCCCCAGGCTCTCGCAGCACATAGGAGGCAGCCGCCCTCCTGCTGCGGCCCCCTGTCCATTCCCTCGATCTGGTCTGAGCAGCCAGGGCCTCCTCCCTTCCTGAAGCCACCTCCACAGTAGGCTCCGGGTCTGGTTCCTTCCAGCTTCTGCCAGGACACTGCTGTCCCTCTCCCCTCTCCTCCGGTTTCCAGTTCTTGCCTTTTCACTCATTCCCCTTCCCCAACCCAGTGTTCCTCAGCCTTTTCTCGTTAACACCCCTAAAGAGCTCTTTTACATCGCCCCTCAATTATCCCTTTTCTCCCACGAAATCTTAATAAACAGACCCACGGTCCCCCTGTGGTATATGCTGTGGCCCTTGGAAGGGCCACAAACCACTGTAATGGCTGAGACATTTTTGCCCCCCGGAGCGCTATCACCCCACCTGAGAATATGCCTGAGCACAACTCATGCCTAGTCCGAGGAGGGCCAAGAGCATGGACAGACGTGTCACAGCCGTGGTAATCTCACTCCACTGAAGGATGTGCCACGTGGCTGCTGCCCATTTTCTTCCCCTCCCTACCACACAGCTGCTCAAAAGCCCACACTCCAAGCTCCTCTCTCCCAACCAGCCAGGCCAGAAGCTGCTCTGCTGAGCTTGCAGCAAGAATTCCCACTTATTTGAGCTCTAAAAGGGGCCTTTTCCTGGTGGGTGTGGGCCCACGAGCGCAGGTATACAATTTATTCTTTCTGCTTGGCATATGACGGCCCTTCAAACACGCTGAAACGCGTTCAGCTCAAACACTCCTAGATGGTCCCAGAAACCAGCAGCTCCAGATTCTCACCCGCCAGGGAGAAAACAAATCTCAAAATAATGGTAACAGCTGCAGCTTCATTACACGAAGCAACGGCTCCCACCACTTCATGGTCTCATATTTCTAACTGTGGAATGAAAAAAACCCCAAAAAACTCCCCAGCTCAAAGCACCGAGGAGGGCCGAGAGCATGGACGGACATTCACATCCATGGTAACTTCACTCCACTAAAGAAACGACCTTATCTTCTGGCACAAGAGAGACGTGGGCTCCCTCTTGATTCCAACCTGCACTGTCCAGCCAGCGGTGCTGCCGAGGCTGAAAGAGGTGAGAGGTCTGCTCAGGCGTCTCTCTGATGCCCAGTGTGGGCTCAACAACTCTATTTGGAGGGCCTATCCCACACCAGGCACTATGCCAGGTGGCATGGGCACAATGGTGAGTGAAAGGCAGACCCCGTGCTGCCATCGCCAAGACTGAGCCTGGTGGGAAAGGCAGATGCTAAACACAGTCATATAAATAAATGCCACATCCCCCATGGTACATGCCACAGGGAGACATGGGAGATACTCTGAAGTACTTGGGCTGGGGTCTGATCTGAGGAGGGGAGAAAGTGTGCTGGCAACAGAAGGAACAGCGTAAGCAAAGGCCCTGAGGCGAGAGAGAGCTTGGGACCAGGCCCAGAAAGCGTAAGGGGCAGCTCTACCTTTACTGGCGATGAGCAGGCGGGCCAGCCCGTGCAGGACCATGGGGCAAACAAGGCTCTGGGTCTTTACCTCAGGGGCAGTGGGGAGTCTCTGAATGTTTCTGTCAGAGGAACGACATGGGCACGTCCACATTCTGAAAAGACCGTTTTGCCCTTAGGGGGGCCAAGGTGGATATGAAGAGATCAGTTAGGGGTCCGTAAGAGAAGATGGCAGCTTAGACTGGGGTGTTGGTGGCACAGACAGGGAGAAGAGATGGATCTGAGAAAGACTGGGGAGCTGAAATGAACGGGGCTTGGCGACGGACTGAATATGGAAGATGCATCAGTATGCGGGTGCTTAATTCACTCTAACTTTCTTCCTACATGAAAAACAGATGCATTAGTTCCTTGTGCATCAGGTTAGCTCTCTAAAAAGGGGAGGCAGTGTTTTAACAAATAGGGCGCCTGGTCATTAGCTTCCTCCTCTTGTGGGTCTGTTCTGATTACTGCATCACTCTACCTGGTTCAGCCCAAAAGTCGGAAAAATCTACAGCATTAAATGAAGAGATCTGAGAACTGTCTTTAAGGAAAAATTAACATGAGTGATAATAATCATCAGAATCTTTTTTAGAAACTACTTAAAAATCCAAATACCTTGTGTTTGGTTTTCATTTATTAGGTGGAAATTGGTACATTTCACCATAGCTAAGGAAGGTTTCCCAGATCATCTGCCCCCACCTTTGGCATTGTTAATGTCTGCTGAACTTTGAGTTACATGGTTTTCTATACGTATATATACAGAGAGGCCTTTTTTTAAATTTGTATTTGACACACAAGATTAATTGTAAGTCTTCCTTGGTCCTTTCTTTCTACCCCTCCCTCCATGTGTTAAAAATGAAAGGAAGACATAGGTCCCGGATGGTTACCCATGTGTTATGTTACCCTTTGAAAATTAGCAGTTAAGACCCTTAAATAGGCCCAAGCTTAAAATGATGTCATTGCAATTTGAACTGTTTTTAGAGACAATGATAATGAGAGGGCACGAAACAGCCAGTGACATGGCAGGGAAGCATTTCTGGGGACACTGTTCCAGGCACACTATGGCTGTGAAGGTGAGAGGAAGGGGGATCTGAAAGATAAGGCTCAGGGTGGGCAGTGCTGGGTCCTAACCATGCTAAGAAGGTTCAGTTTACACTACAGGCAATGACATGCTCAGGTTTGCTTCTGAGAACTATTACCTACAGAGCAGACAGGTGAGGGCATCAGAGAAGGGACTGGAAGGGGGGGCAACACAGGGACCAGGGAGCCAGCAGAGCCTGGGTGACCAGCTGGACACGGAAGACAGGACGTGATGAGAAAGGGAATATTCAAGATGAGCCCCGTTTCCGCCTGGAGGGGAGGGTGGCACCGCAGATCAGACCAGAGTGGGTGTGGGGGTTGGGAGGAGGAAATGGCTTTGGTTGGGGGACCTGTGGGCTTTCGGGGGAAGGGGAAGGGAGGCGGTCAGGCCAGGGGGATCTTGGAGACTAGAAGGAAGGTGTGGCTGGAGGGGAGCCCGGTGGTGAGCAGCACAAAGGTGGATGTAGTTGGAGCCACAGGTGTGGGCAAGGCCATCAGCTGGCGTGGGCAGAGGACAGCTGGCTGGGGAACATCTGCGTTGGGGGGCCCGCAAAAGCAGCGTGTCCTTTAAGGAGACGGAAAATAAAGTGGCAAGAGCCGAGGAAGAGAATACGGTGACCACAGGCCCTTCAGGGGAGAGGGAGCAGTTAGCAGCAAATGCAGCGGAGGAAAGCAGCAGACAAAACCTAAGGCTCGGGGGCGCTTAGTCCCCGGGAGGCCACCGGTAACCTGAGGGGCAGCTGCTGGATGGTGGTGGGGGGGCTGCAGAAAAGACCTCCCCCTCCCCGCCCCAAAGCAAGCCTCCCACAGAGGACAGCAGTAGCCGTTAGTCTGTGAAGATTCCCAGGCATGAAGCACAATATAGAAGAAAAGCGGGGAAGCACGATGAGATCTTTAACAGACTCTGACCTCTCACGTTAAGTCACAAGGTCTCTCTCATCTCCGGTGCCTGAAGTTCTACGAACCCCGCCCAACCAAGCGGGAAGGAAACCAGACCCCCGCGCCCACCCACTGCGAGGGCTCAAGCATGTTAACAAGGAACCGTGACCTCTACGTAACCATTTTCTTGCTTAACTATGTTCACCCCCCGTTGTCATGAATTCCTTTCTATCTAGTGGCATCAGCTTCTTTTCTCTAAGACTGTGAACCCAAGAGGGTAGCGACCTGATTTTCCAACTTCACGTGTAAAACCGAGCACAGCACTGTGACGTGACAGAGACCCTCAGCATTTTCCAACAGTGGAGTAAACCTGACAATCTCTGAAGCAATAAGGAACCAATCGGATTCATTTTCCATATGCTAATCTTTTAAAATAGGCGCCATGATCTTATTACTTTCAAGGCCATGTAGACCTGGTCTGGGAGATGGGAAATTTCTGTGCTTTTGTGGAAATGATACCATTGTAATAACCTGGTTATTATTTAAAAGGAAAGAGAAGACCAATAGTATAGGCACGTCATTTACACAGCTTTGCAAAAAGGCTGCATTTAACATTCTCCAAGTCTATTCTGCGCTGACTGACGGGGGAAAGGGCTGGACAAAGACAATTTAGAGGCCTGCCCAGTGAGGTCTGAGTGACCGGGGAGGCTAACTGCCTACCGATCACACCTGGAAACAGGTAATTGGCCAGGACGGGGTGGCCACTGCAAGCACGCAAAACCTAAATATTTAAACTTCTGGACAAAGGAAGTTCTGCCTTTCCCTTCTTAGCCTCAGGGCGCCTGGCTCCTGGGACTCCTGCTGCAGGGGGCAGCGCTGTGCCCACCTGGCGCATGGCCATGTTGGACTCCACACAAGGACTTTAATCCGGCCCAAATGCTGAACCACACCTGGCTGCAACATGGAATGGAAGCTCTGGACGGTGGCCCTCTTTCTGACTCTACTGAACTCCCAGCTGCCCCTCTTCCAGGGCTGGCCTCAGGGGCAGGGGACTTTGGAACCTGAGAAATGTAACTTTACAGAAACAGACCCTTCTTCTACGTTCCATCCTCTCGTGCGAGTCCCAGAAAATTCATTTTCTGAAGATATTGTAAGAGCCTCATTCCCGCTCGTGTCTGGGAAGTCTAGCCCCTTAATTTCTCCGGCATCAGAAGGACAGGTACCAGGATTGGATATCCCTTGACAAGACTTCCCAAGGAGCATCGTTATCACAAATGAATCAGAGGTTCCAGGTTTAAACAAACATCCTGCAGAACTTTAGGATGATGTTGAAAATTCCAAGCAGGTGACTTTATCTTTGACATTGACCTCCAGCCTTAAGGTCAGTGAGGGCACAAAGCAAGAAGGGATGGTAGAGAGCCTGCTGGGCCCCAGAAGACAACTTTTATCATGACAACAGAACCATTAAGCAGAGGAAAAAACCCAACGCCCCCCAAACATCACGTACTCCTGGTCATGTATTTGAAGTACCTAAATTCTAAAACCAAGGCACAAAGGCTGTTCATATTTGCCTCAGATCAGAAGCAGGTGCCCAGTGAGGCCCAGAGGCCTTGAAATTTCTGTAATTCCGCTGGAATTGGGGCTTCGCTTCCTGGGCTAACAATAAGGTACTGACACGATAACGATTAACATCTAAAGCTCCTGGTGGTCATTTTTAATTGTCCAGAAAAGTTGTGTTACAACCTGTGCAAAAGCAAAGACTTTCTGAAAGTTGGAGAGGAGTTCCTGAGGCTCCCCGTATGTACCTGTCCGAAGTTTTCTTCATCGATACAGAACATGAGGTCCAGTTCCGTGGGGTCGTTCTCTAGGATCCATTTCAAGGAGTTGTAATACTCACTGTCCTATAGGGGTGACACAGAAATGAAAGGTAAGCTTTTTTCCCCAAAATACAAACTTGTTCGACTTTAAATAATTAAGTTCTTCTAATGTAATTCCATTCATATTGCTCAAGAATTAGTCACTAACATAATGTTTTCTGCTCCACCCCAAACCCATTTTTCCCCTTTAAATTAAAATACAAACAAATGTTTTAGTAGCAACAGGGGTTTGTAGTTGAATCCCGTCCTCTGTGAAGCGTAGAGGAAGCGGGCTGCTCTGGGTGGCGGTCACCAAGTTATAAAACTGAACGTGTGCCTGGCTGGGCGTGGCTCAGCGGTTGAGCATCGACATGTGATCCCGGTGATCCGGGTTTGATTCCCGGTCAGGGCATATGCCTGGGTTGTGGGCTCGATCCCCAGTCAGGGGCGTGCAGGAGGCAGCCGATCAATGACTCTCTCATCATTGATGTTTCTCTCTCTCTCTCCCTCTCCCTCTCCCTTCCCCTCTCTGAAATCAATAAAGATATAGTTAAAACAAACAAACAAAAAACACTGAACGTGTAAGATGAATGTGCTTCCTAGCTTTTAAGAGCGAAAATATCAAAAGACAAGAGGAAAGATGAGAACATTCTAACTAATTAAATATCAATGGTTTTAAGTTCCGCCTCTTCCTGTGCTTTTTTTTTTTTAAGGGTTTTGTTTTTTATTTTTTAATATATCTTTATTGATTTCAGAGAGAGGAAGGGAGAGGGAGAGAGAGAGAATCATCAGTGATGAGAGTCGTCATTGATCGGCTGCCTCCTGCACACCCCCAAGTGGGGATCGAGCCCGCAACCTGGGCATGTGCCCTGACTGGAATCGAAGCCCAATCGCCTGGATCCTAGGTCGCTGCTCAACCGCTGAGCCACGCCCGGCCAGGCCTCTTCCTGTGCTTTTACTGCTCTCTGAAAACCAGGGTAAGCAAAGGGGAGGACCCAGGGCACAAGCCACAGGGCCTGGCCTCCTCTCTCTCAGGGACTCCAGTGCTGGGACCCAACAGGCTCTGAGAAGGCAAATCAGAACGTGTGCCCATCTGTCAACCTGCGGTCCAGGATTAACTTAGACTTCAGGAGACATGTCTGTTTCCTGGCTTCCCCATCATACAAGAATAAAAGCCTGAGTAAGTTAAAGGTGAAAGCTGAAAGGAAATTTGAGACCGGTCCTGTGGATGTGTCCAGCAGCCCTCCCGTGGAAAAAGCAGTGAGTGGACTCAAGTTCACTGCCAGCACCCTCGTCTCCTTTCACACACGCGACGCGCAGAAACAGTGACAGTGATGGTGAGTAGTGAGAATATGGGCTCATAGACCCAACCACACAAGGGTCACGGTCAACATCACAGCAAGGCCAAGGAGATACAGACGCTTTCTGACTTAAGTGACAGGACGTGAGAGAGGAGCTGCAAACGCTCTAATGGACAAAGACACTTCTCGATGGCCTCTGTGAGTGGGCTGGGGCTTGGGCAAACCCCCATGCTTGGGGTCCATAGTAGGGGTACAGGTCAATAGAAAAAACAGAAGCAAAAAGTAGATTATGAAAAGAGCATCAGTTTGTGTTTCTATAGAAAATCCTTTCAGCTCTAAAATGCTCAGCCTAGACAAAATGAGTTAAAAGTCACATGCACACCCAAGTCACTTTTTAGAAAACTTCTTAAGCACTCATTTTCTAACCCATTCTATCCCCCCCACAAGCAGTGGTCCCTCACCCTTCCACGTCTACAGCGACTGTATATTCTTCCCTTTGTCTACGGTGGTGGCCTATGCCCTTGCCATTTTTTAAGGTCAGAAAACAGAGGGATAGCAGACGAATCTCTAAACTGTCAGTAGTAGCAGTTTTTGATGGGAAACGAGGGTTGTGATGAGGTCTCCAGGTGACCCTTGGATTTAATCTGGTCACACCAGTCCTGGGTAAGCAGAGGTAAGTGAGGTTTGAGTGCATTCAACCCAAGAACCATGTTTCTAGCTAACACGACCGTGATTTGCTTATTAGAAAAATTAGGGAGAGCAATTAAATTCTCAAACAATTAAATGCTCCCTGTTACCCACACTGAATGGCGACACCCATAAAAATCGCTGTGACGACAACATGGTCACAGCTGCCTTCCTGTAAGGCACGAGTGGCCCAAGACACCCAGTGGGAGGGATCTGTATTTACTCACCACAGATTCCATGTCATTTAGAGTTATCTGCTTTCCCAGCATCATTTTGTAAAACGGTCTAATGAAGAATCCTAAAATAGGGTGAAAGCTGGATCAGTTTCAAATCGCTGACATAACTGTGCATCAGAAACGAAACACAAGATGAACCTGCCTTCAGTTTGAATGAGAGGCCAGGACACAGCAATCAAAGACCTTCTATAGTAACTTGTGACCAAGCAGACAGGGGCCTGTTTTTTTGGGGGGTGGGAGGGTTAGTAAGGAGGGCAGTTATACCAGAGGTGATACAGCGGAAAGGGTTCAGAAGGCTCCTGGAGGTGACAGACAAGCCTCAAGGCCCAGAGGATTTGAGGATACATGAACAGAGGACAGAGGGCACTCCAAGGAGAGGGGCAAGAGTGGGGCTCACCAGGAGCCTGTCGGGGCAGAAGCACAGGGACAGGAAGGGGCCGCATGGGGTGCGGGACAGTTTGGGCTGCTGCCTGAGTGCGAGCAACGGGCAGTCACCGAAAGGCCAGGTGGAAATTCCAGCTGCATTTCAGCATCACTGCCGGGGCAGGAGTGGGGAGAAAAAGCAGGAAGGGGGCAAGGACATGAGGGAGACCACTCAGGAGGCTGTGCAATCTTCCAGGGGAGGGCTGATGAAGGCCTGAGTGAGGCAATGGCAGTGAGGACGACCCCACCGTCACACAGGTGTCCCGCAGGGCCCCCAACCCACAGGCAAGTGAGCACCACGTGCCTCCCCACTGGGGGTGCTGGAACCTCAGCCCCCCCATTAGTCACCAATGCTGCGCAGCGTTTCCCACCCGCACTGGCTCAGCCGCCTTCCGGGGCTCGGGGAGAGGAGGGAGCCACGTGCGCTCCGCCGGCAGCGGCATCCGCATTTTTAAGGAACAAGACACCGCTGACCCCACCCATCTGTGGGCACTCTGGCCCTCAATTCTGCAGTTCCTGGCGTATGCTGCTAGCACCTTTTCCAGGAGTCTCCCAGATCCCCCCATGTGTTCCTGCTTTTCTCCATTACTCCGTCCGAGAGCCCTGACTTGGCCAGTCCTTGCTCTTCTGCAGTGGTCCAGCTTCTACAAGCTCAAAGCCCACCCCCCTGGCAAGGTGGCCTAAACCTGGTAACGTGCTCCCGGCCCTCCAGCCAAATCAGCGTCTCCTCAGAGGACCCTGTGGCCCTTCCGCTTGGACTCTGTCACTGTGAGTCTTCTGTTTTTTATTTGCCACGAGATTCTAAGTCCACTGAGGTCAGGATCCTATCTGACATTTCTCTATATTTCCCCGTAGCCACTAAGAATGCCTTCTCACTTGGCAGAAGGTACACAGACTGACCTTCTGAGAAGTGCCTTTGAGCAGCTGAAATAATCTACAGCACGACTCCAATGTAGCAAATTAAAATACACTCACGCGACGTAGATAATATATAAAAAAGTGAATGTAATGTCTTTCTTGTGAAAGAAAAAAAAGGGCTTATTTCCCCAACTAAAAATAAAACTTTGAAATTAGAAGATCAAAATCAGCTGTAAAAATATATAAGGTGTCCCAAAAAATGTACGCACACTTTGACAGCTGATAACTCACTTAATTTTCACTCCTTTTCAGGTTTAACTGATTTGAAATAACGGGTGAAACCACACTAAGCTTTAAACAAAGAAAATTTATTCTAAAGTGCCACTAGACTTTTTTTTATTAGGAAAACATAAAAGATAAAGCTTACGGCACAAACTCTGGGAACAGCTGATGAATTGAAAGCACACAAATACTTGACGTTTGCGATTCCACTGCTTCGAGTTATCAGCAGGCCTGGACCAGAACGGTCATCAGTTTGAAAACAGGCATTGACAAAAAAATTATTCTTTTCTCTAGATTCTTTTAAATTTTGAAAATGAACTGTATGTTAATAAACACTGACTTGATAATCATTCAAAGTATGTATACATTTTTGGGGGACACCCTGTATTAAAAGATAAAGTACAAAGGGTACATCAATTATTTATTGGGGTAGGTAAGGTTCCGCAGACGCAGTTAACATCATTTCCCTGGAACTCTCTACAGTGACTGTAATGTCAACCTCAAATCTTCCTCTGTCTTCCATGCTCAACCATTTCACCCTGAAATCCTTCAAAAATATGTTTCTCCTTCCTCAATGATTTCTATAGTGTCCTCTCAAGGGCAGTACTTTGGAAATGACCAAATCCATAAGAAGTATCTATTATAAGCCTATAGATATAGCCGGAGGGATGTGTGTCCTGACTTCTAACTTCCAAGGTACCCCGAAATTCTTCCATGGCTTAAATACTCTAAGAATGAGATTATTTCCTGCTAAACGAGTAGCAGTGGTTCCAAGGTCAAAGTCTTCGCTGAGTTATAACATTGCTTTGAAATTATTGACAGTCTCTCCACATTCAAATAAAAATAATAACTTATAGTCTCTTTACATTCAAATGAAATAATTTGAAACAATGGCAGGATATTGGATGAATCAGATCATTGTGATTAACTTTCCAATTAGCTTTTCCATCTGTCACCAAATCTAGCTTTTGCTTAAAAAAACTAGAAGTTGTTCTTAAAAGCAGAAAACACACAATCACAGAATGTTCTGTGCTTCACACTTGTTTCTATTGTAAAAAAAAATTTAAACTGTGTGTAGACACTACTGTCACTGCTCAAATTAAGATGACACCGGGGAAAAACACCTCCATTACGGGCAAAACATAAAAATAATTGATTGAATTATACAGAACCAGTGGAGCTTCTGCTTAACATCTATGATGGGAAAGATGAGTCACCTAATAAGCAACCACAAAGAGCTCTGTCCTATTTTTATGATTTCAAGACTTTTTAATAACTTACCATCTAAAAGTTTCCCATGAAATACTGCCAGACCAGCCACTCTTCCAATAAAAGTGAAGTAGGACAAATGGTCTTCATTACAAAGGCCTGAATTGGGATTGATCTGAAGGGTGTAGTTGTCTCTTGGGGGAAGAAGAGAGAAAAAAGCCCAATCATATTTTTAAAAAAGAAACGCCAAGAATCTGCATTTTCCTTTGCCCCTTGTCGTTAGCTTGTACAGTGTTAAAGCTTTTTCACAGACATTCTGCTCCTGACGGGGAAAGGAGGCAGGAGCCTGAGAAGGTGACTTAGCGTTTAGTTAGCCTCTTTCTGTCACGAACCACTGAGGGCCCATGGAGCTGGAGCATATGCCCTTTGTAAGTTAAACTGTAAGAAAGTGTTGATATTTGACTATTTTTGATGACAAAATTGTCCATTTCATATGGTTTGGCCAAGTATCTTGGGAAGGTGCGAAAAGCCATATAACAAAGGGACTGCGCATGGATGGCGATGACGTGAGGACTTCGGGTCCTCCGAGGAGGAGGGGGTTTCGTTCCTTTGACAGGCCTTTGGTTTGGAGAGTAAGATTTTCCCTCTGGCCCAATGTTTGGCCTGACCACCTCGCTGCCCTGAAAGCCCCCAGGGCATTGGTAACAGCATATGGCTGTCTTAGCTTAAACCACAGAAATGTCTACATGCCTGTTGTTGGTCTCAAAATCATGAGAATCGGTGGTTTTCCAATTGGGCTCCATAGACAGATTCTTTCAGGACTGCAGGGGACAGGTGAGGCCCCTGCCCCCCAGCCTGCCTGCCACCTGGGTGATTTTGATCAATTTTACACAGCGAGCCTCCTCATGGGACCTCATGGGACAACAGACAACAATAACAGCAAGCAAGCTGGGCGATGCTTGGCTAGAGTAACTGGGCAGGATCCTGAGCTGCCTCCCAACAGGGCCCCAGGAGACAGGTGGGAGATGCGGGGGACCCTCATTCCTCACAGCAGAGGTGGCCTTGTGCCTCAGAGCAGAGCAGGGCCAACAGCTATTCTCCGGGGTACTCAGGCCCACCGCCTGGAGGGGGAACGGTTGGCCTTGGAAGCAGCTGGAGTCCTGGGAAAGCTGTTCCATCTTAGTTTCCGGGCCTGGCAAGATGAAACCCTAACTCGGGGAGTCTGGCGCTTCCCTTACGGGACCAGAGCGCCGTCCTCGGGATCCTCAGGATGGATTCTCCTCAAAGTCATCACAATCTGCCTCTAACTAGTGTGCCTTCAGAAACTATTTTTGTCCATGAGACTACGATGACTTCCTGAATTCTGACGCTTGACAAATTCTCCTGAATTAACATAACATTACAAATGAAAACTGCCTCCTGTTCCTTACCATAAGTACTCAGCACATTTTCCATTTCAATTAAGTGAGCCCAAGAGACAAAAGAAAAATCATTTCTAAATGTTCACAGACTGCATTATTTCACCAGGTAGAGTCAGAACCTGTTCTAGACGTGTAAGGGGTATGTGTGTGCTGGCGGTGGACAGGGTGGAGGGCGGGGACTGAAATCAGCAGTGTTAATTCATTTCAAATGAGTGAGCCGCTTACTCTTTCTTTAAGCTGGAATTATTAAGAATAAAACTGTTATATTGTGGGCACGTTCTGAATTCACTCCATATACTTACGTGGCAGAGTACTCGAAGAGACCATAGTAGGGGTTGAACATCTCTTTGGACAGTAAGAAGAACCATTCTCTGGCCACACCCCCATAGTCAAGACCTTTCTCTGATTCAAATTCAATCCACAGTCTAGCTTTTAGGACATCTGGTCTTTTCACAGACATGATTCGCCGATAGGACTCTTCAAAAATGTTATTTCTGTGAAGTTTCATTTCAAACCTATTTGGAATATCAGCCTACACAAAAGAAAAAGAAAAAAAGCATATAATCAAACAGAAAATATGCACCTTCCTTCAAAGAACAGCAATGATGCCAGTATTCAAATAAAGAAGCAGGGATGAATGGTTGCAACTGAGCTTCCCTCCTTTCCGGAGTTTCCTTCACACAGACAGAAAGCTCCACTGCTGGGCTGAGGCAGAGCAGCCGCCGGCAGCTGCCAGGCCGAGCTGGCACCACGTGCTGCAGAAGGAGCTCTGCTGAGCAGTCACCCTCTCCCCCGTTTATGAAGAATCGTGGGGCGCTCGTCCACCCTCTAGCAACTGAAATATGGTCAACTCCATATTCTGTTTCTGTCAGAGAAAGCGACTTAGTCCAGGTAATCGAAACCCACAACAGTCCCCACCTGGCCAGGATGGGAGCTTTCTCAACTCCAGTGGGGGTTCCAGCTGGTAGTTGTGGCCCATGATGCCCACAAGCGGATTCTGCTGCCATGGGGAGTGGGACCCTGGTTATCATGTCAACTTGTGGGAAAGCAGCCCAAAGGCCACAGTTAATAAATATGAAAATTTAAAAAAGCGCTTGACAAGTTGTAACTGCTCCCTGGAAAAATGAGGATGGGGGCAGCCTTGCCATAAAAAGGGATGTGCAGTCAGTGAAAGTGCCACACAGAGTGAGACAGTGAAATCCACAAAGTTGTCATGTAGGACTGGGGTAATGCAGGTGACTCACGAAGAAACTTTGTGGGGATTGTATGTGTTCAAATTTGAGTCATTTCAAAAGTAGTCATCCAAGAGCTAGGTGAATCTGGATGTTGGAAGGACAGAATCCCTAAGTGCGAGCTCCCGAGGCAGAGCCGGTCTCTCACGCATCTCTGTCCCCGGTGCCTCACCCGCAGCAGGTGCCCAGAAAGTAAGGCCCCAACTAAGGAGCGGAGCAGGAGAGCGTGAGCACAGGCGAACTGCGGGGATCTGAGTGGGGCCGACATTCTTTCCCCAACAGGAAGAAGCCGAGAAACACAAAAACGCCAAACAAAACAAGACAAACCCCCAAACCCCAAACAAACAGTGAATCATAAAGGAAGGAGAAAACTGGTAAGACCTGTATCCCAGAAGTGGAATCACACAGTAAAACAGAAGACCTCATGTTGAAAAATCTGGGCGATGTGTCAGTAGAAAATATTGCAATTTAAAGCACTGCCTGTAAAAACCTTATGGGGTTTCTCAGTTTTGAAGAAATCTTACAGGGTTTCCCTGTGAGAATTTTCACCTGAAAATTACACTTGGTCTTAATATGCCAACTATTATAATTAAAATGATACTTCTGAATGCAAAGGGAAGGACTTGAACATTTTTCTAACTAGGGTCTAGGTTTTATTAAATAGGATAACTGTAAGTAATTGCATAGGCTTCTCTGAGTTTTTTTAATAGCTCCTGAATTATTTTATTTCCCATAAAAATATTTCTATCTTTTTATGTATTACATAAAAAATTACCCTTCAGGTGATTCGATATGTAATACTAGTCAATCTTCACTTACCATTTCTGTTAAAAAGAAAATTCAGATGGAAGATCCAGGTGGATCAAAGTGCAGTGGAAAAAGGGAGGCAATATTTTTAGTTCACACAGGAAGTAACAAACAGGTTGTCCACACTGAAGTAACTCCGGTAACTTACAAAGGACTAAAACAGCATTTTTGGAAGACATGTTACTCACAGGTTTCTTTAATTTCTTCCTAAAGTAGTCATATTTCTGCTTAAATTCTCTGGAGTAAGGAACCGCCTAGAAGATAAATTTATAAATATAAGCAACATACTAGAAATTTTATGTAAACTGAGCCAACATTCAGAGAACTTCATGAATCATACACCTTAAAATTCTCATTTTCCATATTATCAATGAGATTAACATGTCTACATAGCACGTGGGAAAGTTCTAGAAATGATTAAGGCAAATCAGCATTGAGTAGGGCTTTCACCCCTGGAAACAATTATGTTGATATTCAAGAAGTCATTTAGGGATATGCTGCATAAAACACACTTTCCAATGTGACTCTTGTCTGAATATGAGTCAGGGTGTAATCTTTATTTTTCTTTTTTCTGTCTTGAGATAGGAATTACTGGCTATGACACTTTAACATACAACCCAAAGTGACCTATACTGTCATCTTGAAAAGACTAATCCTGCTTTTAAAAATCTTTAGGAGGAAATAAAATGAGCAGAAAGGCAACTGGACTGATTTTCTTATCAAGGGCTGTAAGAGCAGGTAGACAGCACTCTGGAAAAGTGCCCCGTTTGGGAGTCAGGTTTGCCCCTTACTATTTAGTAAGTAGTCTTGGTGAGGGTTCCTTTACACCTTACTGCCTTGCCTATGAAACAGTGAGTGAGCTCGGCAACTCAGCCAACTATCATCACTCAGAAGTTCTGGAATCTCTTTAGGCAAAGTAATGACATTTTAAATTTAAATACTCTCTCCTTGCTGTGTTATAAAGTAGCTTACAACAGCCAGAACCTTGACTTCAAGCTATTGAAAAGCCCCCCCCCCTTTTTTTTTTAAAAATGAAGCAGAAAGGGCCGGCTTTTGCATATACACGGACATAACTGTGGCAGCCTCATACTCAGAAGGAATGACTCACTGCTTTTTGACAAACAGTGTGCATTCAGGCAAGAATAATTCTGCTGATATCATTGTGGGCTAATAAAATATACTGATCCTTAGAAAAGTGTCTCCAGACTCCAAACCTTCTACCTTTACCTTGCTTACTCCTGACCAGAGAAGGAGAAATGAAAACATAAGCCTCCCTCCTTCATACTGTTTTTAAGATAATCACACAAATAACTCAGCCAAAACAAAAACATATATAACCACTCATAGCAAACACTGGTCATGTGAGTGTTTCCCTTTGTAAATCAAGAGCAATAAAGACATTATATTGATATTTTAAGACAATTTATACTGCTTATGGTCTTAGTCTTCAATCCACTCATTTGCTTTTCCACTGAACACATATCATGTCTATTCTGGACAGTGTTTAGTCTGAAAAAATCGTGTACGAATTCTTATTCTAGAGAAGGTAGAGATTTTGTCAATATCTGGACAACCACCAGTACAAGGTAAAGGATACATGTTCTGACATAATTCACTAAATACACTGTCATGTCTTTTACTGTACCAATATATGTCTCATAACAAACTAAGACTTTCTATCTAGTTTACTTGTTTTCTTTGGTGGTTCATTTGCCGATTCATTCAACAGATATTTCTTGAGCAGCTAGTCTGTGCCAGGTATCTTAGGTGCTAGGGAAATAATGGTACATTAACCGAAGACTTCTTTCCCTCTTCTCTCCTGGAGCCCACAAGCTATTGTGAGCAACAGGTAACAAGAAATAAATGAGTAAGTTGTGGTAAACGCTATGAGAAAAAAATAACAGAGTTCCTGGGAGGCTATTTTGTATGAGGTGGTCAGGGAAGGCAGTTCTAAGAAAGGGACACCTGAGCAGAAACCAGTGACAGGAGGGCACAAATTTTGACAGAGACAGTGGGTGCAAATCCTTGAGAAGGCAAGTGTTTGGTTGATGTTCTATGATTAACTGTGATAGAAGGAAATTAACCTAAAAAAATTTATATCCTTTCATTATCTCATGGCAGCTTTAGAAAACCTGACTTCTAGAATAGACTCTCCTGCCAGCTAGCTCTGTGACCATCTCTCCTTGATGGCATTAATTCCCAGTTAAGCAGAAGGATGGCACTAGATGAACTTTAAGGCCCTTCCATTTCCAAAAATCTGATTCCCAGCAATTATTTGTTTTAGTCTCCCCCTTGAAAATGTTGAGAAAAGGCTTAAACATTCATCCCTGTGGAGTTCAGGAGTCTTAAATGACAAATTTCCCACGGAATTTATTGCAAAACGCTGCCCCCAGCCTGCAGATATCCATTCCCTTGTCTGACTTGCAACGCGGTAGGTGCTGACCGCATGGGGTGGAAACAAGATGCGGAGACACTTCTGACCTTTCTTTTCGGGAGGAATGACGCATGAACGCTGAGAAGTCATTGTCCTCCACCCAGAGGCAGTTCGTACAATGGAGGAGCCAGAGTAGGTTTGCAAAGGCTCCTCCTAAACAGATTCCAACGCTACAACGGGACAAAGGTGCCCTACGTGCAGCCTCCCAATGGAATTACGTGTGTTGGGTATTTCTTGTTTTGGCCAAATTATTTATTCTCTCTTGAAAATCTGACATCTTATTTTCTTACATATTATTTAACTTGTACTACGTGTCTGTTGACAAAGCGCGTTTGCTCTGCATCATGTATGCTTTCTTTTTTGAGCAGAATGAAAACCTGACTTATTGAGTAAGATGGTTCTAGATGTTTTCATGTCATTCCTGTCCAGTTGACATGGGCGCTCTCTGGGGAGCAGGGCTCATGTCTGGCATAGGGACGTTGGTGAGGCTAGCCCACCCGGGGCTCTAGCCCCGATTCTGACATTTGCTGGAGGTTTTGGCAACACTATTAGCTTTCTGGTCTTCTGACAAATTGGAAATAACAACATCTTCCCTACCTTCCAGAGGGGATTGCTGAGAGTGTCAAAGCAGCTGATTATAAAGTTCTCAGAAAAGTACACTGTGACACAAGCATGAGATAGTACTCATCAGAGCAGCAAGCATGGGGAGCACTTTACAAATGTTTTCAATGGTGACATGTGTTATACAGACAGTGTACTGACATACAGTGATGTGTGCTAAGCTGACACAGAAAGGGTCCCCTCCCCCCAACACATATTTTTAAAACATGGGAAAAAGAGAAACTCTAGGTACCAGATAAACAGAAAGACTCAAAATAGAGAAATAAAGGCACTGGACCTAGACATAGGTGTTTGGCTTTGGGTTTTAATCCTCATGTGGGGGCAGAGAACTTGGCCGACAGTCTGTAGGACCCAGGGAGCCGGAACAGAGCTCCCTGCTCAAAACTTACATCTGAAAAGGGGACAAGAAACTCTACCCACTGGCCCAGGAAAGTTGCAAGGAAGCTTACCTTCTGTCCAGGACCATAAGTGGAAGAAAAAGAAAAAGAAACAGACCTGTAATAAATTCATACTCCAAGGCTACACCAAAGTGGGTATGAAATCCATAGTTATGGTAATTGGGGGCGAATGAACCCAAGCTCAGTAGTTAACAGAAAATACAGGTCAGAACTTATAAAAGCCCCATGTGAAAAAAAAATGAAGATGAACACACACACAAATTATAAACTGAACAAGGTAATAAACTACCATTAAGGAGAGTCTACAGATATAACAAGTGGGGATATTTTATGTTCCTGGGACCAAAGATAAGAGGATAATCTGAAAAAGCCTATAAAAGAGGCTATTTTAAGAATGATTAAAAAGTTGGAAGTATAAATAAATAAATAAATAAAAGGAAAGAACATGGCAGAAAAATAGCTAAAAAGACCAAGCAAATTTAAAAAGAGCAAATAGAACTCTGAGCAATTAAACACAGTCACTGAAATAATAGACAAAATAAACTGATAAAGAGTAGATTACATAAAAAGCTTAAGAAAGAACTGGAAGAGCTGAGCCCACTATATGCAGCAACGTAAGAGAGGTAGAAATAAGAAGGCTAAGAGATAAGGAAGATAGTTGTGAAAATGAACCAATTACCCAATAGTTACTGATACAGATATTTAGAAAGAGTAGGAAAGACACGACATGTGAAGAAATAACTGCTGAGAATTTTCCAGAATGGAGAAAAGACATGGTCCCATACTAAAGAATCACAATGAGTCCAAAGCAGAATAAAAATTTAAAAACCCATACTTATGATACAGTAAAATTGCAGAACATCAAAGACACAGAGAAAAATTCAAAATCACCAGAGAAAAGCATTACCCATAAAAAAAGATAATTAGATTTGACAACAAACTTCTCATCAGTTAAGAAGGCCAGAAAACATGAAAGAATATCTTTAAAGTACTGAAGAAAAATAATTGTTCACCAAGAATTCTATACTGAGCTAAACTATCATTTCACAGAAAGGTCCAAATAAGTCCTCTCAGACTAAGCAAGTTCACCACTTTGGCTCCCACTGAAATTGCTGCTAGAGCAGAGGTTCTCTAACTTCAGGGAACATCAGAATCCCTGGAAGGGTTTGTTATGACAAGGATAGCTGGCCCATTCCCAAATTTGCTGGTTTTCAGTAGGTCTTGGGTGGGGCCCCAAATCTGTCTCTTGAACAAGTTTCTGGATAACACTGATGCTCCTGATCTGTAGACCATACTTTGAGAGCTATGCACTAGACATCATTAAGAAAATCTAACCTAGCCCGGCCGGGCGTGGCTCAGCTGTTGAGCGTCGACCTAGGATCCAGGCGATCAGGGTTCGATTCCCGGTCAGGGCACATGCCCGGGTTGCGGGCTGCAGCCAATCAATGACTCTCTTGTCATTGATGTTTCTGCCTCTCTCTTACCCTCTCCCTTCCTCTCTTGGAAATCAATAAAGATATATTTAAAAAAAAGAAGGAAAAAAAAGAAAATCTAACCTAGAAAAAAGGGGATGCAACAATCAGTGATGGGCAAAGAAATCTGTTTACATCTACATAAAATTAGGGAAGCACTGACTATTAAAAAGATAAAATACTAATCACGATTTGGAAAGTTTAAAGACAAGGTAGTTTTTTTTTAATCTTCACCCGAGTATACATTTCTACAGATTTTTAGAGAGGAAGGGAAGGAGGGAGGGAGAGGGAGAGGAGGAGAAAGGGTAGGGGGGGCCGAGAGAAAGAGAAAGATCGATTCACTGTCTCACACATGCACCCTGACTGAGGATCGAACCTACAACCTAGGTGTGTGCCCTTACTGGGAATCGAACAGGCAACCTTTCGGTGTATGAGATGACACCCCAACCAACTGAGTCACCCAGTCAGGGCTAAAGACGAGGAAGTTTTAAAACTCCACTGAACAATGGAAAATGGGAGTAGGAAGAATGGTGCACTAACCTTCACTAAAGTCCTATATTATCCAGGAGGAGAGTAGAGAGTGATTAATTTTGACATTATGTCAAGTATGTTGGTTAAAAATTTTAATGTGAGCACTAAGAGAACAGAAATAGAAAATACAAATTCCAAGCAAGTATAAAAAATGAGAGAAAATAAAGACTACTCTATCAGCCTAATAGAATGTAAGAAAAGAAAAAAAACATAGCAATAGATAGAAAAGATGTCCTAGGCAGATGCTAACGGAGAGAAAATGAATGTAATGATTGACAAAACCAGTCACTGTGAGAGTTTGACAAGCTATCTTGGTTAGATAAGACAGCCAGGAAAAAAGTAGAAATGGAAATGATAATTTGAACAATGCCACAGGCTTGATCTAATGGTATACATATAAGAAACTCTTCTATACCCAAGGAAGACAGAATACACATTCTTTTCAAACACAAAAGAACACTTACAAAACATGACCAAGCCTCCAAAGAAGTTTCAAATATCTGATAATCAATACTCCATATTCAATATTCTCTGACCATAATGCAATAAAATTAGAAATCAATAAGAAACAGATAGGCAAAAATTCTCCCACAGTCTTAGAAAGTAAAAAGCACATTCTAAATAACTTCTAAGCCACGGAGAAAAATCATATGAAAATTACCAAATATTAAGAACTAAATGACAACAAAGGCCAGATGTCTATACTGTTGATAATTACCTAAATAAACATACTTTTAGTAAAAGAAATAACACTAATAATAATAAGAGTAAATCAAGCTCTTTAAGAAAACAAGGAAATAGAAATCTTTCTTGGGGGCAAATGTGCCTGGATTTATGATGCTAAACAATTTTCAACAGTAATTAGACTAGGTGCTTGTAGATGATCAATAAACCATAAAAAGGCTTTGAAAAAGATTGAGAAATAGCAAGTGAAAAGTCCTCTGCCAGTTGAAAACAGGTTTGTTTCTTGGCTTTACCTGCTTCTCATGATGCAGAAGAGAAAGTGCTATTCTAACAACTCATTGTGGCTGCGAATAAATAAAAATGAAAGCCATGGTGGGGTGGCAGGCGTTCACTACGCTACATGGAGAACGAGCGAGTAACTGACTGTTTGAAGCCCGGTACCACCGGGCACGCTGTCCACTGCAGCGAAGCAGCGGAACAGATCGAATGAGCAGGCCTGACAGGGAACTGACGGGGTGGCGGGGATCGAGGTGCACTTGCGTTGCAATGCCATTGAAGTTTTCAAGCGGACTTACCTTGATACTTCAAACCACAATTTGAACTGAATGGGATTAAAGCCATGGAATCAGTATTTCAAATGTACCCACTGGCCTCTTAGCTCAGCGCTCAATATAATAAACGTAACTTCCTTTTGCTCCTCCAGGTTTTAAAAGAATCCCACATCTGCAATCTTCTGCGATCCCAGTATCTTCCCTGCAATTCCACATCACCTCCTGGCACTCGCACACCCGCCGACAAGGGGTGCGGGTGCCTTCCCGGGTGCCTTCCCCAGGAGCGAGGAGCGGAGGCGGCCCCTGCTACAAACCCGCCCGACCGGAGGCCAAGCGTCCGCGCTGCGCCGCCGCCGGCCCGGGCTCTCCCCCTTCCTTTAGGGGGCGGCACCATGCCTAAGGCAACCGGTTCTTGCCCACCTGGCACGCGGAGGGGCTATGAGAAAGTGAGTGGGTCAGCGGAGATAAAGAAAGAGTCTTATCTTATCCGCCAGCTCCAGAGGTTAGCGACAACCTCCCGAAACCTTTAGAGTTTCAGCGCTGGAAGAGATGCAGAGTCAGCTTAGGTTTGTCAGCAGGCACCAGGCGCCCTTGGCCTCGAAGCGACAAACTGCAAGCACAGGGCGGGCTCTGCCTCACAGAGAAAGGAAGAGAGGACAATTGGATTGTTTCACTTCGAGTTTATTATTATTTCTCCAATATTTAGTATTTATTTATATTAATCCTCACCTGAGGATAAGTTTTACTGATTCTGAGAGAGAGGGGAAGGGAGAGAGGAGAGAGAGACAGAGACAGAGAGACAGACAGAAACATCGATCGGTTGCTTCCCGTACGCACCCCCACCGGGGATCGAACCCACAACCTTTCGGTGTACAGGACGACGCTCCAACCAACTGAGCCACACCGGCCAGGGCTGATTGTTACACTTATAATCCTCCCTTTTATAATGGAGAAAAGAAAATGTTTAGTTTAACTACCATGATCACACCATTTTCTTTTCCGTTATAACGACAGCCAGGTGACAAGGCAAATGCAGCCGTGCCTCACCCAGAAATTCCCATCGGGAGGAGACGGGAGTAACGTTAAGCTACTCGATTACACCAAGGTGAGCAGTAATATACAAAAAATGCGTGTTTGACACAACCAAAATATTACACTGAAGATTCAGAACTTGAGAATACTGACCGGGCCAGTAATAGCTGGGTTCTGCAGTCTTGGGTCTTCCCACTGAGTTATTTTGCTATCTGAAAATTAACATTAAAAAAAAAAAAAAATCAGCATATTAGTTCAAATCTATTCTACGTCAAAAATGTTTTAGAATTATTTCTGGGTTTTTCAAAAGCTGTCTAGTCCCCCAACCTGGCCCCCAAAGATAGTAACTTAGTATTTCAGAGTTAGAAGGTAACGATAGTCTATATGGCAAACCTCCTACATAATGTTTAGTTAAAAACACTCAATCAAAAATGCACAACTAAAGTAAAACCATCTATTTACACTGTTTTTGGCAAGCAATCTGCTGAAGTTTCAATTATAAACCCCTGTTTTTTCAAGGATTTATAAGTTGATCTTGATTTTCATTTAATTGAAAAAAGGCACAAAAAGTCTTAGTCGGCCAAAAGTTAACAAACACACATGAATTTTTTCTCATTTCAGATACTTTTGTCTGTGCTTGTGGTCTTGAAAAAAAAACTGCTTTCAATTAAGAGTCCTACACTGAATAAATGAATAATCCATTACATGTGTTACTCATATGCACACAACACTGAAAGCAGCTAATAAGTAAGGCAGTCCAAAAAAATGAGAATTAGAAACTGCAGAGGAAGAATCCAGAGAAAGGCTTCCCTTTTGGCCAAGTTGGTGAGAAGTGATTTTCCTTCTTCCGAGAGAGTCAGTGTTAACGAGACTGTTCAATGCCACCTACACCACTGCTTCAATGGTGTAGGTGATAACGCACAACAGCTACCCTGCATCACTTGGGATTTGTGACTGTGCATAATTTTAAAAACTTTATGAATTACTGTGTGTGTGTGGTGGGGGCAGGGATGAATTCACATGAGAGATATGGGGAGGATATTTTGGGAGTTTTAGGAAATCTAAGCTGGTTTTAAAAAATGGGAAATTTGAGAAAAATACTGCTTCTAATTATTTCCTGTAAACTCTGTCGGTGAACTGATAAGAAGAATTAACAAATTTGGTTTTAATTCTTCAGAGTCTGCTACTATAATTATTTTAATAAAAGTAGAGGTAAAGTTTTAAAATAAAGTTACCAAAGTACATGATGATTCTAGATTTGTGTGTGCTGGAAGACAACGTGGAATGTTTCAAGTGTTCTAGAGAAGTTTGGAGGGGGTCCCTTACCTTGAAAACAGGAGATTTTGAAAAGTACAAGTTGCTACTGTGATGAAGAACAATTGGAAAGAAAACCAAAATGTGGAAATGAACAGAGCCGAGTAATAACTGCCTTGGACTAGAATCATAAGGGCTGGGTATTATCATCAAAGCAGAAAATAAATTCATGACTACCTGTACATGACATCTCCCAAATCTTCAGTCCACCTGAACTTCAAGCTCCACCCTTGACATGTGCACCTGGATTCCCCATAGTACCTCAACCCAGCTATCAAAGCCGAACCCATCATCTTCCAACACCAAAACTGTTCATGAAATCCTGTATTCCCGATGAACAGCATCACAACCCAGTCACTGTTCAAACCCAGAATCTTGACACATCCTTTCTCCTCCCTTGTCATTTACCTCTGGTGGTCACTAAACTGTCCCCACCTCCTTCTGAGCGCTCACCTTTTCCCTGGACCGTTCTCCAGGTTTCCCTGGCCTCAGTCTTTTATCCCTGGTCAAAGCTCCCTTCATAGCTCTGCCGAAAGGATCTTTCTAAAGAATAAATCTGACCATTGTCACTTCCTCTGGAAAATCCCTCAGGAGCTCCCTCCTGCCTGCAGAAGGCACCGAGTTCCCACATCTGGAAGAACCCCTTGAACTTCACGTGCGTGCCATGCCCGCCTCCTCTGCGCTCTGGCCACGGGCAACCTTGCCGCCTCTCAGCGTGGCCCCACCTGCACAGCTTCACGCACCTACACATCTTCTCCCTGCTGGAATCACTTGTCACTGGGCGCGCCCGACCAGCCTTACTCATCATTTGGGATCTGTCTGAAAAGTGATCCTTTCCGTAGGTCCTCCTGCAGCTCCCCCCACCCCTGGCGCCTGCCACCTGGCAAGCAGGTACACTCTTTGCCTCTTTTGCTTCTACATTAACAAGTGTCCCTTCCTCTAATCCAACACTTAAAATACCCCCTGGTACCTCCTGCTAGAACGTAAGTCCCTCAGAGACAGGGACTGTGTGTTGTTCCTCTCTGCAGCCTCCTATCCACCTTTTAACACATTTCCTAGCATGTAACAGGAGCCTAACATTTTTTTAATGACCAAATGAAGCTGATGGTAAAAACAAAGTTCCTTTAAAGTTGCCTCAGCTCTCAGAACTATATAAGTTTCTGTGTGGTTAGCACGAAGACCAATTTTGCGGCCAAGTACTGTCCATATATGAATATATGGTTGGTTATCCACTTTTCCCCTAGACTTTTAAAATCTAAACTTGCTTTTCTTCTTTGAGACATTTTTCCAATAAAGGGACAAGAATGAAGGAGAAGCATGAGAAACTCAGTCAATTTAGCTATTAACTGGTTTGCTAAGGCTGTGGGCAGAACAGACCAAAACAGGATTTTACAGCATCACTGGAATTTAATTTTCTCTTCTAGCTTTGTATAGACAATACCTGTGGCCAATTACTCAGCTGCTGGGCATATCTAGTCTTTAAGAGGAATTACACAATTCCTAAGAGAGGCAGAGATTCAATTCAAGACCTTGCCTTAACCTTTTGCACCGGGCTTGAGACACAGGAGCTATTCGATAAACGTCAACCAAATAAATCAAGGTATCTAAAAAGAAGATTCATACTGAGCATTATCTCTTCTGAAATTAAATCTTTAAGTTGGTGAAATTAATCTTAAAACTGTCTAACGTCTCAAGAAATTATGAAGCAGAAAATAAATAACCTAATTATTTACAAGAGAAGTGCACGGCTGTCCTTGCCATTCAGAGTGCAGTCACCTGTCCCAGAGACAGTGGAAGAAAGGATGGCTCTGAATGACTCACAAGGTGATTGCTTTCCTAGTAAATGGCATATGTAAGGATGGCCTCGTTTCTGTCCTGTAACAGCAAAATGAGATGCTGAAGTTTTGCTAGAAATCAGATGCGGGAAAACTGTTTAGAAAGAGAAGTTCATTTGGAAGGTAAGGAAATCCCTAAATGTTACCACCAGGTAATTTAACCCATTTTGGGGCATACCTATCAGGTTGATAAAGCCTCTTAAAAAGAGAGGTTTTTCTGTACTTTACATAAACTGTATTTTGGGGAAAGGGGATACGAATTGAATTCTGTTTCATTCCTAGGTACCCCTTTATCACTTTCCATTGAGTAAACCTTGACAAATTAGGAGAAATAGCAGAAATGTTGTATTAAAGGCTAATGAGGTTCTCATAAACAGACCTTTTTCTTACACTGTTTCTGGCCTAACTTATATACACTAAAGGTTAAGAGAACCTTTCAGTATGGTTAAGCAAAGGCAAACTGTAATCTCAGGAAAGAGAGGCCTCCCATGTGCTCTCTGTTCTGGCAAGAAAGATGAGGAATGTAGTGCTTAGAGGACTGGTGGACTGATTAGGATTAAGGAACTGCCCAGGCATTTATTAAGTAACTACCCTCTCTGCCTCCCAGCACACAGGAGGGAGGAAAGCCTGAGGCTGCAGGTGCTGCTGCTTCTTGGGGCAAATTCTTTCCCCTTTCTGACCAAGGACATCAACTTCCTAACACTGTCACCACAGACCTTCCATGAACCAACTTTACTGATTTCCAAAGCATCTACTACCTATTTTACTAGTTCTATGTACTAGTTCTATACATGCCACTAGAACATGATTTTTATTATTTCTAATGTACATTAGGATGGCTGTTTGCAATAGTTTCTTTTGTTTTGGGGTCCTCACAGTACATTAGGAACATTTATAAAGTTTTTTTCAGGTTCACCTGAAGATCACCAGCCAGGACACAGGCATAGTGTTGTGTGAAATATTCTGTATGTAGCAGACTGAGGCTGAATTACCAGATAAGACCTTGTTTTAATAAAATCATTATTTTTTGTACCTATCTTTGAAAACTAAAATTTAAGGTATAAAAAACGGGGGGGGGACGACCTGTTTTTTGTTTTTAATGGTAAAAAAAGAGATATGACCCTTCTACTCTTTTAGCAGATTGTGCTAAGAAAATGGTAAATAGTACATTAAAGAAAACACATATTTTAAAGCATTTATGGCAGCAATTTTATGCTCACTGTAAAATCCTGGAAAGTAAATAGTATTTTTACTGGTCAAAGACAAAAACTAGGTCTCTATACCCTGACGTATCTAATTTAAACCAAAGGGTAGCCCATACCCCTAAATACAGCAAGGACTTCTACTTTGGGTTTGATTCTGAATTGTTGGGCTTCTTGCTGAATTCAATTTATAATAAGCCCTCAGTGCCCATGCCAGAAAGCGAAGGTCCATCTACGATGCACTCGGTCGCTTCATAACACCTGGGAGAGGCACTAAAGACTAAGAGATAGTGACAAGACCCATCACGGCCAAGCTTCCCAGCAATTGGCTCATCAATGTGCTTAACTAATCAATGTGATGAGTTAAGACAACGTGAACCTGGGGAAACCAGGTGTAGACGTACTGTTTATGAAGCAAATGCCAACAAAGGGCAAAACACCACCAAACTGCATGTATGATTTGAACTTTGAATCTATTTAAAGACTTCTTTTTCATATACATTTTCAGAAGTTGTAAGGGATATGTAAATATAAAGAACATGTCACTTCAAGAAAGAAAAAAAAAGCTGGCTAAAAGCAAACCTTATTAGTTTTAGTTGAAATGAGAAACCACACATTTTTTCATAGGTGCTGCAGCAAATGTCTACAGCAAATATACCACATTTTCAAGAAAAGAACTGCATATATATTAGTGTGTTGGGTGCAAGGAAACATGCTATGAATAGAAAATAAGTCAGAATGGGCCCCTCGCCCTGAGACCATGAAGGCGGTGTTTAAAACACACGTAGGCTGCGTCAAGCACTGCGCACACATAGATTTTGGACTCAATTGTCACTTCTAATCTTATTTTCTATTACCAGAGTGTATTTATTAAAAGCGCAAAAGTCAAAGGGTCATCAACCAAAAAATAGTTCTTAAATTAAAAAAAAAGTTAATAGGTCGCAAGATCAAATTGGGTGAAAGCTTGCTGGGCTACTTGACAGCAAACGTGGGGGGAAGGCACAGTACCGTCCGAGGGCACTGAGTCTCTGGTGCCATTCTCTCCACATAACACCTGGCTGCCTAGACAAAGAGTAAAATAACAAAGCTTTCACTCTAATATTTGAAATACCCTTCCCCTCCCTTTACCTGCAATCCCTGTGTGTCCATAAGAGCGCCTACTTACTATGATCAATATAAAATGTTCGGCCATCCAAGTGAATTCTTTCTTCCCAACCGGGCTAGTATCAGGGGAAAGAGGGAAAGAGAGAGAACACAAAAATTAGCCGTCCAAGATCAAAGGCAAAATTCCGACACTCGAGGACACTTTCTTACTCTTCCCTCCCAGGGTACATTTTCACATTTAAGAGTAAGCCACAGACATTTCAAGTTAACCCTCCATAACATCTATTTTAAGCACACACGCTCCATTGTCTTGGATGCGTTCACACATGAACAGGAAACAGGTTGTTATTTCAAAAGATTCAATGGGAAACTTCAGCATCCCACAGAAGAGTTGATTTTGGGGATGAGCAGCTCATTTAATTGAATAGATATTTACTGAGTACTAAAGGGAGGAGGAAGGTTAACATGAAAATATTGGAGACAGATGCTTTAATTCATGTCATTGCTGCTTGAAGAGTCTAATACTTGCCCTTCTCTGCTGTGAACTCTCACTGTTCAAACTCAGGAACCAAACAGGCTTGGATAATCTTTTCAACAGAGGGCTGGTATGTTCTCCTTGTCTGAACTGTGCCTACCGGCTATTTGAAACTCAGGAACCTAACAGGTCCAGACTACATGCAATCACTCCCTTTTGAAACTTACTCTCTAGACACATTCTGGGCTCTTGCACCTAGGCCCAGAGCCAGGCAAATTTGGAGAGTGAGGGATATTTGTATAACCTAATGAATAAAGATGGAATCCTAGCCTTCCTAGCTTCAAATTTTGCCATAATATACCACACACCAGGCAACAGAGAAGGTTCTTATGCTTGGGAAAAAACAACCAAAAAATTCCTAGTGCCCTTCATTTAAAAATATTCTTAGAGTCTCCTCCCCACCTTCCTGCTCCTGCCCCTGAAAGACTTTTTTTTTTTTTCTTCCATTGGGGGTGGGTTGAAGAAGACATATGGTGAAATTTTCATTCAAAATCCAACTTGGAGTAAATAGCTTAATCCCATTCAGGCTTCCAGAGAACTGATAAAAAATTAGATTTATAAACAGCCATCAACCAGGGAAGAAAACTTAGAATATCTGCAGGCAAGATGACTTACAAAAATCTTCTGTGAGTACCTACGCCTTTTTCTCCCATCATTTTTAATGTTTTTGTTCCTATTGACTAAATCAGCATTATGGGCAGGACTTATGGTTGCTATGCTACAAAATAAACTGTGTGCTGCTTAAATTGCCACCTGTAAAGAACGCCTCCTACATCCTAGTTACAAGGTCTACCTTCCAGGGCAGCTAGCAATTCAGAAACCTCTTTTATACATACTGGCTGTTGTATGAATTTTATGTACTATTAGAATTCAGCCACACACCCAATTCTAGTAAGAAATTATAGACCAATGGGCCAAGTCTGGAGAAAGAGGTCCCAGGGCCTCTCCATCAACACTGGGCAGATAAATGAATGAACATTTTCAGACTTGTCCATGTGTCTCCAGTGTACTCACAGGAAGAGGGCCAAGGTCATTGGGGTTTAAAGGTGCCTTTGATCGCAAATGTACTGGAAATTTCAGGCGCGGATCTTCCTGCAAGAAAAATGTAAAAGGCAGAACGCGTTAAGGGTGGCATCTGTGTGCTGTTGTGGGCTCCTCCCCTCCTGGAGCTGATGTTCCATGGCAACCAGGGTGCCCATGCACAATCCACACTCCTGCCTGCTCGGGGGAGGGCAGGGTCCCATCTTTGACCAGGAAGACGGGCTGACCGTCTCTCAGAAAAGACTCCACTCTTCCTCCTTGGCCTTGGTGAAAGAAGGAGAGTAAGAATATTTAAATAAACCGTTAACGTTTTCCCAAGACCTTGAGCAGGTGAAGAGGAAGCGGGACCCAGCAGTGATGTTACTATGGAAACCAGAATAAAAGGTGCCAGCAAAGAGGCGGCTCCACTCCACAGAAGAGCGAGTGAGGACCTGCTGTGTAATCTCCCTATGGATCCAGAGCTGCGGGTGAGGGTAGCTGGCCCAGTACCACTGGAATAGCCTCTCCATCCGCACTGGACTTCCCATCTTCTCCCTCCCACTCTTTGCTGAACTAGGTAGAGCAGGGAACCTGAGTCTCGTCTGACTGTCAGGTCAGGAGCTGTCCCTGGCTTCATCAGAGTCACGTCCCTACTATACAACTGGACTGAGATTCTCGAGGTCCACAGATTAGATTCTCACGTGTACCTTAATACTTACAAGTTTGCAAAAGGCCTGTTCTTAAGATACCAAAGAGAACCAACAAAAGAGGAACACATAGTCTGACACCTTTGGTCATGCTTTATAACTGACAAAGTACAGTCAGACGTATGATCTTGCAACCACGCTGTTAGGAGGTTGGGTACATGATCTTCATTTCTCTAGATGGGGAAACTGAGTTTCAAAAAGAACAAGAACTTGTGCAGAGGTTCTGATCCTGAGTCTGGGAGCTGCCCCTTACTTATAGAGACCCAGTAAATATGCAAGGTAACTAAGAGAATTCATATTTTAAATGCCAAAGATTAGAAAACAAACAATAAAACTCAGAATAACAGAATGTCAATCAAATAAGCCCGATTTAAAAAAAATCCTTTCATAAAAGTTACTTTGTGACTACTAATGGATATGGGGTTTCCTTTGGGGGTGATGAGAGTGTTCTACAACTGGTTATGGTGATGGCTGCACAACTTTGTTCAATGTTTGTCTAAAACCCATTCAATTGTACATATATATATATTTTTTATTTTATAAATATATCTTTATTGATTTCAGAGAGAGGAAGGGAGAGGGGGAGAGAGAGACAGAAACATCAATGATGAGAAAGTCATTGATCGGCTGCCTCCTGCACGCCCCAGACTGGGGATCAAGCCCACAACCCGGGCATGTGCCCTGACCGGGAATCGAACCCCCACCGCCTGGATCCTAGGTCAACGCTCAACCGCTGAGCCACGCCTGACCGGGCTCAATTGTATATTGTAAAGGGTGAACTGTTTGGTATGTGAATCAAATCTCAAAAAAGCTGTTAAAAGTTTTCTTCCCAGTCAATAGTTTAAACCATTAGAATTACTGGATTATAACAAAGCAATAGATTTTTGAAATTGGCAAGAATTAAAAAAAAAAAAAATCAGAAAAAAATAAAACTAAGCGTTGCTTTCTGTTAGCTATAGCACTTTTTAAAAAATTTTTAAAAATATATCTTTATTGATTTCAGAGAGAGGAAGGGAGAGGGAGAGAGACAGAAACATCAATGATGAGAGAGCCATCAATGATGAGAGAGTCATCACTGATCAGCTGCCTCCTGCATGCCCCTGACTCGGGATTGAGCCTGCAATCCGGGCATGTACCCTGACTAGGAATTGAACTGCGATCTCCTGGATCCTAGGTTGATCGATGCTCAACCGCTGAGCCAAGCCAGCGGGGCTATAGCAAACTTTTAATTGAAGAAATTAATCATGATGGATATTGACTCTGAACTTCACTAGTATGCTTTTAAAAAGGATAAGTAAAGGCACAAAACAGGCCCAGCATTCTGTAGATTATTGGAACACATACAGTGTAAACAGATAAATTAAACAGATTTAGGATTTAGAAACTCTGAACAGCTGACATTCTGGAAACATTTATGATGGGTTCATTGTGACCAAGGAAAAACTTACAGAGCACAGAACTCCACAAAAGCTACCCACTCGCTGCTCTGAGCTGGCCCAGTTAAAATCACAACCATGGGGGACCCCTGGGAACACAGACCCCGACTGGGAAGGTTTAGAGCAAGCTGAGGCCGCTATGACATGAAGGAAGACAGGGCCTTCCAACACTCCACGCAAGGCCAGCCATGCCTTGGAATCCCACACACAGGCCATGGTGAAAGACAACCAGCCCTTTTGGTAAAAAGCTGGTGATTTAAAGGGGGGAAAATAAAAACTGAAATTAAAGTGCCAGTGGGTAGGGGCTGGGGGCGGGGGAGCACAAAGTATAAAATAAACTCAATTTCATGGGTCTGCTATAATGGTCTTGCATAGAAACCCAGAATCCAAAGAATGTGAGGGCTGGTGGGCCTTAGGGGTCATATTTGATTATACCAACAAAAATAAAAATAACGGCAGCAGCTGCACTCCCTCAAGCTCTGAAGGCTAAGTCTAGGAGGCACATTGAACCCCCCTTCCCCACTGAATCCCCTGAACAACCAAGGAGGCGGGCACTCCCAAGCTGATGGCACAGGTGGAGGGCAGCCAAGGCTCCAGATGATCATGACAACTTCAGGGATGCCAACAGCTGGAACACTAATGAGGCTCAAATGATAAGAATCTAAATAAATAAAATACGAAGAAGCATGCTCCACTGTCTCTCTCTGTCCTCTCAGCACAGTAAGAACACTCCCATTTCACATTTATTTCAGCATTTCCCATTTGTTTCTCTCAATACAGTTGAAAGGGGTTTTAAACAGAATGCAATCTCTTTAAAAACCAAAAAGGTTTCTTAGCAGAATCGTTATATATAAAACAAGGGAATGTTCACGGGTTCAAAAAACAACTGCTTTTTTCCTCATCCCAGAAGAGATCAACAACCACGCCTCAGCTACAATGAGCTTGGATCCAGGTAGAAAACAAACCTGAAAGGTCATTAAGGTAAACTCTTTTTCACTACCAAAACAAGCCAATGCTTTGTCCTGCAAGAGACATAAACACACTCACATAAACATGCTTCAAGCTGCTTCCTCAGCAAAAGCAACAAACTGAAGGCCTCTTATAATCTTTCCTTGGTCACCTGCTGGCCTCCAGCAGGCATCCGTGCCCTGCCCCAGGTGGGGACAAGTGAAGCAATGGCTGGGAGACTGGCTACAAGGAATCCTCACATGGACAGGGTTCAATGCCTCTTCTAGGTGTCACTAAGGGGTGAGAGCATGGTGGACAGGCTTTCAGGCTTGGGGTCTCAGACGTTATTCCAGAAGGGCAGCAGGCACACTGCTTTCACAGCAGGTCATGCTTTATAAACAGACATCAGCGGGAACTTTCCCCTATGCATGTAGACGGGAAATGTTGATCTGACCTTTCCATGCTCTGGTTTGGTGCAGGAATCTAGAGCACGCAGGCTGAGGGGGGCGGGAGTACTGTTTTCACTAGTCTCCACCTGTCCCACCAGCTTTCCTTCCTTTTTCACTACAGGGCTCAGATCTAAGAAAAACCATGCCAGCCTCTCATTTTTTCTCTCTTTTAAAAAAAATGAAGCAAGCCTTATCCAGTTTGGCTCAGTGGTTAGAGTGCTGGCCCGCGGACTGAAGGGTCCCAGGTTTGATTCCAGCCAAGGGCATGTACCTCAGTTGCAGGCTCCATTCCCCTCAAGGCTCATGTGGGAGGCAACCAATCGATGTGTCTCTCTCACATCGATGTGTCTCTCTCTCTCCTTTCTCCCTTCCACTCTCTCTGAAAAGCAATGGAAAAAATATCCTCGGGTGCGGATTAAAAATTTTAAAAAAATGGAGCAAATGCCAAACCAACTCAAGACAGATTTTTAAGCTGAAAATTATCTTTACAGTTCCCTCTATCCCTCCTCCATCTTTTGTCCGAATCAACAGGAAATGTAGAACATGCCTTCAACAGTGAGAGTTCTGTACAGGCCTTTGTCTGGAAGGAGAGAGAGCAGCTGGGCCAGCCCGTCCTGTCTGAGTTGAGTGAAGAAGGGGAATCACTGGGGGAATTTCCAGTTGTTACTGTGAGGATTTTCGACGATGGCAGCAGCAAAAGAATGTTGTTTTATAAGGAATTAAAAATTTAAATCAATCAGTCAATAACAAGCATCTGAGTAGAAAGGGACAACTGGAAATTCAAACTGGGTTTCATTCGGCAATGATGCAGGCAGTAAACAAAGCTGAGGCTGTTTAAAAGGAAACCTGCCCAGCTGCAATTACTCTGCAGTTGTGGTGCGGAGGCTGTGCAAAGGTTAGGGGATTTGGTTACTAAGCTAGTTCAGATTACTAAAATCAAAGCTTATGTTGGCAGGCCACAGTGGCTCCATACACTAATCCACCTACTTTTATACTATTTACCCATTCCTGGAGCTCCCATTCCTGGCTGAGGATTTGCAAAATTGGGTACTCGAGCAGGACAGCCACAGGTTCTATGTCGAGGAAAAAAAAGACTTAAAAACCAAATCCCCATTAGTCTGTTTCCCCCAAAGTTGCCTGCCTACCTCTTACTCTCATCTTGGCCCCAAACCTGTAATATGATCTGCAGACTCAAAGGTGAGTCAAACAAAGCTACATGTTATTATATGCCTTAGAGGTAGTTATGAGTTTAATGAATGTCACCAGGATCTAAACGATAAATCCACCTGGCAGGCTAGTCCTTTACTTTAAAGTAAGAACTTTTACAGTAGTTCTCACTAAGGGGCGCTTGCAAATGCGAGATAAGATTTTTGGTTGTCACTGTGGTGGGGGAGGGAGAGAAACGGTGGTTATTCAGTGGCAGGAACCAAGGATGTTAAGTGTCCTGCAGTAACAGGCACCGTCACAGTCCTGCCCCACATGCCAAGAATGTCCTCGCAGGGATGTGCTGCACCATGATCTACTCATAGGATTTGAGAGAGAGCCGTCTAGGCTACCTTGTCCAGTTCTCAAGGGACTGAATTAACATGGTCAAAATATAAATGACAGTCCAGGTCATGGTGGCCCAGCCCTCTTCATTAACACAACACTGCTGTTCTCACAACTGGACACACAGTGTCTTCACTGGAAATGAGGATTTAAAGCATGTGTTCACCGCTGATCCAAGACCAAGGAGCCAGGGCCACCGACAATCCCAAAACTCAGCCAGCCTTCACATCGCATCAGTTCTAAGCAAGCAGCACAGACGCTAGGAGGACTGAGTTAAACTCTGTCCCCGGACCATTAGTGGGGACCTAATGGACAGGAAGAAAAACGAACCTTTTGTAGCATGGGAAATAGAAACAAGAGAGCCAATTTCAGTTCAATCACAGGTCTACAGGTTATTAGTAGAAAAATATCACCCTTAAAAAAAAGATGTGCTACCTCAAATGAGCCACCACTGATTCAGCTAAAACACGAACTGACAGAGGAATATAAAGATATGCACATTCACTTTTAAACTATTTCATCTCGTCCAAGTTCACACAACACATAGGTTCTTTCTCACGCATGACTCGGGCACGTGGAAAGTCAAACTGGACAAAATGTTCACGAAACAAGAGCTACCACATTTACAACCAAGGTCCTTCAGTACATCTCTGACCCCACAGTTAAAGGTGTGAAATGCGGCAGAGAAGGGTAAAATACTACTCCAAGGTGAACGGTACAAACTAAAGGGACAAATCAAACAAAGATGGGTAATGTTAATAAAAATGCAAAGAGAAACTGAGAAGGGAAAATTATTTTTAGAAAGATTAGAGTTCCCATCACAACATCAGGAGAGGTGAAGCAGTAACATCAACATCCTTGCTCTATGGAGCACTGTTCCCCCTCCCCCCCAAATACGGTAAACTGTCAAAACTATCGCTTTCCAGGAGTGCCCTGGAGAAAAGGCATCCAAGCTGGTGCCAACAGCTGGCCCTGACTCTGCGCCCGTCTGTCACCTGCTCCCACGTGCGGAATCCCGCGGCAGGCTGAGAAGACCCTCTGGGGACAAGTTGGGTGTCAGTGAAATTTCTCTACAAGAACCATGAGTACGGAGTGAGGGGATGAAGGAACCAACGCCAGACCTCACGATGAAAACGGAGCCAAATAAAAGCAGCGGCCTTACCCATGTTGTAGTCTTTGTGTTATGGTCAATGAAGAAGGGCCGGCCGTTCGGCGCGATCCTCATTTCCCAGCCGGGTGGCAGGAAGCTCTGTGTGACTTTGTGTTGTGGTTTGGGGGAGTTGTAAGGTGATGGCTGTGGGGACTGTGGATTGGAAAGGGTATCTTTCACAGCCCGGCGTATGGGTGAATCCTTGGCACCCTAAGGAATAACAATGAGCATTAGAACTCTCGTCACGCGCTCCTCAGATGCGTCACAATGTACCTGGGCCTCACGAACGCTCCTCTTTGGAGAGGGGCAAGGGGAAGCTCCTAAGAAAACTATTTCTGTCATTTGTTTTCTTTGAATCAATCTAACTTTAGAGTTTTTTAATTGGTTAAACACACAACATTAATTACTTAAAACCACCATTCTTCGATAGCTACTAGATACATACCAAAAATACTGTTCTCTACTGAGAATTCTGAATGAAGACTCTACAGAGGGTGGAGAAAAAAGTGCCCCTGCTCCTAATGAGCTCACAGGCTAATGAAGAATGGGTTGACAACTTGCAGAGCACAGAAAGAAACCCCTAGGTCATCAAAGACAACCTCCTGGACTCGTATGGTTACCCATGACATTTATATCACAGTTTGGAAGAGAGCTATCATCCATTCCCACTCATCAGCATCTTAGGCCCAGGGCACAAAGAATCAAATCCCACAGCTGTCTCTAGGACACAGTCAAGTTTAAAACTCGAACGTCTGTGCTCTGGCTTCTCTAACTCTTTGACATGTGATGTTAAGCAATGGCACTCAGACCACATGAACAGGAGCACACGCAGATGCGCAGCAATGACTTAGCGGTGCAGATATGCATCAAAAACACGTATGCCCACACAATGACAGCCCCTACAGTCGAAAGGAAAAGAAATGATCAAAGCCACAGCTATGATTTAAAACTTAATATAAGCACTGGTATTTGAAAGAGTTACTATGCATGTCTAATGAGGTAACAGGCAAGGAGGAGAGAAACACAAGAATGGAAAAAGTTCTGAAAAGAGGGGCCCGCACGTCCAGCACAAGTCACCCCATGAGAATAAGAATCGGGCGAGAGTCCAGGGATGTGAGCTGGGCGGAACAGAGAAGCATGTAGTAAGGCTGCACAAGAACACCCTTCACCATGAACACAACGACTGATCAGACAGGAAGGTGGCTGTGAAACCGAAGTCCAAGTTAAGAGAGAAGAGAGAATGAGAAGTCACAGGATAGACGTGACCCCAGTTAGATGAGTAGCCTTCTCACCTCCAGTGGGGCAGATAAAGTTACTGTTGGCGAACTGAGGCTACGAGGCCGGCGGATCTGAGGCTCGATTAGGTGGTTGTTACTGTTTGTGGCGGATCCAGATGCACCATCTTCTGCAAGCTATGTTGGAGCAAAAACAAGTTAGCTTCATGTGAGGATCTCCCAGTGTGTATGGTTGGGAGTGTGGACCCAAACAACAACACAGCCAGCAGTAATGAGAGGTCTGGTCTATTTAAAGCATGGAGGAAATGATTAAACATAATAATGGGGGAGGGGGAAGGGTGGGGAAACACATTCAAGGGAAATAAAAATGAATCACTGGCCCAGCATGGAAACGAGTCTCAGGAAACACTGGGGGGTGCATCTTGGGAGAGGCATTACACTTTATCACAGGCTCTTACTTTGAAAATATCTTTCATGTGACATTTAAAAAATAATATATCTAGGGACAGGCTGATTAGGGAACCAAATTCTTCCTTAGGCATATACTTAAAATAAGGCATTTTCTTTGTGGGAAAACAAAATTTCTAAAACACAGGATCTCAGGACAAGACATAAACATCAGCAACATGGAGCTCATGTACATTTCAGCTTCGGCTGCCTGCAATTTTCGGTTGTATGGAGATCTGCATACCTGCATGATAGGCCGAGTCCAAGTGGTGGTTCGATTGTTATGATTGACATAGTATGTGCGTCCCTTAGCATCTTTCCTTTCTTCCCAGCCTGAAGGTAGGCCCGGCGTGGTGTGTACATAGGCCACTGATGGCTGTTTGTGTAAGAAATCATTGTTACTTAATGCAGTTGTTTTCTGGTAAGTTTAATAAAGTTATGTTCACTCAGGTAATTTTTTTTCTAGACAAAGATAATTCTATTTGTACCCAAAACATTAGTGTCCAAAAACAGATTTCCAGTAGCTTCAAATCCACTGTGAAATGAACCCCTATGGAGTCCAACATCTTACAGAACTCAGTTCTAACGCCCTGAAGTCTTAAATGCAAAGGTTGTTACTAATGTGATAAGAGACCAATACAACAATCTGTTTTAGATACTAAATTTTGCTGTCAAACTGTGTAGAGCTTAAAGGCATTTCAAACTGTCAAATGTCACTGTCTATGACAGGAATGCTTTGAATATTTTCCCCTCAATATAGCTGCCACAGAGATACTCTCCTAGCTTATTCCTAAATTTGTCATGAGTTTAGGGCCCTTACATTGTCTCTCTCAGAGAAAAAATACACAGAGCTCCTTCTCTAGGAGCTCTGCATTCACACCAGTGGCATATAATCAAGAGGACCGACCAGGACCCCCAGCTGCCCCAGCTCAGGAAGCCACCTGGCAAGCTGAGGTCAGAATTCTAGAGCCTGGTAGCCGAGGCTGCATTTCCCTTGCATGCCTATGAGGAGCTTGTCTCTTTACAGGGCGAAGGAAGCACAGGCAGGTTCCAGGTTTAGAGACATGTCCAGTATAGAGCGGCTATATTTAGACAGCCCAAATTAGATAGAAAAAGGATTCCTGAGACACTTCTGCTTGTAAGAGGCAGTCTGAGAAATGCAGTCGGGGGTGGAGGACTCTGAAATAGCAAGGATGTTTCAGTGACTCAAGGAGGCACCGAGATGGACATCTGAGGTCAACGCTGTCTCAGGAGGAAGTCCCAGATATATGGATGCTGCATATCAGATCCGTAATTGTGAAAGGGGTGCTACTCTAAGGGTGGGGGGGGGCTCAGAAACAAGAAGCTAACCACGGCTATCCAGGCTCCCAGGAGAAGGTAAAAGAAGCGAGAGGCCAAACATTATGTGAGATATAAAAGGAAGCCACTTCTTTCTGGCTACCATCTTCCCTAATGAGGACCTTCTCACCCTCCAGATGTTTTACCAGCTGTCACTTTCTTGATATTAGGCCAAGGATGTAGATCTCTTAGCCCAGCTTCTCCCCATGCTCATCCCACCTTTTGTGCATTATCAACAATGTACCCTGGCTGAGAAGGCCCATAGAGAGTCCCCAGTCCTCTGCAGGACCCTGGATTAGCATGTTCAAGGACACTATCATGTAATTCGGGGACTTCGGTTAATGAGGCTCCATATTCCACTTCCTGAGCTCAACAGCACATTCCAGAGAAAAAACTAACTGAGACCATGAAGCAGCTGCTTCAATGGTTATTTCTAAAACATTTTTACCAGGCAAGGCAAGAAAACTTTCTGCTAAAACTGCAACTATTTCCTTGACATTTCTCCAGATAAAGTCCAGAGGGCCCCACCACGGTTAATTCTAAGACTCTGACCATACAGCGTCCTGGACCGAGGTGCAGGATTCAACTAGAGCAGACAAAACACCAACACGCAGACATGATCCTCCCATGAGTATTTAAGTCAGATGAATTCGTCCACAGCCTGAAGTTCTTCCCTCCCTCCTCCTCTAGCTGTGGCAACAACAGAAAAGGGCTACTTCCAGTCTACTTCTTACCTGGGCACTACAAAAAAAGACTCTGCTAAATCAAGTTAGAACCCAAGTTGCACCTTAAGTTAGTGGTCCATTAGCCTGTGTGCAAAGTAAGTGCAATCAAGCTTTGACCTACTATTGGTCATATGATGACCAAAAATACTTTGGCTAAATGAAGTACTAAATGGAATTTGTTGCTTTTCTTGCTCCCCGTTGAGTTATTTTTGGGGCGAGGCAATGAGACAGGCCCTCAGAAAACTCTGTTCTGGAAACCTTAAGGATAGTTTTACAGTTATACCACCCCTGGACGGGGTATTTACGAGCAGCCTGATAAACTAGAATAGCCTGGCTATGTCGTGGGTAACCTCAGAATCGAGTTCTAAAGCTGAGTGACTTCCAGCACAGTATTCCAGCAACCAGGTTATTTTTGTAGGTCCAGTGAATAGGTCTAAACAGATATGGAAAATCAGGAGTGTAGCAGAGATTTTGATTAAAACGCCCATTGTACCTTCTATTGAGAACTGAATTGGTAACCCATAATCTAGTTCCACTTATGCGAGCTGGTGTTATTAAAATGTTCTCTTTTTAGCTTTCTTTCCAAATGACCATGGAGAACAACCTGTGCTGATGACTCCACTTGTGACTCAAAACACTGCCTCCCGCCACCCACAGCCAGGGAGGGGCAGGACTCAGCTTCTACAGGCAGACCACGGACCGGCCAGCTCTGAGCCGGTCCGACTCCCACTGCCTGTGTGTGTGAGAGTGCGTGTGCGTGTGTGTGTGTGCACACACACGTGCATTGCATTCTACCTTAAGACACAAGTTAATCAGTCAAGAGACAAGTTAAAACTGCTAGTAAGCTTAATTTAACATCCCACAGCTTTTCCTTCGAATATACTATCGTGTTTCCTAATGCCAAACAGCCATTTCGCTACAGCATCGTAGGGGCTCTGTTTATTTCATTAAAATGAAATAAACTTGATTATGTTTAGACCATAAATTTTCTATAGGCTTTTACAGATGATCAATGTCTGGCAGTATCGCCAATGCTCCAAGAGTCACTCAAACCCTGCCATTCCTGTCACCTCAGTTTATTTTAGGGTCTCAATAGGAAAGACCAGAAGGACTATGCTGTGTTCTTCCTCTCGTTTGATCTCTGAGAGGGCTTGTGCTTCGCTAGCTGGAAAGTATTCTTATTTGTGGTAAATCCAAGGGTTGTGGTTCTGCAGGTAAGAAGCAGGGTTTGCTTGGCACACTACAGAAATAAAAGCACTGCCAAAGAAAGACAGGTGGACCAAGATGGTTCATGCAACAGGGTACCCAGGACCAATGGGTGGGGTAGGGGGTCGAATGCTCACCAAAGTGGGAAGATTATATGAACTGGTGCATTCACATCGCTGAATATTATGTAATTATTAACATGTCCCAGAGGCATGACCGTAAGTGAAAAGTATCAATTTGCTCAGTGATATGTACATGAGATCACATTTATCTGCGTGTGCGTGTGTGTGTTGTGTGTGTGTTTGTGACAGCAGGACACAGCTCCAGTGTAAGAGTGTACGCTTCAGTGTGGGGCTGACACAGAGAGGGGCGGGAGCGGGTGTAAGAGGGAAAAACACGGTAGGAGATGGAACTGGAAAAGATAAAGGGCACTGGTGACAAGGGATAGTGATGATGGAAAAGGAACAGGTGTGATACTTGCAAACCCACTGAAACTTCAAATGTGGCCACAAAATAAGTTGGCTTATTGCAGCCAAAGATGACCAGGTACACAGACAGCCTGAGAGTAGGTAAAACATTCAGGAACTACTCCTATGGCCCAGTCCTTTAACATAAAAAACCAAAACACACTCATATTTGTGATTCATTGGTGAGGGAAGGAAGGGCACTGGCAAGAAGAGGGCCATGGTAAGGGCCACAGGGATCTCGTGCAGATCATCTCTCTGACCTGCCAGGAAGCTCCTACAAGGAGCCCAGCACCCTCACCACCAGTCTATCCCGTCATTTGATAGTACAGCTCCCACAACACCCCAACACTCCCAACACTCCACGGCCAATACAATGCAAACGTGGATGGAAGAGGGTGCTCATCAGCACTGAATTCTGCTAAAATTATTTCATGAAACGATCTCGTCCGTCCACCTTGCAGCTCTACTGCCACAGAAATTTCTAGTGCACAACAGGCAGTGTGCCAGTTCATTTGCAAGTTTGGGACTTCTAGTGGAGGCTGAGCCTGGCCCACCTGACACATGACTTTCACAAAAATTACTGTGGCTCAATAGCTTAAATGAGGCTGAGTTTTGCTGACTGCAAATTTGACTTTCCTGTGTATAATGCTAAGCATTAAATTCTAACACTGTTACAAAACTGTTCCTTTAAATCATCAACATCCTGAAGAAAATCAGCAATTATATATGTACTTAAAGGTGTCCTCAGGTAATAAGCAGTATAACAAACATAACAAAGGTGAAACAATAAGGAAAATTCGTCAAATAGCTAAAGCAGCTCCAAGCATAAACTATAAACTAGCCTGTCTTCAGGGATCAAATAGAAAATTGGCAACATACACAGTCAAATCCACCATTTAAAACAATGAATAATAACAGTAACAGATACTTTGCTTAGAGCAGGTATGGGGAACGTCCAGCCGACGGCTCTCGAAATCATTTGGTGGGGCTAGAAATTCAATAAATCTAGGAGCTTTTTTAATAGCTAATTATTAAGCTGATAATTTTGTATGGCCCAAGAATGATGTTATAAATATCCAAATGGCCCTTGGCAGAAAAAAGGTTCCCCACCCCTTGCTTAAGGAAACACCATTTTTGATAGACTTTAAACTTCTTAAATATATTCCCTTCCCTCCCACCCCCAAAGAAGTATATGAACACGTGTTCATTCCTGTGAGGAGGGTCTGTGATAGCAGAGAAAGTTCACTGGTTCAAGCTCATGACACAGAAAATCTAACTCAGCGTTTAAAATGTGGGGTAGAAAATACACAAGAGAGACAGCTCTGTGCACAACTAAAAACCCACTTGTGCAATCACATTCAGTTCCTGTGCCTCCCCCGATTCTCTTTCAGCCAAATTCATTTACCCAAGCATTCTAACAAACAGCAAAAGCTTATCAAAAGCACAAACCCTAAAAGGCAAAAATATATTCTAAATGGTCAAATTAAATGCACTTAACCAAAGCTTGACAGTCTTCCTAATAAAACTATATGAGACTGAAAATGGTTGAGTTTTACCCAGTACCTTCGAACAATGTGAAAGTGAAAGGTTTAAAATAAGAACGATGTACACCTCTGTAACACACAAAAAAGCCGATTGCACCCCAAAAAAGAAAAAAGGAACATATTCACCACTATAGAAAATACTAAAACGAACCCACAGTTTTGCCATTAAAGTCTGATCGAGGGCATCATTACCGTTGGCTCCTCACCACCCGTGACAGTTGATGAACGTGCTCTCCTAGTTGGGGCACTGGGCTGTTAAATGATAATTTACATCAGTGAAATGCACTTAGGGAGACCACCCGTGGTTTACTGAATCAGGAATCACTGCTGTGGCAGCCAGTGAGGCAGGTGACACGAATCAGAATCCTTGAAACCCATCCCGTCCAGATAAAGCTGAGCAATCACTGATGACCAGAGGCAAAAGGAACCCATCAACCTCCCACCCACAGAAGCCTCAGGGCTGCTGACTCAATTTGGCTCAAAGATGAATTGACAGCCTCCATAATGTGAGATGTCTTGTTCAGGAAAAAAAAAATGAAAACCACGATGGTTTTGGGCCCACTATTAAATAATGAGCAGGTTTTTAAATCTGCCACACTGAAAATTCAAATAAGAGGCCACTGGTGATCAGTGAGTTTACAGCTTCCCAGAGCACAAGGGAAGAGAGAGGAGTCATCAGTTTCCCGGAAAACGAGCTCTTTGGCAAGTAAAATTGACACTGATTGTGAAAAGGAGAGAAAGTGCCATTAATTCATCAAGGAAAATCACAGAAACATTAGGCTGAGGATCCCACCAGCCCATCAATGCTGATTGTTGTGTTTTGGGGAGGCCAGGACTGAAACCATCCCAGAAAGGACGCTCTTGTCAAGCTTCTCTCATCACCAGCACTCATTGGATACAAGGCACAAATGAATCCATTATTTTGACTATTAAAGTTGACTAGTATACTCATTAATTTATTTTGCAAGAGTAAAAGACTAAAAACCTAGGCAAAAACATCCTTCTGAGTGGTACAAAAGTATACACGATGGGGAAGACACTGTGGTCGCAAATCTGTATGTGCACTTTCCCCTCCTCACACATAATACAGTATTAGTGCTAAAAATAATCAAGGATTCGCAGTCATAAAAATATTGGTTATGGTCAAACATCAAATTGAACATGCTAAGACCACATATTTTTTCCCCTCCAAAAAAGAAACAAACTTACGTGTAACGTTTTCTTATTTTTTAATGTGTACACCAAACATCTCCCAAGGCAGGTCTGGTCTGCCTTCCAATTAGAATATACATTTTTATATATGTTCTATATTATTAAATGCTCTCCACTCTTCCATATCTGCTGCTAGTTACAAAAATCCTGGGAGAGTGGAAACAAGTTGTAGCTAATTCTTCAGTCAGTACAGCTGCCTTTAGAGAGAAGGTACAGCGGCCGCGTGGGGTTAGTTTAGGCCGTGGGCGTGGAAACCCAGGAGAGTTCTTCCTGTTTAAAAGGACTCAATATTGTCTTAAAATATAGGTCACCGGAGCATAGTGTGAGGGACTAAAATAAGTTTTTTAAAAATGTAATTATTAACGTATGCTGTTAGTTAAGTGAGCATATCAGAATTGGTAGTAATTTGGGTGAAAAACTAAGCAATGGAGTCTTTACCATCTCAGAGACTCTGGTGGCAAAAACAACTTTGCATTGGAATCCACTCTCCGGTGGGCGATTGGCTAGGAAATTCGCATGTCTCATTTGCATAGTAAATGCACTTTCACAGGAAAAACTCTTCCTCAGTAGCCCCGAGGATTTTGAATGAAAGCGGAAAGGGCCAACTGAGGACCCGAAATGAGCGCGGGTTACCGGTGGTAGATGAGCCTGCTCTGCGACCGCGTCGGTGACACTGCACGACCTCAGCCTGGAGGACGGCTCCCTCTGCTGAAGGGGAGGAAAGGACAGGGAGCATTAAGAAAACATTCTCGGAAACAAGTTTCACGGGCTTACGAAATACACCACTCAACCCTCCTCACTGCTCTACGATGACAATGACGGGAGGTAATGAAGCGAAACATCATCTTTTCAGAGTAATGAGGGTAATCCCTTCGGGACTCAAGGTATCTGCAACTTTCATTCTCAGTGTTTTCAACAGGCTGGGGTTTTGATTGGTCCTTAGTTAGAAATAACGGCAAAAAATAAGAGAGCAAGGTCAAAACGTGAAAGGGGACTCAACAGGTCACCACAACACTCTCGGGTTGCTTGAAAAGTGGAAGTAGGAAGCTGGAAGTCTTCTAACCTGCCTTGGGAAGCGACCTCTAGGTGAATTCCAGTGTGATATGGACAGAGGAAGGAATACTGATATATGGTTATTAAACACTTATTGACTGTTATTATCATTGACAAAGAACCAATTGGATTCTATATTCAGAGAAACTCCAATATAACCTTGTGCTACTTCTGAAGGGTCGAGTATTTACAATTTCGGCTTCTCAATGGAGTTGAAGTCCTACAGATAAGGAATGAGGGGAAATGAGGTTAACCTAATAAATCGAATGTGTAATGTATAATGTTCCTCTCATTTGTTTGCATTCATCTATGTAGTTTTTAAGAAAAGCCTAACAAGTCCAATCAGAGAACATAGCAGGTGACACACACAAAAGCCAGGGGTCTAATCAGCAACAGGTTCATCCAGGGGACATGTTTGTAGCATTTACTCATTTCTGATACTTTATTTTTTTAAAAATATTTTTACTGATTTCAGAGAGAGGAAAGGAGAGGGGAGAGACATAGAAACATCAATGATGAGTCACTGATCGGCTGCCTCCTGCACATTCCCTACTGGGGATGAGCCTGCAACCCAGGCCTGTGCCCTGACTGGGAATTGAATCGTGACCTCCGGGGTTCTAAGTTAATGCTCAACCACTAAGCCACACCGGCTGGGCTCATTTCTGATATTTTGCAATGATAAATAAAATGGGATAAGATCAAAGAAAGACTCTGTGGCAGTGAAGGGGATAGGGGACTATCCATGTCTTTCCGCAACAGTTGCCATGAAGGAGTCATTCTTTAGTAAAAGTTCGTGCTATTGTTCTGGAATAGAGTGACCCCAAGCAAAACTGGACAAGAGCCCCATATTCTTCTTTCTCAGGCACTTTTATTTAATAGCTGAACTGGACTGAACACAGTCTTAAAATAATTCTAACACTTGCACTTGGACGTTAAAGATATTTTACATAGCTTTAATAATTAAATGCAGGAGCTCCTTATACAAATAATTAGAGATGCTAACTTAATATTAATGCAGAAGAATATTATGATTTTTCACTTGGTAGACCAAAGGTGTATAATTGCTATAATTATTGCAGTACTTACTTCCTTTTATAGGTTTTAAATATACGGCTTCATTGCTTATATTGTTTCCATAGCAACAGTTTTACCAATTCAAATATCTCATATATGCAAACTCTTTTTTCCTGCCCCTTTTAGTACTAAGGTTTCATCTCAGTGGTATTTCTCTTTCTGAAAAACATTGATAGACTTTTAACATAAAACCACATTAAGTAAGTAATCACTGTACCTCCCACAAACTGGCCAATGGTGTTTTTCTAAATAAAAACACTGTAACTGAAGAAATAACACTTTTGTATTTACTTGCTTTTACATTGTATGCAGTCCTCCCCTCCACTTACATTTTATATTATTGTAATAATGACTACTTTTCTAGGATACCATTTTCAGTGATATCACTATTATCTTTACTATAGAACATATTTAAGTTCAATTTCTCAAAAAACTGAGACTGCATTTGTTTCCAGCTTAATGCACAAGCAGGCATTTTCTATGGGCTTCTCCTGCAGTTCTGTACTGTCAAGCACCCCCGGAGGTCTTCATGGCTGATTCTGCTGCTTCTCACTGGGGCCTAGCCCCGTCTGAAGCTTCTAGAAAGAGTCCCTAACTGCTAAGAACCCAAGTTCAAATGCTGTTATCCTAATGTCAGTGTTCCTATTCCACAACCCTTCACAAGGATTGGTTTTCTGGGACGTAGATGTTTTCTATCTCCCATTCAAATTTTGTCTTGGACGGGTCACTTGAAGACTACGCCTTCATCTGTGAAATGCGAATGATAACGCACGCAGACTATGACTTAAGAGGAGTGACAGGGAGGTCCAACCTCTCCTATGTCCCAATGCGAAAAGCCACCTTGGTGAGGAAAGGACTATGGCTGGGAGGAGAAATCTCACCAGGTTAAATCTGATCATTACAGAAGCCATGAACTCTTATTCTGTTGCATTCTTTTCAAATCAAGAAAGAGTCTCACCTGCTTGGGCTAATTTAGGCATAGTCCTGCTTCTCCTAGGTTAGGAGGAACTTTGGAGAATGTCAGAGTTACCTGGGAGCTGGAAGACCCTCGGTCATTATTTGCATACAAGACTCTCTTAGTGCAACAAAAAATGATAAAATATTTGTTTCACTTCTCAAACAGGACATGACTTACAATCAAAGAACCAAACTGCTCCCCATTGGAGTCGGGAGTAATCTGAAGCCTTCTGCTCAGTTCCTCGGACAGCTCCTGGGGGCTGGTCCGAGAGGATGGGGAGGAAGGTGGAGGGGGAAGCAGCGCCAGACTGAGGGAGTCTCCAGTGTTAGTCGATTCTTCCGAAATGGTCTCCCAAGACTATCAAGGAATGAGACGCCAAGGTAAATACTAGGAACAGGAATCCTTTCGTCCCCTCCCCAGCAATAACCATCGTCATAACTATAATTAACATTTACTGAGCACTTAGGAGGCAATCTTCTCAATAACTATGAGAAAGATGACTACTACCTTAATTAACATATGCAGAAACTGAGGCACAGAGGGGGACTTGCCCACGGTAACAGAGCTGGGAAGTGGCAGGACCAGGTTTTGAACAGAGGAAGCCAGGTTCCAGGGGCTGTGCTCTTAAACCACTTTATACCACCTCGCTGAGCTGGGACTGACTTCTAGCACTCGTTACTAAATTCATGGGTTAAAAGACAATCTCAAGAATTCACGGATGATTTCCATGGATGTCCTTTTACTCTAACTGCTGAGGATTCATAATGAAAGCAGCAGAAATGCTATAATCTGTAATTAAAAACTGGTAGAAAGCAACTTTCAGTAAATTTTTTTACAGAATCATTAATTTTGCTCTTCGGATTCTGATCACTGGAACATTTTGTAAATGACCTTCTTCCTAACATAATGTCTTTAATGGGTTTCTAGTACGTACACAGTGTGTTAAGGCAGCATGGAAGTTACGATAATTGTTCATTTGTTCTTCAATTCATAACTCTCCCTCCCCCAGTAACTTACCATAAACACTTCAGGGAAAAATTATCAACATTTCTATTCACCCATATTTGTATCTGCTTGGTTATAATAAATCTCTTTTGTGATGTCAAAAGCATTCAGTAAAAGCTTGGATGTGGTATGCAAACTAGTTATAGGGCTCACTCAATTGCAATTACAGAGTAAAAAAAAAATCTTAACATTCCCCTCCAAAGAACGTCCTTCCCTTTTGTAATGACAGAGATGCATGTATTCATCAAACGAGGCTGTGCCGAGCACTTTCTAAATTAATATCCCGATGGCTGTCAATTAGCTATGAGACCATTTAACAGCTTTTATGGAGAAAAGAAATCACAGCAGAGAATCAAGCTGGGGACAGGGGGAGGAGGGGCGCAGAGTCTGGGGAGGGGACAGTACCTCTGGGGCCTCCCCGCCCTCGGAGGGCTCGGGCTCCAGGTCCTCGCTGATGTGCCGGCGGGAGCGGAAGCGCCGGTGCGCCGCCTCCTGGTTGATCTGGCGGATGTTGCTGTCGGCCTCGGAGGACACATCCCTGGGGCAGGGCGTGGGGACAGGACACCGACATTGATAAGCGGCCCTTCAACAGGAGTCCAGTGCTCGCCAAGCGCCTTACGCCTACTAAAACGCCAGTGCTCGCGTGTTCAACAAACTTTGACAATGAGAATTCTCCCACCGTATTTTGGCCAAAGTATAGTCCTAGGTTCATTTCCAGCAAATAAATACAGCTTTTAAATGCATCTGTCACAGCGCTTTCCGTGTCTTTCAGGCAAACACACCAAAATGTACTGTCGTATTCAAGAAAGAAGAGAAACTGTAGCCTCAGGGATGTCAGGCCTCTCTAAGGAGAGGTGTCAGGCGTGACCCTTCTAGGAGTCTAGCAATGACAAGGTAGCAACTTTGGGTCACTGACAATGTACCAGAGTGTGCGCAGGACAAATGCAAGGCTGAGATGCGGGGGACAGTGCTCCTGACCCAACATGAATTTCTCCAGCTGCTGGGGATCTCATTTGGACAGAACCTCAGAATCATGACACTTTCTCCCTGTTCAACTACTTTTAGACGTCAAATATCAGGTGATAACAGCCCGGATAAACTGAGATTTGGAGAACACTGCTATGTCACACTCTATTTTTTGGTCATATAACTAACTCTCTCTTAGCTCAGGATCTGAAAGCACTGATTCCATCTTGAAAACTTTTGCAGTGAATTACAGGCAATGATCCTTTGGGAGAAATACTACTTAGAGGCTTTAGAGTAGAAGTTTAAATGTCAAAATGTTTTTTGGAGAAAACTCGCACAGACTCTTTCAATAAGACACTATATTCAGTTAACAAAAATGATGTTACAAGTTAATATTTCAAAATACTTGAAAACATTATTTTAGACTGACTGAAATATAGTATTAATCAAGGGCCCTTGTTTAGGATTTTTCCTAAAACGTTTAGGTTTTAAAGGTTCTAATACAGTCTCAAACAAACGAATGCTACATCCCAATAAAGAGCCTGTTGGGCTCCCAAATAGCGAAGAGCTTGCAACTAGCAGCCCGGCATACAAATAAACAGGCGACTCGTGAATGCCAGCTCCCGAGAGAGTTTAAGTCCTTCCAACAGACATCTTTACACTATCAACTTTACTGGTAAAAATAAAGGGTGCAGTATGAAGGTTGGCTTTCATTTAATCCGTATCAAAATGGTAATTTCTTATTATGAAAATCTGAATTAATGAAATTTTACTTCTGACACCCAACATGCAAACTTTTAAACTCTAACAGATACATATATCCTGCATATTTTATAGTAATATTAAAGTATAACTGGACTAAAAATAGGACACTAAATAGAGATACCTTCAGAAAAACAGACAATTATGCCCAGAAAGAAAATAATTAAAATAAAGAAACACACATATAAGTATACTAATAAAATTTCTGAAACCACCAAAACAGAATGATAAAAAAATGACACTATTAGGTATGTCAGAAAATGTAAATTGCTATTTGTGATTTTATGTCACTGCAGTCATTTTTACATGACATTTATTTCTTAAGCACACAATGATTATAAAAAGTAATTATAAGGTATTACAAAACTCACAAAGATTAGAAGATCAGAACAATCAAAATACCTTAATAATATATGTAAAACATTTCAATAGTGTCTAAAAAGGCAAAGGAAGCTTGGCATTTTCCGTTCCCCTTTTTATTGAGGGGGAAAGCAGTATCACTTTACAATGACTGGCTTTACTTAAAAACCTTTTCTACATAAGGGTGTCATTAAAATTTTAAATCTTCACGTGAAATATCAGTCATCATTTATTCAGTTAACACTGAGTGACCAATGTTTGCATGCTGGCTATGTGCCAGGAACTTACATGCACTTGAATTGTTACAGGGACTTCTGAGAGGCTGAGAAAAATAAGGCTTGTATCTCTCAGAAGTACACAAAATTCCATTATTTTGGAAGCACTAATTTTTTATTAAAGGGGGCATTTAAAATCAATTATGCCAATCTTCCTTACCCAACATGCTCAAATAATTAGCAATCTGTGTGAACCAGAAACAACTGAACAGCATAAAGCAGCAAGATACCTCTGATTTTGAAATTCCAAACACGGGGCTTTTACGGTCATTCGTGATAAAATGAAAATGTTCATGCCACGGAGGCCTTTGATTTAATTAAGCAACTGAATGAGAGGGTTTGGAATAGAAGTTGTTGAAACTGACTGGAAATTTAAATGGTCACTCATGGCCGGATGAACATGTAAAAATATCTCTAATCTGACAAATTAAAACAGAAAAATTGTTTTATTTGGGGCAAGAAAAAATTCAAGAAATGGCTATTTCGATTTTCTTCGGTCATTAATCTCCCATATGCATTCTCCATTTGACTTTCATGGGAAATGTACCAATGAATAAAGAAAACCCACAAATTTATCAAGTTTAGTGCCAACTGAAATCAGTGTGTCAGATCATTTACATTCATACACTAGTGACTATATTTAGATTTGACTGAATTAATGCTAAGATGGGGAAGACATATAGAGTGTTTTAGAAAGAGCTAAAAAAAAGTGAAAGTGAGTTTAACAATCTCATTTTCATTTATCATCTTAATGTAATTCCTCACCATTTAAAAACAATTGTAGTTTTTTTTACAGTAAAAGGTTTACAGTTTATGTTTAAATACGAAAAGGAAAAATCTAAAATTAGAGATGTTTTAAAGGCCACCATCGGACCTGAGGGGGCTGGGGTGTCCTCTCTGATTACCTTCTGCTCTAAAGTACTGCATCCAGGCCTAAACCTGCCCTCGACGGCTCAGGAAACCCTGCGCCTATAACCGCTTTCAGAAGTGACTCATCTGCAGTCATTCAGTTGAAGGCACTGGCTGAGCTCCTGCTCTGTGCCAGGTGCAAAGGGCACATCTGCCCCAACAGGGAATGAGAATATTCTGTGCTCCGCGCCAGGACTGGGAAGGCCTACGGCTTTCACAGGGACGCCGGGTGGCTCCCTAGCTGAAGGTGCATTAGGCTGACGGGAGCCAGAGGAAGGGGCATGTTCTAGTTTTGTTTTGCCTTTCTTGGGGGGCTGGGGGGTGGAGAGGGGGAACTAGCACAACCATGGAGGCAAAGAGAAAGAAATGAGGAAGCAGCCTCCATGATGGGGACACTTTGGTGCACTGGATGTTAATGACTGTGGTGGAGAGTCTGGGAGAGACAGGGTAGAGATGGACCTTATAAGAACAACCAGAGGGCACAGAGATTTTTCGGGGGCTTGAAGTTTGGGGCACAAGTCTAGTAAACAGGGTAAGAAATGAGAGTCACCAGGAAAGTCTTAATTGTTGGTTAGCACATGGTAATCACTATCTGATATCCTCAGATACAGCCTTTTATTTATTTTTTATTAAATTTATTGGGGTGACATTGGTTAATATGAACATACAGGTTTCAGGTGTGGGTTTCTATGTTACAAGATCTGTATACTGCACTGTGTGCCCACCGATACAGCCTTTTAATAAAGAGATTTCTTAGTATCAGTTTTCCCCTGAAGAGTATTGTATTCTGTGAAAAACTGACTTATGAAAACAATTACTTTTTAATTAAAACAATACTTTAATTTCGTAAGGCTTGAGAGCTTCTGGCCAAGCTAAATAAAGTTAAGGAGAAGGTACCCCGAATTCTCAAACAGTTCCGACGGGATGAAGAGGTCACTGGGGAAACCCACCCTGGCCTTAGCTAACCTTCCCCTTGCTTCCTAGGAGGAGCCACTCCCCCAGCTCCGCCCCGAGCTCTCCGAGGTCCTTCCTGGCTCCGCCCCTCCTTTGAGCTCAGCCGCCTTCACAGCTGGGGATGGTCCTTCACCGACTTCTCCCTAAACTACACATGGACCCGAGCCTGGATGAAGAACTACCTTTCCCACGTGGCTGGACTCCTGCTTTGGCAGCATTACACAAGTTACACCTTCTGTTTTAGTTTAGTTCTTTGGGGCAATGCCACCAAAGATGTTATGTTTAGAAAAACACATGAAGTTTTTTCTCAGTAATTCCCTCACTAGTTGCACAACTCTATGAGGTAGAGAAAGATGCAATTATCACCATTTATTCCCCCAAATACAGACTTTAGTCTACATAATTATTAATGAAGGTGAAACTTTCCATAGATGTATTGGTCATTAGTATTTCATCCTTTGTGACTTGCTAGTGGTCACTTTTCCACAGAGGTCACATGACACGCTGGTCCCCACAGAGTGCTATGTTTGAAGGTGCTTTCTCATGATGTTTAGCAAAGGTAGATTATGGTGTTTTGCTTAGGGTATCACTACTGAGATTATTCTAATCACTGCATGTAACCAAGTCCAAGATGAGTCCATTTGTTTAAAACTACAAATAGAGTCATCAAACGGCTTACACTAGTTTTAACAGCCATGGCCATTAATCAAAGAGAAATAGAAAAAAGTAAATAAAATACATTTTAAAAATCACTGAATCATTTCTATGGGGAAAAAGTAACAATACAAAAGAGTTCAGCATCACCCCAATGTTCAGATACTTATGCTGTCCTGGGAGCAATGAGCTGATGTCCATGCTGGGGAGTCCAAAGCTGACCAAGGACAGCTGATATTCACGAGAACCCAGCTGGGGGCTTAGGAAGGACTGGCTATTCGTTGCTGCAGGTTCTGCAAGCTCTAGCTCTCAATCAACAAAACCCAGACCAAACCACTAGGCCACCTTCCCCACCCAGACTCATAGGCAGAATATCTCTGCAATTTCTAAAGAGAAAAGGGTTATCAACATCACCACCCATCACACTGCTAATACCACTTGTTTCAAAAATGTCATCAGCAAATTTCCTTCAGAGTCTGGGGTAAGGAGAAAATGATCTCACCTGATCTACTTGACCTTTCGTACATATTGCAAATGATAGGACTCATTGATAAGTACCTCTTCATCTTGGCTGCTAGAGAACTCACGATTGCTACAATATTTTTTTCCTTATGCTTCTTTTAATACTTTGTTTTTACCTTTTATTGCCTATTAATAGTTTTAGGTCTTGTATACTGTGATTTGAAAATGAGCTACTTTGTATCCTTTTTTATAGTAGCTGAGGTTTAACTAGTGTTTACTTGCTATCATCAAACCAAAAATTGCCAAGTAAACAAAACAGTAATCACTGCACCGCATCCCTGAGGCTGGGGAGGAATTAGAAATAGTAATTACTAATTCTGAGTTTGCAACCCTCCCATGCGTTCCGAATTATAGCAACGGGGTGATATATAAATTCCCCCAAAAGGGAAAACAAAAAATTTTGAGAGGGTTTTCCAAATCAAATAATTAAAGGCACTAAAACCCCAAAATCTTAAGGAAAGGGGGAAATGGCAAAGCCAATTTGCTTGCTGTTTTCCATTCTGAGTCAGCGAGCAGAGGAAGCTGAAAAAGGGGGAAATGATATAATCACCAAACAAAAGACAGATCCACGAAACGTAACCTCTGCTTTGTGTTTCACAAATCTATACAAAGAACACAGACAAAATCAACCAGTTCACAAAACAGCTAAACATGATCAAAGGCAAGCGCTTCCTTATTACCCGCAAATTCCAACAGGCTGCCACGCGCGAACTCCACGGAGGGCAGCCCTGTGGTCCCACTGGGCCACATGCTTTTACAGATATGACACGTACTTCCCAGCCACGTCCCAAAGAGCTGCCACGTCCGGCCCTCCCTGCAGACGGGGAGCTATGTTCCTGACCCCCGCACAGTACTCACATCAAGCTTGGTCGGTGCCACTGAGTGGTCCGGTTGTTGTGGTTGACATAGTAAGTGCGACCCAAGTTGTCCACTTTTTCTTCCCAGCCGGGGGGCAGAGGTGGTGGAGGAAGCTCCTCCTGGTGCTGAGAAGCCGAGTCATTCGAGTCCACAACCTCCCACCCGTGCTGTGGAAGAAGATCACATGGAGGGTCATGAGCTTGGTTCTGCAGAGGTAAGGAAACGAGTCACAGTGCCATCTGTGTCCCTGCTCCACATCTGAAGAAATTCCCCCAAAGGGGCAAAAAACCCCCAATTCTAGAGGAGTTTTAAAAATAGTTTGAGCAACAGCCAACTAACTGTGGCCATTCTGCCTTCTAAGATGACTGTAGTAGGAGCCACAGGGAGTCGGGATGCACTGTCTGCTGTGTTACTAAGTCACATCCCACTCCTTCCATGTTTCACGTTCGTTATTTTGACCTGAAGGCCTCCAGGGCTGTACACAAAGCCAGGCACTGACATGGGTCATGTTACAGCTGCTGTCTTTTCAACATCTGCCGAAGGTAAAGGGGAGCTGGGGAAGATGGGCTGTATGCGATGTACCCTAACAGAAATCACAGCAGAGTCACTGGGAGGCCGGGGGCTCTATCCTTCCCTGGGGTGGGGGTGAGGGGTGGGGGCGGCACTAGCTGGCTTTGTGATCAGGGGGCCGGAGGAGGTCTGGATGCTATGGGGTTCTAAATGAGACACTCCCCACTCGCTGGGGCCACGGAAACAGGCTCATGGGACCAGAGTTACATTTTTGCAACACATATTTTAGGCATTAAGTAGTCCTCCCTAACATCCCCTAGTAAAGTCACTGGAAAATTAAGTAAATTCACGGGTTACTGCAGTTGGAAGGTTAGAAGAGTGTAAAAAAATTCCTTGGATTTGAGATAAAAATCTGATGTGCTTGTGAAATCTTAACATTCGTGACTGTCTACCACCCACTTCACTCCTCCTCACAGATGAAACACGGCCTGGAAATCCGACCTCTTGGTCCGAAGAGGGTTCGGGTGACTTGCCCACATAGTCACACATCACATATATGCAACAGCTGCAAGCAGATGTGTAAATGAGCCATAGAGAGGCCTTGTTTAGTGGACATTTTCAGGACAAGATGAGAATCGAACAAAATAGCACTGTCTAAGGGTGGCGCTGAGAAGGAACCTCGCGACCCACAGTATAGTTATGTGACTAGAAAGTTAAAAGGCAGCTAGGCTAGGAGGGAAAAAAAGAAAATTCCTCTGGACAGCTCATCCCAAAATGGCATTTCCAGAGTAAAGCTTTCCTAGTGTGCGCTATCACCTATGGGCCAAATGAGTAAGAAGCCTAGGGAAGATTTTCTAAAGCCCTCGATCCGCTCTGAAGCAATTCCAAGTGCTAAAAGGAATTTACAAAGAGTGGCAAGTCCACGGCAAGAAGACAACTAAATATGTGAGGGGAATGTCACATGGGGGGGGGGCTATTCATAAAACACAGGTTTAACGTTTTATAAAGAGAAACCTCTTCAATTATTAGTAACGTAAGATGAAAAGTTCATCTTTTTTACTAAAAACAAACACACCAGTAAACGAGCAAAGACAGATTCATGGGGACTTTTAAGTTTTTTCATACTTAAAACTTTATAAACTTTTATTCCCTTAAGTAATAAAGTCTTAAGGTGAAATATTTATATGATCTCAGGCAAGGAAGAGAGAGCCAGGCCTGAAGCTCTTACCTCCGAATCGTCCCTCAGCTCACTGCTTTCTTCATCTTGACCCCCATTTTTCGGCATATAGGCCATTTTCAATCGCAAAAATCCCTTTACTCGAGATTTATGACTGTGTGACAGAAGAACACTGGTTATAAAGGACATGACTTGGCTACATCGTTCATATTTATGATGACTTTTGAAAAAGATGAGAGAGGAAAAGATGCTGAATCTTCCTCAGAGCAAACCAATAACCAGGGCATAAAGGCCGCCCGCCCCCGGGGCCTCACCTTCTAGGTCTGAGGAGAAAGTCCTTGAATGTGTAGGGTCGCTCCATGGTTGGGTCTTCTGTCTACAGGAAGAAAAAGGAAGTTTCAACACTCCTGAAAGGTTGAATTGTTAGATGCCCCAAACTGGATTATAGAGAGTCCATTTTCGTTTTAGAACGTGGGAAAGGTGGAGACAGAGTGGGTTCCTCAACCAGTACTTGACAATTAATTAAACACTTTATATAGGTCATGGAACTTTATCCACCCAAGGTCCACTAGATGTCACTATCAACATCCGCTTTTAGGAGCCAACTCCAGCCTTAGACAAATGACAAAACGATTGTGGTCCACGCCAAGTAAAATTTCTAACTGCGGGGCGGAGGCCTTCATCTCACACACTGATGAACGTCGGAGAACCTGTGGTCCCTGGCGATTTCTTGTGGCTGTCATCCAAGAAACTAAAGATGGAGTTAACAGGGAAATTTATGCCACATCTAATCTGTGACGCAAATTTACTGTATTTTTAACATTAAAGTATCATGTCATCAGCCTAAGATATAGTCATTGGAAGGTTATCTCCGCAGAGACTATCCTAGGTGGCTTCATGAAGCTATGAATGCAATTATAACATGTATCCATTTTTCAAAGAAACCAAAAGACTGCCAAATCAGTCGATCAAAGCAAGCTGGAAATTAGAAAAATAAATGTTATTATTTCATTAATTTTTAAACACAATATGTAGTAAAACCTCAAAAACCCAGACTCTTAATGAAGCACAATGTAGAATATTGACTTCTATAGCAAGAGAGACAAACCACAACACAATGATTTTTTTGGTATCAGAGGGGTATGTGTGTATGCATTTACTTTTGAAACATGTTTGTCATTCCCCACTTTAAACTCCTGATAGCCTCTTAATTTGCTTATAAAAATATGGAAATTCTTCCCTATGGCCTACAAGGTCAAGGAGAATCTAGCTCGTAATTACCTATAACCTCACTGTGAACCAGTCCCTCTGGTCACACCTCACTCGAACTGGCCTCTTCTGTCCTGTGCGCACATGGCATTCAATCCTGCCCGAGCTGGTCCTCCTGCTGGACAGCTCTGGCTCCAGAGGCCATGGCTGCTTCTGCTTTGCCATCTGGGTCTGAGATCCAGGGTCATATCCTCACATATCACAGCTTAAATTGCTTCCAGTAGGCTCCCCTTATCATCTTCTAGGAAGAACATCCTGACTTATCTCCCTCCTTTTCACTATCTTAAATTATCCTCTTCATTTATTTATTTACTAGTTTATCACCCATCACTTCTAGAATGTTAGCTCAGATCAGAGACTTGGATTTGCTCACCACTGTATCATGGTGCCAAGAACACCGCCTGGCACGAAGAAGGCACCTGGGCGAGTAGCTGATTAATTCACCTGACATGCTTCTCTGGACTGTTCGCTAAGGCAGTAGAGATCGATTCTGGCCTGGGGTTCAAAATGGTTTCAGATGTGTGGTCCCATCCCAGGTGAGTGGGAAAGTCCTGAGAGGTGGAGAATTGGGAGGAAGGGTAGTTCAAGCTGAGGAAATCAGCAGCATGAACAGGGTAAGCAGCAGGCATAAGCAATCTCGGAGCAGTGGAGAGCCCAAGAGTGAACAAGAAAACCACAGGGCTCAGAGGAGCTCTGGAAAATGAGACTATCCATAACTACATAGTTTAAATGACAAACACCACACAGATCAAGAGATAGACCTCCTAGGCCCGTGTCCTGGCTTTGTTATTTACATAGACACGTGGCCATAAAAATGGGAGAATTGAGTCTGAGGGCCAAGAATGAAAGTGGATCACAATTCTAAAATTACCCTCTTTCATCTGGAAGCATCTGATAAGTATACAGCACAGAGGAATCCATGATCAAAGGGGAAAAAAGGAGTTTCTTTTTTTACTCCTTACCTGAGGATATTTTTTCCATAGCTTTTCCGAGAGTGGAAGAGAGCAAGAGAGGGTGGTGGGGTGGTGGGGGGAGACGGACCAGCAACCCAGGTACGTGCCCTTGACCAGGAATCAAACCCGTGACCCTTGGGTGCGTGGGGCCCACGCTCTAACCAATGAACCACACCTGCCAGGGCAAGTTTCTTTTCTTTCTCATGATCACTCCTTACTCTTTCCTATTAGGGTACAATGACAGAGCTGACACGGCCTCCTCTGGCCGCTGTGACTCTCTCACATGCAGAGGGCACCCGGCTTCACACCACCCTCCCTGCCCGCCTCTCCTTCACGTGTGTACCTGGCAGAGTTCCAACCTGGGCTCACAATGGCCCACAAGGCCCAGCAGGGCACGGAATCAACCCAGGGACCCAGCCTTGGGCAGTGAGCCGAGGACCCATGCGCACCAGATCCGAGATGCCAAAGCGCATTGAGCATCCACGGAAGGGGCTGCTCCTAACTGGTCCCCTGAGATGCTGGGGCCCCTCTGACCCTCTCGTCTTCCTGGTCAGCAGCTTGGGGTGTGGGAATTTACAGCGAAGAATTTCAAAGCAAGGTTTTTCCACTGCAAACACCAATGTCCACTGGAACTGCACCAATACACCTGCAGGACTCCAGCAAGGGGAGAAGGTCCTGCAGCAAACGTCTTACTAAGTTTAAAACGTTTCTTTACCAAAAACACACTCAGAAAACGCAAAATAGAATATTTAATTATTAAAAATAATTTTTTAACAATCATGAGAGATTACGCCAAGTTCAGCTTTACTGCCTCGAATCTTCTCCATCGAGCTCCTGATTTAGAAAAGAGCTTCATTCAAATGCTGGCAACTTCTTAGACGAAATCAAGGCAGGTAATTTTTTTAAAAAAGGAATAAAGGTTCACGGTATCTTGGGGCAACAAAAGAAAGCCTCATTTCTGGTTTCCAATGCCTTATAATAATTACGTGCATAGGTATGTCAACGTAAAGTCATAGATAACTATTTTGCTAATACTAATTTCAAAAATAATTCCAAGTTTCAGGGCCTTTTCTTATTAAATATTCTTTGTACATTAGATATGTAAAACTAGAGAGAAACAGCCTCAGGTAGGAAGAAAAAGATAAATAAAAAATCACTAAGTAAAACTAGTACATTTTGGAATCCCTCCAATCCCAGTCCCCGCTCCGCCCCCAACAGCCAGAATTATCTGAGGAAAAGGGAATCCAGAACCATCCATTTCTGACCCAAGCCACTCTGGACTGATCCTAACATGTGCTATCCAGTATGGGAGCTGTTTGCCATATGTGGCTTGTTAATTTAAATTTTAATAAATTAAAATGAAATAAAATGATAAATTCAGTTCCTCGGTCACATTCGCCATATCTCAAATGCTCAGCTACCATGTGTGGCTACTGCACTGGAAGCCACCTGAGGGAGGGGCTTGCTTCAGGGACTCTTTCTCAGGTTAGAATCATGCCCATCAGCAAATATATGCAGAAGGAATAGATTCTCTGTTAGCTAATGAGGCTGTATATAATTAATTAATAATCAAACACCCAATCAGAGTCCTTAAACCTCAAGAAGGCCTGAGTGGGTTGGCGATGGCCACTTTAACCCATATTACTGCTTTCTATTATTTTCTCTCATTACTAATGAGACAGCTTACTTAATTTCTTTTATCTAAAAATGAATGATTTTGACAAATATTAAATCCATAGGCCATACATAATCTGCCTTGACAGTGGTGATGCAGCCATCAAGAAAAGAGCATCCATTATCCACTATGCAAAATACATTCCAACGCTAACTATTCATTTTACACACCCACGCTTATGTTATCACACAAAATATGATGACGGGCCATTTTCCATGGGTGTCCTACAAATATGATCACATACACACACAGTACACCTCAAATCCTGGGCTCAAAGGCCACGTCCATTCAGAATATGCTCGGTGGGGTCTACCACCACTTCCAGGATAAAAATGCACCTTCACCCTTCCCCTCTGCTTCCTTCGTGGTCCACCTCCCAGACTGTAGTTGGCTCCATAGAGCCAGTCAATTGTAAGTGCGGAGATCATGGCACTTGGAAGTAAGCTGATCTTTGCTGATCTTTCGGCAGATGCACAATTGGGAGGCTCCATTACTCAACGGGGTCAGCTCGTGTAAAAGTCCTCTGGAGGCATTCACGGTTCTACTCTCTTTAACTGGCGGGTTTCTATTCTAGCCCTGAGCCTTGGCACCACAGCCTTCTTTGAAAGCTCACTCTTGCCTCCACCCAAATCTGAAGCCCAACTATTCCCTCTATTGACTTGGTCTCTAAAGAGGAATAATCTTCTCCTCTCCGGGGGTCTCACCCAACCTTTGGAAACCAATCTGCACTCAATCGCTCAAACAAGGCATTGTTGGAGCAAGATGCTTAGAAATTTTACTTCCACCTCTTAGAGAATATTAGTACATAATTTGCCTTGACCTAGATATGATTTTTACGTTAGGGCAAAGGGTAGTTGGGGACACCCATGAAAAAGGATTGGCCAACCAACTCATACTGTCTGAAAAATGAGGACATCACACCTTCAACCTGAAGAGCATAAAAAGAAGACCTACTGATGCAGAAATATGTGAAGAGTTTCTTCACAAATGTTGAGATCACTTTATCCTTTTAACATGACTTTAAAGGAATAAACCAGGTTTCTGCTGGCTTAGAGAACTGGTCTCATGCACACACACGCGCCCTCCACACGCACCTTGGAGCTTCAGGTCTTTATGTAGAAACAAAAATATTTTAACGATATCACTGTTGCATCCAGTCTTTTGGAAGGGAATGCACTTGAAACATTTTCCCCTTAACAGCTCCCCTGGGTGAATAACAATCAGTTGCTTGCTAACACATTCTGTCCCAAGATCCTGGATCTTCAAAGCTGCCTGGTTAAGATGCAGTCGGTCTTTCTCGGTATTTCATCTATGGTACCAGTCACCATTTCAACACAGCGGTAGGCTTATAGTAGGCAGTCTAAGTCATTTTAGTTTATAAGGTATTTAAGGTTTTTGCTCACATAAAGCATTAACAAAACAAAAAAATAGCAAAAAGGCAGAAATATTTGACTTACTGGCTGCTATTTGAATCACTTTATGTTGCCCAGGGAACCAAGGGCAAGAGGAGGGGTGGAACAATCTGGAAAAGCAAAGCTGGAATACAACGGGATCTACCTTCCACCACAGCCTCTGGGTCCTATCCCCACAGTCTGTTTATAGGGCCTCAGGAGCACCTCTAACCTCAGTTATTAGTCAATAGATCCAAGTGTTTGGCTGATCCTCTGAGCAGAGAGAAATGGTAGCAATACCACACATGCTAACTACGATTTCTAAAGCTGAGTGACAGGTTCACTCAGAACCAACAGCATCTTTGTCTGTGCTGACAGAAAGCCATACAGCGAAATTTGGGCAGCACAAGCTTGTAGAGATGCAGCCCACAAGAGACAGCATGTGCCATCCTAGACAAAGGGAACACATGTTTGATTAAACCCAAAGGATGAATTTGAAAGCAGAGACATTCCGGTGACAAGGAGGAGTTTGACAGAGGAAGGGAGCTGCTTTGCTTGACTTGACAACGGAAGACAAAAGAGCAGAAGAGCAAGATGCTGGTGACACTGACCGGCATATACTTGGAGAAGAATAAAAAACCCTCAATTCTTTCCTATCCCCTTGAAAGGACCACTTTCTAGAAAATAACTGAGGCTCTTTATTTCAGCCTTGTCCATTGTGTTGAGGAACTATTCCCCTGAAAATACACCCAGCTCAAACAATTAGAAGTTACTGCTCACAACAGACACAGAAAGCACGTAACCATCCTTACCGGGAGATGATTAAGGGGCACGTCCACCTGTCCCAGGAAGTCGTCTCGTGTCTGTTGAGAAAAGAGCAAAGAGTTAATGTCCCCGCCAACTGCACAGTGTCAGCATTCTTAAAAAATGTTTCTTTACAAATAGAGACAAAGGTCCAGGGCCTGACACTAGAGTGCCATGAGGATGGGTCAAGGCAGAGGGCCCAGATGAGGCGCAGACAGCTGTCACCTTGGAGACAGGTGAGCCCCAGGCCTGATACACCTGACCTTTAGCTACCTGAGACTTTGTCAGGCATGCACTGCCCAAGAGACCCGAGGAGCATATGACTGTCAAGGAAGGGACACTGACGATGACAGAAGGTTTGGGGGCATGGCTGGACCAATCTAAAGAGAAGAGCGTAAAGAAAGGTTGGGAACATTTTAACAAATATAGGGTGGGGCAAAAGTAGGTTTACAACTGTTCAAATGCATAATAATAGGATAACTAATGCATAATGCAAGCATAAACTCTGTTTCGCGTACTCACAACTGTAAGTCTACTTTTGCCCCACCTCTATTTATTGATCAAGTGCTACAAACTAAAGAGCTCCCTGAGAGCTGAGTCTAGGGAAAGAGTATAGAGTCTAGTTATTAATAAATCTTGTGCATTACTTATAAAAAATGGCCTCAAACTTTCAATCTAGTATGTATACTGCTTCAGAATCCAAGTTCATGGATTGGTTACTGGTTAAATTTTGGACACACCATGCTTCTTTCTCTTTCCATCTACTACATAACACAGATCGGACTTAAAATTGACCTAGACAAAATTCAGAGAAGCCCTCACAGGGGCCTCTTCAGATTGCGGTGTGACCTGGAAAGTCTTAACTCAGTTCAGAGGTCATGGCTTGGACCACAGGGTGTCTAATGGGTCATGTCTGCACTATGTCCTGCTGTTAGAGGGTTTGTGTCATACTCTCTGAGGTTATATGACCTGAGGTGCAAACCAGACACAAGGACTTTGGTGACCCTCCTATAAAAACAGGCAGTGGCACCTACCACACTCAAAAATGCCTAAAATCTGGCCAGTTCTTTAGATGTCGTCAGAACTGTCCCACAGCCACCTTGAGGAAAAGCCCAAGAGCGAATCCAGACCTCCTAACTCCGAATCGGGTTCTTATCTGCACTCTTTACTAGTTTACCCTGAAGTTTCATCATTTACAGAAACTACTTCTCAAACGTACTTGGAAAACGTCTCTTCTTGCATTTAAAAAGCATCAGCAGATAAATAGGGAGGCGATTTAGTGACATGATTTGCTCCAGGCTTAGGATTTCCTTTTAGGTTATTAAAAAAGTGTAATTAACTAGAAAGCTATCTGTCTCCTCTAAATGATGCATGAAGGATAATGAAAAATTGAAGTTACCGCTGGTTGGATGTGCAGGAAGCATGAGATGAGCCCAGTCCTCATGATGAGATTCTCATCTGTTTTCTCAGCTACATTTGCTACAACCCACCATGGAGATACCTCACCTAACACAAGGCTACAAGGTGCCAAAAAATGCTGTATATCTTAACAAAGGAAGTAGTCAGCAGGAGGCTCAGAAAAGGGAGACAGCTTTGCTGTCCAAGGAGTTAGGGAGCATTCTCAGCCCCAATTTGGCCAATTTAGTTATAATTACAAAGCTAGTATAAAAATCAGTTAACTCATGAAAAAATGAAAAAATAAAAAACAAGTGTGTTGACTACTGACCATAAATTGCATGTCTACCTAATTAATTGCCACTTGTCCCCTTCCCCCTCCTGCTACTGGTGCTGGTGCTGAGGCTTGGATACGGGATGCAACCATCAGAAGCAGACCACCTTACTAGAAGCTCCATTCATAACCTGATACCATTAAAAGGCTCCTCATCCATCGTTAAGGTCAGTGCACTGTAACAAAAATTCACATGACAGCTGCACACCCATGTGGTTTTTTGGGGAAGATGTTAGAGTTCTAGACTGATCCATTGAGTTCAGCTTTGCTCAGACGCCAGAAGAAGCACCTGCCACAAAGGACTACAGCAATGAAGCAGGCACTTTGCCAGGGCCACACCCAACCCTCACAGCGACCAGAGGACATAGGCCTATTAATAAGCAGACTTTACAGGTGGGGAGGTAGGGACCAGGGAGGCCTGTGACCTGCTCCAGGTTCCTATCTGAGTAAGCTGGTTCGAGTCTGAGCCCTTAACTAAGTAACCTTCTGTCCCATATCTCGCTCTGTACCAGGTAGGAAAGCAAGGCTGCCCACCAGCTTCGGGCTTCTCACTGGAATGGTGGCTCTCAACAGTCGTGGATGAGAGCACAGTTTTATGAGACTTGGGAAGGGAGTTGGGAAGAGTCCTGTGAAAATGCCCATTTGTTATGTTATTGTTAACACTGCCTCCTGTTCAAACTCCGCTCCTTCCCTCCAATGAAAGAATATACTGCATCCCCGAGGCAGCTTCACTTGTACCTTAGCAAGTCTTCTAGTACATGACAGAACAATTTCTAAAACAGCCAAAGGTGGAGCAACCCCACCATTAAAGTAAACACAAGGCCCTTGTTTCTGGGTGACATCAAGGATGACTGAAATAAAGGGATCATGTCTAGGACAGCACATGGTCAAAGGATTGGTCTTAAACAAGGGTCTCATCAGGCAGTGGAACATGGTGGTGAGACCTAGGTTTCAAAACATCCCACTGTTGCCAAAACTGAGAGATTTAGGTACTGTAAAATACTTAGGTTAATGACACTATACAAATTTTAAAACATATCTTCAACACCACAAAAGAGCGCAGTAGGGGATCAGAGAGCCTACCAGTGACCTTTAGGCTGAGATGAGAAGCAGGTGTGCCTGAAGGACACCTGAGCGCAACAGTAACAAGCAGGAACAGTGTGCTGCCAGGGTGGAACCCCACCTGTGGGCCCTGCAGAGACATTTGAGGCCATCACAATATCCCTCGGTCGCCATGCCACAGAATGACATTTTACACCAATGTTAGAAAAATACATTACAGCAAATCAATTTTTAATAATTTCCTTCAAAAAATTATTTCCATCAAGCTTCATGTTAACTATAAGCGATTACAAAAACCCAATTAGTTTCAACCCCTACAGTCAATACTTGCATTTCTTGTGCTTATTCTAAAGTGGTAAAGGCTATCAATTTCAACCTCAATTACCTGTCACTCTATTCTAGAAGCTGAACATGTACAGGTTAGTACCAATTATAAATGTTCCCTCCTGTCAAGCCATCAAATACATTTCCAATGTCATGAAAACACAAAATAGAGCCCCTGAAACGTGTTGTAAAAGGTAAAAGAAAAATCTGTATTCCACTACAGGAAAAGTGAAATTAGTATACCAAACACTGTCTCTTTTAGAGCTTGCTCTCTACACAGTGATGAACTATATTCAGGTCTGCCCTTTTCTGCTTTTAAAATAACGACTCCCTTTTAAATAAGGAGACAAGTGTGTGTCACAGTCATGGAGGTCCCATGTGTAATGCTGCTGGAAAAATGCTGGGACTGTTCTGACAGCGCCAGCGAACCCTGTTATGGCTCTGGGGCATTTCCCAAGGCTTCCTGCGCGCACGCTGGGCCCGAGCTGCCGGCAATGAGTGGACGCCAGGCTTAGCTGTCCTCACAAAGGAGTGAGACCTCAATTTCGCAAAGAACACATTAGAAAGAGAGCGAAGACTTTCTCAATCTTTAGGTCAGGACTGTACTTGAAGGATGTGATCTGACTCTCACTGCACACTGATGACCACAGAGGTCACGGGCAAACGAGGCGAGGACCATGCATTTCACGTGGGAGGTAAAAAAGAGAGCACAGGGTGGGGGGGGCCACTCAGGGAGAAAGCATTAGAAGCAGGGAGTGGTCCTCGCAGGGAAAGGGGGGGCCAGAAAGGCTTGTTAGGAAAAGGTGTATTGAACAGAACTGGCACCTCTTGCAAGGTACAATGACCTGCACGTAATACTGGAGCTTTTATTAAGGTGGTGTTTCAACTGTGAGTTGCAACCCCACTAGCAGTTCGCACGAAGCATTTAAAAAAATTAAATATAATGGAATAGAAAATATTAGCGCCGCCTGGCAGGTGTGGCTCAGCGGTTGAGCATCGACCTATGATCCAGGAGATTGTGGTTCGATTCCCGGTCAGGGCACATGCCTGGGTTGCGGGCTCGATCCCCAGTGAGGGGCATGCGGGAGGCAGCCGATCAATGACTCTCTCACCATTGACGTTTCTCTCTCTCTCTCTCTTCCTCTCTCTGAAATCAATATATATTTTTTTAAAAATTAGTGCCTCACATGAGATACTAAGCAAGTACTATCTTGAGAAACTTACTTCAGTTACATACATATACGAATGTGTGTATTAAGTTGTGCTATAAAATCAATTTCTTTTTGTGTGACACCATCAAAAGTTTAAAAGCCACTCACTACAGCAAATGAAAACCGGCCAGTACTACCAACTGCCTGGGGTTTTATCCCAGTAAGCATTAAGTAGTGACTTCCAAGAAAATGATATTTAGAATTCCTCAAGACAAATGGGACAGGAGTTGGAGGAATAAAAACATACGCTACAGAGAAAGAATTTACGAGTAAAGCTAGAGTATGATGAGATGTTTGTTATCTTACAAATCGAGGGAAACGTCACGACCTTTAAGGCTAAGCCAGAAAAACAACCTTGGGTTTCCCATGATACCACTGAATGCAACTCCCTGGGTGCTGCTTCCTTTGATGTGTGTGGCTCCACATTCGGGCACCAGGACCAGCTAGGCGAGGGAAACAGGCTCTATTTTTAGGGTGATCGGACACATGCTCTCAGAATTACCTAAGTAATCAATAGCTTGAGAAACTGTACAGAAGCTTTCAGACAAAATGTTATGAGCACAGTGACTCGTCAACGGCTTATTGTCTGGAGAGGCACCTGGAGGTCAAGACGCACGTTCAGGCCGTCTCCTTCCTCACTAAAGCATGAATCAGCTCTGTCCTCACGCTCAAAAGGAAGGAAGACTATTCTTGTTCCTCCTTCCACTTGTCATCCACGTCAGCTACTGTCGCTCGGACAGCTGAACTGCTGAGGCTCAGGAAGAAACGGAGTGAGCCTGGCCTCCCATGTGAACCTGGCGTTGCGCAATCCAATGCCGCACCACCTGGTGCCTCTGGCATTCAAGGTGAACTGTTTCAAAATAGTATGTTGTCGATGTTACCACAATCAAATAGTCAGGTGGCATTCTACTAAAAGTAAAAAAAAAAAAAAAAAAAAAAGATGCAACGATGAAATCCTATAAATGCACATACTCTTACCCCAATTCACCTGGGAAGCCCCAGGACACAAACATCAAACAAAACTCAGATACCTATTCATCAACACACACAGCTCTACCTCTGCCAGCCCCTCTGCTGTTTAGTTTTTCAAGGTGAGGAACAAAACCTCCCCTTCACTAACAGATTAGGATGTGTCCTGGAGACACTGGCTCTTATTTATAACAACAAACAAGACCTCCATGTCAACCTGATGTCAGGGCAAGCTCACAGGAGTGCTATGGGCTCCCGTAAAACCGCGCTGGAAGGCGTGCAGAACTGAGCCAAGGCTGAGTGTGTGATCATGAAGCCCATCTATTTTAAGAGACACTTTGTAAGAAATTCAGAAGACAAAACCGAAGGGGGTGGACGAAGCAAAGAACCTTTGTGCCGGCAAAGACTGGAGCAGCCCTGCCACAGCAGTCTGGCTTTTACCCAGTAGCATAACTAGACCAGGACAAACTGGGCTGCAAGTAGCCACTGCTTTGCAGGCTCAAAGGGAGTCCCAGGTGCTCCAGGTACCCAGCGGTCACATCGGGGCTGAGATGTGCTTGATGTTCCCTCCGCCTGCTGGTGGGCGGAGGTGGCGGAAGAACACTCAGTCCTCTGCCTGTTCTATATACACACATATTCCGGGCCAGGGGTCAACTGCAGGCCGCAGAAATTTTAGCTTTTTGCAAAAGGAGCACTTGATAATCTGAACTTAAGATCCAATAAACTCCAGGGGTACAAACACTGGGAAAAGAACTTTGGGAACCAGACAGAGAAAGTGAGCAGCACTATGGCGCTTACTGGCTCCTGCAGGCAGGGGGTCACCCAGAGATAGACTGTGCTCCCCATGCCAGACCCTACATGTACAGAGACCAGGTGCCCTTATCGCCTAGGGAGAGAAGCTAGACAGTCCTGTGCAACAGAAATATAATGCGAGCCACATTTAGGATTTGAAAACTCCTAAGTCACATTTAAAAAGGAAAAATAAACAGGTAAAATCTAGCCAAAGTACTATCCTTTCAACATGTAATCAATAATATAGATCGTCACTAAATGTTTTACATTCTTCTTTTCACACCAAGTCTTTGCAGTCCGGTGTGTATTTCTTGCTTACAGTAACGCCTCGGTGTGGACCGCCCACATTTCAGGTGCTCAGGAGCTGCAGGTGGCCAGTGTCCCTGCAGCTCTAGATAAGACGGTCACCATACCACACGGGAGGTGCCACACAGCAGAGGCATGAACAGAATGCTGAAGCAATACCAGGAAGGAGCGGCTCATTGTGCCAAGGGTCAAGGACAGGGATGACTTTGTGAAGGATGACCTTTCAGCAGGGTCACAAACTAGGAGTTAGTGAAGAGGATGGATGGGGGCGAGAAGGAATGGTATGCAGGAAAATTATGCTAAAGCTTTGTGGTCCTGAAGGTGGAGACCAGGCCACGTGGGGAAGGCAGGGGGCGGGAGGAAATGAGGCGGCCAGGTCCAGGGCCCCGGGTGGCCTGCTTAGGTGGGAGGATGCATCCCAGGGGAAGAGAAGATATAAAAGGATGCTCAGGAGCAAACAACTGGCAAGGGCTGCACTTGAGAAAGGTCTTGTTGGAGGGAGAACTGATTGGAGGAGAGACCCCGGAGGTGACAGAGCGCTCAGGGGAGCAGTAAGTCGTGCGGATGTGGCCCCGTGAGGGTTGGACCACGTGGGAAACGCAAGGCACAGCGTCCGTTCAGACGTGTTCTGCGCCCAGACTCCTTGTCAGCAGGACGTGTGTTCACTGTGTGGTGAGGGAATAAGTAAGATTACGTGTTTGAAGTCCTCAACACAGTGCCCATCAGGAATGCTCGGGAGCAGGTATCACTTAGTAAAGCAGCGACAAGGACACCGATGTCGCTGACTTGATAGTGACATAAAGCAGACTCAGGAGATGGTGGAGAAAAAGGCCACAGAAAGGGAAAGGAGCAGCAGGGCGCTGCTGTCCCATCCGGGCAGTGGGGCTGCCTGCCGGGGAGAGTATCATTAGCCCCGCTGTGTGTCACCCCGACACTCATCTCCTTTATTTTCCTGTTTGTAAAGAGAAGTCCTGTCCCTTTAGCCCAGATGTGCTTGGTGACCCAGGCCTAGGAGATCTGACTGGAATCCACAATTGTGTGTCTTCCAGAGGAAAGAAGAGACCACAGCCTGTCACCCTGGGGGGTCCGCGGCCTGGCCTGGCAACACAGTCCCCTCTTGAATCTGCTTCAAGGCTGTCAGCTGCACAGAAACGCCCACACAAATGACACTAACAGTTTCTCATGGGGCTAATTTATCTTCGCAAAAAATGCCAATGTAGATAAACCTTGGCAGTTACTGTCATTCCTGGTGAAAGGAATGCAGAATTTCTTTGCTGAATAAACTAACATTTTTAATGAATGCCATCTGCTAAATATAAGGAAAACAATCACGTACATTCTGCTTATTATGAAGCCAGCTGAGCTGAGGCTGAATTTCACAGTCAATTCAAAAGGAAGGTGTGTCACCGGGTCCATTTAATGACACGATTTTGTTTAATTCTGGGCTTCCGACTTTATCATATAACTGTTTTAATTTCTCAAGATTTCGAGGTAATTTTCTCCGGCTCAGCATCTGATTTCTTCCCTGGGGAAGTTTTAAAATTAAATTTTCTGCAAGCAATTTTAAAATAACAAATTCAATGGATAAATGAAAAAAAGAGAGCAAAGATACTTCTAGATGCTGTACTTTCTGAACTTCACGACCAAAGAAGAGACCCATTAGCCTGAAATAATTCATGACACCTTTAGTAAGCACTGCAGCGCCAAGGTAGGATACAGCCAGCGGGAGAAAGTGAACCCAAGTACATCATGGGCTCCATATGTCATTACGAGTCCTCCTCTTTATATTTTAATTCCAAAATGAAACGCGTAGAATTGGAGAAAAGAAATGGAGCTGAGCAATTTTGATTCTTTTAACTAACTGCCTCCCGCCTCCAATAACTCTTTAAGCAGAGCTTAGAGCTCTTCAGCGTGAAGGAGGCACACCCCTGGCACTATAGGAGACTTTCCGGGGGCGGTGGGCGTGGGCAGTTGTAAAGAAATAACTTTCTAGGTCCTTCCACCTGTCCTCTTTCCTAATCCTGAGCTGCCTGAGAACCATGTCTGTTTTCTGACTCTCCTTTCCTAAATGATGACCATCTTTTCCTGCGTTCCCCAAAAACGTATGCTTCTCACCCTGCCTGACTCTCACCGTGTGCAGTTTGCTGGATATAAAAAACCTCTGGAGCCCCAAAGGAAGGATGGTTTGGAAACGCCTAGGTCCAGAGGGAGCAAAGAGAGCAAGGGAACACGGAAAAGCCACCATCTCACTTTGCCTCCAGGAGGCCCCGGAATGACGACGTCTTGCCTATTTATCATCCGCCCAACTAATTTTCATGTTTATTCAATTTAAAAAATGAAGTCAGAATTTTTAGTGACAGGAAATGAGCCCGACAATGGATATTTTTAACAATAAGGACTGCTTTTGCTAATTCAGTTTTATGGACGATATTTTCCATAAAATGAGCCATATATGCAATCCCAAGATGGAAAAAATCCAAAGTACTGGCTACGCTATGAAATATATTGAAGGCACACATGTAATACTCAGGACACTAGAAGTTACATCTTTTGCAAGTACTGCACTAATAACTTATTGAGTTACTGATAAATTATGGATGCTGACAAAAAATGTGCGAGAAAGAGTTCTTCAAAGCTCCTTACAAGATTCAGTAAGGTAAGCAGAAACATTTGGAGACTACGGTTTAAAGCATCCGATCTCTCAGAAACTCAGGCCATTAGCTAGGTTATTAAAACTCATGAAGTATTTAGAGTTTCCTCCTAAACTCCCCTCTCTATACAATGGGTGAGAAAGAGAGTCTGGAGAGGAAAGCTTTGTGAAAAATTAAGCAAATGATTACATGTATCTTAAAGAATTTGAAGGATGAGGAGAGACTCAACGTTAATTTAAGATTCTAGCAGGTGTGAATTTAAGACCAGAGTGCGGGCCTCCTCCGTCCCAAAAGCCTACGAAGGAGACACCGAGAAACAAAGCCAACTCCTCCTTCTAGTCTCTTTGTAACGTAACGATGTCAACAGGTACCTAAGTCTTTCTGAGCAGAAAGAGCAGGGCTGAAGTGGGGAGGTAACCAGGGGCTCTCAGGCCTGGTGAACGTGAGAATCTCCCGGGAAATTCTGAGAACACTGGTCCCCAGGCCTCACCTGGGACGATGACATTCTGGCAGAGGGGCCCAGACACAGGTGTGCTTTAAAAGCTCCCCAGCTTATGCTTTTCTGCTGCCGGGCTGACAACACTGAGCAAACCTCCCGCTTCTCCGCGTTCATGAAAGAGAAACTGGGATTCCCTGTTAAACTGATGGCCAAACTGACATTACACTGCAACCCCTTAAAAGTATAAAGTCCTCAAATGTAGACTATACTCAGGCTTGATTGTCCCCACCCCACTCCACTCCACTCCTGTCCCCAGGGCTGGGGCTGTCTGGACAGCAGATCGGGGGTTCACTGGGCAGGGAGGGGTCCTAGGGTCCAGGGTTTTGCCCAGCCCGTGTTTGTTGAGTGTTTGCTCATTTCAGCTTCATTTTGCCTAGAGATGGGCGGAGGGGTGGGGTTGGTTCACCTCCTTCGACATCCTGCAACAAAGCGGTATGAGGAAGGGAAAAAAGTATGAGGGACTTTGCTGCCAGCTCCCCTCATTTGTGCCTCTACTGTCCTCCCCAGGGAGGACTAGCTGAACCCATTTACACATGTTGGTAAAAATAACCGCCTGGGAATGTGGATGGGACGGGGGAGGGGGTGCATTTTTGGCTGCCCCCGTTTGGAACCCTAGCCCTCTGGCCTGATAGGGCCCGGATATTAATAGAAATAAGGCTCACAGGTGCACAGACAAAGCACAGGGATTTCACTGGTCATGGCCAAGGGCTATCTGGCTGCCAAGCTAATACTGGGGCTAAAAAAACAAATCCCATTTCAAAATAGAATCAGAGAATGTGATCCTTAGGAGGGACCTCCAAGTCATTCAGCGCAACAAACATCTGAGACTCGTATCTCTATCCATCCCTCTCAAGCGGTTGGCTTGGCTCAGCTCGCCACCCTGCCTGGTTCTGAATGTCATAGTGACGGGGAGCTCACCGCCTACTGGGGCAGTAAAAAGGGAGGAGGTTTTGGATGCATATACGCCTCGTTTAAAATCTCATGTCTTATCCAGAAGTCGCTGAATAACCAAAGGCAAGTTTGTCAATCACCACCAAAAGTCAGCCTTCTCATCTGTAAAATGGGGATAAAAACAACTTTATCTTCCACAGTCATTGGATATTAAATGGGACAATTAGATTCAGTAAGTGTTATTCCTAACCTAGGGTTTCTCCACCTCAGCACCAAAGGCATTTTAGGCTAGAAAATTGAGGGGCTTTCTAGTCTACACTCGGTAGGGTTTTTAGAAGCACCTCTGGCTTTTACTCATGACATGCAACAGCAACTCCTGTCCCCTAGCTGTGACAACCAAATATGTCTCCAAACATTGCCAAATGCCTGCCGGGGGAGGGGGAGGAGCATGGATGGGGCAAAATTGCCTCCAGTTGAAAACCACTGTCCGATTCCACTTCCCTGCCCTACACCCTGTCTGGTGCTCAGGTCATCCCCGGCCAGTTCTGCAAGAGTCTGCAATTTCCCTCATTGAAGCCCCAGGGAAGAAGGAAGAGGAGCTTCATTTCTATAACTAGAAAGTGGCGAAGCTGGGATCTGAACCAGTGTCTCACCCCAACACTTACATTTGTTTCTACAACACTGTTATTTCTTAGGAACTAATCTCTGCATCAGGATGGGGCGGCTCCATCGCTTATTTTAAGAAGTCTATCATGTTGTTATCCTCCGGCTGGGCTTCCTTCTACTCCTGCCCCCAACCAGAATATTATTTAAAAATGAGAGGTCTGCAAGCAAAGCTGCAGGCACCCAATGATATCCCAACTAATGACTAAGACCGAGTGTGACAGAGCTGACTAGGGGCTGCCAGGGAAATCCCTGAGAAGCTGAGGCTGAAGGCTGAGCTCCTTGCCTGACTGAGTTGTGTTCAAAATCAACAGTAAAAGCTACACAATCACAGGAAGGAACTGAAGCTCTGCGCCAAAACCGTTTCTAGAACAAGGAACCGTGCTGTATAGAAAGGGCTCTCACTGGGGCCATACAGTGGGGCTGGCGTCAAATCCAGGGAGACCCGGAAACATGGGAAACAGAATGTGAGCGTACTTTAGGCAAAGACCACAGAGTGGAACAAGGCCCCCAACAGCCCCGTCACTGTCACATCAAGTCTTGAACAATCTAACGAAGACAGGCAGCACTAGCAGACTAGGCACCAAATTTAAGTCTTTACTGATGCCTCAAAACACAAGGTAAACCTGGGAGAACAAAGTTGTGACTTTTTCGAAGAATCACTGGGGACTACCACTCGAGCCCATATGCTGCGCAAGAAGCGGACGCATATTTCTGCCATCTTTAAGACCACCTGTACCTCCTAGTTCATAAACTGTTACACACCTCAAATGTCAGTGCACGTGGAAGGCTTGTGCAAGTTACTGTGGATTGCTATGACGCTACTCTTATTACTGCATATTAAAAAAAAAATTTTTTTTTAATGTTTTTATAGAGAGAGGAAAGGAGAAGAAGAGAGAGAGAAACATCAATGAGAGAGTCATCAATTGGCTGCCTCCTGCACACCCCCTACCGGGGATCCAGCCACAACCGTGGCATGTGCCCCGACTGGGAATTCAACTGGCGACCTCTTGGTGCACTGGATGGTGCTCAACCACTGAGCCACACCAGCCAGGGCTAGCAAGTATTTTAAATTCCAAGTGGAATGGGGTCCCTACCCATACTGGTCAACTGGAAAGCAAACAGCTACTTTCAGAAAGTCAGTGGTTCAATCATCAATCAGTCTGGTCTCCAATCAGAAACCTTCCTTGTATTGCCAAGAGTTCAGCACGTACAGTTTGAGAAACTCTGTTCTATCCCGTGAGGCCCAAACATATCAAGAGCTTTAAGACAGAATGAACTATTATTATAAAGTTAATTGTGCCTTAAAAAATAAATGCATGAAAATGAAACGTATTGTTAAGGACCAAGATGGAAGATTCAGGAAGCCTGAGAAACTGGGTCTAAGCTTAGAAAGGGCCTCTTTTTCTTCTGTTTTTGTTTCTTTTCCTTAAAGATGATCTGTGTGAGGCTATTTGTCAACTTACAAAGAAGTTATATACGTTAAGGGTTCACTGATGGCTATGCTAGTAGCTCGGAACATTAAACCTATAATCCTGAAGAAAACTGTATCATAAATAGTAATGATCCTTAGACTAGGCTAGGAAAGCCAGTGGGATCTATGAAGTAACTGGGATGTGAAGCGGCACTAACCGGGGACTCGATTACATTCCATACCACTGGCTGGGGCCACAAGGGAACGTGATGAGTTCTTACTCATGAACATTATCACACTGTGACCCCTCCAACTGCACATCAGTGGGCACCTCCATATGTCACTTGCAAGGAACGGCAAGGCATGGGGACAACGGCTCTGACAGCAGGGTTTGGGGACAGGGCGAAGTTCTGGCCATCCTAAACGTGAGTGAGAATTCTGCATTCAACCCCACAGCTGATTTTAATGTAAGAATTACAACGTTCTCACAAAAGTCTGTAAGTAAAGCTAAGGTTCTGGGATACTCACCGTGTTTTATCTTCTGATTTGCAGATGGCACCCTGGAAAGTGCAGGCAGCCCCAAACCGCAGGGACCTGGCGGAGCAAGCTCTGACTCTGACTCTGACTCTGAGCAAGCTCGCTAACCTCTCTGAGTGTTTCAAAGGGAGAACCGTACACAATCCAGTTCATTACTATTGGAATTGTGAAAAGAGTGTGTACAAAGCTAGCACAAGACACCAAATAAAGGAGAGGCCTGAGAAGTAAATTAAATTATGGTCATTCTACAGTGTACTGCTCCAGAAAAGAGTCAAACTGGAGACTGTCCTTGTGAGCTGGTCTACGTGTTCCCAGCCCTAAACTGTAGAGAGGTCTATAGAAAAAGGGCACATGAAGATATAATTACATTCCCACCTAATTCCTAACCTTCTCACTTAAGCAAAGCATCTGATTTCATTAAAATTAAACTTCTAAGGACCATATTCATGAGCTAAATATTCATTACTGGAACATGGGGGTGGGTGTCAGTCTATAGTAATGGCCCAGGAGTTCAAATACTCTCAGGTAAACAAACGGGTATAGTTAAACACTGAAATGAGTTGTAAACTGTCATTCTTGTATCTATTTTCTCATTTGATCTTTCCCCCAATAGTTCAAAGGAAAGCCCACAGAAGGAGTGAACTGGGGCCCCATCTCACATGGAACCCAAGGAGAACCACTTATAAACCTTCTGTGTCCTACTATCTCCATATAAAATATGGGGGGTAAGATTCAATAATTCTTTATATAGTTCTTTATATGGGTAAAATTCTCAGAACTTAAGAGATTACTTTTTTAAAAACTATATATATCTTTATTGATTTCAGAGAGAGGAAAGGAGAGGGAGAGAGAGATAGAAACACCAATGATGAGAGAGTCATTGATTGGCTAGCCCGCAACCCGGGCATGTGCCCTGACCGGAAATCGAACCCTGATCGCCTGGATCCTAGGTCGATGCTCAACCGCCAAGCCTCACCCGGCCGGGCAAGAGATTACTTTTTTAATTTCTCTCAACCTTAGTGTCAATTTTAGACAATACAGTAACTTAAAATTTTCTGTAATAACCTGTAAGTCAAGCAATAGGCACCTACTTTCAATTTAGAGACAAAGAAAAACCCAGCAAAGCAGAGAGAGCTACACACAGTGCAGACCTTGCCAACCGACCACACACTTAACCACTGTGGGGCCTCCTGCACCGAGCAGAGCACGGAGCCTATTGGAATTTAATCATACTATGCTGAATGGAGTGGTACTGTTTTGACGACTGTGTCCAAAAAAACCTACAAGCACGACTTCTACCGAATGAATTCCTTTCTTCTCATTCCTGGATGGCTCTGAGGACCAAACACCTGTGAAAGGCGGCGCTGAGAAAGTATGGCTCTGTCACCGGACTTTAGTTCTATTCGGGCCCTGCACCTGTTGAGACGGTGACTTGGTAAAGTTAATCTCTCTGAGCCTCAGCGTCCTCACCTGCAAAGTGGGGACAGAAACAACACTGAGAGGTGGCAGTGAGGACAAGCACTACCTTTCGTATGGGAAGACCCTGGAGAGGATCATCAGGTGCCTTAGGATCATGAGAAGGAAGGTACTGCTAAACCTGAAGACATTTCTCAAGGGTACAGAGCGCAATAAAAACTTGTAGGCACGCTGGGGTTAGTAACCCTCTTAAATGTTTGCATGACAAACTCATTTTAAGCTGCAAATCAACAACAACAATTAGTATATATGGGGCACTCACTCTCTGCCCAGCACATTCTAAGAGCTTCTCATAACTGATCTCCCTTAATCCTAACAACCATGCCGCAGACGAGCAGACTAGAGCAAAGACAGGCTAAGGAACTTGTCCAAGGTCGGGTTGGGAAGGAGTGCAGCCAAGATCTGACCTCTTACCCAACATGTACTGTCTCTGAACAGTCACGTAGGCCTGGCCACCTATATTCAAAATAAAAACCCCAATTCTTATGTCTTTTATTTTTGCTGTGTAAAAATCTTACCCAAACAATAACACATTCTCACCCTTTCCTTTAGGAACTCGTTTGTGGGACATGTGGCAGATCCTAAGCGGACCTTTTAATCACATTTCGAGAATAAATTACAAATTTGAGATTTACTTGGGGTGCCACCTTGAGAAAAACTGAGAAGAGTTAACTATGAGACTCATAAAATCTTGTAACACCAAAGTCTTTCCTAAAACCTCCGTTACCCGAATACCAGTTCATCCCTGAGAGGAGCCACTACACAGGAGGAGAGCGCTTATCTATTTACTGATGAAATAATCTAATGATATCTGTAAAAGCTGTCACTCTCTGGTTAAAAGGAGTCTACCCACCCAAAGAAAACATTTTAGGGCATTTCAAAGCCATGGTGGCTTTCAGGGTCAAATTTTCGATTTATACAAAGGGACAAAAATGTTTTTGATTCGTTAGTACGGACTCATTGTCAAAAAATATGTTGGTGTCTAGCAGCCAAGAAATTGATCACAGTTACTCATTTCCGTCAAGCTCAGTCTATGCCTCTCTCCCTGCAGAGGGGACTGGGACAAAGGCACTGATGTGACACCCTCCCCAGTAACTTATGCAGGAGGCACATGGTGTGTGGACAATTAGCAGCTTTGTGTGGGAAGAATCTTCTTTTTACGCTTGAGATTCAAGTAAAAATTGAAATAAAAAAGAATCATAAACTCCAGAACAGTTATTATTCCAACCAGACCAAACTGTGTTCCACAACACTCTTTCTTCAACCCTGTCACACAGATGCGTGGCTCCTCACACGTGCACACACGCATATTACAGTTTAGAAGCAAAAGTGCAGGCAGACGTTTGCCTGATTTGATTCAAGATAACATTCAGAAGAAAACTACCACCATTAAATGTAACGGTTACATAATCCTCGGTCACGGTACAAATCATGATTCGCTACAGTCTGCAACTTAACCATTTATTTATTTCATTCTGAGTTTTGCTGGAAGAAACATGCCATACTGCAATTCGAGAAGTCCAGGGGCCAAAAATACGTGGAGACATTGTCATAAAAAGTAACTTAGGAGCTTGGTTTATATCCAAGGTGAAATGGTATCCCAAGACGTTGAATTTGTCAGCTTGTGCTTGTCGAGGGGACCAGACAGGGCGGTGCTTGATTCCCTAGCGCTGAGCGCTAAACAGAGCCCGTCAACGCGTCCAGCCCACACACAGGTGTTTTGTTTTGTTTTATTTTTTAAGAAAGACGAGGGGAAAGAGAAGGAAAAGACAAACCTGAAGGCAATGTTCTGAACACGTTATATGCATTATCTTGTTGAATCGTCCCAATAACCCTGAGGTCGGCACTATTATTAGCCCTATTTTGAAGATGAGCAGAGTGTGGTTTAGAAAAGTTAAGTGCCCTGCTCAAGTCGTCCAGAAGCAGGGCCAGGGCCTAGGTAGTTACAGACCTGGGGTTCCAGCTCAGGCTTGTCTCACCTTCTTGTGTCATCGCTGCAGACTTAGCATAACCAGGGTCCCGGGGATCAACTGAACACCGGGCAGCCCTGGATTCTTATCAATTCCATGCTTTACAACTCAGAGAAATTCAGGTCCCCTTAAAATACATGCAGAAAAAAATACATATTTTTTCTATTTCAAGGGATATTCCCATAGTTTACACTAAGATACATGACATTCACATAGATAGGTTTAGCTAGGATAAATTCAAATGACCCAAAATGATATTAACACAATACAGCAATAGGTTGATTCTTCTGCAAATTTAAGTTTCCTTGATTGTATTTCTTACTCTCTATATAACTGATTTACAGAAGTGATTCTATCCGTACTTGTTAGCACTGGGGCATTATCTCTGAATTGTTTCCCTTCACGAGTCTGAACTGCTACCTTATTGGAGAAAGAGAAACTGACGAATAGACAATGGCTCCGTCATCGTGAGAGGAAAAAATAATACACACAGGAAGGTGCACTTGCAGGAAGCAGCTCTTGGGAAAAGACCCAGAGACAGCAAAGAACGATGGAATGGGACACAGTCAAGCTGTGGGCCGGCCGCAGTCATCTCCCAAATCCCTCTTGGGTCAAACATTCCAGCAGGCAGAGCCACAGAGGCCAAGTGCGCAGGATCCAGGGCAGGGACAGTCGCCGCGGGTACCACTTTCTGGCTCTCGGGATCTAACCCGACCTTTTCTCCTGACTCATTACATGTGCATGCCTTCTCTTCCAGCAAAATCACAAGCAACCTCAGGGCAGGCACAGTTTTATGTATCTTTGTATCCCCTGCAGTGCCTAGCAACAGCAGGACACACAGTATGTTCCTTTGCAATAATCCCTCGGTTTAACTTCAGAGTCAAACGACCCCTGCAGAATGGAACGTCAATTCTATGCCTCTCTCTGAAGGAGGTCCCAGGTGTTGAAGATGGGGTGTAACAGGCCGAATCACGGCCCACGAAGGTATCAGGTCCCAATCCCTGGAACCTGTAAATGTCACCTTATATGGAAAAAGGTCCCTGCAGATGTGACTAAATTAAGGATCCTGAGATGGGGAGATTCTTCTGTATTATCCAAGTAGGCCCTAAATAAGGCCACAAGTATCCTTATAAGAGAAATGCAGAGGGAGACTGGCCACAGAAAGAGGAAGTGGGGGCAATGCAGCCACAGAGGTAGAGACTGGAGTGATGCGGCCACGAGTCAAGGAATGCAGGCAGCCACAAGAAGCTGGAGGACATGGGACAGACTCTCTCATAGAGCCTCAGGGGAGAGAGCAGCCCTGCTCACATCCTGATTTCAGTCCAGTAATAACTTATTTTGAACTTCTGGCCTCCAGAATTGTGAGAAAATAAAGCAATAAGATGTTTTGCAAAGACTATGCTAAAACTATAATGACATTATAAATAAAAAGCAGTTTATTACATGATCATGGCACATGGCTGATGTATTCTTAAGAAGCGAGGGCTTTATTGTACACAACCTGGGTTATTAAAATTACTATGCTTAATGACATCCAATTGCATGATATTTACCCCATATGCAACAGTTGGCACATTCTTGCTATTCCAAAGGCAGAATTTATTACTATTTAAAATACTACTTATTACTATTTAAATTACTATTTGTTCTTTAAATAAAAACCCCGCTAGGCTGGTGCATTAACTAAACTAGCACTGATTTTGCCAAGAACAAGTCATTCCTCATTTTAGCTTCATAAAGTAATTTTATTATGAAACATGATCCAACAGTTGATGAAGAATTCAAAGATGCAATTATCCCCCAAATGGAAAGCTGATCCAGGTATGGCATGTACCATATAATTATCAGCCCATTCTGCTCTGGTCAAGAACAATTTTGCTTGTCACTTGACAACTTTCTCCTAACCAATGGTCTCAAATTCCCGGACACCACCCAGTTGGGTGTGATAAAACTTGAGTCAAATGATTCAAGAGAAAAATATTACTTCAGGTACTAAAAAGAAATGTACAACAAGCTCATTCATTCTATACTTGACGAACATTTAGTCACATATAACGCCTTATTCTGGACAATAAGAGTATAGGAAAGCACCTCAAACAATCCTTGACCTCATAAGAGCTTAGAGAAAAAGATGTAAAAGGAGACATATACAGAACTATCTATAAATACAAGACAGAGGAATGTGAGCCACAGGCAAAGCAAAACTAAAATACGAGAAAGTAGAGGAGAGACTGTGACTTGGATAGGGATGGTCATACAGGGGGCTGAGGGATCCCCTTCGATGGGAAGAGGAGTCCAGGCCTGTGAGATGAGAAGGGTGAGACAGGAGCTGAAGGGAGGCGCCCTCCCAGGCGGGGCCAGAGAAGAGCTTTGCTGAAGGGTGAAAAGCCCGGAGAGCCTAGGTAACCCGACCAAGGAAGGCCTAGAGCTCCCGCAGGCAGGTGGATTCCAGCTGGAGGGGATGGGAAGTCACAGAGGCAGTGGCCAGAACGGATGCCGAGGTTCTGGAAAACACTCAAGGTCAGTTCATCTAAGTCCTGGCAGCCACGGAACTGAGAGGGACTGTACTGTTTAATTTTCTCTGTGCTTTGCAGTTCAAGTTCACAGGTACCCGCTGGTCCCTCTTGTGAGCACTGGAAGGCGCCAGTAACTATGAGGTCAAGTCCTCCCGCCTCTCCTTTAGAGATGAGAAGTGAGCGCCTCTTGGGAACCCCAGGGCTGTGTTCTTTCGTGTCACTTTTTGCACTTGAGGGTTATAGATAACTAATAGCCAGACAGCTTATTCAACTAGCTCCTTAAATTGGTTAAACCCCAGGGAAGAGAAGATAACTTAGGTTGCTTCTTTCTAGCTAAGCAGAGATGTGTAGGTATGTGTGAGTGGGTGGGTGTTGTGGTTTGAAGGACAGGAGGGAAGGGGAAAGTTAAATACATTTTCTCCTGGCCACTATCAGCTGTTGGCAAATGTTCACTGCATCCATTGGGGGGGGGGGGGATCCCTGAACATTCCTGCTTTACATAACAATTATTAGTGGTGAATGTTTAGTCCTGACTTAGTTTCACCCAACTATGCTTCAGTTTTAAAAATTGATACATCAGATTCATTTATTGGAAAAGATCAAACATAAAAATGAGCGCTGTATTTCTTAGGCAAAGATTGTACCACAGGCCCAAATCCATTCATTGTATATCCAGTCAGTTGGTGCAGTGGGAAAACTAACCAGACGCAGTTATTCAAAGGGCTCAGAAAAGAGCAACTGACATGAAATCAGACAAATTAGTCCATTTAAAACTGAACCTATGGTGCGGATGTATTACATACTCTCACTGATTTTAATATAAAAGTATTACTCACCAATTGCAAAAAATTGCTCACTACTTTCCAGTTCTCTCTCCTTCCTAGACACAGAGAAGACCATACTTCCTGGCCCTCTGGGAGTCAGGCATGGCCACATTGCATTCATGGCCAATGCATTCTGAGAAGAGGTGACCAGAGGTGACAGTGACATCACCTCTGAGTTGAGGCTGTGCAAAGCTCCCGTACAACCTTTGGTCAGTCTTGGTCTCTGTGTGATCCTGTGGATCAGAATGCCTGCTGACCTGTGTTGACAGGTAACATGATTGAGAAAGAAGCCTTTGGAGGGGTTAAGCCACTAAGATTTGGGGCGCCCCAATATACCTCTCTTTTCAGTGACCATCACCAGCGGGTTTCTCAATGGACACCCAGGGGAAAAACAGGGTGCTGTTTTGAGGGCAGAGGACAGGTCTCTATGAGACAGAAGGCTGTATGCGTGCATAAATAAAGTTCCTTTTCATCAGAGAGAAACTGGCTACAATTTTGGTCCACATTCCAGCAGCACTAATCCTGGGCTTCAAAGTCACATTCATATATTTGCTCACCCTAAATCGCAGAAGACATGGCAGGGATTCTTTTCTCACACATCATCTCTAATAACGTTGCTTCATATAAACACTATTTTCATATGCAACAAGATAAGGGATTACCTATCTATTTTTAGATGCCCTAGCAGCTCTGTGCCTGGCCAATGCTGTTTATATACATTCGGAGTAACCTCCAAGCCTTCAGCTGGTTACTGTTTCACTTTGCCCAGAGTGAGAGCTCAGCAGCAGCAACCACAGTGCAGATGACAGGAAGGGTATCTATTTCCTCCTGCACTTACCAAGCCCACAAACAATGGGTCTGGATCTATTTTAGATTGTCCAAACAGTGAATGTGGATCTATTCTTACAACAAATACTTTGCACTAATAAGATGAGCAAAAGAAACCTGCTCACTGTACATCCCTATTGAACTTCCTGATCACTAAGACGTCTGATAAATGGTCGGTTTGAGAGTCGTTTCTTCATTTCTTCAACAAATATTTATTTAGTGCCTGCTTTGTGCTACACATGTAATAGGCTCTGAGCATCCAGAATCTAATGTCAATCTGTGGGTTTGTAATAATATTATCAAAAATATCTGTCTGATCACTAGATAGTTGGCAGTTGTGTGGATTTTGTTTTAATAGTGCAAATGGATGTTAAATACATCACTTTTAACCACTACATGGGAACTTGATAAATAAGAAATGAAGTTCTTAAAAGTCAGTTCAATTAATTTTACAAAGGAAATAATGATTATCGATGGTATATAAAACACTGGGGTAAGACCTCAGGTTCCTGAGAGCAATTAGGTTAATTTAAGGTAGAATCTGAAAGAGCTGTATAGATATCCACACTTAGCACATGGGGATTTTAAGGGATTTTATTAGCTGTGGTTGGCCTAAACTATGCAACACCCACAGAAGACATTCTCCGGCTTTAGACTAAAAGCACTGAATAACTACTTGGTGGTGATGAGGTGGTGAGGAGAAGCTTCCTTCCCTCATTACTGACGGCGTCTCTTGCTTCGGTTGCCATCGCCACCAGTAGCTACTGGAGCTGGAGGAACGGGCCTCTGCACGTGGGTGGCTGACTCATCTTACGCCTCCAGAGGCATGCTCTGTGCAGGCCACGTGCAAAACACACTTCTGCTCATAACCTTACTTAAAAAACACACCTTAAAAGCAGATTCTAGTCATCAAAATATGAAGAATTCAATAAATGCAATGCTTTGATCATTGGGTCACAAATTTTTTCCTATCCAGATGTGACACTCTTATTGGCCCCCAGGATGTACCCAGGAGCACCAGGGTTATCAGCAAGTCCCTGAGACAAAAAGGGGCTCATTCTTCTCACTCAGCAGCGCCTTTGGAGATGCAGCTGAGAGTGAAGTTATGAGAGCAAAAACCTTGAACCTGAGCTAATTTAGACACAAAGTAATCATCTGTAAACATTAGCAATTTGTTATCAAATTGTCTTGGGAAAACAGTCACAGCTGATCTCACACTCTTGTCACTGCAGAAATGTAGGCCATTCACTCATTTTTTTTTTTAAAAAAACAACTAATCTAGATAAATAAATATGCTGAGTAATTTAGTGGTGCTGCAGTAGAAATGTTCAAATTCTCAGTATGAATTAGCAAACACTTTACATTGTAACTATATACATAAACCCAGGAGGTGGTGCCTAATTACAGGCCTTTGCTCTTGTCTAGACACAGCCGTACCCCTGGATGTGCGGTGTAGCCGATGAGCTGAATCTATACTGCAAACTAGGACTAGGCGGAACACCCCGTTCATCTCATACTTCCTTTCAGTTTTTTGGTAGCAAGTTGGCAATATTTATCTAGACTGCAGAGGAAGTTACACAGCGAACAAAGTTTACAACACATTTGCCGTAGGACCTCAATATTAAAAAAAACCCTCCATGGTACTGTTGCTACATATTTGGTGAGTATCTATCAAAGGGTTTTAGAAATAAAGTCAATATTTAATCAAAACTTCTCTTTTATTTTGCAAACAGCAAACCAAATGTCTCAGTAGACAGCACAATCAACTATAAAATACTACAGTTAAATCACTCACTTTTCTTTCTTTCCCTACAGAATGAAATTCAATCATAAAACTATTACTAAATCATGAAGCCCACTTCACAGCCTTACATGAACTGCCGGATGCTTATCTCCAGTTTAAAATGTTACTGTGCATCATGACATTTTACGGTAGGTTTTCTTAAACTAGGAGACTATACACAATTACGTTTCTATTTGATGTATTTTTTTAAAATCCTACAATTAAAAATAAGAAAGAATGGAATCCAGCCTTTCAACAGATGCCTTTTCTCTCTGATGGTTTGGTGGTCAGATCTATGAGACCTTAAGGTATATCACTGTATTTTTCACAATGAGCCTTGAAATAAGGAGTAATATGAGCCTTCTCCACAGCGTATTATTAAATTTTTCTCAAAGTCAGTAGAAGAATGGCAAGATTTCAGTGAGAACTACTGGGTGGGCAAATTAGTCAGGCATGAATTAGCAAAGTTCTACTGTAATTTGATTTTAAAGCTTATTTCCTTGTAACACTGAAGATCACGCTCAGTTGTAAATGAATCTGGAGCCTGAACTAGACACACAATTATCATTTTTGCCCCCCCCCCCCCCGCCTTTTTAATGGTTGTAAGAGAATTCTCCCCAGCATCTGTGTTAGAAAGAGCAAATGAGCTCCCTGCCCTTAGCTTGCGCGCTGTTCTTCCAAAACACAGGCAGGAGCACTTGCACACATGAAGCTTATAAAAGACTCACCAGAATTAAACTCCCAACACAGTGACTCAATTGTCTATCAAGTCTGGTGCTGCATAAGGAAGTAAACAGAAATATGCATTACAAGACTCTTAGGTCTCATTTTGCAAAAATACTTATGTATCGAGGATTTACGGACAGCCTGAGAATGTGAAAGACCATGGAAACAGGGGTTTTGATGCTGCTCTTAATTTGCTCAAAAATGACTTGTAGTTGAGAAGTGAACTCTTGATCACGGGGGCAAATGTCACCTTGCAGCTGACGTTTCCTTTAGGAGGCCCTACCACGAGTTCCCTCTGGGGACTCCGTGGGCAGGAAGCATGTGCTACAAGAGATATAGATCCCACTTTCTTTTTGTGAATTTATTTCACAAGCACGTCTTTCAGCTCCGCATTCGAAAGCCAATTACTGACCGATGCTTTGTCCCCTGTGCCTGTCAGTTGAGGAAGCAGTTGTCTGAATTCTTTGGCAGAGGGCAAACAGAAATAAATGCGACTGGGGTCTCCTGCTGGGTGAGGAGCTGCTTTTTCATCACATAGGCCTCTCTATTAAGCTCAGGGCACTCGGACAGGATGAAGTTAAATGAAGACTAAGTTCGGTGTCCAGGAAACAAGTAAAAGAAAGCGGTGTTTCAGCCCGGCCAGGCGGGGCTCAGCGGTTGAGCATCGACCTAGGATCCAGAAGATCGGGGTTCGATTCCCGGTCAGGGCACATGCCCGGGTTGCGGGCTAGGCAGCCGATCAATGACTCTCTCATCATTGATGTTTCTCTCTCTCTCCCCCTCCTTTCCTCTCTCGGAAATCAATAAAGATGTGTTTAAAGAAAAAAAAAAAAAAAGGGGGGGGTGTTTTAAAAGAGCTTGATTGCTTCAACTAAATAACACCAGCATGCTCCACTGCTTCTGTGTCAATGTGAGCCTGCAGGGGCTCACTCAGGGCCAGGAAAAAGGTTATACAATGACAGTCACGGGTCAATCAAATGTTCCCATGGTGCTTGGCCTTCTGCGAAAGTCTCTGTGGGCCCCACACATGGCCCTCGAATCATGGAACATTTCCACGAGGTAACACACGGAGGGGCTACTCGTGTCTTCCCGCCGTGGCTGCGGCCTCCAGCCCGGCACTTACTGATGTTTAATATTCAATTGCGGGGGCAGACGGGCCTGTCCCGGGGAGCACTCTGCGCTACGGGCCGGTGACTGGGCGTGCAAGCTGCTGGGACTGTGACTAACTCGATGAGACCCTCGGTGTGCCAGGCTGCGCTCTTACACACACGGAAACACTCTGTCTGCTGCTGGGGGCCACTGCTGTCAACGGGATAAAAAGTATGGACCACATAAAGCTTGTTCACTGTTTTCACAGGGTGTCTTTATCTTTCAGACACGATCCATTAACAGAAGTTCCTGACAAAATTAAATGCAAACGAGTTAAAAAGTTAAAAAGAACGTGGGATTTTATATAAAAGTATTATACTTTACACAAAACGTGTTTTTCAGGAAAAACAAAAAATGGCACATTTTTGCAGATGTCAAATTAAGGTCTCAAATAGGGCACCTTTCCTGGGGTGCCGACCACACCACTGAAGCCTCTGAGGATAGCATGGTATCTCCCTACATTCTACAGAACGTAATACACTTCTCTAGGCACGTAGTTAAGTGTTTGTAGAGTTCATTTTATATACCTAAATGAGCAAAAATAACTGAACATTGGCTATGTGGCGGTTTTGATGAACAAAATTTCTCTCCTTTACTACCCCCTAAGCTTAACCATACCTGTGCTGAGTGACTGACTGTAAACACTGACACTGAATGGGTAGGAATGTGCACCGACATGCAAAGTGCTTCAATATTTCTGAAATGTGCATAAATAATAAAAACAAGGCATGGAAATTGTGTATAGCTACTTATAAAGTAAGTTAAATTTTTTTCACAAGGAGACTGCACCTCAATAAATAATGTTGTATTTATTGTGTGAGCAAGATAACACTTATTAAACCTGTTGTTTGAATAAGATTTTTACAGTAAAGTGTTCAAAAAAAATGAGGAAACAACCCACTAGAAATATAGTTAATTTAATATTTTAATTTCCACATTCTGCTTTCATAAAATAGCTTGATTAAAAGGGTTTGATTCTTAGAAAGAATCATTTGAAAAAGGTGGACAGGTTTTAGTATCTGTACTCTAGGACTGCTAAAGTCAGTTTTACTACCTGGACTGACCTAGACTTTCTCCTAGACAGGAGTCAGAAATATCCAGTACGACTGAATGAGAGCAGACTATTCTGCTGTAGATTTTATAGATAATCTCTATTATCAATTTCTTCCTATCTAAATAGAGCAGTACCAGAGCCTGGTCTTGGTAAAAGACCTGATTAAGGGTGTGCGAACTAATCAGTTATCAGGAAAAAGAAAAAAAAAAAAGAAAGAAAAAATATATATATATATTTGTCTACTGGATTTTTGTCCTAACAATCAGGACAATTAGGACTGTCCAAACAATCCTAACAGCTTAGAACAGTGAACACCATCCAGCCCAGAAGGTACACCAAGCCCAGCTCCCTGAAACAAAAGTAACAATGTATACTAACTCCTATAACATGGCAAAATTTAGGTACTCATAAAAAACACCTTGATAATATAAAAGGCCAGTTTTCCTGGAAATGACAATCATAAAAGCTGGGTTTTTCTATGAAGTACCTCAGGCATGCTGAACTCCTCATTTGGTCAGCAAGCATCTACTGTCTATTACCTCCAATACATAATGCTAGGTGGCAAGGGATGTAATTCTGAGCAAATGAGTACAGATGAGAGAAAGAAAAAGCAAAAAAGAAACAACATGTAACCCAGAAAGTTACTGCGCATCTTCCAAAACAACCAGCCCATTTACAAAGTTACTTCTTTCAAGATGTGAGGCAGAATAATGAAAAAAGACATCAAGGTTTCCACAAGAAGAAAATTCACCGAAGTGACTTCACCATATCTTAAAATATTAATGCGAGCGCAGCTGTATTAAGGCGATTTCGAGAGGTACAGAATTAGATGGAAAAGAACATGAAGGACTATTAAGAATCATTATGAAATGAAGACAAATCCAAAACAACCTGATGTACCTGAAAAATCCGTTATCCAGGACAATGTCAAAGTCAGAACTGAAGTTTGTGAAAAACTCAGCTAACCAGAAATTAATTCAAGGAGACCCAAATAACTCTTCTTAGGAGTTTTCTTGGACTTTCTCCAAAGACCAAAAATTAATGAGAAGGAAACTATAGGCGGGAATTTAATCCATCAGTGGGCCCACCACACAAGGATACCATATATAGAAGCTATGTCTGCACATGACCAAACATCACAGAGGAACCTTTATAATCAGATTGTAAAGGAATATTCTCAGGCTTACTGAAACGGGAAAACAGTGATCAGTAGAAACTCAAAAAATCACAACTTACAGCTGTCAGAATAACTGAGCATAAAGCTTTGGCAATTTATTATACTATGAACTGGGTTTTTTACATTCCCCCCCTCATTTATTTTAAATAAACAAGAGGGCTGAGGCTAGATTTAAAAGCAATATTTACTCTTACCATTAAGGCAAAACATTTACAGGGTATGTCTTAACATACTGTTTTTCAACACAGAAGTAGACGCACATACGGCTTTCCTGTTCACAGAATCCAAACACGAAGCCCTGTGTGGTACACTTATCTTTTCAAACAGCATGTGCATTTCTTGATTGCAGAGGCCACTTACTGAATTTAAATTCTCCATCACAGCCATTAGCAGATCCAGACACAGGTTTCAAAATATTTAATATCACCTAGTGGTAAATGAGCCCCGCAAAGCTAGAATTCGTTGTGCTCAAAACCAATCTTCCCAATGGCTTGTTTCATATTTTGCTTTTCTTACTATATTGCTATCCAGAGTAATTTAGAGAAGTTCTACACAACATACAGTGGAGTGAAAATTTATACAGAAAGAAAAGGAACAAACCACAGTTCTTTGAACAAATATCTAGCGTGAAATAAGAATGCCGATGAAGACACGGTCACCATTCCTGCAGTAAAGCTCTTCACCTGTGAGCATGCAGTGCTACTTGGGTATAGCAGCTGAGTGACAGGGAGATGGCTCTACGGGTTGGCTATATAATGGGAACAAACAAAGGAAAAACAGAAACCCAAGTCAACGATAAAACCAAGTAGTCATCTCGTTAAAGAAAACAATTCCACAACCCCTGGTACGAAATAATCTAGAGATGAGTGAGGTAGCCACACAGCCTCAACAGAAACTGATACAGTGATCTCGGGGGCAACAGTCCAAGCTCCCCCTAAACAAAGAGGAAGGTTTCGTAGGACGAGCAATGGACACATTGCCTGATGGCAACCATTATGTACTGCAAAAAGAAATATGTGAAGATCCTTTAAATATAATTCCAAACAACACTGCAACATCCCAAGTAAATGCTGCAACAGTTAAGAACAGCAAATTCTTCATTTCTCGAGGCAGACTTTAGAATCTCTGAATTAAGTGTTCTCACTTACAGGGTATGTTCTCATTTACAGGGTATGTCTAAAGGACTATGTCACTATTCCCTGATTAAGTCAGGGATGGAATGAGAAAGGGCCCATCAGTTCTTGTGCTGAGTTTCGCTGTTGAAAACCACCTCACCACAGACCAATTTGCAGATCAATTTTCATTTGAGTAACAAGAAACAAAAAGAGGATCCCAAGTTACAGAGAAACAGCTCACTGGTCCTTTCGGTTAATCCTTTTGCCACTTTGAATCTCACACTGAAACCTTAGGTCCGTTTCTGCAACATTACAACCAAGAGGTGCTTTGCAATTAAGTCTCAAAAGCAGGATAACTGTGTTGGCCTGCAATGCTCTCTTCCAAACAGTTCAATGTCTGTTATTGCCGCTCTTCAGCAAATGGTAAGCCAACTTGTAGCATCTATTTCACACCTGGTTAAGAAAATTTTTCAAAAAGTACTTGCTTTACGTTCACTTCTTTGGTGGCTACAAATAAAGACTAAAGTATTCTATTAGAACCAATAATGTATTTCAATAACAGTTTAGGCATCCTATAATTTCAGAATAGCTCATGTATCCACAATAACGACCAAAATTTACTCACTTTAATTGACTAACTTTATAACAGTTAAAGAACATTTACTAATTTTAAAAAGCACTTATTGCCTGGCCGGCATGGCTCAGTGGTTGAGCATCAACCTATGAACTAGGAGGTCACAGTTCAAGTCCCAGTCAGGGCACATGCCCAGGTTTCGGACTTGATCTCCAGTAGGGAGTGTGCAGGAGGCAGCCGATCAATGACTCTCTCTCATTATTAATGTCTCTATCTCTCTTTCCCTCTCTGAAATCAATAAAAACACATATTTTTTTTAAAAAGCACTTATTATAATGGTTATGCCAATATAATCACATACAACTTGCCTTTTTTTAAAAGACCCAGTAAAATAAATAAATACAAATCCTTCAAAAAGCAAGGTACCATTAGAACACATATAGACATGAAAAAGAATTCTACCACTCTGAAATTTTAAATTTCACAGCACATCCAATCTGTGGACAAACAGGCACGAAGAACACATAAGAGTCACGTGGATTTTGTGTGCTTCAAAACACCCCGTGTGCATCATTTCACTCGTGAGCTGGCTTCTCAGCAACTCTCAGAATGGGCCCATTTACTGGAGACATAAACCAGTTTACCAGCAGTCTGTGGTTACGCTGGAAGCATATGGTTAAGTGGATACACAAAATCTGGGGTTTACAAGCAGGAGGAAGGGGAGAACTTCATTTAGGGGAAAGGATAGCTTGGAAACCACTTAGCACCTTCTCTAGCACTGAGCACTGAAGAAATCCTTTGTTTAAAGCAACTAAACTCAACATTTAAAAAATAATGTAGATCTTGACCCTGAAATATATTAGCACAAGAATGTGCCATGACAATGCACACATGGAAAAGCACACTGGGTCACCAGCGCCTAGAAGCAACAGCCTGGTACCCAGCCACGCAGCAGTACCAGTCACCAACCAGGTTACACATAACCTGTAGGTTCAATGCCTGCCAGTGTCCCCAGCATCATCCTCCACGGCGACAGTGAGAAAGTAGGTTTACAATGAAACAAAATAGCCAGACATATGGTTTAGCAAAATAGTGTAATTGGTAGGCATCAATGACATAAAAGCTTTCCATAGCAATAAAATTAAGTATTTGACAAACCATCTTTACTGAGAACAACAAGATGATATAAAATCAGTCTGCTCAAAAGACCAGATGTTGCCACGGCAATGGAGATACTCAGTGATGGAAGCTACCGGCACTTCTGCCTACAGACAATCTCCCTTCCCCCATCACTGGCAAACGCCACTCCTGTCCCCAAAGCTTTTTATCCCACAAAACCTTTTTTTACCTTGATAACCACACGATAGTGCGGTAAAGACAGATTAATCATATTGCTAGAATTGTCCCTAAGTTCCTCCTCTTGTGAATACTGACTTTCCGCTAATATAGTTTACTCTTCGCTTTCAAGGCTACAACATAAGACACATTTGCTAAAAGCTACTTCCAGGGAGGGAAAAGAAAAAAAAAAAAAAAAAAAAATCAAGGCGATTACTCAAACAATTTCTCTGCAAGCAGCATCTTGGCTAGGATTTGTCCAACTTTCCTAAAGTAGACTTTGTGTTTTTTATTTCTTAATCCTCACATGCACAGGGAGAGGGGAAGAGTGAGAGAGGGAAGCAGGGAGGGGGATTTCTCAAGAGTCAAGTGTATGGTGTGTAGCTGGCTGGGTACCAGGCTTCCAGGACCTCATTGTCCCAAAGCCTCGTGACCTTTAAGGTAGATAAAGGTGTAGTGTTGTGGTAAAGAAGGCTGTTCTCAAATATCCCATTTCTCCTTCTGGGCAACAGCAGATGTGCATTTACTTCTCCAACCAGACTTGTCTGGGCCAAGGAAATGTGCACGGCAGTGATGTATTTAGGCGGAAGCCTTCAAGAGCAAAGTGCAGTTGCCACACTCCTTTCCCCTACGGCAGGGATGGGATCAGCTGTCACCAGGCTGGGGACTCCCAGTGACCGCAAAGGGCATGGCTCCCCTGCTAACAAAGCTGGACACCTACCGTGAGCAAGAAAATAAATCTCTGTGGTGCAATCCACTGAGATTTTGTTTATTTCTGCAGCAAAACTTAGCCTGATACAGATCGGAATTCTCTACTTCGAATTCACTTCTCTGTATTCCCTTGGGCCTCTCTTTTTTATAAGTATTCAGGAAAGGGAAGTCTATTTTCATGAGCTCACTTAAAGTTAAAGGCCGAACCGCAGAATGTTTCACCAGTCTGAGCCACTTCGCCCTACCCAGGGAGGGCATTCAAGCTCAGCCGAGGCACCAAAGCCTGCCAGGGAGCGCGGCAGAGAAGCGCCAGTCAGGCCAGCCCAGTGAGATAAACCCCACAGCAAAGTTCATTTGTTCATTCACTCAGCCCTTCAGTGGGTGTAAAATTTTTATTTAAGTCAACTGGACTACTCCAGAATGGACAGACTGACTTACCTTTTTATTTCCTTTCAAATCATTGCAAGTAAAATTTTGCAAACTTTTTTTTTTTGCAATTACTATACTCGTTTAAATTTCTTGGGAGTATAAATTTCAGTGGCATTTAAAAATCAGATAGATGAATAAAGGGGAGGCATAAGGTCATGAGAAGCAGTTCAATTCTTCTTTTTAGAAAGCGTTCCTGCCTTTCCTCCGAGGTTGCAGAGCTGGGTTTACCAGCTAAGGGTTTACCAGCATGTTCACCACATTAGAAAACATTCCTTGTCAGATATGCCATGAACAGATGAAAAAATCAGCAAGAAAAAACTGTGTACTGTTCACTGGGATATTTTGCTACTGTGTACTGTTCACTGCGATATTTTGCTACTGTGTACTGTTCACTGCGGTATTTTGCTATACTTGTAAAACAGAAACTTCTATGTTACTAGGATGACATTGGTTAATGAAATTTTATAGGTTTCAAGTATACAATTCTATTTAATAATCACCTGTATACTGTATTGTGTGGTCACCATCCAAAGTCAGGTCTCCTCCATCACCATTTATCCCCAACTTTACCCTGTTCTACCTCCCCCCAACCGCCGTCCCCTCCGGCAGTCACCATGCTATTGCCTGAGTCTATGATTTTTTTTATTTTGCTTAATCCCTTCACCTTTTTCATCCAGCTCCCAATCCCCCTACCTTCTAACAGCTGTCAGTCTGTTTTCTGTATCTATTGAGTCTGTTTCCATTTTGCCTGCTTATTTTGTTCATTAGTTTCCACATATCAGTGAGATCACATGTATCTCTCTTTCTCTGACTGACATATTTCACTTTGGATAATACTCTCCAGGTTCATCCATGCTGTCACAAAAGGTAAGATTTCCTTTTTTTTATTTTTACAGCCAAGTAGTGTTGCATTGAGTAAATGTACCATAGCTGCTTCCAAATCTTGGCTATTGCAAAAAAAGCAGCAACGAACATGGGGGTGCATATATTCTTTTGAATAAGTGCTTCCATGGTTTTCAAATATATTCCCGTAAGTAGAACTGCTGGGTCATAAAGCAGCATATTTCTTAAACTTCTTAATTTTAAAATTGCTCCAACAGATAGGCCCAAGCGTATTAAGGGGAGGAAGGGAAGGGGGGGAAACCTTTTTTTCTTTCTCCAAAGCAGTTTTCCAAAGGTCAGGGGGAACTTTTATTGCCTTGTTTATGAGACAGTGCTCATTTGAACACTATTTGCAGGCATGGAGAGCTAGGAAGAGGAACAATTACCTAATGAGTAAGAGAGGTCTTATAACATAAAGAAGGGAACCGTGAGGTAGAAGTGGAGAGAAAAACAAGACGACAGTGTGCCGCTGAGTGGGCAGAATCTTACAACAAGCAAAAGCCACTTCAATGGCTTTCACATTGTGCACCGCACAGGAACGCTGCCTGACGCATGCACTGGAGGTCTCACCGTTTCCATCGGCTACTCCTTCCACATTAACCAAGAAAAAGAAAAGACAGAATTGAAATTCTGGCAGAGTCTGGGAAGTGTCCCTTAAGTGGAAAGAGTAGCTACTTAGGAAGTAAGTCATTCTTCGGTTACTCTTCTACCAGATTCCACTGTTCTCCTTCTGGGTGATGAGACCGTGCAATTCTGGTTTTCTGACTTTGGAACTTTTCTAAAATGAACTTATATTAATTGTGGTCAAAAACTGAAGAGAAAAAAAATGTACTTGAGATAATTTAAAGGGACAATTTCTCAGATTCCACCCTTACTTCCAATTCCTCCTCTCTGCCCCCACCCTGCTGCGGTAACGCCCAGCTGCACGCCCCCAGCCTTCTGGAGAGGCTCCAATGAATCAGCCCGTCCAACCGATACGTCTACACAACTCACCAACCCCCGCAGGCCTGCGCTTATTTATGCCTCCTAAATCCTGTCCTATCTGGCCCCCTCATCCATCCTGCCTCTGAGGCGCCCACCTGCTTTTCTTTGTTTATTTGAATCTAACAACTACCCCTGGAGTCCCTCTGTTTTCTCCATGGTACCCTCCCCGTGGCCCCTGCCAAGAAAGCTTTCTAGCCAGGCCAGCCCCACTGGTCCTCCCTTCACGACACATAAGAACAGGCGGACACTACATGGAAACAGAGGCCCACTGCCTTACAAGACGCCCACAGCCCCTCCTAGCACCCGTCGGATTCTAAATCGGAGCGGGAGTCCTGTTCGCGGAGCACGCTCGGGGGGCGGAGGGGGCGGAATCCTGCCAAGAACACTCAGCCCAGCTTGGAGCAGAGACCAAGAAATGCACAGGCTTCCCCTCCACGAAGAATCTGTGTTTCACAGCTGACAGTGTATAAAGCAGTCCTTTCAAAACAGATTCAAGAGGCCCAACATGTTTACTATCTGGTCCTTGACAGGAAAGGTTTGCCGACTCCCGATTTTAGAGCATAAAACAAATTCTTGTCCATTCAAGCAGAGGCGGCAACGCAAAATCCCAAGCCTCAAACAGCACAGGTGTCCCCAGCCTTTGCACCAACCAAAAAATCCCGCTGACATCCTAGGGAGCAGCCACCTACAGACCTGCTTCAATCTCGTCACACGTCCTCTCTACTCAACCACGCACCTAATCGCCTACGCGGGCCTGTTCGCCTGTGTGGGATATTTTCCTATCGCCAAGCACTCTGGCTAGAAATGCCCCGTCTTCATGTCGAGATCCCAGGCGTCCTTCAAGACCCCACATGCACCTCCTTCCTTTCAGCCTCCCGGCTTCCTCACCGGTGAGAATCCACAGCGTCCATTCATTCGTCTTCCTCTTGGTGGGCGTCTCTCTGCCATCATTAGTACGCACTGTCAGGGGTGTCCTTCCCGCACCTGCTTCTCCCTAGACTGTGAGCTCTCTGAGGGCAGGGGCCCTGTCACCTTGGACTCCCTTCAACTTAATAAATAAAAACATTTAAAGTAAGAGAAGTTGAATATAGAATCACTGTGTGAACAGCGTTCACTCTGATCATCTGTCTTCAAACTTAAAAAATGTTCAGCCAACTTTGCAAGAAGACAGACCTGCACACATACAAGGGTGGAGGCAGAAGTGGGGCAGTGAGGGAATAAGCGGAGACCTGTTGGCAAGGGACTGACAAAAGGTGGCGGGCGGACATCCTAAACAAAGGGACCGTGGGGAATAAAGGTGAGAAGCGCACAGTATCCAAGGATGTTTGTGGAGTGGAGCCCAGACGTGCAAGCTGATTTGTCACAGTGGTAATAGACAATCACGGCTGGCTCTTTGCAGAGTAAGAGTCAATAAGAAGATCACATTGCTGTGTTCCAGCGTGCACAACCCACTAGAGGAGTCAGGCTGGAGGTGGTTAGGAGTCTAACCAGTTAGGGCGCTACTGCCTGGATAAGAGGTTGGCCTCAGCAGTGGTGGGGGGACAAGCGGGGAGGGACCTCTGCAAGAGGCGGAATGAGCAGGGCCTGGCCACTGGATAGACATGGGAAAAGATCGTAAAATGCCTCCAAAGTTGATGACCTTCAAATGGCTTTGGCCATACTGAGAGGTCAGACCCCAAACTCTAGAACAAACTGCATTAGACACCGTTAGCTATAAAATATTCAGGTTCCCAATGAAGAGAAAGTCTGAGTTTCTTAGGCCCATCTGAGGTTCAATGCTATAAAAGAACTAGAGAGGACAGAGAATGCACTTCAACATGCTTTTTGTCATTAAAAAGAAGGCATCTTTGATATTTTTCAAACAGTGACATTGCAGCTGAAAATAACTATACTAGGGAGAAAGCATTTCCAGGATTGTCAGTTTTTATGAGGCATCGTCCAATATCTCAGACTATGGTTTCTCAAAGCGGACCGTGGACCACCTGCACTGGGACCATATGAGGTGCTTATAGAAACTGAAGGTTTTGACGAGAACCTACCTAGACACCAGTTCAGATATTACAACCATCCAGAAGTAGTTAAAAATAAGACTACACAATGTATTTCAAATAGTATGTATAGAATTTCAAAATATAAAACCTATTCACTCATATTGTATCATTATATATTTTATATATTTAAATTTATGTTATCTATCTTCGTGGCTGTTAAAGGTTAAAAATAATAAAAACAAAATTCAGGTGAGTGCTTGCAGAGTCTTAGAAGCAGTCTCGGGAACAAAGTTTGAAAACCACAGGTTTTAATTACCCCATTTATACCCACGGAGAAGCCAAAACTGCAAATGCAACCAGAGACCCAGCCGGCAATGAACACCTAGCAGCTACCTCTTGGAGAGGGACTGTCACAATTATGGGTCTGCATCTACCTCGTTACAAGATGCCTGGTCAACAACCTCTTTTCACTGCTACCAGGCTCCCCCTAACCAACCTGACAAGTCTGACACTTCCTGGAATATACGAACATCCCCCTCCCCGCCGCACCTCTACCGGGAGGAACTGAGCCTGACGTGCAGGCTACAGCTTGCATTTCTCTGCTGCCTCGGGGATTGCTCTAAAATTAACATCCTCCGTTTTACTTGTTGCTTATATTTTCACCAAAACTTTTTTTTTCTTTCCTGTTCTTAATGCTGTTCCTCCCTCGCCCCCTTCCAGGAGGGACCCACGTGGTAACAGTATTCAGATCAAAGCGCCCAGTGCAACATGGGCCTGGGGAAGCCCAGGCTAACGTACTTCCCGGGTCCACAGCCCTGTCCCTTTCCACCCTGTCATCAGGCGTTCCTACTGAGATCTGCCATAAATCCCCCTCTGACCTGGCTGTATGTCAGGCAAAGGAAGGCCCGGGGAGCACAGCCAGCCTGGAGCCTGGCACTAAGAAATAAATACTCTCCAGGGAAAAAAACAAAGTCTCTGTACACAGAATGTGTGAGCAGAAACAGGACACGGTCTACTCGACCGAACACCTTAGCACCCCAGTATTACAGCTCGTAACCATGGACACCACCACATTCCAACAATTATATACCCAGGGCCCGGCCACATGCACAGTTCAAATCAGAGACTTTGCTCATTAAGTCATGTGGCTTCCTTAATTGCTTAAGCCTAAAATCCTTCTCAGGTCATCTTAGGAGGAAAAAGAAATGGCTATGCATTAACTTTTTCTGGTAAACTTTTTATTAGTAGTAATAATATAATCAATCACACTTGTGAAACACATTAGCATTCATACAGGTCTTAAAGTTATTTCATTTGTTCCTTACAGAAACACTAACACAAATGCTGTCATGTTACAAATGAGGAAATGGATCAGAAAAGTTAAATGACCAGGGGTCACAGAACCTGTCAGGGGCAGAAAAGCGAATGTTTTGTTTAATACACTCCAGTAGGCTATTTTTAAAACTGCAAACAAAACCTAAACACAAAACCGGTATTAATTTTTTCTTGCTATTGACCTGAAAAAAGAATCTTTAACAAAACATTAAATTAAAAAGTGTCAACAGAGGCCAAAGACTTCAACCGACCAGTTGTTCCTGCTGGCGCCCATCCATGCAGCACTGAAGATGACAGACAAGCTGAGGCTCTGTCCCTGTTGACATCAGCTGCCCGCAGGGCATTCTAATGTGCAGCCAGGGTGGTGAGTCCCTGCTTTTAAAACTTTTCCTGCCCTCATCCTTCCCAACGTTCTCCTGGGGTCAGGTAACAGGTGAGGGGGTGGCCCCAGGGTTGTTACACAGAAAGGCTGGTGGCATCAGCAGCCCTCACGATGTGGAGGTAGGTGATTAAGGCCAATGCGAGGGGAGGGCCTGTCACAGCTGCCAGACTGTAATTCCCTCCAAATGAAAACGGCACCAAACGGCCAAGGACTTAACACACCTTCGTGCTTCGGATGTATCACTTGAGCTGTGTATCTCTGCAAATTACTCAAGAAATATGAAATTATTGGCTTGTAAAGCAATATTGTTTTGGGTTTGAGCTTTGTGCATGTGTATGTGTGTGAGTCTGTGTGTGTGTGCTTGTAGGCCATTAATCACGTAACAGAAACTCCATTAAAGTACATAGGTATGACTTGTGACTAATGCCATTTGTTGTGATTTTAAACACAGTTAACAGATTTTGAATGGAGCAACCTTAGTTAACATGAATCAAATTACTACGCAAACTAAACTGACCCCCTTTACTGAGCACCTACCACATAAAAAACACTTTCCCAAAGCTATGGCTACAAAGACCTACAGGCCACAGGAAACGGGATTTTAGTGGACACTGAAATTCACCAGCACTTAAAAAAGAAAGCGAAGACTATCCTCTTATATTAAAGCATCTTTAGTATTTGGGAGAAGTCCTTCACTACCCACCTATTAAACTAGATTTTAACAAAGAGCTGGACCATGGTGCAGGCCTAGCCTATGAAGGCTTCTCTTTCTGCAACTTCTACGAATATAATAAACTTCCTTCAACAACCTGTCTTTTTTCTTAAAGTCGAATAATCCATTCCTGAGAGCAAAACACGCCCCCTTTTCTGCTCATTTGGGCCACTGCAGTTGTTTCCCAGCTGTCTGAGCCAAGTGTCTCCCTGAACGATCACTCCGCCGGCCCATCCTGTGCGCACAGCCCGGGGAGAGCAGCTGCCCAGCGCTCAGCACCCTCCCTCGGCGCTTACCTGCGGGAGGCGCCTCGGCGCAGCCAGCCAAGCTGCACTTCCCCGGGACTGAACGTAAAGGACACGGTCTCTTGTGATCTGTCGCTAACGAACCACTTGGAAACTTAGGGGCCTAAACAACAGCCATTGAGGACGTCTCGGGAGCCTGTACGTGGACTGGGTAGCCTGTGGTCTGAAGTGCTGTGATCAGATGGTGACTGGGGCCGAATGTCCAAGGCTTCGTTTACCTGCCTGGCACTTGGGAGGGCTGGCTAGAGAGCTGGCTCTTCTACGTGGCTAACTTGAACCTCTTTACGTGGCAACTAGATCCTAAAAACATACTCCCGAAAGGCAGAAAATGGAAGCTAGAGCCCTTAAAGGCTAAGACAGAGCCAGCCCAGCATCACAGCCTGGCACTCACAGGCCAGCCCGGACTCAAGGGGAGGGGAAACACATCTGACCTCTCGACGTGGGGGATAGAAACCTCTGCCACCTGCACGCTGCCACAGCCTTCCCAGTCCACTCTAAGACGGCTACGCCGACATAAACTCTAACCATGGTCTTCGGGCCAGATCTAACAACTGGACTGGGGTCACGCAGCCGACCGCTTTGGTCTGAGGAGCAGCCCCTCGCAAGTTAGAGCTCCCTGAATGGGCAAGTACATTTGTCCAACCTGTTGTGGGGCCACAAAGCCTTATCTACAACACTCAGTTGTCACCAGCCACGCAGTGTGTGCATACCGGACACAATCAGTTGTGCGCAGAAAATGAACAAGAACCCAATGAAAACAGCTTCAACTTCTCTGCCCAATGTTTCAGAAGCGAAGATGGAGTCTGAAGACGGGTCTTGGTGCCCTCGCTCACATTGCTGCCTGAGCTGTCTTTATTATCTCCAGCGGAGGCAAAATCCATGGCACAGAATTCTAAAAAGGAAACAAAAAGGGGCTTCCTGGACATTTTTGAGAAGGGACCCTTTTGAAACCTCAAAGGTGATACTAGATACTAATTTTTGTTTTTCCTCTTAGACATTCAGATGATTTATACTTTCTAAGATACTTACTTCATTTCCCAGGCTCCAAAAATGCTGAGTTGAATTCAAGTTGTTTATCTACATAGGTGACTCCATGTTACAGTTAAGACAGGGGGACATACTCTATGGTGTGAATGATCTAGGGGCCCCTGCACATCTTTCAAGTCATCAAGGGCACTAACCCCGTTATTCACTATGCTCCAGTCTCACGGTTTTACTTCCTCCAGCGCACTCAACCCTTTTCACAATGCAGGTCTCTGTGTGTGTGGCTCCTTCTGCATGGACTGCCCTTCCACCAACACTGCTCACACTGTTCCCTGCGCATGCATTAAGCCTCCACTTACAGTCAGCTCTTGTGAGGGGTTCATCCTGATCACGTTTCTTCAAGCAGGCCTCCTTATTATTTTCTCTGTCTCAGCTTCCTGTTTCCTTCCTTTGGCATACTTATGAAAATATGTATGTATTAGTATCTTAAAATATTATTATCTTTTCACTATTCATAATAACTACAAAAGCTAGAACATAAGCTTCCTAACAGCAGTGGCCATGCCTCTCTTACTAATACTTGCATCTCTAGAACACAGCCTGGAATGTAAAAGGAATGTAGAAGGGTCACTTGTCCTTATTGACTTCATGCTTATAAAGGTGGCAACAACATAACCTTTCTGGATTTAATTTATTCTTTTTCATTAAATGGGGGGAGGCTGAATTAAACAATATTAATTTCCTGCCAGTTTTACCACTAAGCTGAAGCTTATTTCACAGCTGCTATCTGACCAGGGCTTAGCAATAAATATTTCTTTATATTTGCTATGTAATCAGTAAAGATTTTGTTCGTAGTCTCTAATTGCTAATAAATTTAATAATGTAAAATCTTCATGCAAATAAAAATAAGCCTGGAAAGAGAAACTATCCATGATCTTATATAATGTTTTAAGTATCTTAAAAGTATATATAAAAAAAACAGAAGTAATAAAGTTTTTATATTTTTCTTGAGTTTGGAATTCATCTCCTACACTAGGGGTGAGGTCCAATCCACAACAAACTGCAGTCTAGGTTTGAAGCTGTAATTTGCTGACAATCTCATTTCAAGCACATCCAAAATTAGCAACCAATTCTTTACACATACTTTATTAATAGATGCCTGAAATTCAGAGATTAGATTAGAGAGGAGCACATTCAGTGTGAAGTGGGGAAAATAAACACAGAGAAAAACAAAGAGTCATTTCAATATAATTATTACCAAACAAACAGGACAACCAATAAGGGAAACTCCTCAGCTCAAGTCCTGCATTTTCATATCCTACTCAATCAGCAAAATACACAATTCCTATGTGTAATCACATAACTGTACATAAAATGACTGACCTATAATCAACTGTACATCTTGGTTTATAATTTGGTTTTTATAATTTACAGAGATCTGAAACTCTGTTTGGGTTTAATGAAAATCAGAAAGAAGTTCTTCAGAAGTACATCCAGGAAAAGAAAGAAAAGATAATTCAGAAAGTCACCTTGATTTGGCCTTTAAAAAAGAGAACAAACCACCAAAGCTTATAAAGTCCTTTTAACGTAAAGTCCTAAAAATAGAAGTGGCTGACACCTGGTAGGCTAGTGAATCATAAAATCTTTTTTAAGAATACTTTTTACTGATCCCCACCCCCATGGTTCTTCCACACAGTACAGTAGAAAATTCATTAACCCTAAAAAGGTAAGGGAAAAGACCCAGAGAGCAATAAAAAATTAAGATGAACTAAAAATGCGTTTGCCGATATAAATTCAGCGAACGGGCTGGCTACATATCCAGCCCCTACACATCTGTGGCGGATTTACATCTCCTTCAGAGGAAACAATATAAAAACAGCTAACGTTCATAAGCACCAATGTGTGCCAGGAACTCCGCTTAACAGCTGGCGTATATTACCCCATTGAATTCTTAAACTTGAATCTTATAATAACCTATCTGATTCCAGACATGCTTCAAGAGGACAATGGAAAATATAAAAATGAAAGGGATATCCGGGATGAAGAAAAGTGTTTATATACCCTATTTGTCCCTGGACAGCATCATTAATATTTACTTACATAAAAATGACTAGATTATACAACGATCCATGGCTCCTGAAGGTAACAGTGAGTCAAAAAGATTGCTGAGATATGCTTTTAAGAAGGTATGAGATGCCCTGGCCGGTGTGGCTCAGCTGCCTGCGTGTCATCCTGAGTATGGAAAGGTTGCCAGTTTGGTCACCGGTTTGATTCCCGCCCAGGCTGTGAGATAGATCCCTCCCAGGGGGCGTGCGGGAGGCAGTCAATGTTTCCGTCTCTTAAAATCAATAAAAAATCTTAAAGAAAAGAAGGCATGAAAGAGGAATAGAGGAGTGTGTGCTATCCTTGGGCAGTTCGTTTGCAAGATTCCAGATGGCCAAGGTTTAGCTGTAACGGACACACAGACATACCAGAGACATTGCGGGTTTGGTTCCAGGCCATCGCAATAAAGTAAGTTGTCATTTTTTTTGCTGGTGGAGGGTCTTGCCTTCCATTCATTAAAAAACAAAACCAAACCAAAAGAAGAAAAGCACCCATCTGTGAGGCACAATTACAGTGCAGTGCAGTAAAAGGAGGGATGCCTGTAGTTTACTACTTCCCTGTGCTGGGTTAGCAGAGACTGTGGTCTGGGCATCAGGCCACCTGAGATCCAAGCTCTGCCATCCCTTCCTGAGTGCCCTTGAACAAGCCACTGCACTTCCCTGTTTGAAAAATGAGACGTGGGCTCAGGAAACCTTTTCAGTTCTTCGAATTTTTAATATTTTGCTTTTAATACTCTATGGAAGAAACCACCTATTTATTACCAAGTCTCTGAAATTCATGAAAAGTTGACAACTGGTCAATACTTTCAAGAAAGGAGAGTTTCATAAGCCACAAAAATGCACTCAGTTAATATTTACAGAAGGAAGACACTTTCATTAGCTGGAGAAACATGGTATTTGTGTATAAGATATGTAACAGGATAGACCAGTCTTGCCAGTCAAGAATCGGAATCCCATTTTCATGTACTACTTGCAGTTGGAAACCGAGAAAATTACTCCTTTCATTTCTAAGCTATTTGGAGGGACAAGCTATTTTTCCATACACCTTGCAAATATTCAGCTGGAACACTGTGTTTGTTGCTCGTAATGCATAGGCACTGTACAGACTCACTGGCATGGATATCTATTCTGTGGACTGAGTCACAGAAGGCACCGCCACCTCCAGTAACAGCCACGGCATAAACAAGCAAAATGTATATTTTGAGGTGACAGAGAAAGAACCTGGAGAATAACTGTACTAAATCAGTATTTCTAGCAAGGGTTATTAACCAAATCAAGATTTAGGCTGTCATTAGCATTGACTTCTTAAGCTTGCTGTCACAGCAGGATCCCCAGGGTACCAGCTGGGTACCACGCTCCCTCGGCCCCCACAATCAATACATCTAATTCCTGGCCATGGGTTCCTTTAGTAAGCTGGAAAATCAGAATCAGTGAAATTCTTTTTATGCAGTCTGTGTTATCCTTGGCAGATTCCATTCCATTAAAAGTCAACCTAGTCGTAGGCAGAAATAGCAATACATTAAAATAAACTAAAAAATCTGATGACCGGTGGCTTGCACTGGGCAGAAGGTTACTACTACTTAATTCTTTTTGCTGTGCTGAACCATTTAAACATCATTCTGAATGCAGGATGGGAAATTAAAAAGAGGCATTCAATGGGCTTGGAAACATGTTCATGAAACTGGGATGACTTTCTGAGCTGTAAAGCAATGACTTATGAAACCTTAGACCTCTGTTCTAGAGATGATCGCTCTTTAATCCCACCCGGACCTCCAACACAACCTGCCCTCCCGCTCCCCACCCTTCCTTGCCTCCCCATCTCTTCCCCAACTTCAGCCAACCCTTCCTGCATCTGTTTTGCTTGGCAACACACGCCAGCATTCCAGCAGATGCCACCTGGCCACCGAGTGAAGATTGCAACATATTAGGCAAAAGAAACCTGCTCAAAAGGAAAAGCAATCTGCAGTGAGGTCTCTGTGAGCAGGGATTACTGGGATTGCAGGCCTGGACTCCACAAGGGAGGTGGCTCTGAACCACTTCGTGCCATACCCTGCCAGTGACCCTTCCATGGCGGAGGCTGAGAGAACATTCCCAGGAACGCTCCCGCGAATGGAACTTTCCACTCGGAGGACTCCACTGGCTCCTCCACACCCAGACCCTCTGCACAAGCCTCACTTGGTCAGTTCAAAGGAACGGGATGAACTGACTGGCCACGTTACGATGCCTACAGGACTTCAGTGCAAGGGCAGGACATCTGGAATTTCAACCCACAATATAAAGAGCATTTTCAGTAGCTGAGACAAAAGAGCACCTATTTCCTTAGCAGCGACCTAAAAATTATCTCCCCATCTCGGGTCTTCTCCATGACCTGAGAGTGTGTCCTTAGGCCACCAAGGAAACATGATGAACCAGAGGGCAAAGACAATGACCTCAGAAACTGGGGGAAACACATGCAGAAAGCCCCGCTCCTGACAACTCTTTTGAAGGACCGGCCTCTCTCTGGGGGTGAGGCTTGCAGGATAAATGAGCTATTTTAAAAGCTGTGGATCTGCTTTGTAGCCCACACATTATTCATCAATGGACAAGATGCCTTATAATAAATGCAATCTGCAAATCAGAAGCAGACTCCCTGGTGCAAAACTGCAAAAATAAATCCACCCACGTCCTGGCATGACACAGGCAGCAGAAAGCATCTTGAAATAACACACGCTTCAGGAAAATAAAAGCTTCTCATTTTCCAGGCGCTGCAACATGGAAATGAGTCTAAGTACCAAGGTCAGACTTACTCCTGAGAAAATCTGATGGCTGTCCCCAGTATCTGGAAGAATAACTATGTGGAGGGGGACAGCAGCACAGTCCCGAGTCCCGGCTCTGCCACCCCTAAGGTGACATGCACTAGTCCAGTGGCCTCCCCACCCCGCCTTGCAGTCTCAGTACAGGAGCCAGTGTCATCCATGAAGATACAAATGGGATCTCATCCCTCTCTGCTCAAACCCCTCCATCCCCACGTTCCCACAGTGGCCCTCCATGATCTGCCTTGTGACCGGTCCGTCTTCCAAATCTACGCATCTCATCCCTTGGCACCCATTTTAGTCATGTGTCACCTCTATGCTGTTCTTCCCATGCTCCAGACACACTTGGACCTCAGGGCCTTTGCACTGGTTCCTCCTCCTGTCTGGAACAACCTGCTCCCAGCTAACTGCATGGCTGGCTTGCTCATCATAACCATCTCAGGGAGGCCCTCCTTGGCTTCTCCATGTAAACCCTAAGCTGCCAAAGCTCCGTACCCATCTTCCCTGCTATTCTCCATGGCACTCACTGTCATCTAACAAACTGTATTTTCACTTATTTATTTTGTTCCTCTGTCTCCCCGCTACCAGAATGTAAGCTGCATGAGGACAAGGGTTTTCTGCTTCTGCTCACTGCTATATACCCAGAGCTTAGAATGGTGTCTGGCATGCAGTAAGTACTTAATGAATTTGTTTAATAAATGTTTACTGTCTCATCCACTAGCAACATCACAAATAATTTTTATCAGTCTCCAGGCAGCCCAGCTGGGGAGTTCCACCCATTTGTTCCAGCAGCAAAAGACTTCTAGCTTTGAAAACTAGGGAGATTTTAGAAAAGTATAAATAAATATGATCCCATGAGTCAGAAACACATAACCATCTCCTCCACCCCAGCATCAGTTCTCTCTAAAATACCCTGACAAAACGAAGGACGGGAAAGGAGGTCACCCACACCTGGGTGCCTCAGTGTTCCTGTGTTAGATATAAGCTCGCTGAGAGCAGTAAACCACGAAAGAAAACGGGCCACCCGCATGTGACATCAATACCTGTCTTTCATTTGTGTGTGATGCCCCTTTTCTCAATAAAAAGGATCAGCTCCTTGGGAACAGAGACTGTTCTCCCTCAAATTCCACGCATCAGTTACAAGTTCAAAATCTGTGTGTAATGTAAAATATCACTTTACCAAGAAATCCTCCAACCACTTATCTGTTCAGCGCCCTGCCCGCCCCCCCCGAGACTGAAGTCTCAGTTCTTGGGGAACTGTCTCAGTTATATTTTAACTCTTAAGGTTCACATTACCTCTTTTCTTAAGGTAACAGGTCCTCATTTAAAGTGTAGTAAGAATTTAGGCTACTTGATTTTAAAATGAAACACGGACAATTTCCTGTAAACTACAAATGAAGCTCCAAGTCAAGTCGAAATCTAAACTCATGGGATTAACACCTAACAATCAGGATAAAAACACTTTAAAGTACTAAATTATGTGGGCTTCACGAAGCATATTCTTGTGAGGCTAGAGTTTTCATAAGCAAAAAACAATGATACGTAAAATTCAATTCACCGATTTCATTTATGTATCGGCTGAAAAGAAATGTCAAATTCTAAATTCTAAATTCTGGCTGACAAACATATTGAAGGAAAGACTAAGGGAGCATTCCTTTCCCAAAAGGTCTGACGGCTCACACGTGGACATAAATGCACAACACCCAATTCTTTTCACGGTGGCCAGTAATCCTAAAAGAACTTCTTTCCATCCATATGCTCTTTGTAATGGTATGGAGGGTAAACCTGCTTGAAAAGCAGAAAGAAAAAAACCCTCTTTTTAAAGGCTTCTGCTTATCAATTCGTAACTTCTTCTGGGTTAACACTAATATTTCAAAACAAGAATTTTAGCACCTATAATTTGCTTTATCTTTTCTAAACACGTAAGCGGATGAAAATCATTCTAAAGTCCTATCTATGGATACTACCACCAGCGATTGGAATGTATTACTTTCAACCACAAATTCTCTCAGCTTCATGCATTATAGTTCTGAACTGTTTTCATAACGTAAAAAATACAAAGTGATGCAACTCAGGGGTTGGACGGTTATGTCTTTGTTGTTAATCTCCTTTTGTGATTCACGCGTATCCATCTCCCAGGGCAGAGGTCAGAGGTCGGAGAGGAGGGAGAAAGGGGAGCCTCAGCATTTTCTTGAGTTTACTCAAGCTTTTGTAACATAGACACGGCTCTGTTCACAAAAATATGTGAGCAGACTCAAAGACACTGAAAAGATACGCTGTGTAAGAAAATCATACTAATCGCTGAGAAAACACCTGCTGTTTTCTTGAGTTAATTTTTCTCGTGGTTCATATAGATAATACTTGACACATGGCTGAATCTGTGCATCTTTTGTCTTTCCCTTTTTTCCTTCCAGGGTTAGGAATGTATCATTCTTTACCGATCTGATATTCTTTTTGTAGTTGTTTTTACTATTTCTTATTCTACGGTGTGAAGCATTTTATATGAAATTACTTAAATAGTCTATATCTGGATAGAGTTAGATAAATCTTGAACTTACTTTAATGCTTGGTTTAGGTTTTAGATCCAATACTGTGAATTTTATTTAAAGACTGCATCCACGAAAAGCGACTATGCCTCATTTGAATGGCGGAAATGTGGATTATATTCCTTATTTCATTTGCTGTTAAGTGCAAAAGCGTATGCACTGTTATATGATTAATACAGCATTTCTCGTATCGGCATGCAGAATAAGGACTTTCTGATATAATGCCACTTCAAACAGAAAGCCATGCAAAAAAATGCTTAGATATTTATTTCTTTAGCTTGTCTTCAGGATAAATAAACAGCTAACAGAGTCAACCCCTATAAAGCACAAGCAGTTGCCTGTGTTTGAGTTATGGTCCTACAGTGAGATACTACAGTGAAGGTGACAGGGATCTGTTTAATTCCTGCCACCACCACTCGATGGCAGGAATTTTCTTGGTATCTTTTGTCCCTGGCCTGGTGTGGGCAGGTGCTCACAGAACAGCTCACGGGAAGGCAGGTATGGAAGAAATTCACTTGACTCCCCATTTGAGGGAAAAGAGAAGGATTACTCATGCCAATAACCACACCCCAAAACTCTTCAACAACATTTCACATTAAAAAACAATTTGTTTAAACTTGCTAATCACAATCAAGGAAATTCCTGAGCAAATATAGCAACCACATCCCTGGCAGTCACTACTACCTCCAGTCTTCCAAAAAAGGCCCCTCCCACTGACCCACTGAGACAAATCCTGGTCATTTTTCCAGATGCGGTTCCAATCTTCCCCTCCATGGCATCCCTCTCGTCCATCATGACCCACGGTGCCCCATCCCACGTGTAAGCAGTCTGTCACTCGCCGCCTGTGCTGGGAATTAGCACTTTGGTAGTGCCCAGTATTGTGAATTAATGCTTCCACGGGGTATGCCTCATCTCAGCTGTCTTGTCTGTTAACAAAAAGTTCTAAAGACAAGACTCCTCAGCCTTTGATGTCTCCAACATCAAGAAGTCCAGGGCTTCACATGCAGTATTATTCACAAATCATTATTTCACGCTTGTGAGACAAAATGAATATTCTCTGTAACTGCAAAAATAATGCTCTCAGTTTCCTCCTCTTTAAACTGAAAGAAACTGCTCTACATAACTCCAATTGAAACTCACATCTCAATACATTTATAAATATAAAATTTAACAATGACTGCTGCACACATGAGCTGGAGAAGAGTGCCAGCCTGCAGATACAGGGGCATCTCTTGCTAATGCAATTTCAGCTGAGGGTGCAGGCAGGCCCATCGGCACACTGTGCTTATATAAACCTTTTCATTGCTTTGTTCTTTGCCATACCATCTGGGCACCCTAATAATACATGCTAATGAGTAGCTTATAGCATCAGGATTTTTTTTTTTAAAGCATGGTTTCTACTACAATAAGGGGTTAAATCAACTTAAATATTAAAACTACGTTAAGATGTTTAAATTCTGTCACAACTTAGTATCTCTTTTTTTTCAAGTGGACAAGCACAATCAGTAAGTACATAGGGAACAGATACTGAGGGGAAGGCATTTTCACTCACGAGATAACACAACAGCACCCCGGAGCCATGCTGCTCACAAGCATGATCATCTCAGGCCAGCTCCTTCGGAAAGTTAACGAGAGCCGTCAGCCCTGAACTCCTGGCCTGAAACACTCCCTGCTTTGAAAGGGTGTTACGGTTTTTGGTTGGGGCTTAATCACACATTTCAATATTACTGCTCTACCTCAACTTTAAAAATCTGGACCAAAGCAGCTTTTCCCCCTCCTTCAAGAGTTAAATACCTAGTCATATCCTTTAAAAGAATATGGAAATGAAAAGATTCTCAAGAAGTATGGGTTACTATGAAGCTATACAAAGTCTCTCAACAAAATGAAAGCGTTATGACATATGGGTCACAGAAAGAGAAACAGAGAAACTGCAAATCTATCCAATTATCTGAATCATCAGATGCTGCACCTAGTAAGGCCCCTGCCCCATCCCAGCCCCTCCTCCCCCGAACGACGTCAGCAACGTAATGAGACTACAGGTAGAAAGCTGATGCCTCAGAGTTATATGGGGGAGGTAAAAGCCTCTTGACTCGCCCTGATCTGTAAAAATTAAGCCACAAAGGAAGGCTGTGTAAATTCCGAGGGCCAGTGAGAGGCAGATTTCCTAGGGGAGACTCTAACCTCTTCTTCTTGGGGGAATTCCCTCGCTTTCTGCTTACCCAGTAATATACGGCACAATACTTGACACCAAAATAAACAGGATGGTTTCTACAGAATAGGCAGTCAGGGTAGCACGGTCAGAATGGTCCACGGTCCTAAAGTGACCAGGGCACAGTAAGCAGGCTTCTTGAAATTCAATCTGCCCATCCTACCAAGCTCCAAGCTCAACTTCCGTTAAAATGCGGTGGTGCCCACAGACCACCAAAGTGTCACTTCAGGGCAGCGAAAGTCAGGCACAACATCAAAGATTTGCTCTGAGGCCCGCTCATGTCAGGCCACCTGTCTCCCTCACTTATTTTTTTATATTCCTTTGTATCCTGGGTCGCGCAAGTAAGCCCCAGCAAAATAATAAATGAGCAATTTAAAGAGGAAACTCTACTGAGGTCATTAAACATCCTGATGCTTACTGAGTCAAGATTACTTCTGCAAGTCTTTCGGTCACCTCCATTTGCCCAGGAAAACCACCACAGACCTCTGACAACACATACTTTAGCTAATATTTTCAACACTCTATCCCTTTAGGCCCTTTAAATCTTTAAACTGGAGCTGCGTATACACAGCAGGTGGACTATTGGGTGTCTCTAATGCAGGACGCAGAACATCATGTTGCCCGGAGTGACTCGAGGGACCTGAATGATCGCAGACAGGACACTAAACGTCTGAGTAATCACCAGCCAATTCTGGACTGGGGCGCCCAAGCTTCTTTTGGCATTTACAGAGAAAACTTAGATATAGTGGTATTTGCGCATTAGAACCACAGTTTCAACACCATCCATGAATTTCCTGCTTTCTCTTCATTATTGCAAATGTCTTGGAAGTTATCATTAAGAGTTTAAAAAAGGTCAGTGTATTTTGGGCAGTAATCTATCTCAGCAGTAATAATATGCAGTTAATTATTTTTAGTTTAAAATTGTGCTTGGTTATTTCAAGTTGCGCAAATGGGTGGCCACTTAGACGAGCCTCAATTAGCTTTCAACCATGAACTCTGCAAAGAAACCCAACATTTATTAAATTTTAAGGTAATTCTGACATGGAGTAAATTTCTTCAGGTACTGCAAACTTTCATGTAAAAATAACAATTTTCTTATAAACATATATTATAAAATTACAGATTTCAATGCCTAGGAACTCTGCCTCCAGGCTTAGCCAAGGGAAGCAGCTGCGGCACTTATGAAAATCCTCTAAAAGGCAGTATCTAATAAGGCCTCTTTCTAAATACCGCCCTCATTTGTAAATCACACAGCATGGAAATTCTGTACAGGTAACATTAGATTGACGAAACCTCAGGTGATAAAAAGTAAAAGTAAAGTTAACCCCTGGAAATATTATAGTAAAATCGTGTGGTAAAATTATAACATGTCAGAAATACCAGCAGAAGTAAATGTTCCAAAGTTTCAAAACTCAATAAGGCAAATACAAGTGAAGGTCCTTTGCTACAGCGCATAGCCCCCAAATGAATTGGAGTCTTTTCAGGGGCTGCATCATCACAAAGCAGAGTTAGGGCTCTGTGGTGCTGACTATCCAATGGACAAATACTCAGGACTAATGAGATGACAGCCGGACATCACAGCTAGTTATTAAAGTAGACATTTCCAGGTATGCCTGAAATTCATGTTGCCCTGCGTCTAACGCCATGCTGATCAAAAACTGTTCAGTTAACCTCATCACCTCCCTCGGAGAAATATTTGTATTTTACAGATATTACAGATGCTTGGTTAAGAAGGAAAAAGTCAACATGAACACCAATCAGGTACGTCCACCTACACTGCCTCATTTAAATCTCACCATAAGCCTGTGAGCCGGTCATTTTTGTACTGTTTTCACGGATGATGGAGTACACTCAGAGAGGGCATCTAACTACCCCAGGACATGTCAGTCAACTGTGGAGCCTGGCTCTGCGGGCCTCCAAAGACTTACCCTTCTATTAGGCCAGGGCTGCAAGGCACCAGGTGGAGTTACCGTCTCCAAAATTTCCAGCAAGAATGTTCCATCACAGGAAACATTAACGGCCTTATTTTTTGTTTGTTTGTTTTTTGGTTACACAGGCTTTTTAATTGTGCAAAGATATACACAGTCTTAAAATTCCCCTTATATGTAAAGGGATATGACAGTACACTAGCTATTACAGCTAATGACAATATGACACACCTTCACCTGAAACAGGAAAGGAGCTCTATTCCAGGTGGTCGCTGGGAAGGCTGGATGAGAGGGTGCTTCTGCAATGGGACGGTTATACAGACTAGTGAAAAAAATGCAGGCACTTTTCAAATGCTGAAGTGCTGCAGAAACATGAGCTCTCCCTGCAAGTCCTACGGTGTAAAAACACTGTCAGTGTTAACTCTGTGTGTTGCCTACGCTTTTCAAGACATCCCTGAAAACAGCTGAAATTTTGTTACATAATATTGGAGCATTCTCATACATGACCAAAGTAAGAGAAATTACTGCTATACGAAGAGGGAAACTTGACAGAATCCAATCAGAAACTGAGTCAATAAAAGGAATATGAGCTTTTCTCTCATCCATTTCAATGCTGTTGTGTCATTCATTTATACTGGGTGGTTTAGACATATAGTCATAGAATTATTTTTTAGGGTAAAAAAAAAAAGACACCAATACTACCGTCAAAATTTTCCTGTATAATAAAGTTACCCTTTTCTAAGAGAGTCAAAGAAAATTCCTCTCAAATAAAAACAGTCTGGATATTCCTTTGTGTTCAGAAAAATGAATTTTTAATCACAAAAGACATCACACTACGTCTGTGAAGTGTATGTCCAGGGGAAAAATTACCCTTTTCTAAGAGAGTCAAAGTAAAATTCCTCCCAAATAAAAACAGTCTGGATATTCCTTTGTGTTCAGTAAAATGAATTTTTAATCACAAAAGACATCACACTACGTCTGTGAAGTGTATAAACGGGAAAGTTCAGAGAACCTGGGAGGGAAGGAAAGGAGCACTCCCTTGCTTGTCAGTATACATGGTGGGTGTTAGAATGTGTATCTCTGGCCCCCGTGGGCCCTCCTCCCTCTGTTTGAGTTCCAAACTCCCTGTCAGCAAGAAACTGAGACAGTCTGTGAAACTTTCCAAGTACCTAGTGTAATGTTATATACACAGTGGGCTTTAAACACTTAATAACATTAATGGGATTAAAACTGGCTCCTGAAGCTTGTAAAATGCAGATTGTCACAGTTATTATTAACGAGAAACCATGTTGAAAGGGGGCAAAAATGCTGGTAAACAGTGATTCAAACTTCCTTGGAGTAACATGGTTGAGAAGCTCATCACAAGCCCACGTAACTCAAAAACTACTTCACGATACTAACCACCTACTAATAATGCCACAAATGGAACCGAGAGGCTCACAGACCTCTTCAGTATTGTAACCGATGACTGTTAAGAACCAATCCTGCTTTACTGAGGGGGTCAGACCCGGTGGAAAATCTGTCGCCACGAGGGGTTTGTTCCCATGTATTTTTTCCCCGGGAATCTAGCTGGTTAACATTTTTTGGAGTCATGTTGCACTTTAGATTTTTTTCATGGCAGGATGTTTTGGAGGCACAGACTGAAAAAAGCACTCAGCAAGTTAACCCTGGAAATGCGGTCTAAGGCGTAGAGCAGGAAATACGAGCCCTTTCGTCAAAGGAGTCCTGCGAGATTTTCCCAAACAGGACTTCTGACATCATTCAAAAACCAGACGGCAGTAGGGTCCAGTTCATTTTTCATGTAAACTAATCACGAAATGCCCTTCTGGCCAAAGCAGCAGATATTTGAAACATCAAAAAAAAAAAAAAAAAAAAAAAAAGCTTGGTGGCAGCCAGACTGCAGACGCCCAAGCGAATGTTTTCCCTCAAGATAAATAAGGCCGCAGCAGCTGCCGCCTCCACTTCACACGCCGCCCGTATGAAGCATGGACAGAGTGTTGAATGGAGCAGACGGTTTCGTTACGTGGCGGGTCTTGTTTTTGCTTCTTAAAGAAAAGCACTTTTGCTTAAAAGGAAACCAGCTTCTTACCAACCATTTACAAATTTATGTATGTGTACAAAAACACACCTACAAAAATGAAAACGACCATGGGCTGGACAGGACTTATTCCCCAAAATAGTTCTTTATTCTAGAACTTAAATTTCCAAATGTGAAGAAATTTGTTTTCCACTATGATAGTCCTTGCCAGCAAGTCACAACAGCCCTGCCTTGTAAGGCATACATAATTTTTAGTATAGTCTATTTCTTTTCTAATTACATTAGAAACTTCAAGGTAAATGAGACTTTAATCATAGAAGTCCATTTGTCATTGATATCTAACTGCAAAAACAATTTTAAGGTTTTGGTATTATAACTGAACAGCTTTCAAGACTTTAGGAAATGCGCTTGTTTGTCAATTTTCCTGTCCTAAGTGGTCCATGCCCAGCACGAATTGTGCTGTGACAAAGCCTTCCACAGGCATGATGGTACTTTCTTGGGCTGAAGGTTAAAAGCTATTATAATATAAAAATTCCACTGAAATCTGAACCACTATATAAAAATGGTATTTGTCCAGACCGAGTAAAAACACTGCGACATATCCTAATAAAGGGGTTAGAGATAATAAAAAGGCTCTGGAAGAGATAAGAAGCAGTTACATAACACCACGAAAAATACAATATTTGCATTCAGCATCTGATAACCCTTTCAAAGCGGTGAAAACCAATGACAGGACAGTGATAAAGTTTACTTCGATGATCCAAAATATTTCTCAACATAAAGCAATAAAAGGTGACACAATTCTACAGTAATACTCAGCCATCCACTCTGAAAAGTCACAATTCGCAGTGAAAACCCACACAGAAAGTCTCCCAGACGTGTCATAATCATATCCTCAGACCGGTAATCACCTGAGACTTGGGGGGGGGGGGGGATTCCAACTCAAAATATAAGGAGTTTGTTCACTAAAGAAAACATGTAATAGCTAATGATGACTAGTAAAAGAAAGCTGACCGATGAAACTTTCCATCCCTCTATAAACCATGGAAGCTGCAGAGTCATCATTTGCCTGATGGGGTTCACAGATGTATTTTTCTATTCTCCATTCCACTGAAAGGGAGCCAGTGAGAACACAGGAGCCATAAAGGCCAAAACCTGCCCTAGGGCATCTGTTTCCACAGCTGGAGACAGGGCACTGGCTATTCGATACACAGCATCCCAGCTTAGACACTCAGCCGGCAGTGTTAAGTTGCAGGCCATGCAATCTGACCATGAACCAGCCCCAGTCCCTTTCACCTCGCCTTGGCCCGTCAGCCCGTCCGCTTCAAAAACACTTTCTCACCGCCCCACTCTTGTTTAGCATGAATGGGACAGAAGGAGCTCCACGATACAACCAGGGGCCGACCCAGTACAGCAAAAAGCCCCTAAGGTCACACGTTTCTATACACTGCGGTCTGGAGTTTGGGGCGATATCCTCTGGCCTGTATTAGAACGATTTTAAAAGGGAAGTGTGTGGCCACAGGCTGTATTTGCAGGCGGCTTTTAAATGCCTTTCCAACATCCACGTGTTGGGGCGCGCTGGCAGACTGATTTAAAATAATAAATTTTTTAAATGCTTTTATTCAGAAGGGGGAAAATAAGGAGGGGGAGGGAGGGTGTTTCGATTTCCAAATCCCAGAGAGCTGTTTGACTTTGAGGACCTCAAGAAAAGAGGTTTGCTGAGATGCTAACGGGCTTCAGGGACCTCTACCACCCACTGGGGCACAAATCACGCTCCCTCAACTTGGCCGCCCTTGTTACGCTGGCCTGGAAGCTGGGAAACCTCCCGGAGGCCGCAGGATGAAGGTTTCTCTAATTACGCTGCAGAAGGAGCTCTGCGGGCTGGACGCCGCCCCTCGCGCCCTCCCGGGGAAAGCGAGCTGACTTACCGGGGCTCCGGCCGCGCTGCCCCCCGGGCTGGCGGCGCGACCCTCCTTGGGATCCTGGTGACATTCCTCCGGCCCCCGAGTCACGAGGATTCTGAAATGCTGCTGCCCCGCGTTCTGATCCTGCCTGATCTTAAACGTGCAGCCCTGACCCTGCGGCGTCCTTTCCACGGAATTCGTCCTATGGATTTCGGGAGCCACCCTGCGGCCTCGCGGCGGCGTCTCCGGGGGGCCCGGGGGGCCCCTCTCTTCCGTGGGGCTGCTGCGCTCCGCTCGGGGCTGCGTGGGGTACGAAGTGCTCCTCTCCAACCGGATACGTGGGTAACGCACCAACCTGTCCCCCTTCGTGCCCGTGAACCCGAAGTTGAAGTCGCCACCCACGCCCGGCGCGCCCGGGGGCGGCGGCGGCTGCTGCTGCTGCTGCTGCAGCTGGAAGACAAAGCACCGCTTCCCAGAGCTTCCAGAAGCATCTGGAACGTGCTGCAGCGACCAGCGCCTGGGCTCCGGGGCCGAAGGGCTCCCCTGGCCGTCGGCCCCAAAGGGCGTCAGCCTCACCTGGCGCACGTCGGCGCTGGAGGCGCGGTGCTGGATCCGCAGCCCGCCCCCCTGGGGGCCCCGGGGGGCCGCAGGCTCGGCCTCCTCGCGGCCGTCCGCGGCAGCCACAGGACCCCGGGCTAGGTGGGCGCACAGGCCGTTGACTTGGGGGCCCGCAGCCCTGGCGGCCCTGGACGTGGAGCACTCAGGGGTCTGGGGCTCGGGGGGCTCGGGGCAGCGGCCCAGAGACACCGAGCCGGGGTCGCCGTCCAGGCCCTCGGGCGGCCCGCACGTGTCCGGGGCCCCGTCGGCCGCTTTGCGCTGCAGCGAGATCTGCACGGACGAGCTGCGGGTGGGCCGCGCGTCCGCGGGGCCCAGGAGCTGCGGGATGAACATGGAGGTGCTGCGCGGGAGCGCGCCCGGGGCGCGCGGGGCGCAGGGGTGCGGCCCGCTGCGGCGCGGCAGCGTGTGGAAGGCCAGGAGAAAGTCGTCCTCCCGCTCCTGCTCGAGGATCTCGGACTCGGGGGCTGTGTTGCTGCGACCGGAGCCAAAATGAAACCGAAGCCGATGGGCCATGGTGCCCAGGGGGGCAGGGAAGGAGAAGACGAGCGGCGACAACCCCCCCGGCGCGGCCAGAAGTCAGAAACCGAAGGCACAAACTCCAAGAAAAAGCGTCCCATCTGCCAAACCTTTAGCACTGCGGCCCGGCGAGCGACAGATAGCAGAAATAACCCAAGTGGCCAGCGGCATTCCAGGCATGATTGGGTAAGAGCAAAAAGCTCTCATCCGCACTGTGACAGAGGGTAGGGTGGCCAGAACCACATGACCGCCGTCTCCCCCTCCAATGCCAGCTTGTGGACTTAGTGGAGTTTTCCCCCCTCTCGCTCTCATTTTTTTTTTTTTTTTAAACAGCAAGAGCCTGAAACAGCACCTTCCCAGCTGCTGCTTTTTTCCACCAGACAGGAGTGGCCCCAGCAGGGAGCTCTCACAGCTGACCAGGGCAGCAAGCACACCCCGAGCCATGCCGCTATAAATCTGCCCGCATCGCACTCACAGGGCAGTTCTTTCCGAGGGAGCGGGGCCCCGGGCGCTCTCACCGCGGCCAGACCTGGCACTGAGCGCGCACACCAGCGCACACGGTATTTCCCCACCTCCCCGCAGGCCCCAATGACGACAAGCAAAAATGCCTTGGCTCTAGGAAAACCCTTTCACAAGCCTCGGAGGTTACGGTCCTGTTATTTATGATATCACCACACTACCCCGATGGAATGCAAACTCATAAAACGTACTATAAATACAGTTACACACCCCCACTGAATTAGTGTCCCTTTAATGCTAAATAATTAGACCCTGATCTACAAGTCACAAAATAGCTACGGGCCAGGGGCACAACTTTTCACATTGCCAGTGAGGGGCCCGCCTCCTGCTACTCTACCACCCTTTTCATTTAGAAGGTGTGTATTTGAACTCGCACACAGTATGGTTGTCAGAGAGGGAAGTACCAGAGAAAAGGGACCCAGCTGGAGAAAACATTTTCTCCCATGTGCCAGATAAGAGAAAAAAAATAATACACTCCCCTCCTCCGGCAAAGGAAGGGAAATTGAAGAAAGGTGTACATGTGCTTTTTGTAGTAGGTTAACTTAAATACCATACAGACAAAAAAGGCTGCCTGAAGCTGACTGTTTTCCAGTGAGAAGTCAGCAATATTAATACAGTTGGGATACAAGCATGGAATCTTGCTATTTTTGCAAAGGGCCAAAAAGGAGCGAAGAAAGAAAACTAAAGGTCCACATTCAAAAAACTGTCATCAGATTTGTAAACTTGGATATATTCTGTGTGTTTTAAACTATTTTCCATGATCCAGAAACATTGGTTATTTAACAAAGAGGTTTATTTAGGAGGGAGTAAAAAAAAAAAAAAAAAAAAATAGGAGGGGGAAATACCAAGCTGCAAAGAGTGGCAAAAAAGTTTATTTTAAAATCCGCAAAGCATGACTTTGTCAACAGCTCTGGAGTCGAGGGTATGGGGGATTAACACTGTGCTTACATACATGCAAACCTGTTTTCTAAAGGCATGTGTTTTAAATGCCAGAAATGATTTCTACGAGAGAAATGGAAGCTAGTTTGTTTAATGCTAAAACTGCCAAGTACCACTAGTCACGTATTGTCTTAGCTGGATTAATGGCCAGAGAGAAAAACACCAGCAGCAGGGTTCACCGAACAATAACAACACTGCAGATGGCCTGGGGCAAAGCTAAGTATTAATATCATAAAATAGTTTTTCAGATAAAGTTTGTATTCACACAGGATTTCTCAGAGCATTGCATTCAAAGCCCTCTTTGATTTGGAAGCACATCAGGGCCCATGGCAAGGTCATCTCAACAACAATCACTGTGTTGGATGATAGGAATGAGAAACAAAGTTTTTACAGTGAATTTCTCTTAATAGAAAAAAATTAAGTATGAATTAAAACACATCTGACAAGAGGCAATTTTCCCTCAAACTTGACCCTGCCTTCACCTTAAGGAAGCATTATACTCAATAAATGAGAGCATAAGGATTAGTCTGCGACTGCATCGGTGACTCGAGACTACTGTCACTCTCCGGAGCACTGCCTAATAACTCACAGTCTCTGCTGGATGAGAGAGGGGGTGCTAAGAACAGCACCGTCAGCAGACTCTCCCATTCAATTTAACAAGAAAATAACTCCAGACACGCAGCAAAACTGATTTAGTTATGCGGCACAACTAATTACCACCCAAGATAAAAAAGGTTGAGCTCAATGCAAAGCCACCGAGAACCCAAATATATTTTTAATGGAAAAGTTATCAGGATGGTAGGCCAGACTCTGTTGGCTTTTTAATTTGGAAAGTAATACCAAGCACAGGAGATTACACACACTCCCAAATTCTATAGTCAGGGTGAAAAGCCTAGCTATTCACCACCCCTAGCCTGAAACTAGGAGAGCAGCAGCTTCACCCAGGGCACTGCCACTGACTGCCATGTCTAAATTACGTACAGGCTCTAGACCGCCCCTCTCTCGAAGGCAAGGACAGGGAAGGGAGTTAAGCCAGTTGTATTACAAGGCTCCTCCAGATCCAATATTCTACTAATCTCAAGCTATTTAAAAACTCGGAATTTCAGCTGAATTCTGCAGTAGGAAGGGTTCACAAGAACAGTCATTTTAACCAAAAACACAAACATAAGTTTCAGGGAAAGGAAATCTGAGTGACAACTGACTACACTGTATAATGCCTCCTCTTAGAGTACCTTAAAAGATGGCACATAACATAAAGTTTGTTTTCATAGTTGGAACACTTGACTCATGGGTACTTGATGTTTACATTCTAGTTAGGTAACTGGCAAAATGCTTCAGGCCCAATTTGCTTCTAAAACTCCATTTCTAAAACGAAGTCTTAGTTTTATCACACATACATATAGAGGTATATCTGTATCATACCTATCTATCAATATCTATATAAAATGTTAGTTTGTATCGGTCTTATGCCTCAGGCATATCTTTGGTTCTTTAAAAGTACTTTCTACTAATTTCCCTTGAGAAAGGACCACTTTTAAAATACAGCTTAATTTTACCTGCTAAATATAGATTCACTTTTTGCTGTCTACTGTTAATTAGATTTTAATTTCCCCTAGGAGAATCACCACAGATTCACAATTGGATATGTGAGAGTACTGTAGTCTGGCTTATATTTAAAATCGCTGAAAAGTTTGTTTACATGAGCCATGGCCTCTTTACAGATTTGCCTACCATTCTGTATCCCAGAAGAACATAAGCATATGGTTTGATATATCATCAGTGTGACTTTTATTAATAGTAACTATGATAAAAACATGCACATATACAAGTAAAATTTCTGTCCTAGCCATACAAAAATATTTGTTAGAATCGTGAGCTAGTAATGGAACAAAGATAAAGTCATGGGTGGGTGGTGGGCATATATACTATCAGAAGTACAACATAAACAGAGTTTTAAAAGATGTTGCTCTAAAAATCAAGTTTTTAAAAAATAAAGCAAAAATAAAAACAGAGACCCACTTACCAATCTGTTTTCATCAAACACTTCAAACAGGAGTCTGTGATTAGATGGGTTTACCTATTGAGACATAAACAGTATTTCAAAAATGGGCAGGACTAATTCACAGGATGAAATAAGAGAGAAAGAACAGAACACTTTATAATGCACCCAAATCAAATGTGTAATCTGAACAACTGGAAATCCTGTATCTACTAAATCAATTTTCTATTATCAACTTCTATATTGTTCTATGCCTCATATTGAGGTATATTAAGAGAAAACGCTTTTAGCTGCTTCTCTAACATCAGAAAAGATAATTCTAAAGAGTTTTGCAAACTCCTCTACAAAAGGTATGCTCATGCCTCGAGACCAGCGATTTTCAACCCTTTTCATCTCATGGCACATAAACTAATTAGTAACATTCTGCGGCACACCAAAAAATATACATTTTTTTGCCAGTCTGACAAAAAAATAGGTATAATTTGGATTCATTCACACCAGACAGCTACTGTATTATTGGCTGTTGTCATTTTTTTTATCTGACAATCGAAGGGAAAAGAGGTCAGTGCCCCTGACTAAATTGGTATTGCATGTTTTAAAAATTCTTGCGACACATGGTTGAAAATCGCTGCTCTAGACCAAGGCTACATCTTCACAAGGTCCATGCCTGACAACAGCTCTTAGGCCTACTACTACTACTACTATTATAATATCAATAATTAAAATAATTTAAAAATAGTAAAAGCAGCCATTTACTACATTTTGCTTATTTTTCAGGCAGTACCTTCTCATTAAATATCAAAAACACATGATATTCTTTAATCCTGACCACAGACCTGTGTCACCCCAATCTTACAAATGAGGAGCTGAGACCACGGGTGGAGTGGCTTGCCTAAGAGCCCACAGCTAGTATGCAGGCAAGCAGACCCCCAACCAGGTCGGCGTGCTTATCTCAGAGTCCATGCTTTGAATCATTAGAGAGACAAAGAGAGAAAAGATGTCTTCCCCTTCCAGCAACCGTGGGGTCAATGTCAGAGCTAGTGGGCTTTCAATGTCATTTTGCTTCTTTCTGTCTCTTTACCAAAACCTCCCCCAAATGGCAGGAATCATCCCTCAGACTCAGGTATCATTTCCTGAGTACCAACCACGTGTGAGACATGGTGGTAGGTGCTCTCGTTTATATTTTCACATATAAATTGTGGAAACAGCCCTATCCAGCGAGGACTTCTCTCTCCTATGTGAGTGATAAGGAACCTGCAGAGAGTGTTGAGTCCTCGGGTGGCTTTTCCTGGGTCACAGAGGCTGCGTGTTGTAGAGCTCTAGGTCCACTGTCAGTAAGTCTCGGCTGCTTCATGATGGAGAACAGAATGAAATAACGTCTGACATACAGAGCAGAGAGCAGGACTTGTGCTTGGGCCCTGGCCTGCCCTCAAAGGCCTAGTGATGGAGCAAGGAGACGGGCACAGGGTTTAGTGACTAAGCTCTGTGAAGGGATGAGCTGCTGACCAATGGCCATGGCAGGAGCCGGCACACAGTAGACATTCTATAATGATTTGTGGGATGAATAAAACAAAGGCCTTTTTGTAAAAAGCCAAGAAAAATAGAGTTTACATGTGTGCATAGCCAAGATTCGTTGAAAAAATTGTTGGATGTACTAACATTTACATAAACGTGGCAAGGTGTTAAACTGGAAGGGTGTAAGTAATTTGGAGTTTTATGAGTGGAAAGCTCTATTTGAGAGTTACTAATGGCCAATAACATCAATCTGCCCCCACTAGCTTTTCAGTCCTTCACGAAGTGATTTTAAATACATCTGGTCAAGGCTACACATTGGACCTCACCAAGTATTAAAATATCAATGCCATATTTCAGCTCTGAACATAATAGAAAACATGTATCTAGTGATCTGAGTTTGGAGCATATAAAATACTATTGTGATTGAAAGAAGAAATCAGAACCAATTACAATGGTCTAATGATAATACTGTGGTAATATTGTTCTTTGGGACTCTACACTAATCAAAATATCTTGTCTGGAACATTTCTGAAGGTAAGGTAGTTTTTAATATCACAGACAATGAAAATATACTCATTTTGAAGAGAAAAAAACCCAACACCTTTTTTCCCATTAAATAGCTGAGCAGTTTAATATTTTCAAAATTTCAGTACAAAAAACCCCAGCAACTATCACAAACAGTAATCCCTGTTAATTCACAGAATTCAGTCATTTCTACATATAGCTCTTCTAGGTATTAAATACAAAAGGTTGAGGAAATTTCACCTAATTCAGTGATAATTAAACTCTAGAAGTAGTTTCACACACACACACACTAAATATTTGAATTACAAAAAATTCCCTTCCTAACTGGAACATGATTGGTAATATTTAGGCTTATTTTTTAAAAAAAATATATCTTTATTGATTTCAGAGAGAAGAAAGGAGAGGGAGAGAGAGAGACAGAAACATCAATGATGAGAGAGTCACTGATCGGCTGCAGCCTGCAACTCGGGCATGTGCTCTGACAGGGAATCGAACCCCGATCGCCTGGATCCTAGGTTAACACTCAACCGCTGAGCCACGCCCAGCCGGGCTAGGCTTATTTTTAATCACATTGCCTCAATTGTTTTATCCTATCGCTAAAATAATTAATTCATAATCCATATCTCATAGAGTTAATTAAGCTACTGTTTTAATGACATTTTACCTTACTTTTTTAAAGAAAATTTTGATTAGAAAAGTTAAAATATGGTATGTGGATACCTTTTATTTTTTTCCCCCTAAAACATTTCCAAAGAAAACAAGTCAGATTTTGTTACCACACATCACAATCTTTGAAATTTTAGGACACATTAGGAGGCTACCCAACCATTTCTCAAATTGAAAGGAATTCCACAATAAAAATTTAACAGCTTTCATTCAATATGAATCTATTTGGATAATATATCAATCTAGTTATCAATAACAATTGTTACAAAAAATGAAAAACTTACTCTAAAATAAAATTCTTCATTCCATTTTGGGTTCAGCGTCTGGAAGAGAAATTATCTTGTAATATCTTTTACAGTCTTTGCAACTTCAACAGTTACTAGTACATGGTTCATACATTTACTTGACCATTTTTCTGATTTTAAAAAAAGGTAAGAGATTCTCAAAATGGCAAAAAACAGCAGCATTAAGTCAATTATTTGAGACTATTCTATAAATCAAACTAGATGGGGAAGGGATGTCTTTAGGAAGATGATTCATAGGTAAGAAACCATAAACTGCAAGCTATCAACCAGAAGGAATAACACTGGGGACCTGCAAAGAGCCATCATCATGAAGCTATAAAGAGACCTTTCAAGAAATTAACATTGATATGGTTATCCCATCAAGACGGCAATAAACCTGTTCACTCCCCTCAACCTGTGTGCTACAAATGGGTTTTGGAGAGAAGTGAAGCAGGTGGTGGGAGGGTGAAAGTACTCAGTAGTTATTAAATACTCAAATCTAAAAAACATTTTATAAAAACAATATTGATGACTGGATTTATAACAAGAAAAAAAAATCTGCCGGTATAAACCAAAAGGAAATTATTTTTTCTCAAAATGACAGTTTTAAAAATATTCCTCTCCCTATCCTTCAATCTTTCCTTTTATCTGTTCATCCATTCATCCATCTCCAAGTCAATCTATTTAAATACATATCACACAACAACATGGAAAGGACATTTTGTCCTCAGCACAGACAATAGATGGGCTGTCAAACATCCTTCGAAACTAAGATGAAACAGATACTATGAAAGACTACATATACATATAGACATACATATATGCTTGTACATTTTGGACATGCATAATACTCTTAAATAAATATATGTCTCAAAAATTATATGCAAAAACTTGACACCAAAATATCACAACCTCACCTATGGCTGCAGATATTCTGCAGTCAGAATATTTGCCTTTATTAACCTATTTCCTTTAACATACTAGTGCAGAAAGAACCAAATAAATAAAAACACAATGCACCACAAAAAATAAAAAAACATAGAACGTGTGTAACATTGAACTGGCATTTTAAAAAAATCAGCGCTTTCCCCACCTACAACTCAACGGTAAATCTCACCCTAAGTACCAGGGTCTCCTACTTCTAGCTGAGAATGGAGCGGGGATGGCGATGGGAAGGAGGAGGGGAGGGGAGATGGGCGCCAGGCGGCCAGGGGAAGGCAGGGCGGGCCCAGGCCTGCCTCGGGCTGCAGCAATCCTGGGGCCCAGCTTCGTGGAAATGCAGAGGGGAGGAAGCAAAGGCCGGGCGAGGGAAGAAAACAACAACAGCAACAACGTGAGAGCACAACACGCAGGAAAGGCCAGGCACAGGGCCAGGAGGGGAGGCGGAGCGGCTCTTCCAGCCCAGCGCGCACAGCACAGTCATACTAACCAGCGGCAGCTGCACCTCCACCGGGGCGAGGCGGCAGGGGGCCGCCCCTCTCCCCTCGGAGGAAACACATTTCAGTTTCCCCGAGGCGCCGGCTCGGTGGCTGGCAGCTTCTCCGGCAGCTCCGCTCCCCTGCGTTCAGCGGGCGGCCGGGTCCCTTCCCTGCAGGGCGGGCTCCCTCTCCACCGTAAGCGACCCAGTGGCAGCGCCCGGCTCAGCAAACAATGGCTCCCTCCCTCGCAGGCATCCCCCGCTGATCAAGACGTGTTTAATGCCAGGCCCGGTGCCAGGTGGAGGACACGCCACAGCCGCCGCTCCCTGCGCAAAATGACCTGGCCATGGAGCCCCCGCTGCACAAGAGCAGGAGAGTTACCTTTTTTTTTTTTTTTTTTTTTTTTTAAAAGCCATCAAGCTCTCAAGGAAATGCTTATCACAGTGTCATCTCACTGCCCAAAGGTAGTTTGGAGAAAATATCAGTAATCCATAAATAGCACTGAAGCATGAAGAACAGCACTTTGGATTTAAAAAAAGCATCTTCAACAAATGCTCAAATTATGGAGCAAATATTTTATATTATACAAACATGGAGAGAGGTGAATTAAAATATAATTATGGAAACATCTTTAATGAAATCATGTATGTGGAATTTAGGAAAAAAACATGTACACACATAGACATAGTTTTATTATTAATATTTTTTTACTTGTTTTCATGTGGCTAAGGAAGTAGTTTGCTTCTTTGAAGTACTTGTTTCAAGTTAAATCATTCCCTTTGTGCTGACAATTTCCCAAGCAACTCTATTTCATTAAATGTATTTAAAATTATTTTAAATTTCTTTACAAAAAATTAGCCAACATGAAGAAATCCCTGTTTTGCTGTACTCTTTCAAAGAAAAAAGAATTGCTACTTATAATAATATTTATTTTTAAAATACTGTTTTTATAGTCATTTAACTAAAAACCAGAAACATATCTTGGGTGAACAATGAAAAGTTTGGTGTATGTTGAATTTACAGATTTAATACTGGGAGATGCTTAAAAAAAAAAAATTGCCATCTTAATCTTAAAATATAAACTTCTACAGAACCAAAATACATAATCTAACTGGATTAAATTATGGCTTAAATGAAATTTAATTAGGATGGACACCTACCTTTTTAATTGTTTTTGTCTGGACCAAAGCAAGTTCTCTATTCTCATCCGCTACGTACAATGAAAGCTTCACGTATGGATCACTGTAAGAAAATATTTCACATTTAATAGGATACTTTTCATTTACAAATTATAAAAAAGAAATTAGCCAAAACCTAAATGAAAGTGAAAATATCAGTTAATAACCCAGCTCATGTAAACTCCACTAACTAAGCAGTATTTTCAACATACATACTAAGTAAATATACCAAGAATTTTCTATCAACGAGAGCCAATGATGTCTACTTAGAAGCAAAAATATCATGAAACTCATATTCTAACTTTAAAGATAATCTTCCCTATTAACCCAAAATATTTAATCAGCCATAGTTTTTTTCCTAAACACTCTGAAAAGATTTCAAGGAAAAATATTAAAAGGCATATAAAATTTGTTCAGATCAGCAAAATCTGGCTAGCCAATTTAGTTCATGTCTTATTTATAATCTGATTTCCGCTATTTATGTATAAATTATTTTTCTTTTAGTGGAGGTAAAAGACATTGTGCATCTAAATCAACAACTAGTATCTTACAAATTAAAACAAACATTCAAAAACAAAAAACTAAGGCCCAGGAAGTCAGGGAGATTTGCCTAAATTTATAGATTTCAGTAAAGTCAAGATTAAATTTCACGTTTCCTGACCACAAATTCCAGAGTTTTTATTACATCCTTGGGAAACTGAAAACTTTTAACGAGAAGTGTACTGAAAGGATTACTTAACGTGAACTATCTATCTACTAAGAGTGTGATAAATCCACTCACGTGTTCTGGTATGGGTAACCTGGGATAGCTCAAATCTAGATGAATTATCACTTTATAAGAATTTGGGATCCAGGTTCTTCCATTTCACACTTGAGACCCTGAAAATCATAGAAAGGGCTCCATGTATTCAATTCCCCAAATTTTCACCCATCTAATTATCTATAGCTGATCATTTATTTCTACCCACGTTGGGAATTATCCTTTAGTGGCTATACCATGACCATTAATACTTATTTTACAACTTCTAGGACATTTCCAAAGATTACAGAGTGTTGTTAATGCTTAAAACCATATTGATTTTTACTTGATATGTCAATAAATATGCCATGAAATCCTTTAAGGAAAGAGAAAGGTGTGATAAAATTAAAAGTTTGGTAGTAACAGGACTATACTCAATACCCCAAAAAACAAAAATCAGAAGTCAGTGGAAAAAAATATATATACATAGCCTTTATTATAATATTCATTACCCACAAAAAACATCTTAATATAAGCTACAACGCATCTCCTTTTCAAAAAAAATAGCAACAGAATTTGCTCAGTTTTATTGTAAATGTTCTGGTTAGAAGAAGGCTTGGTTCAAGAACATCACTTATTTAAGAGGGGCATCTGCTTCTCCTTTCCTGGACACCTTCAGCATCAGAATAAAGATGAATGGGGAGACAGACCTAATCTAGGTTTAAAGGCCCCAAGAGCACCTTCCTAATCAGTCATGGTCAGGGGACGAATTAGGAGTCAACTGCTGTGTGTTTCTCAGACTGGAGCGTATCAGGACTGCCTGGGAAAGGGGGTAGTTAAAACACAGATTGCTGGGCCCCAACTCCAAGGACACCTAAAGATCTAGTAGGTCTGGGGCGGGGCCCTAGAATATGCATTTCTGACAAATTCCCAGTAATGTCAATGATCTTGATCCAGGAACCACATTGAGAACCAGTGTTCTGCATGGCATTTAAAAAAGAGTATTTTCTTAGCTACAGGAACTATTATTCTATTTCCAACTACCAAGCTATAGCTAAAAAAAAAAAACCTCACACCAGACCTGATATCTCTGTTATCTCAAGAACAGGTTCCCAGAATGCCTTGGACGTGTACACACAGGCACACACATACACAAGCCCACATTACAGAGAACTCCATAAACCCTGCTGACTGCCGTCTCTTGTTTTCATGTCCCTCGGCAACCATGACTGCTACCTATTACATAACCGCAATAAAGGGCAAAGCATTCCCTTTAATAGAACATCCACATTCTTCTACTAATCACTTATCGACCTCAGTTTATATCCCCTAAATAGTTCACAGTAAGTGACAGACGCAATTGGGGGTTGAGAGTGGGGTCTCTAAGTCGGGGACAATGTGTCCCAGCTGTAACAAGGAAGGCATGCCTGGGCATATCTTGAAGTGCTCATCCAGGTCCAAGTAGGCACCAAGATCAACCAAGGAAACTCCTGGAAGAGAGAACCAAAGGCCAAGGCGTGGGAGTTGGTGAAAGGACAAGAGGGTACAAGTTCAAGAGGCGGGAACACAGGCACAGGATAGGCTGGTTAAAGGGCAGGAACAGGTAAGCTCAAGGGTGTCAAGGGCGGTGCTGGTGGGAGCTGCCCAGCCTGATGGTACAGCAGTGCCCTTCGCATCCACAAATATTTCCTGAGTACCAACTACATTCCAAGGACACTGCTAGGAGCACACACAAGTGCTAGCGGGCTGGGGAAAGGGTGGGCAGAAAGGGGTGAAGTCAACGAAGGTCACAAATGGACAGTTACGCATGGCCCTACTTAGCCCAGCTGAGTGAAGGCGGCTGGCACCTTCCCATTTCGCGAGGTGAAAGCTGGAGCACAAAGCTAAGATATGGGTCAGGGCATCGGGAAAGGAAATGAGCAGGAAGATGCCAGAGCAGCCTCAACAGGAAGCAATTCTCCCTCAACTATCAGCACAACCGGCACCGGCACCAACATGACAAGCCCAGCACCCAGTCACCACGAAGCATCCAGTCGTCGCCTGGCACACACGAGGCACTTACTTACATGGGCGTCTCAGTTGATCCTCACTGCAAGCTTATGAAATTGGCACATTTTTCAGATGAGAAACTGAGACCGACATCAAGCAGCTTGCCCAAGGTTTATCAGTAAGTAGGGGAGATGGGAAGGGAGGGACACGGGCACGCGTGCTCCAGAATCGGGCTCCCCGAGTGCGCGCCACACGGCCTTGCTGCACTCACGACCGCTGGAGCAAGAGAGCTGGCTGGAAGGAGTGTCTAGAGGCAGGAGTTTCTAGAACTCTGCCGTGCTGGAAAACATTCTGGATGTGACTGCTGTTATGCTATAATTTTATCTTTGCTGTGGGAGGAGAGGAACAAGGTTCCTGAGCTAAGTGTCTACCTTTGGGGAAGGCCACACCTTGTGATCTTATCTTCTCAACACTCCAAATAACTAGCTGTGTAACCTTGGCCATGTCACTTTAGCACAGTGAACCTTAATTTCCGTATCTCCAAAATAAAGGGGTTGGACTAAACCAGTGGTTCTCGAACTGCAGCGCCTCAGTTCTGCCTAAGTATCTCAGACTAACTACGGGCGACCATTCCACCATCATCTGTTTTATAGACAGGGCTCCACATTAGATAGATTTTATTTGGATAGGGTTTTAGAACTGAATAAAAAACAGTTCTAAAGCCACTACACTGGATGGTCCCTTTCAGTCAGAATATTCTGAACCTCAGAACACTTCAAACTTGTTTCTTACCTTTCATAAGAACTAGAGCCCAGCCCAGCCAGGTGAACGAGGAACTTCCTACAGATACAGGAGCAAGAGGGAGTAAGGCCCTAACCTCTACCAAGAGGCTTTCTCCATCAGGACAGACAGCCACAGTTCTGAGTATGAGAGACTACTCTTGACCATCACTGGCTGATATTTCCCTACACATGTTACCAGCTTCTAACCAACTTACCTACTAGGAATCAAAACGTACCACCTAAGCAACAAGCAAAACAAAAAAGATGTGTTTTTGTGTCTGGGACAAGCCTAAGGGACAACAAACCTCACCCCCAGCTTCTTTTCAAATGCTTGCGTGTTGGTATTAACCCCTGATGTTCAGGCCTTCATTTCTAAACAGGATGCTCTGCAGGAACGAGCGGTAAGAGGAAGAATTCAGCTTCCAGAGACTTTCCACACGACTCCACGTGAGCCCTCGGATAAAGACTGCACTTCTGGAAGAATCCTCTGCCCCCTGAAGCTGCACCTCACAGATCCTCAAAACATCCCCCACCTTTGCTGTAAGAGGTCAGCCAATCCTGAGGTCAACGGTTAGTTATGTTCACTATTACCTCCCCCTCCTACAGCATCAGAACGTTTAGGAAAGACACACAAAGAGGCTCATCAGCAATTGCGATTACAGGGGGCAGATACAGGGCATAGGGACAGAGAGTTCTGGTTTCCATGTTGCTCCCTGGTTACACTGTTGTAAGATTTTGTGGTTGTTGTTAATCATTAATACATAATACTTTTATAACAAATAAAACAGGGGGGCACAGAGAGAAGCAAGCAGGAAGACCTTGACCATTTCTACTGGAGTCTTAACTCAGCTTCACCAACCTCTGAGTGACCTCCAGACAGGCACTCGATCGCTCCTACCTTCAGACTATTTATGAATGAAATGGGAATGGGAGCTAACTCAGAGGGTTACTGTAAAGATCAGAGACAATGGTGTATTAATTTAGCACCCAGCTAAGCACCAAACACGGAGTACATGCGCCCTATAGATGACAGCCATGGTAACTGGGGCTCTATTCTTTTTCCTCTTGCAAGATTTTTAAGCATCTCTGTGACTCCTTCTGACCCCTACTTCTGCTGTGATTGCTGATTTGATCTGACACTGATTACCTCATAGTACAGACTGGGTGCCGCCAACCACAGCACACTAAGTTGTCCCTGCTCCCTCGTTACTCATGCTGTGTGGAAGCCCCCTGGGGATCTGGGTGGGGATGCTCAATCTGGTCATCTTACCTAAAGCAAAGTTCACCTGAACTCTTGGCAACCAGCTACACTGTCCTCGTGGCTGCTGTCCAGTACAATTCAGGGCGAGCAGTAACATTACTCTCTAAGAAGCTTAATGCTGTGCCGGTCAGAAGAGAAATTCTATTTTGCAAGCCTTTTGTGTTTCTCCACACAGGAAAGCTATTTAGGCATCACAATCTTTCTTTGCAGCTTTTAAAAGGAGACAACAGACTGATATTAGGATTCAAACAATATCCTATTTACTGAGTGCCCGTCATAGCCCAGGCAAGGAGACAGGTGTGGGCAATAAAAACCACAGTCCCTGCCCCCATGTGAATGGGGCACAGAGAAGTAAAGCAATGATTGTGGCAGTGAGCCAAGAATGTACCCTGGAACACAACACTGCAGTGGCTCCTGACCTCATGCACGCCTGAGTCACCTGTCATCAGGTGCCTGGCCCCACCCCAGGTCTGTCAGATCACAATCTCTGGGGTTGAGGCCTGGGAATCTTCATTTACTAAGTGTTCCAGGTGATTTCTATACACTGGTCCATCTGGGCCCCCTGTCAGAGAGGAGTCTCTGAGGCCAAGACAGGAGGGCCAAGAGCAGGGTGAGAGTTTTCCAGAGGCAAAGGCCCAGTGGCAGGTTGCAGGACTTGGGGAGAAAAGGCTACTGGAGAGTGAGCCCCGGTTCAAACCACAAGGAGCCTGTACGCAATTAAAGAGTTAGACCATTGCCCACAGGGCTCCACCCTGGCTCCCATGTGTAGCTGTACGCCTCTGGAAAACTCACATAGCCGCTTTGGGCCAAAGTTTCACATCTATGTTACGGGGATAACAGCAGTACATCCTTCATGAGGAGGCTGGTGGAACGAGTAAAATTACAATAGCGTATGACATATAGAGAGCACTAAATAAATGTCAGGCACTGCCATCACCATCATCATCGTGGGGTTGTTGAAATAGGGAAACTCATGATCACACTGGTTACAAGGAGGTGAAGCAGTGGGCAGGGAGACCAGCTGGAAGACTTCTGCACCAAAGAGCGAGAAAGGTTTTAACAGAGGCAGCGAGGATCGAGAAGAACGAACTGGGCGCACACCTGAAGGTGCCCTCGAAAGTGGGTGGGCAAATGAGCATGGTGAGGAGATCAGGAGGAGAGCTTGGAGGCCATGCCAACCTCCAGCTCTCAGGCCTGGATCACTGCGTGCAGTTTCCAGCTATGAAATGGTGCTGGTGCTTCGATCTCTCACTGGACGGACCAGCAACATCACCCAGGGAAGAGCAGGACGCACCACAGACAAAGCAGCCCTTACCATTCTGGGAGACCGTGAATTCCAAGGCATTGCTTACGGCCTCGCTTTTATAACTAAAGTCCTTTTACGGAGCCCTCTAGACAAATTAGGCCATCACAAGGGCTCTGAGATCTTCTGCTCTGTGTCTGTGAGGATGGGTTTGTATGTAAGTCTGCAAGGGCCTATCAACACTAATACTCTGTCATCAGAGAATCCCAAGGATTTAGTGTTATTTAAACTCAAACTCCCAAAGTTAGAACTGGCCTCCGAATCTCTATGTCCAGGTTGGGGGTAAAAAACCACAAACGCATCCTATAGAGGATCTTAGGTTCCTCTATAGTTTTCACTAAGTATGTAAACTTCGGAGAAAAAAGTACCTGGGAGATTCAAGCTGTTCACCCACAAACATGACACCTCATCTGCACACAAAGAGATTACTTCTGAGTGGGGGGAAAAAAAAGAAGGGTGACATCACCTTATCTTGGACACATGAGCCACACCAGAAACTACATGAACTCAATGGCTAGAAGACAGGTCCTGTTACCTGGAACGAAATCTTAAGACATCTAACAGATGCCAAGATGGTCAACAAAAATGCCACATGTACCTGCTCTCTCATGAGAAGCCATCAAGAGACCTTGGTCAAAAATCCATCCTGATTTTGCAAAAAGAAAAGAGCTTTGTAATTATTTTCAACATTCCCAGAGCTGAGAATTCTGCTCCCCCTCTCTGGGACTCTCTCCAGTTATCTCCAATAGAGACTGCAGGGCTACAGGCTTGCACTGAGCTCAACTGGGTTTAAAGGGTTCAGAGAGGGTTCTCATTCCACCTCCATCACCATTAAGCAAGACTTTCTGGACCTGCCCACTGCTCAACCTCCTGGGGCACACTGAACAAGGGCAGTTGGTCTTAATGCATCGTTAACAGGTTGACGCTTGACCCTCTCTATCTGACTCGCTGAAGTGTTCCATGACAAACCAGAATGTGTCAAGGCTAGTCCTTTTGCAATGATCATTCACTTGTTTTTATCAGACTAAACAGTCTGCTAAGATCCACATATTTTAAAGGAAGCACGGCAGTGAGGAGGGGAAGAGGTAGGAAAGCAGAGTTGCCTCCACTGGGCAAAGCGTGCAAGGTGGATTATGTTCAGACTGCAGCCAAGTTGGAATGACACTGCCTCAGCCACCAGCTCTAAAGGTGTCCTTCCAAGACACTTGGCTATCACAAGAACAGTAAGAAAGGTCTTCATTTTTTGACCATGTTTCCTCCTAAGGAAACACCACAACCATAACCCGAGGAAGCAATAATTCCATCCTGTAAAATGAAGCTGCCTGAGCATGTCCCTTAGCACCAGAGATCAAATTTACTTTGACTACCTGATGTATCCGACACACAGAGAGTTCGCTAACCCAGAATGTTTCACGGGAAAATCTGTTTTGTAGATTTCTTCACTCTTTTCCAGTTTTACTAGTATGGTCCCGTGTTACACAAATTACTGATAAAGAAATAACACGAAACACAAAATAAGGGGAAACATTACCTAGATAGTGAGGGAGAAAAAAAAAATAAAACAAATGTACATATGTGATCATATCGAAAAGTGAAGTTTTCATCCAACATTATCAAAGACAAAAAGTTATCACTTTCTAAAGAGAGGCAGACATTTTAATACTACTTTACTACTTGAAAGAAATTATTGTAAGATTTCTGGAAAGCGATATGGCGGGCGGTATCAAAAACATCCAGTGTTGATGTCTCTGATCAACAAATCTATTTCTAAGGATTAATCCCAAAGAAATAATCAGAGATGCAGGCAAATATTTATCTGCAAAAGGTACTCTTTATAGCCTCATATATATAAAATTGGAAGCAAATTTCTAAGACCAATAGAGACGTGGTTCAATAAATTATGGTATAAATCCTGGGCCAGAATATCACAAAACATTAAAATCATGTTTTCAAAGAATGCTTTTAAGCAGGAAAAAATAATTGTGGTATACCATGAAGCAATAAGCGGGATGTGACTAATTCTATATATATGAAAATAATTGAGAAAAACTGGACCAACATTAATAGTTGTTCTTTCTAGATAAGTTTATGAATTATAGTTATTTTCTTTGTGGTTATTTTTTTCCCTAAATTTCCTACTGTTGAGCAAGTATTACTTTTATAAATACAAAAAAATTATAAAAATGTCAATAATAGTTACACATATGCTTCAACTATAATGAGTTCTTCCATCAGCTGCTGAACCCTGTAATTTCCCGGCTAGCCTACAGCTCAATGATAAACCCCAAAGGGCTTCAACTATTTTTTTTTTCTACCCAGAAAACTGCCTTAGATGAATGACTAGTGAAGATGTGCAGAAGAACATGCACACACATTCCAGCCCTCAAGATTTACCAAAAGGCAGGAAGTTACTTTGAAAAATATCACTCATCACCAATACTGGCAATGAGTTACTACTCACTCTTAACTACTTACGATCTTTCAACAAATACAACAAAGTAACAGTCAATTTACAGACAAGTGCATTCTTATGTGGGTTCTAAGCAGGTAAAAGAAGCATCGAAATGTTCCAGTTCAAGCACATTCTATAAAGCTGTTGAAAAAATATACTTTTGGATACTTCAGTTATAATGTTGTTGTTGGGAGCAACTCATGGTTTACTCTTAGCCTAAAGCCTTCCTCGTCACTCAAGTCTTGAACTCTCTAGTCAGCGCCAACTCTTTGTCCCTTGCCATCTACAACTGGTCACTTGGGGGTCCCAACCTTGGGTCGTGGTTGCAGGGAGCAACTTATCTCTAACATACTTGCACACTACTTACCAAATGCCCCACAGAATTAATTCCTGCCTACAGAAGTATCAGCTGGTAAATGTTTATGTAAATAGTTTCACACAAAGGGTAATAAACTTCTAGATCTTCAAAGAATTAAAACAGACAGGAATTCCAAGAGGTAGTACAGGCCGAAGCCTTATGAACAGGGCAAATGTGTTAACCACAGGTGCATAAATAGCTATCAGGATAGAGTGCAATGTATATGGCTCCCCCACTTAACCATCTGAGGGGGGAGCCATATCCTCTACCAAGGTTTTCCTTCTGGCCCCTGCCAACAAGAGAATCCTGGGCTGGCTGACCAGAGGTTTGAGTCTTACAAAGTCCTATGGGTCCTAAATGATGGTGGGACCTAGTTGCCAAAGCATCCCCAAAATAGTTCTTTGAAAACCATAGTCCAACTCTGTCATTTAAGCAATAGTTTATACTCTAGCAGAAATACAAAGAAAATTTGCTCAATCTATTAACTATCCAGGCCAGAGAAGGTACTCTAAGCTGGGCACATGCAAAATCGTCATGTAAGAAGTCCTGTGTCACAGAGACTACTAATCCTATGAAAAATCATGAAGGTGATGAGATGATCATGGAAACACTCTAATATTCTCCATCAGTGCCCCTCCTTCAAACAGCCCACTTCTCCCCTTTTTCCAGATACCCACTGAGGGCTTCATACTTGCTCTCTCTCGGCAGTATCTACACTCTGATGGTGTTTGCCCACAGTCATGATTAGCTAGAACAATCTAGAACAACTACATACGCCCTCTCTGTTGTATGTGCACTAAGAAGAGGACCCTTGTCATAGGTGCAGACATGTACCACACGGCATCACCGCGATGTACAGGTTGAGTGTGGAAGGCCTAGAGCTTAGGAACTTCCAGAGCACAGGTTCTCAGACTATGGTGGGCATTTGAATCACCTGGAGGGTCAGGTTAAAACGCAGATTGCTGGGCCCCAACCCGAGATTCCCATTCAGATCTGAGATAGGAGCTGATAAGCTGCCCTTGTAACAATTTGTTCATCTGGGCACGTCACTTTGGGAACCACTGAGACTCCATCTTTTCCTCTGTTTGTCCAGGACCCAGCAGGATGAGCTCATTCAATTCAGTGCTTCTGCCCCCAATGGCCAATCACTCCTGAGAGGGCAGGAGGAGGGTACAGCTTCATCTCTGCTGGATGCCCAGGACTTTGCCTCACCTGGTGGGCTTACTCTGGCCGCTTGACACTGTCCATGTTTACTGGGGTCACAGGAAGGGCAACCTACAAGGCCCACCTGTAACTATAGCTTACCTGTCAGCACCACTTTTTATTTCAATGGAGGTGGGAAGGAGGAAGAGAGGAAAGGCAAGTCAGTTCTTGCCTATTTAAAATAACACTATTGTCTAGTGAGAGTAACCTTACAAGGAGCCTGTAATAATAAAAGCCTGCCAGGGATTCAGTTCTAAAGGAAACAAGCCTATGGGGAAAATTCTGGAACATGAGCATCCCAGTCGGCTGGTTTATTCGGACCTTACCTGGTAGATACTGACCCCTGCTCACCTATCCACTCCCCTCACAGTTCAGAAGTCAATCCAGCTTGAACTTCACAAAACAAAAATTCAAAGATACATTAATTGCCTATGTTTCATTACTTATAAATTAGCTCCCTCCACCCCCAATGTGTAAATCCATAGCCTTAAAAACCAGGTACGCAGACCCAGAGTGCACTGAAATCCCCTGAAATGTGCGGGAACAGACTTCCAAAGTCATCCCTGTCCTGCAGCACTTAAGTCCGCTCCTTGGCTAATCCCACTCGTGCCCTTATGACCGAAGAGAAATACTGCTGGTCAAGCAGAGGGACTTTGAACTTGATACCACAGTGGAACTGACACCGACCTGTGCTGAACTCGGGGACAGGGCAAATTCTAAGGCAGGGAACCACTCGGGGAATTCTGCCTTTATTAACCAAACCGGGAGAAAAGGGTGAGTTTCATTAACTAAGGAAGAGCCGCCAGTTCCACCGTCACCTCGGCGGTCACTCCCTCCTCCGGGATGCAAGGACTAAAGAAACAACATCACAGAGATGGACCCTGCTGAGGCTCCTGGCCGGTGCTCAGGGACAAAGGTCTAGTAGAGATGACATCATGCAAGTTACTAAAAAACAACAATGATGCTGAGTGTGGGCCTCACGGGGCCAATTCTCTGGGGCAGAGGGTGAAGCGATGGAGAGTAGGGGGAACCGGGGGACAGTTAATATCCCACCAGGCATTTCCTGCGCATAAAATATCAACCTCTCTGCCCCAGAGCGTTTACTACATGCCAAGAACTCACCAGGCACTTTCTGTAGAATCCTTCCTTTAACATTCGTTGGAACATTCTAGACTCCTCAGGAGTGGGAATGGCAGTGCTGCCGGAGGGACCTCACGAGCTAACCCCAAGCCCAGTCCAGTTCTCACCGCAGGAATCTGCCTTCTTACAGGCGAGATTCTCTGAGGGGAAGGGACTCCTCCCTCACATGGAGTTAAAAGGACAAGTGACAGTTCCTAAAGGATGAAGAGTGACACTCATTCAGTGACGCAGCCACCAAGGCACCAGGGAAGTCATGAGGCACAGGTCTCAGACGTGGCCCTGCCCTGAACACAAGAAAAAACAGAGGAGCTCATCGTGGACTGTTCCCTGTGATATGGGCCAAATCACTCCCTCCAAAGAAGATATGTTGAAGTCCTAGCCTCTACTATCTCAGGAGGTGACCTATTGGGACATGGCGTCTTTACAGAGGTGAGTTAAAATGAGGTCATCAGGGTGGGCCCTAACCCAATGTGGCCGTGTCCTTATAAGGGGGGAGATTTGGGCACAGATACTGACACGCACACAGGAAGATGATGTGAAGACAGAGGGAGATGGGGCCATGTGACTGGACAGATGTGCCTACAAGCCAAGGGATGCTAAGGACTGCAGCAATCACCAGGAAAAGGACGAGGCAAGACAGGAGTTTTCCCCAGAGCCCTCAGAGAGCGCATGGCCACGCGGACACCTTGATTTCAGACTTCCAGCCTCCAGAACTGTGAGATAGTACATTTCTATGTCATAAGGCCTCCTTCCCCCCTAGTTTGTGGCACTTTATTAGGACAGCCCTCGGAAACTAACACTCCGTTAGAGCCAGTCCTTATCAGAAACCCTAGGACCAAATGTGTTACAGGACTCTTGAGACTTTTTTCTCATTTTAGAAATATCACTCTGACTATTCCAATGATTATATAACATTCCCAGGAGGACTTGGGGCGGGACTCACACCCAAATGTTAACATGTGCATTACAGCCTATATGTACATTGTGTTCTATGTAAAACCAAGAATACTATCAAGTCTGTTCCATCAGGTCTGGCTATCAAGTTTCCTACAAAGCTATAGAAATGTTTTCAGTTTTTAGGGTTTCTGAATTTTCAAACTGCAGATAAGGGATTATGGACTTGTGCTAAGTTGCACAACAGCACTTACAATTCGTTCACTCCCCATGCCACCCTGCTGACCACATTCAGACTGCTCTTGAAAACATAAAGAACCGCCTGTGAAATCCTAGAATTCCTCAGGGGATCCAAGTATCCTCTCAACTCTCAGGAAAATAATCTGTGAAATAATGTTTTTCAAGTTCTATCTTCAAGACTATCAAATGTGCAAACAAACTACCAGACACTTGACCTTTCCATTATGCTGAATTCTGTTCTATAGCATCACAAGACTTTTTTAAAATCTAATTTTAAAAGAGGAAAAAAACAGTCACATTTCACTGTATTATCACCGGGAGAAAAAACTACACTCAACAGAAGGAGAGCCAGACTATGTCAGTGGCCTGCACCAATGCTCCTGAGGAGTGTCGTAGGGCACACATCCTCCCCACCCCCACCCCCAATCATGCAGACAAATATATGACAGGCACTCACATCTGGATCTCCTGGACCCATATATTGTCAAGAAGAAAGGAAGCCTCGATCAGTGTTAAAAATCTTGGCTGACCTGCTCCGAAATCAACCAAGTGCAAACACCATAGTTCCCTATCACGTCTCCAAAGCCAGGTGTACACTGGAGATGTTTCCTTGTGTTCAGATTTTTTAAAATCCTTCCTTAAGTTACCGTGTTAGATGAGACTGGCTGTTGGAGGACTTCTAAAGACAGCCTACGGTAGGTTCTGTTTATTAGTAGGCGCTGTTCCTGCCCACGCCACACCCCACCTGGTGAAGGTATGTGCTTGAGCATTAAGGTTTATGCTACTAGATGACTCTGTGTTATGAATATATGTGTTTCTCCCTATCCCTTCAATGCTAAGGAAGGAAGTGTTCACTGCAGGGTGAGAGCAGCCAGGATCGGTTAAGAGAATTTCTGCAGGATAAAGTGCACCTCTGCCACCATGAGAACTGTGGCGGTCAGATCTCTGTAACACTGACACAGGACACGGAGCCCGGCTTTACTGTTGCTCTATGCATAAAAATCTCATTAGGCAAGAAGTGCAGAATCCAATTAAGCCACGGCATTGGTTTGGTTCCCCAAATATGCCAATCTGCTACCTTCAAAGTTTTAGCCCACTTAACCCTGGTGTCTCCTCACTTATCGGCAATTCTTTGTTTTCTTCCCTCGTGACTATGGAAATCCTAGATTCTTCTGGGCTCCAGGAGGCCAGTCTCCTCCTCCTCTGCCCAGAACAAACCACCCTGTAATAACCAGCCTCTCCACACTCTGCCTTCCTACAGTCACAACTGTCCGGATCACTCCTTTGCCACTGACTCATGGGCCTTTCTGCATTATTTGGCCTTTTTTTCCACTGTGTAGATCTTAATTCTCTTAAACTAGCTGCAAGTCTTGTAAAGGCCACTATTTGTGCCCTAGGCTAGTCTGCATTTTCCACAGAACCCTGCGCAGAGTGAGTCCCCAATAAATATTTGATTGCTTGACTTCTGCCCATCCCTGTGACAGGGCAGCTTCTTCCCAGGGTCACACATTTGGAAACACCGTATTGCCCAATTTGTCCAAATATAAAACCCTCAGTCTATCATCTATCTCATAATGATCAACTAGATACAGGATGTATTTTCCACATTAATTTCATTTTCTTAAACTTGCCTCACTTTCTTTGGTTTTCCACAATCTGGGAGCCATGGGGTCATTTCCTAGAATGTCCTTAGTTATAAACTCAAATACATTCAAAGAAAACAAAATTGGGGAAGGGGGGATATTTCACAGTGAACCCCATTTCAGTAATAATATTACCTGATACCAAAAACTAACATCATGAGCCCCCTCCTTTTTTTTAATCCTCACTGGAGGAAATGTTTTTATTGATTTTAGAGAGAGAGGAAGGGAGATAGAGAGAAGCATCCATGTGAGACACAGCGATCAGCTGTCTCCCCTATGCACCCTGACCCGGGATCAAACCTAGGTAGGTGCCCTGGCGATGAATTGAACCCACAACCCTTTGGTGTACAGGAGGATGATCCTACCAACTGAGCCACCTGGCCGGGGCCATCAGGAGCCACTTTTGATTGACTAAAGGCAAAACGTTTAACTGACCTACAGAATTGACATACTTTTGTGTGAGAAACTTAGCCTTCAAATCAAAAGGACACAAGAAATATTAACATTTGAGGACTAACTTATGGACAAAATAACAAAACAATTTCAGAAACCTGATTAGACTGTTGATAAGCACTTATAAACTGGAAAGGGAGTTCATCATAATAAATGATCACTAGCTTATTATACACCATTATAAATTTTTATTCCATTTGCGTAAGTTCTCAGCGTCATTTTTCATGCTTTTATAGTGTGTGACTGATTTTCTTCCCCAACCCTGAAAAGGCTTCCTTTCAAAATAAAGGTGCATAAGCCTCAATACAGATGTGAATTTTCACACACCAAATTCCTAAACAGCCCTTAATACAAGCAGATGACTGAGAAAACATTCATTATGATTAACCTCAATTTTTTGTGCAGCTGACATGGATTGAGATACTGTTAAACAGCAATCACAATTATGTGCCACAAATATATGCCACTTGGAGATGTAGCAGGTGATACCACAAAGGGAGACAAGATCTCTCTCTTCACTGGGTCATTAGGGCGGGGGGGGGAATGTTTTAGATTACCCCAAGCAAGGTGAAAATTCAGGTGCATGTGCCCATTCTGCAGGTATAATACTCAGTAACCAGACTGAAAAAGCAGTCTGAGACCTCAGCAATTAATGTTCAGATAGCATGTCTGCCTGCAGCGTGCCTTCTTATAACTGAACAGCCCGACTGAGACACACACGATCTGAATGCAAGAAATGCCACATGTGGGGACAAGAACATATTCCAGCCAAATACCACTTATTAGCCGCCAATTAGATTTATACTCTATATATTCTATAGTCCATAAAATTGAGGACCTCGGGCTTGAGCACCAGGCAGGCAAATTAAGGAACCTCTGGCCACCCCGACCTTGGTGATTAAGCACCTCACGGATAAATTTTGCTACAAACTCCAACCTCCTCTATTCCACATCTTGTTAATGCAGCCAAATATTAACCCAACCACCCAAGCCAAACATGCGGGAATCACCCACCCTGAGTTGGTTCTTGTAACCTCAAAGATAAAGTCCAGACTATTGTGACACACACAGTCTGCCTGGCTCTGGCCCCAACCTGCCCCTCCAATGTCACCTTCCACGGGCCTTACACATTTAGCCAGAGGGGACTTTTAGTTCTGAGCACACCACGCTTTTTCCTCCGCTGGAAATGCCCCGACCCCACCTTGCCTGCACATGACCTTCACAACCAGCTCAACTGTCTCTGAGAAGACTTCCTAACCCCAAATCCCACTCCTGTTGGCAAAAGTCTATCAGTACAGCAATTGTTTACTTCGGTGTGCACTTCTGCTACCGATCTGGAAGCTTCTTGCAAACACAGCCACATCTTGGTTACCTGCGTATATGACATCCCAGTCACAAGGTAGGTCTGCAACGAGTAATTGCTTTACAGGGAATCATGACAGCGCAAGGGCAGGGCAAGCATATGGGGCATGGGGATGAGGGGACCGGGATAAATCCTAAGCTCTGCAGTAGACAGATACTGGGAAATGTCACTATCCGTATCATGGAACATACATGCTGAGCAATGGGCACCTCTCATCTTTTAAAGTCCAGCACTGCTAATAGAGGAGTAAACCGGCTGGAAAGAAAACAGCCTCACTTGTGATTTCTTGGTTATTTTTCTCACGTCTGGACTGAAAGAAAGAGAGCGAATGGCACTGCAGCAAAGGCTGAAAGTGAAGGATAATCTGCTCTGAGGGTGTTTGAACAAGAGGCAATTAATCAGAGATTAAGGCTAAGTCAGACCACAGAGAGCATGTAACTGCAGCAGGCTGAACGCTGAAAACCAGAGTGGCAATTAGGTAGGAAAAACCCACTGTGGGTAACACGTTTGCTGAGCCTATGAATCACTCTCAGGGAGCTTCACAGAGCAGTTTCCCTGTGGACGGGCCTCTCTGTGTAACAGAAGCCAGGGGCTCAATGCTGACCTCAGAAAAGCATGTAAGAAAGTCTGGCGATTAGACTTTCATCTCAAAAAAGTGGTGAGAGCCACCCAGCCAATTCCATCCTTTGAATGCACAGGCAGGGCCAGGTGATCTACGGGCAACTCGCTGAGTATTGAAAACGCGGAAGAAGCCTCAGCCTCCGCCTGAGCCAAGCCAGGATCATGAAGACCACACGGAGGCTGCCTTCCCAGACCCTCCAAGGCTCAGGTGTCTGGTTTGCTCTCCTATTGCTTCATTCAACTAATATTCACTGAGCACTACTATGTCTCAGGCACTGGTCTAGGCACCTGAGATACAACAGGGGGAAAAACTCCCTACCTTTGTGGAGTTGACACTCTAACAAGGGGAGACAGGTGGTAAACCACGCAGAATAAATTAGCACAGCATGCTAGAACATGACAAATACTAAAGAGGGGGGGGAAAAAAACACCACTGGCAAAGAGGACTGATATTGGGAGGTGGACAGAGGTGTCAGACGCACTTTTAAGGGGATGGTCCAGGGACCTTTCTGAAACAGTGACTTTGAACAACTTGAAGTTAATGGGAAACCATTAATTGGGAGGAAGATACCTCACAAGAATGTAACAGTTGCACATTTGACAAAGTTAGGATTTTTTTCTTATTTCACGGTGGCCTTGATTTACTCTGTTCAGGGTAAGATAGCAACTAACTGAGGGCATGCACTCTGCATGCAGTCAGACAAACCCAGGTGTTCTCTGGGTATGCCTCCTGCACCTGCAAATTATCAGATATCGTGGTCTCTATCAGCTAACCTCACCCAACGGCGGAGAGGCCTCCAGACCCTTTACTTTCAGCACCTGGCAAGCGGCTGTGGTCCTTGGGAGTGACCTTAGACCACACGCATCCCAAGGAACTCAGGAACTCAGGAACTCCTGGCCCTGTGACCTGAGAAACTCGGAACACGTTGCCTCATTCTCCACGATGCTGGGTTCAGGAGCTCAGGAAGTACGCACGGTCTGCGTCTCATAAATGCCCTGTTTCGCATGTGTTCACATTCACCTCCCCACACTCAATGTTCATTTTAGTTTCAAAACAGTAACAATTTACAAGCTTTTGATACCATAGATTGCTATAATAATAAATCTTGACTTGAAAAAAAAAAGACAAACGAGTTCAAATAATGGAGGTCACAGAACCTAACTCAACTCCCTTTTGCAAATGACAAAGCTTGTGTCATGTCAGTGGTACAATGCCACCGTTCCCCCCTCTATCTCGGCTGCTGTGCCTCTTACAGGGCAGAATAATTCACTCGTGCCGAGGCTACTCCACCAATGTTGATGCCCCTAGCTTTCAATATTGTCTAGATAAGATGATACTTAAACATGTTTGATGAGCGAAAATATTTTTTTCCAGGGTATAGCTTTTCATTTTGATCTAAGATCAATGACCATTTACCCTTCTAGGTACAATAATGTATAGTCTCCTATGGGAAGGATGTTATAAAGGATTTTTAAAGCAAGTTTTCTAGCCACTGGATATCCTAGTGTCCGCCACAACTTCCATACTAACCAAAAGCAGGCATTCTGGAAAGTGTTAGGGGCTGCCAAGCCGAAGAAAAGCGTGCCCACCCATGTAACTTATTCCTGACTCCAGATTTTCATTACTTTGTAGTCCCTCACACTACCTCCAGTAGCAGTATCTGTTCTCTTGGGTATTGTCGGTCTTCCCCACCATACTGAACTCCCTGTAGGCGGAGAGGCAGGTGGCCACAGATGGCTGTGCAGTCCACGGCCGGGCCCTGATGGGCACTTGGCCTCTCCTGTTGAGACTGGCCTTCCTAGCACCTAAAGCCTTGGTGGCCCCTGAGGTGCTCAGTGCATATCTGTTGAATAAATGAGTTTCCTCTCAAGGTTGGGAGGTCACTTAGACTCTAACTGGTGCACTTGCAATTTGGGAGCTGGCAAATTGCTTTTTATTTTGTTCTCTGCCCACACTTCTCCCCTTCCCTTGGAAAAAAAAAAGGGGGCAGAGCCAAATATAGATGTGCACACGCACAACAAAAGGGTAATTTCATTTTGATTCGGGTAACACCTAGGATTAGGCTGCAAGCAGGGGAGGGGCAGAGGGCTGTAGCCCCCACAAGCGCACTGCTGACTCTCACTGCTCAGTGTGTGGGTCTTTCCCCTCAACTGGTTATTGCTAAACTACGATGCTGGTTTTGCCATCAAAGCTCTCCGTCCTGTGTCGTGTTCCAAATCGAATTTTAATGGCAGTCTCTCCGCAGCAGGATGGTGCCTCATCTCTTGGGACCTGCAGTTCCGTGCAGGTAACATGTTGAGGGCCCTCATTTCTTCCTCTCGTTCCTGCTCCCTCCTTCTCCCTGACACGCATGCCTGTCAGCTTACATAATCTTTCTAGCTGTTAAATTCTTTATTTTCTTCAAAACCAGAGTTCCACTGGGGTGCACGCAAACAAGGAAAACCACTCGTGTGGCCTTGGTGTGTGGCCTCCCATTAAAGAACAAAGAACTGAAGAGAACATGATTGTTTTTAAACCAGCTAACAAAGTTGGGGGGCAAAAATCTTACAAACCAAGTCTTAATTGTCTTTGGTTGCCATTCGCACTCAGCCCAATGCTTCAGAGCTGTTAAAGTATATTAAAAATTCAACCCATCAGCCCTGGCCGGGTGGCTCAGTTGGTTGGAGCGCTGTCCTATGGACCAAAAGGTTGCGGGTTCGATTCCCAGTCGGGGCACAAACCTAGGTTTTGGGTTCGATACCAGGTCAGGCACACACAGGAGTCAACAGATCAACTAATAACTATTTGGTAACTAATGGATTAAAGGGATAGTGAGGAGACAAATTATTTTAAAGTAATGAACAAGTCATTACAAATGTCTTAAACAGCCCTAGTCAATGAGTTAAACTAAAGAGTCACACGAACATAATACCAGAGAGGAGAGTGTCCAAAAGAACAAATCTCATTCTGAGAGATCACTCACTGATGAGCCTACATACGACGATGCCCCTGAAGACCTCATCACAATAGCAGAAGAAAGAAAAGAAGATTCGATTCAAATGCCTTCAAGTCCGCTGCACCATTTCCTTTAACGAAACTAGAGCCTTCTTCGAGTCCCAAGCTGGTCTACCTAGCATGGCTGATCTTGGCCAAAACTAACTCCCTGACCCTGTTCATGGAGCTGAAGGTTCACGAGTCTGCACTGGCTAATGTTCCTGAAGATCTCGGTCCCGGACTCCACATGACCTCTGCCCGAAATGACGGGTTTCCAGTCACGGACCTGAGTCAGAGGTGGCTTATAATTGCATGTGATCCTCTCGCCTGGGGCCGGGTGAGTAATAGTGAGGTGAGCACAACCACTTACATCACTGAAGCGGTGCTTTGTATGTATTTCTACTAGACTCCATTTCCCCTGCTCGGATCTATCGTCTCTGTGTTTCCACTTAGTCTGAAGTAACGCTGTTAACTACCTCTGGGAGGTGGTGATATGTCACACGCCTCATGTGCCGTTCCAGAAATTTCCACAGAAAATTCCTTCCTCTAAGGGAAGAAAAACAATCCTTTGTTTTCAGAGATGATGTCAATCAGGAGCTGGTATTTTATTCTTTCTTCCAGTAACTACTTCTAAGATGAATAAATAGCTCTCATATGCCTCAGCTGAGAGAGTACAGCTCATGGTTCAAGATCCAAGATCTCGTGATTCTTTTGGCTGATACAGTTTTGGTGACAACGGCAGGGCAAGAGGGATTTTCTATAAGATCTAGACCTCAAGCCTTTAGATGGGCCAAAAACAAAGCCCCCTTTAATTTCAGGAGGGCAGCTGGCAGTCTCACCCAGGCCTGACCCCACATACAAGCCAGGGGGCAGGATTGCATGGGGAAGCTGCCTACCTGGGTACCAAGAAAACCAGGCCAAGCACGGGGAGAGAGCACAAATATTGACTGTCGGTGAAGGTGTGCCAGGTGACTCTCTGTGGAATTCTGAGCCACTGAGAGCATAGTTGAGACCGATTCTGCAAACACCTGAGAACACGTGCTTCTGCCATCACCCCAAAGGTGAATGACCTCAGAAACCTCTGGGCTCTGAGCTGAGAGATTAGCAGGCTCACTTCAAGCTAACGCAGAGAATGGGAAACCCTCTACACTGCTAGCACATTAAATCATCATTAACTCAAACTGCAAAGGAGGGAAACCACAGGAAGAAACAGGTGTCTGCCAAGGTGGAAGAAATGATATGGAAATGACTTCACCTGAAAACTGATTTGGAAAAGCCCTAAGAAGTACAGCCTGATGGAATAAACATCGCCTGGAATGAAACATAAAAAAATCAAAACAACCCTCCCACGTCAACACAATGGTCACAACCACAAAAACCTCAGTTTTATTAATTGCCTCTGAGTTGTCAGTAAGTATACAGGGCTCCCCACCATCACCACAGCCACCAAATAAACCACTTTAGAATAAAATTTTTATGTTCCTCAACTAGCAAATCCCTAATACTCTGTTCCTGCCTTCATCTTATCTCTTTCCGTTACATCCTACAGTGACAAGAAAATGTCCTAAACGTGTTGTTTTAAATATCATTTAGTTGCAATACAAGACTCCCTCCCCAAAAAACCTTTATAAGTCAAAAGAAAAAAAGTCTGTGAGAATCATGTCCTTCCTTTTATCCTGTCTAACTAAAAGAAAGTATTTCTGTTTCCTCTCCTCTGGATTTCACAATCATCTTACTCAAATTCTCATGGGAATTAAACTTCACCCTGTCCTCAGAGACATTTAAAAAAAGGCAATACCACGTAAGTTCTTTATATTCCCTCTTATAGTTTAGTTCCTCGTTTCCTTTTCTTTCTTTGATTGGCACACTCTAACTCAAACACATGTAAACAGTACACCTCTCAATGTGCAAGAAAGCACCTTATTAAAGAACAACTCGGATTTGACTACAGGCTCTGCCACCTCTCATCATTGATACATTTTTATTGCCTTAGATTCCATCGATCTTAAGCCACATTTAACATCAGAAATACATACTCTTTTGAAAGTAACCTGGCTCATTAATATAAAGGTGTGGCCTACACTCCAGTTTATTTCAGGCTTTGGCAACATACAGACATATACTAACTGGTGAAACTAACAGTTTATGAATCATCCTCAAATGAGACAGTAGAGAAATAGAAAAATCACGTGTAATCATATAGTGTATTCGTATGTATGAGTAGTAAGGGTGGGAAATGACAGGGAAACCCAAAGGAAAGATTCAGCTGACTGCGTTCTGGCCCTTAGTTTTGTTGTTTCAAACTAATAATAGTAACAACAACAATAACAAATACATTTAGAATAAGACATGCAAGCCACATGCTAAGGGGAAGAAAGATTTCTATCACTACCAACCAAAAATTCAGCTATAAACCATAAATCATTGTTCAAGCAAACCACCTCACACTCTCAGATGTTATTTCATTTGAGGCCAAGTACAGCTGGTGTCTCCCTCTTCTCCAGTGAGATTTCGAAGTCAGAAATACCCAGAGAAAAGAGAGACCCGAAACAGAACAGGAAGAAAAACACAACTGTTTCCTCTCAAACTAGTGACTCCTAAATCAGAGAACAAAATTCCCAGAGCTTAAGTGGTCTACATTTTCCGAATAAAAAGTGTATATGTTTCTAAATAGTCCAGACAGAGATGGGAAGCGAAGAGGAGAGAAATCAGGAGAGTTCAGGTGACAATGTTTTTCAATCTCATTCTTTGCTACCGTCCCATCTATGTACATAAGGAGAACAAAACTGACCAACTACAGCGAACCCTGAACACCAAAAAGACGTAATTTATACAGAAAAATCTTGGTATGGGCTAGAATTATGCCAGATATGAACACAGTACTACTACACCAAACTCCAGCTCCGTGCCAGTAGTCAATGTTTATGCGTTCATATAATAAACACACAGTGGTGTCTTTGTTCTTACCTATAATTGTCCTCAAGGCTCAAGGAAAACAAGCCACCTCTCCTGCCAGGCGGCGTCAGTGGCCAGTGTTCCAGCTGGAAGCCCACCTGGCGCCCCGGCGATGCCAGCACACCCCTCCGCTGGCTCTCGGGGACCACCAGCAAGTTCTGAAACAACTGAGGAGGACTGTGCCGAGCTGGCTACTTATACTGATGATTCACTAGGATGACAGCTAGAGAGAAATGCTTGTTGGTGGAAAGGGGTTGAGTCAGGCTCCACCCCCTACCCGAAGATGAAGTTGCCCCGCCCAGCTGGGCATTCAGCTGCAACAGCCACACCTGCCAGAGGGCTGTTACCTGCAGCGCTGCTTCTCCAAACGCCCGTTCTCGGCAGGTAAGAAGGTGAATGGAGGACATGCGGGACAGGACAGGCAGTCGTCACAGTGCACATGGTTTCGTAAGTACCTGTAGCTCGGGGCTGGGCCTTTGCTGATTTAAAGCTGTATCCAAGGTTTCCAACAGAACTAAGATACAGTCCACACCACCCAGCAGAACGCACGGGGCCTTCGGTGTCCTGAGAGAGACAGCACCGCCCTGTGAGTCCACCGTCTCCGGCGTGCAAGCCGTTTTCGGATGAACCGGGGGGTGCCCTCGGGCCTAGATCAAGGGCCCCGAGGCCCCTGTGAGGGGTACAGTTTGCAGAACTGGCCACGTTTTATTCTGCCGAGCTCCCAGGGCCAAGCAGAAGGTGTGCGCTTTCTGGGGCTGGCCACGGGCGCTAACGGAGGTCTTTCTGCTGTGCTGGAAGCAAAGCAAACCCCTCTCCAGCCCCGCGGGCGGGGCTGCAGCAGGAAGCGTTCCTCCTTCCGGCAAAAAGCTACCTTTCCACACGAGCTCCAACGCGGTGGCGTGCTCACTCACGAAGCGCTCCTGGCATGTCTGCTGAGAAACTCTAAACTGGACTTTCGAGTTCCCAAGGCGCGCAAGGTCTGGGATTCCCGGAGGTGCTGGGATGGCAAAACAGGTCACCAGGGGAGCCGGCGACCTCTGGTGGCCGGGAGGATCACCGAAGTCCTGGTGGAGCAAGTCAGCTCTGGGCTATGGCTAGAAACCCTGTCCCCAAATACATTCACACACAGACAGTTCCTCACTGCCTGACAGTTCCAACCATTTTCTGTAGAATTCTCAAAAAAGAAAAATACCGCAAGTTTTTGAGCAGTCCATAGGTGAGGACACACAGGGGCTAAGCAATCTAAATTTAAGAGCAGAAACTCCAAGTATTAATATAAAAAATGAAGACAGGATTCAGATGTCTGATGAATAATCTTCCTCCTTCAGCCAAGCATTTCATATTATTATGTTTCCTCCCTCCCTGTCCACTGTTCTGCCTTGAAAAAATGCAGAGAAAAACCTTATTCTGGAGGAAGGAAAAAGCCCACACTTGACCTTTCCAACTACAATTTTGCTACCACCATTAACAATCAAACTTACTGACCACGTGGTGTGCATCCACTTTCAGGTTAACTACATCTCTCCCCCCAATTCACGGAAATCAGCTTCTGCCCGTCCTCCACTAAATGGCAACTAAACCTAGTCAACAGCAATCTTAACACGGAATTGAGAAATGCGAGCAGTGGCGAGAATATCAGAAGCCTTAGGTCAAGTCCCTCTGTCCAGGGGAAATGAGGACCCACTCGGAACAGCAGCAGGATCTAGGAACAGATGCTAAAGTAGATTCCACACACACAGGAACGCTTCACTATCCCTGCTCCCACTGCACTACTAACCGAGGGTACCCTGAAATTTCTCAAACCTAACATCCCCAAAAGAAAAACAAAAAAACGCCGTTTCACAAAGCACCTACAGTGAAGAGACAAGAATGCAGACACTGGGTGACCACTGGAGTATGGCCAAGGTCCGGGAGGGGCTGTAAAACAGGCTTTCTTAACCTGGGCTCTACTGAGGTTGGAGGCCAGCTAATTCTTGAGGGGGTGCTGTTCTGTGCGTTACAGGATGTTTAGCATTGTCCCTGGCCACTACCCCCTAGATAGCAGCTCTCCTCGTGTGTGAACAACCAAAAATATATATATATATCTCCAGATATTGCTAAATGTCCCCTGGGAGGCAAAGATGCCCCCAGCTGAGAATCACTGGTTTAAAAGGACATGGTGTTGTGCTGAGTGAAGTCGTTGGTGGCCGTGGATAAGGGGTGGAAGCGCTTCTGAGGCAATACGGAAGAAGAAAGGGCAATTGCTGCTGTTGACAGGTCAGGAACTGGGCAGAGGGAAGGGCGGTTTACAGCACTGCCCCAGCTGAGGGCTGCTGCTTCAGAGTAGAAGACAAGGTCACGGGCTGACAGTGGGAGAGGGATCAGAGACCGAGTCAGGAGGATCGAAGTCAGGGACAACTGGAGAGCAAAAGGAAGCAGAGCTGGGCTGTCAGGGAAGTTGGGCAGCACGTATGGAACTGTAGGTTCCCCCTACGAGGCAGAGGGCCCAGGAGGAGGCGAGGGGGCTGGCTGGCTGAATGCGACTACAGATGTGGTGTAGTTTCCAAGGTCATTAGGGTTATCAGTGGGGCAGAGTAACCCAGAGTCCACTGAAACTGAAAACAAGGAAGCCTGCTAGGAATGTGTTGCAACAGAATAAATAAAGATGAAGAAAGCCTAGAAGAGGGCTTCACTGAGAAGGAAATAAAGAGTCTACAGACAATCGAGAGCACTAAACACAACCACCCCCTTTGACTTAATAATTCTAATCCAAGGGCTCTTTCCTAAGGAAATAACCAGGGAGATAGTCGAGCAATACAGACCAAGAAGTTCCTTATGAAAACAAAACTGAGAAACTGTAAGCAACCTTAATGACCAACCAGAGAGGAAATAAATTACAGATATCTATATGTTCATGTCCTCAAGGAATACTTTTAAAACATGGGAAAACATTCACAGTATACTGTGGAAACTCATGAACTATAAAACTATATATAACAGAGCCCTATTTAAAAATTTACATATTTATATGCATACTTTTTTGTAGCTTGTGAGTCTTAATCTCCATCAAAGCAACAGCAGACACAATGAGATTTCCAAAATAAATTAATTAAAAAATCATGAGAAAATGGGATTGGAGTCTTAGAGAAGAAGGCACCGGAGAAAGTTGGTCAGAAAGGGAAGGAGGGAAATACGGAGCCAAGACAGTCCAGGGTCAAGGGCTACATAAGGTTGAAGAGTTTTCCAAGCAACTACAGGCCTCTGCATTTGATGAACAGGAAGACACTGGTGTCTTAAGGCAGACCCTTCCGTTTCACGATGTGGGCAAAATATAGTTAGCAAAGGGAGTGGAAGGGGTAGTAGCCTGGCCTGAAATTCCCCACAGGTGTTACTGTCAAGGAAGGTCCCAGAAGGCACACCTATGAATTATCAGGGGTGTGTCTACGAGACGTGGGCCCAAAGGAAAGGCTGCTTCCATTCTCACATCCCTTGGGGATTTTTTTTTTTCTCCTAAATTCAAATTTCAAAATAATGTTAAAAATTCGTGGTGATTCTTTAATTCAGGGGTGGGGAACCTTTTTTCTGCCAAGGGCCATTTGGACATTTATAATATCATTCGTGGGCCACACAAAATAAATAATCAACTTAAAAATTAGCTATGAAAATAGCTCCTAGATTTATTGAATTTCGAGTCCCACTGGTAGTTGCCTTGGCAGGGCCAGACCAAAAGATTTCAAGGGCCTTTCATGGCCACGGGCCAGACGTTCCCCACCCCTGCTTTAATTCTATATTATTACAATTAAATGCACATCTTTTTATATCTCCTAGCACTTCTGACATTATGACCAAAAGAATGTGCTCAATATTATTTACCACACTTAGAAAATTGTGACGGCTTGTGGGTGGACTTTTATGAAATACCACGAAGGGTCACACTGGATCTGTATGTTCCAATGGAAAGCAGAGGAAGTGTATTAAAGGTAATCAAATTTTATGTTAACATAACCAAAGGGAGTAAGAAAAGTGTGAAAGTTGACTTCATTCCAATCAAGACCTTAAAAACACAAAATCTGAATTTCAGAGTAGTATCTCAAAGACTTTTCAGTGTTTGTATGCTTTGCTTGGGGTTTTAATCTTAGGAAGATTTGTCAGTTACTGAGATCATCTGGAAAAATCTGTTTCTAGAAATATTACAAGTTATCATAAAATGCGCACCATAAAATATTGGTTAAAAGGCATCATTCTAAACAATATTACAGCCTTATTCCAAACATATAAACTATTTCCATATACATATATTAATATAGGCAAAGGACCAGAAGGAAATAAAACAAAATAGTGACCAATTACTCTTTCTCCGGGCTGTTCGGGTTACAGGTGGATCACTGCTTTATACTTTTTTCCGATGGCTAATTCCTTTATATTCAGGGGGAAAACAAACAAACGTGATTTGAAAATTGCTAAGGACCCAGCAGGGTGGCTCAGCTGGTTGGAGTGTCATCCTGTACACCAAAAAGGTGGCGGGTGGGTTCCGTTCCCAGTCAGGGTACATACCTAAGTTGTGGGTTCAATTCTCGGTCGGGGAAGAGTAGGGGGAGGCAACCAAGCGATGTTTCTCTCCCACATCAGCATTTCTCTCTCTCTCTAAAATCAATAAACATATCCTCGGGTGAAGATTAAAAAAAAAAAAATTACTAAGGATGTATTATCACTTATTTGAAAACAAAACTGAGTAACCAAATGAAGAAGCCAAAAAAACTCAAGTTTCTCTGTTTTGCTCACAACCAACTACAGTAGAAGAGAAACTAGGACACCTGGAGGAGGCAATAAATTGAACAAAACAAAGATGACACGACACAGGCAAAAATCTTTGTTACACAGGCAAGGTCTGGTGATGAGAGCACAGTCCTGAGAGTTCTTACAGGGTCTTAAGTGACATCCTCCCACCGTGGATTAGCCTTTTCTCCCAACACCTGGCAAGAGGAGGACAGTGTGCAGTTTACAGGCCTCGCAGGTTAACACAACCAAGTGACTTTATCAAAACAACTGAACAGAACATTGTCTCATCAAGGGGAAAGGTCTCTGGCATCTGTACACATCAGTCAGTAAACATAATAGGCTGTTCCTACTCCACTCCAGATACTCACCAAGACCCAGTGACTTGCATCCCCAACAACTTATGAGCGACGGCTTACAGAGAGTTCCCTAAGTTAAGAAACGGCTGTGTTTTAAACCTTCGTTACTTTAGGGCAGTTACTCAGGGTCCTGAACACATTTTCACATGGAAGAAATACCTCAACCTTTATGATCCTGCCCAGTCCCTTTGGCTGTACAGACCATCTAAACGCAAATGACTCCCAAAAGCCTACCCAAGCCCGACCTCTCCCTCGAGCTCCATCCCCATTTTCCACCATCTCCTTCACATGTCCACCTGGAGACCTAGGAGCCCTAACACCAGCTTCTGGCTCTGCCTCCACACCTGTTCCCCAGCTAACCCTCTGCACCTCAGTGGCCACCAGCCAGCCAGCCAGCTGTTCAAGCTGGAATTTCCTCAGTTTGGTTCCTCTCTTTGTCCCTCACACATCCAGTCCATCAGTAGGCCCTAAGAAATCAATCACCAAAGAAAGTTTTTAAAATCCCCAACCATCCCCTCACACAGCCCAGGGCATCAGCCTCTGGGACAGGCACTCTTACCTGCAATTAGAGTCACACAAAGCCACTCCTCTGTCTGGCAACTCTCTCCGCTGGCTTTCCACAACTTTAAGCATAAAATGCAAATTCCTCATGGTGGCCCACACAGCCCTCAAGAGCCAAGGCTCCTGCTGCGTGTTCTGCTCCAATCAGGTCCTCCCATCACGCTCCCTTCCCCTACCGCCTGGCCGGTGGCTCTTCCTCAAACCTCTGAAGTTCACTGCCACCCGAGCCACTGCATCATACTGGCCATGCCTCCTTCTGAAGGCTCCTCTCCCAGACCCTCTCAGGCTTGCTCTCGTCTTCCGAGGGAGGTGCAGTAAGAGTCTTTATGCTAATGGGGAACATCAACTGGTACCAATTTGCTTTAAGAAAGCAAATTGGTAATATGGTACCCAAAGTACTTAAATCCTAATATTGCTGGGTTTCAGTAATTCTATTTCCAGGGATGTATCATAAGACTATATAATCCAGCTTTAAAAAAAAATTTGTTTTTTTTTTTGCATAGTAACTGCACCTTTTCTCTCTTATAGGAAACATTAAATAAGATATTATACATGGAGAAAATGGAATGTGGTTTATCACATATTGGACTGTTAACCAACCAAAAACAGACTATAAATGTCTACTTACATTTTGATGCAAATTATATAAAAATGCACATTTCCTACCAGAAGACAACTAAAAGGAAACTACCAAATATTAAATGTGATGCGCTTTCTGTTGCTGGCAATCTTTTCCTTCTGTTTTTTTGTTTGTTTGTTTGTTTGTTTCCCCAGATTTAGAACAATGGGTATGTATAACTTCCACAACTGAAGGGGGAAAAACCCTTCTTATTTGTAACAAATACATATGCTATGTAAACAGTTGTTAGCTTTTCAAGATACCACAGGAAAGACACATTTAAAAGCCCAATGTTAAATTTAAAGCTTCTATACAAAATACAGTAAATCAAATGAGAAAAACACTATTTACAAAGAAATCTTACAACTCACTGAAAATTTCACAACTCAAAGGAAGAATGGACAGAGGGTGCGAATTGGCACTTCACAGAAGAGAAAATATAGATATCTGAAGAGACACTCTGCCTCACTGATTAGAGGCAGGAAATGTGATCTTTTTTACCTTCTGTAATGGCAAAGGTAAGAAGGCTGATAAATGGAGGAGTTCGGAGCATGGGAAAAACTGCTCCTTTCGATTAGTGGAGCCAGTGGAACCTCATATAATATTCGGGAACGCAATTCCCCAGTATCAATGAACATTGTATACACTGATGTCCTTTCATCCAGGAATTCGGCTGTAGGAATTTATCTACAGAAACGCCCACACTTAGATATATCAAGAAACACCACAGAGCTTTTAAAACATGGTGGCAGAGACATGGTACACGTATTCATCTAGTATGTCTACCACAGTGCAATTTTTTAAAGCAGCAGTGTCTAACCTTGATGGAATCCTTACTACAGGAAGTCCCTGTTATATCGTACTTTGCTTTACTGTGCTTCACCAATGTTGAGGTTTTTAAAAACTGAAGGCAAGATGACCCTCCACCAGCACAAAGGTGACGGCTGGCTTCACCATGGTGGTCTAGAGCTCAACCCACAATACCTGCAGGGTCTGCCTGTTCGTGGCAGGCATTGTTCTAAGCCCTTTGAGTATCATGTACTTTAATCTTCACAATGACCCTGTGAGACAGCTACTGTTGCTATCCCTGCTCCACAGATGGGAAAACTTAAGGCTTAGAGAAGTTTTTATTCACATGGCACTGAGTGCACATTTCTACCACATTGCTGCCATCTGGACAAAATACCATATCCAGCCCGGCTGGGCATGGCTCAGCGGTTGAATGTCAACCTAGGATCTAGGAGATTGAGGTTCGACTCCCGATCAGGGCATGATCCCCAGTTGGGGGCATGCAGGAATGCAGGAGGCAGCCAATCAATGACAACTCTCTCATCATTGATGTTTCAACTCTCTCTTTCCCTCTCCCGCTCTCTGAAATCAATAAAGATATATTAAAAAAAAAAAAAATACCACATCCATAGAGGTCCTAGGGAAGTAGGAAAGACTGTCATCATCAGTGAACAGAAATGGGGAAGGTACAACAGACAGAGAGCCACTGCACGGATGGAAGTATTCTGTAGGTGCCAGAAATTCAAGTCAAGTGATACCAGGCAGGGGGGAGACCTGGGGGCAACAATCAGGGTGACTAATCAGGACACATCACTTCCCCCAGCTTTTCCTGTTGTACCTTCATTGTGCAGGCGAAAGCAGGAGTGGAAAGCTCCTCAGACTGGAAGCGCAGGCAGGTATCTAAAGATGGCCAAGAGGGACATGCAGGAGCCACATAAGAGGCCACTACTGGGCCAATCCACCCAAGCCCTACACGTGGCCTCCACCTGGCAAATACAGTGACGGGGTCCTCTGATGAGAACGGGGCAAACAGGAGTCACCAACATAAAGACCAGGCGCAACCGAGAATCGTCACACATGAGAAAACCAGGGCCGTGAACGAGGGGCACCAGCTTGCAAGGGGAGTGTACACACAGAGCGGGAAACGGAAACATTTTATATACGCATCACGAATATCCTCATAAACTCTGAGACGGTATCAGGGCATCGAAACAAGCACAGGCTGGTATGAGAGGGTAAAAGAGAAGGAGATGTGGAAGAGAAGGAACCAGGGTTTTTAACTTCAAACCACAGAGCTGTGCAGCTGCCTCCACAGGCAAAATATGGAAAACGGTTAATGCCATGTGGGGCTTTACATTTGAGGGGAGAGAGGAGGCGGCTTCGCTACCTCCCCCCCATCCTCCACACGATCCTCCGTTCCACCCCTTAATTCAGGGAGGGGGGCGTTCACCTTTTCCCCATGCTCGCAGATTCACACACAGGGGCAAACACAGGGAGACTGTGTCTCTGTTTCACACCGGATGCTGTATGCTCTTCTGCACCTTCCTTCTCATGTATCAGTTTCTCAGAGAAGCACCTTCCAAGCCAAAACTAACACAGCTCTCTTCCTGTTCAGCGGCTACATCATGAGACAAGGTACAATTATTCCACAAATTGGCCACTTTTCAACTGAGGGACATTTGCATTTACAGTATTTTGCCACTGTAATGGCACAATAAACATCCTATACATATTACCTTGCGTAAGACAGATAGCCAGGAGAAAGGCTGCTCAGGGGAAGGGTATATTAATTTTTAATTTTAATACACGTCGCCAGTCTGCTTTCCAAATAAAGCATGGTAATTCACATTTCTACCAGTGTTATCTGAATGCTGTGTCTACTACATCTTTGAGAGCAAGAAGTGTTATTAGTCTCTGTTTTTACTAGTCTGATGGGTTTAAAGTAATGTGTCATTGTTGCTTTAATCTGCATTCCCTAGCAAATGTGGATTATTTTTCATAGGTTTGCTGGCTGGCTGCATTTGCTCTCAGTTGAGTCGCATATTTTTTTGTCCATTTTCCCGGCATCACGTTTTTCTTGCCAATTCATAACATTAATATTATAGACAGTAACCCCTTGTCTACTATACGTTAAATAAATACCCTCCCCAATGTGTCCTTCCCCTCACCCCCAAGTAGTTGCTTGTATTTTCTTGCAAATTTGAATTGCTTGTTCATATTTGAAGGTTCAGGGATTTCTTTCTGATTATAATGTAAGACAGAAGCCCATCCCCCTCCCCACCCTCTGAAGAGTTGATTAGGCTAATACCATCCAGCAAACAATATAATCTTTTCTCAACAGTACTGAACTGTTCATCTCATTATATACTAACTTCTCCTACTTAATGAAACAGTCCTGGATTCTGTTATGTTCCATCAAACCACTTGTGCAATCAGTTGTCAATCTCACATTGATTTGGTCACAAAGACTTGCTTAGCACAGTGTGATCACTAGCAAGCCCAGTTTGCCCTCACTGGCTTTCTTTTCCATATTTGTCCGGGCTCTTCTCAAGCATTATGTATTGATTCTTATATATAAACTTCAGGATTATTTTATTCAGTTCAAGAAAGAGAAAACCCCACTACTTTGGAAATTCTACATGGAATTGGAATAAATATATTAATCAATGTTAAATAATTATAAAAGCAGACATCCTTTTATAGTTCCTAATTATAGTTGAAATAATTTTAGTGTTTTTGTCTTTCAGGAGGTAAGTGTTGTTAAGGGTGACTTTTTGGTACTATGTAGCCTTTTTTATGTGTAATTTATTTTTATTCCTATTTTGCTTTTTTAGATTGTAATACATTAGGGTTGGCTGCTTAACTTTATCAAATGGCTGCTCAGCCTCTATTGGCCATCAGAAACTTTTGGCATTTACTACGTTGGGGTAGAATAATGGATGATGGTGATAAAAGTTCCTAATACTTAATCATCCTTGTATTACTAAAATAAACTATTGATTATAGCTCACTAGCCTTTTGATGCACTCAAAACTGTATTTGCTAATGAATTATTTTAAATTTCTGCATTTAATTTCATAATGTTGGTTTATATTTTTCTTTAAAATTTATCAGGTATTAAAATTATGCTGGTTTTATAAAATGAACGAGGAACCTTTTCATATTTCAGTATGTCCTAGAATAGTATAAATAACATTCTATTTTTTAAAGGTTAAATTTTCTGTTTTTTAAAGGTTAGATAAAATTTTCTGTTTTTTAAAGGTTAGGTAAAACTTTCTGTTTCTTAAAGGTTAGATAAAACTCAGCTGGAAACCCATTGGGTCCTGGCGACTTTTTCAATCATGACTTTTAATCACATTTTCTACCTCTTCTATGGTAACTGGGCTTTTCAAGTTTTCCATGCTTCTTAAACCAATTTTGGTGATTTGTATTTTACTAAGAAATCATCCCTATGTTTTCAAACGTGCTGCCATAGGGCTGCTTGTAGCATTTTCCTATAAAGCTGATTAATCTCCCCATGTCTCCTTTTTAATTCCTATTATTTATTTTTGCTCCATTCTCCTGTTAGAATAATAGGAGTTTATTTTATTGGTCCTTTCAAATAACTAGCTACTGGATTTACTTATCCTTTAAATTTTATTTTGTTTTATTAACTTTAACTTTTATCTTTGCTATCTCTTAATTTCTGCTTCCTCACTTTTTATTGTCTGTTTAATTGTTCTTTTTCTAATGTCTAATGATGGATACATAATTTCTTGATATTTTTCATGTTCTTTGATAATGAACACAGCTTTCCCTTTCTAGGAGATACGCATGGAATTTTTATGAAGAATAAGAAAGAACAGTACCTAATGCAGTAATTGTAAGAGCCACCATAAGTAGGCAATGGAACTAGCTAATCCACTAGCTGGCACTGCAAGAGGGGGGGACTAGTAAGTCAGCAGGGGGAGGGGGAAGAGCCACCCCCATTTCCCTCAGACAGGCCAAGTTTAAACAAATTCCATCATCTCCCTTACGGCGTTGTTAGGTTTTCACCTTGCATTTCACATTTTGGGAAAAGTGATGGGATGTACACATAGGTTTAAAAAAATTTTACCACCAGAAATGCTGCAGCCAGTGTACCGTTGGCCTAATATTAAAGCCTCTGTTACCAGAACAGTCTAGACTGGTCTTCCAAATTTTCCAAATCCCAAGTCAGCAAAGATTCGCTCTTGTGTCAAGACAGTGGACTTACTAATACAAGAACGCGGCCCAGTACACTTAAGGGCAACTTCAGGACAGGTTGACACTGAACTCTCAGGTAATCAGAAGAGCTCATTCAGAACCCCCGGTTTCCAGGTCAACAATGTACCACAGAAGAAGTTACCTTGTCTACGTGATTGCTTCAGACAGAAACTCTTAAAAACTGATGCCCAAGGGACAGAGAGAGTGTCTGCTTATCCCAGGGTGAACGGCTCTGACCCAGTTAGAGAAGTATGTGGGGCCTGAAGCAAAGCTGCTGCTTTGGAAGACATCAAAGGTCCCCACCTGGCCTGGAGACCTTGAAGACGACACGCCAATGAAATCACATTCATTTATGCCCTACTCATTCAGAATCACTTTTATGACCTGGAAAGAGTTTGGACTCACGCTTCCATTTTTAGGCACTATGACAACAGGCAGAGAAGCAGGCTCAGTCTACTCAGGAGACACATTTTAGACGCTCTGACTCATGTAAACAACCAACCAATGTGCTAATGATGTAGCTGTTGCTTCAAGCAAATACTTCCTTTGGGTTGCTACCTTGAGCTCTTGTAAGAACAGAAACCAAACAGAAATTTTGAACATGCTCTATATTTAACTTTTTTCACTTTGTTCCTGAATATTTTGCCCAGTGAATCTCAGTAAATAAAACATTACTATTAACCCCCCCACCCACCCACCCATTACAACAGGGACTCTTGGTGGTAGAAACCATTAAACGTTCCCAAAGGTCCCTGAAACCAGTGAGGAATTAATATGCCCCTTCCTGTTAGGTTCCATGAACTTCTTGGGAAAGGACCGTGGGTCCACCTTACATGAATATCCTGTTTCTAGATCTGTAGATCCGGACAGCAACCAGATGTCAGATGCCAGTTCATGTGTGTGACTGTGCCGCAAGAATGTTACTGGAGTGTGGACATGGCTATTGCTGCTACTAAGTCACAGAGATGTTACAAAGGTGGAACGGGATTCAGGGGCCCTACGCTCTCAAGTCTCTTAGAACCTCCTGGCTGGTTCTGCCCAATACTGGCAACCCCAGTACAGCTGACCCCTGAACAACACAGGTTTGAGCTGCGAGGGAGAATTTATACACGGATTTTTTCCAATAAATACTGTAAAGGTATTTTCTCTTATGATTTTCTTAATAACATTTCTTTACTCTAGCTTACTTTATTGTAAGAACACAGCATATAATACATATACCATACAAAATATGTGTTAACTGTTTATGTTATGGGTAAGGCTTCCAGTCAACAGTACGTTATTAGAAGTTTGAAGGGGAGTCAGAAGTTATAAGCAGACTTTCAAATGCATGGGGATCAATGTCTCTGACCCTTGAGTTGTTGAAGGGTCAACTGTACCCTAATATATTCCTGTTGCACCAGAAAAAACAATCCTGGAGACAATGTCCCCTACACCCCGTCTATATGGACATTACCCCAACTTATTTGACCGAGTCTTTGGGGCAGGGAGAACAGTTCTCCAGAACTATGAGTTATATAGTTCAAGGCCCAGTGCCAGCTATAAACAAGCAGTGTTTCCAATTCCCCAGAAAAATCTTTCAAATGGGCTATTTGGTGGGCTGGTTTTTTCCTGCATGACACTCTGGTTTTCCTCTGTCAAAATTAAATGGGATGATCTCTGTTTTCCAAGTTCAATGGCCATCAACTACTTGGTATCATCAAGAAATAAACTGGTTGGGCCAGTTACAATATCCAGGTATTCTCATATTATATTTTGAAGGACCTAAATTTCACTTCCTGGTGGAAATATTTCTAACCACTTCTATTCTTTGCAAACAGTTACAAGCTAAAGCTTAAAGAGGAGGGAGTAGCTGGCAGAACTACAGTGTTTCACAGTGCGGAGGACAAGGCAAGGTGGCTTGGGGGGGGTGTATCTGAGGGTCACCCAGATTCCCATGACAATGCAGTGCTGGGGCAGCTATGGAGATGCACAGGTGGGGATGCAATTGCTTCCCGCAGGCTTGCTGGTGCTGCAACCACCAGGCCTCTGCCCAAACACACACACTGAAGTGGCTGTTACTTCAGTGCCTTAGTCTGTCCCCTTGTCTCTTCTCTCACCGGACCTCTCTCTGCTGTTCTGTATTATTTTTCCCAAAAATCTTAAGCCCAAATGCCAGATCATCTACACCTAAGTGACCGTGCCAGATGGATTTGTCTGCTGCTTAGGTGTGTGTGATCCCCCAGGGACTTGCATCTGAGGACAGGAGGTGGTGTCCCAGTGTGAACACAGCTCCACAAACACCGTAAACTGGTTTCGCCCAACTGGAAAACATGGTGTCATCTTTAAACTGACTTCATTGAGCTCTACTAAGCCACACCGAGCCTGGAAGTTTCAACTTGCATTCAATGTACTGGGGAGGCATCTTTGATTCCTCTGGGAATCACTTTATTTTAATTACAAGGAACGAAAGGAACTAAGGAGGCCTTCGTACAGAGGTTGGTGTCTGAACTTGATCTCACCAAGTAAGCAGGACTGAGAGATTGAGGATTTGGGGGGGGGGGGGGGGGTACAGCATGAAGAATGGTGCAGGCAGGGGGTGGTCAAAATCAGAACATATACAGAGAACTCAGGCAGATCAGCTTGAGGAGAGCACAAGTCAAGCTGTTGGTGAAAAAGCAGTGAGAGGGACCTGGGCTGGACCAGGACTACGCTCTATCCCAATACCAGGGAAAGGGTATGGGGCCTTTTTTCACAATCATTAAATTTATTTTCTTAATTATGGTGGTTGCCACCCTCTCTCCGTCTCACCTAATGATTAACGGAAAGCCTGAAATTTCAAGACTCTAATAATCCTCCTTGCTTTCTATTCTTATGCGACACGGATTAATTTAATCATCTCATTTCCCTCTGCCAAGCGACAAACTCCACCGTCCCTACCAGCCGCCCGCCTCTCACACACACCCCTCCCTCGGTCGAAATAACCCACGCTACTCATGATTATAAAACAAACTTCTAAATATTTTCACCGAAAACATTCCTCCTAAATATAACCTCCGTGATGTTGAGAAAGGCCAAATATTTTTGCCAGGTGACTATATTTATCTTTCTTTCAGCTCTGTTATTCCTTTGGCCATTTGTGAACACAACAGATTACGAGGAGTGCTGGCTCCGTGCTCTGCTGCTCTCGCCCTACTGACACCTGACTGTTTAAGCAGTGCCCAGAGGCTGGTGGCCATAAAGCCACATCGGTTCATCAGCAATTAATTAAGAGGACAGATGATCTAAGCAGCGGGAAACACACATAGGTCATAATAAACGAGGACACCTACGACTGATTCTGTATTATTAAAATTGATAGATCTTCTTAGAATATCTAATTACTTATGAGATAATATTTATTCAGTTAGTCTAACTCTCGACTCAAATTCCCATGTTGAGGTGCTCTCAACCTACCGGCTATCAGCATCGGATACACATTCTGTTGGCTAGAGTGTTGAGTTCCTATCTTTCCTACATTCTGTTTTTAATCTATTTTTTTTCTTTTCTTTCTTCATTGTACTTGATCCCTTTTGTAGTGCTTTTTTTTTTTTAGCACCTCCTTCCTTCTTGTCTGACTTTTACTTAAGTGGCTCTCAGAAAAACGTACACCTATGAAACCCTTTACGGAATGAATGCTTAATGCCACAAACATGATGGAAAGACATAACCCGATTTTAAAAGACTAACTGGAGCTCAAAAACATGCAATCCCCATACGTCACAATCTGTAGCCGGTGAACATGTCAAATTAGCTGTAAAGTTCCAAGAGCAATTTTCATCTCTCTAGACGCCCACTCATTCATTTGGCTGGAGTGACCCCATGATACCCTGGCCAGTGGAAACTTTAAGCTTCCTGTTAGATACGTGTCCAGGGACTCGGCCCTCCTTGTATTCCAGGTAAGCACCTGTCGTGTACACGCCAAAAGCAAAAGAAATGCTTTCTCGCAGCAGCTGACTTGAACTAGACTCACTTAAGCCATGCTCAGATTTACTAATACACATTTTTAAATACTGAAAACATTTCTCTACTTAGTTATGCCCTATAAATTGCAGCACGCAGTTGTTATTTCTCAAACGCTGCAAGTTCTTAGGATCTGATTCACTAGTTATTGTCTCAGATGGTCTGGCAAGGCTTGATTTATCTGACCAACCACCAAGCAGAGAACTTATTATAGAAAAAGCAAAAAGACCCTGAAAAATGTTTTTACCAGTCATTTTTATTTTAACATTTACTAATTTGGGTGCAGCTAACATATTTTAGAAAAAAAAAAGATCATCTGTTTCTTAGTATAAAAAGCTACCTTTAAAAAAAACCAGCCTTTTATTCTTGTACATTTACTAACACTACATACTATAACTGAAGTCTTTAGTGTACTAAACCTCAGCACTGGATCTAGATAAATTATTACTTCTACTTTCCAAAAAACAAAATGACCTTCAGAAACTGAAATGTAAGAGAGAGGGGAAACACTGAATCTGACAGTAAGGGATTTTATAATGACAATGATTTCACCACTTGTAGTCACGTTCGCTTGCCAATTCAGTTTTTGGATAATTTAAGGAGTAATTTCCAATTAAGTATGCATTGAGGCCTAATGTTATCCGTTACACACACACACACACACACACACACACACAAGCAGCAGTAGCAACACAAAGAAATGGAGCTAATAATAATAATTATGAAGCCCTTACATGGTGGTACACACACTAGCAAGCATTTTAAGGCCCTTAACATCAATGACAAGAAAATGCACAATAGACTGAATAAACACACAAGTGAGCACAAACAGAGTCATGACATGAAAGCAAGAGCACAGAGAGGAGGAGGAATCGGGGGGGGGGGGGGGGCACTGACCAGGAAAGACCCCGTCCCCGAAGGCCATGCTGAGCCCCTCACAGGTGAGGCAGGGGGAGGCAGGGACAGGCAGGCCAGAGGGGAGCATCAGGAAGGAGGGGCATTCACTTACTGAAAAGGACCTGCGCGGTCCCTGCTGATAAACCCCAGCTCTGTCCTCTCCTGAAGGAGGCCACCAGAGCACCACACCCAAATCTGACTGTGCACGAGGCATTGGGAGTCCAAAAGCATACTCAACTCAGTACATGTGGGGCTGGGCCTGAGATTCTGCATCTCTAACAAGCTCCCAGGTGATGCGGCTGCCACACGGACCACACCCTGGGTAAGACTTCTGCAGGACGGCTGGCCAACCGTGGGCAGAGGGCAGGAGAGTTTAACAGGAAGACCATCGCCTGCTGGGTCTCCAGTCCGTACGTAACATGAGAAAGATGGGCCCATATCTGCAGTCTCTTTCTAGCTTTAAAAACTTGGAGCAGGCCCAGCGGCTGTGGCTGAGTGGACTGAGCGTTGTCCCATGCACCAAGAGGTCACCAGTTAGATTCCCAGTTGGGGCGCATGCCCAGATTGTGGGCTCGATTCCCAGCTGGGGGTGTGCAAGAGGCAGCCAACCCATGTTTCTCTCTCACTGATGTTTCTCTCTCACTGATGTTTCTCTCTCCCTCTCTCTCCCTTCCTAAAAAAAATAAATATATATATATATATATATAAAAACAATAAATATAAAAACTTGGAGCAGGAAAGGAAGTTTATATCCTGAAGAGCTACAACCCAAGATACAACCCTTAAATCAGGTATGAAAGAGAATGCCAGGACTTGAGGGAATAAAAGGCTACTAAGGACCTATACATTTTATCTCATTCCATTTTTCCAACAAAATTTCAGGGTGTCTAGTATGCCCCTTTATAGCTCAGGTAATTGACTCGAACTGATTCAAAGTCAAGTTCTTCCATGTCCAAGTCCAGTGCTTTTCATTCTACCCCCTAGCACCCATGCCAAGAGGCGAGCGGGGCAGGGACCACAGCCTGAGGGTATTGCCAGCAATTTCAAGCAGAACTTTAAAAACTCATGCTAATTTTTCATTTCTCCCATAATACATCCATGTTTGTCTAAACACACAGAAAAAGCATTTTTAGTGACTTATCAAATACAATAGACCCACATGTGTATTTTGTGGCTTTATGAACCCAGCCAGAAACCACAATTCTTTATTCCAGTTTGAGAGGCACTAAATTACGCCAGGCCTGGTAATTACGTCAATGTCACAGAGACACTGACATCTGTCACCCAGATGCCTTTGGAGGCCCAGCAGGAAAGGGGCGCGTCCCACTGTCTAACCAGCACATTGCTGGTGACACTCCCAGCCGATAGTGTTTCAACTGGCTCCTCCAGATACACTTTTTAACCTGAAAGTTCTGTCCAATCTTTTAACTGAACCCCTGGGAATGAGTCAGTGCGACAGCAGGCAAATTAAAATCACATAATATGGTCTGAAATGGCTCAAACTAAGCTGGGCACATTTTGAAAAGGGGCACTTTATAGCTATGCTGAGCAGAAAGCGGAGAGGCGAGCAAGGCATTCAGCTTCATGGCAGCCTATTTCAAAGAAAAAGAAAACAATAAAATTCACTACTATATGTTTTTAACAAAAGGGCAGCAATTTTCTTTTTTTTTTTCTTTTTTTTCAAATAAACTTTTCATTTTAGAACAGTAGTGGAATTATTGCAAAACAGGACAGAGTTCCCATGTTACCCCATATCGGGTTGCCCTGTTATTAACATTTTCCATTAGTATGATATACTTGCCACAATTAATGAATCAAGGTTGCTATATTATCATTAACTGAAGTCTATACTTTATTCAGATTTCCTGTTTTTTCCTAATGTCCTTTTCCTGTTTTAGGAGGTGATTTTGGCTTTCTTGGAATTTAAAATTCACCCTAAGAAGGCTATTTAACCAAACATAGTAAATACGGGCATAAAGAACTAACATGTTGCTTCTCAAGGCATCCTAAGCCCAAGAAAAATGCAAATATTAGATGAAACACCATCAAGAGTCAGCTTGCCAACACACCAATCTTGATCTACAGCTCCAATAGATCCACCTTAGAGAACTCACACTTGCCAAAGACGTAATGAGCTGTGGTACGAAGAACAACAATCTGGAAGTCAGTTTTGGATGCTAAGACTGGTTCAGTTATGCTAAGCTTGTGTGTCACTTAAGTCAGGTCAACAGATAGCCTATTGGGGTCTGAAACCTATAACATGCTTCTATGGGTACTACGGGACCCAAAGGTGCGTACTCCACTGTCCCCTTCCCTAAGTCAGTTTAATTGATTTAAGGAATCAAGAAATAAGTGCATAAAAAGTTAACCTTGAGGGTTTCAAAGTGCAAGGAAAGATGACGACAAAAGGTGTTGAAAGCAAACACATGATGAACCGGAAAGTGGATTCATAGAGCAGGTAAAGAAATCACACCAGAAGGATCAGAAAAGGAATGTCAGCCTTTCTGGGCTAGAGTTTATCTTGAAAGAGAAGGAATCAGAGTGAGACTGCCTTCTGGGTCTAAAATTCCACAAGTCCCTCATTTGAGCCTTGGAAAACAGTGAGGTCAGCAGCAGGGACACCCCTATCCTGTCCTGGGCCACACCTGGCCTCTGAGAGGACATGACCACAGCCAGGCCTCCCCACCACCTACCACAGTGATTTCCACCACGAACGGAGGGCTTTCCCTGCCTCACCAGGGAAACAAATCCTCCATTCAGGCCAATGATATTAGCAAACTGTTGAATACCTTTCTACTAAATAAATTATGTTCCAATAACACACTCTGCCAATCATTTGAACTTGAAATATATTTTACTACCTTAGTACGTTATATAATCCACACGCTCCACTAATTCGTTCATTAAACCAGGCCCCATGATGGAGCACTTTTGCAAAAAAGAAAACCAAAAAAAAAACCAACCCCAAAAACAAAAAAACCCTTTTACTCCTTATGGATAAGCTACCCAGAGAGTTCAGATTTTCCATGGCATTTCTAATTTTGTTTCCTCCTTAAAGCAAGACTTCTCAACCTAGCAGTACGGGTCCTCTGGCTGGACACCTGTCTGTGGTGGAAAGCTGTCCTCTGCACTTTAAAAGGCTGAACGGCTTCCCTAGCGTGCCCCCACTAAAGGACAGCCAAAAATATCTCCAGCCCAGCCGGCATGGCTCAGTGGTTGAGCATCGACCTATGAACCAGGAGGTTACGGTTCAATTCCCAGTCAGGGCACATGCCCGGGTTTCACGCTTGATCCCCAGCAGGGGGCGTGCAGGAGGCAGCTGATCAATGACTCTCATCGTTGATGTTTCTGTCTCTCTTCCTCTCCCTTTCTCTCTCTAAAATCAATAAAAACATTAAATAAAAAAATTTTTTAAATGTCGACATTGTCAATGTTCCCCAGGAGGGAAGAAGCAAAATTGGGAGGATTAAAGCAATCCATGGTACGTATAAATAAATATGGTTTTAATAGCAATGTAAGACTTCTACATGGATTAAATGACTTTAAAAAAAATATTTTATTAAGATCATATGGGTATTTATCTCAGAAAATACAATCAATACAGATGACCAAATAAGCCAAATTATGGTTTTTGTCCCTCCTCAAGTATTATGAGTTAGCACTTTTTAAAACAATAAAGGTAATGTATAGACTTGATAATTCCCTAGAAACAAGGAATTGGGGTTAGAAATCATTCTTAATCTTTTCCATCCAGGATTCTCAAGTAAACATCAGATTCTATAACCAGCAGCCAAACCAACCAAGCATAAGGCAGACATTGGTCTGGGAAACAGGCCAAGGTGGACGAGTCGTGACCACTGGGTGCCACCCAACCCACCCACATTCCACCTCACAGGACCACAGGCACGCTGCCCAGGGACGGAGACAGACTCCATTCCCTGGAAGACAAAGGCCAGGGAAAAAGGAAAGATGTAATGGAAGTCTGCGCCTTAAATGCTTTAGAAACTATCCCTGGGCTTGTTTTGTGTCACTCTGCTTAATTGGGGGTGGTCCCAGAAGACTTCAACAATCAACAGTTAACTTGGAGGAGTAATTCTTTAGGGGAAAGAGAGATTGAGGGCTGGTGCCATTGGAATTTTACAAACTGGTTGTAAAAGTTGTTTCTTAAAAATCATAGAAAAGGACATTTCCATATTTGTGGCTATGAGAGCTATTTCGTATCCTTTTTTTCAGGTGTTGGTGTGAATGCGTAGAAGTCACCACCACTATATATTTAGGTCAGAAGAAAATGGCAACGTCCACCCACCCTACAGAGTTGCGAGACCATCCACAGGCCTCTTTCCTTCACAGAGGAAGGCCAACAGGTGTCCTACCAAAAAGGTGAGGGCAGCAGACAGTTTCTAAAGAGACCCAGGCAGCCGGCACCTGCTGTAGGGACACGATGACCACCCACCACAGAACTCGAGTCAGCAGCCCTCCGGAGCGCAGGCTCAGCGGAAAGGCCCACAACTAGGTCGTCTCAGGATTTCAGAGCCTCAGAGCCACCCACCCGGGAGTCCTGCACACGGCAGGACGCTCTGCAGCTGCTCCCGTCTGCTCAGTGTCTTTGGTTCCACCTCATCTGGCTGGCACCAAACCCCCACCCCCTCCTTCCCAGGAAAGAGCACACACAAAGCTAGAACTGGCTGTGCCCGGTTCCTACAGGTGGGCGGATGGCTGGCAAAGAGCAAACCACAGGGGAGGACCACGGAGTTCAACCTGCCTGGTACCAGCCAAGCTAAATGTTAATCAGGGCACAGAATCATTTACATTAAAGATCATTAACCAGGCGCTCAGGCCCCTTGGCCAGGGATGGGAGTTCACAGGCTGAAAAAAATGCATTTAGATAAAGGAGCTGCCTCTTGTTGCCAAACAGTCTGGGTCGTTTTGGGAGAAGGGCACCACAATGGCACAGAGGGAGCAGAGCCAAACAGGGGCGTCTTTGGGGGGGGGGGGGGTTCTTTTCTTCCCCAGCTGTGGTTAATTCTCCAGCATTTATTTTCTATTCTTCCTTAGCTCTTAGGAGGTGCAACTGTCACCTTAGGTGTGAGCAAGTTTACAGGTAAGGAACTCTAAACAGGTAAGGTCGGCAGAGTTTGCACCTCCAATTTTCCATTTGGCAGTGGAAACATCCCCTTTGAAGGTGATGGTTTAGGCTCCACAGTTTCAAGTCACACACACAAAGGATGGCCTTTCTCTGCTCATGAAGCTGCTCCACTGTTTCTCCCAACCCAGGGACGCAAGACCACGTAATGATCAAGCCAAACGAGAAGTCGCTGTTGGGCAAACAGGGTCAGAAGTTCAATTTCACACATGACGATCAGGTATGGTTTTGAAGACCTCTGACAAGCGTGCTCTCTGACGTGGCTTCAGGTTGCCGCACAAGCCCAGGCTCCTCCCCCGCACACCCTCGGAGTCAGCAGGCGCTCCCCCGCACCCCTTGTCTAAGGCTAGGACACACTCCCCAGGAACAGCAAGCATGGCCCTGGCTTTCCATGCCAGTATTACATAATTCAATGTTCCTCCCATTACATATCTGCCATAAAGCATTATTTGTGGTGGAGGTAAAAAATTAAACAAATGAAGGTAGAACCACACTGATTCCTGCTAGTGAAATGAACCTCAAAGAGACGACAGTCTCCTGGAGATTAATTTCTAGATGTATTTTTAACGGCGTTTAACGTGAGTAGTGCTCTTTAACTGAGAGTCACGAAAACATTAAGTGCCACTTTCATTTTCTCTTGAAGGGAATACAAATTTATATGTTTGGAGGCTGAGGAATGTGGGGGAAAAGACAGTGAATAATCATCTATCAGGCACTTTATTTATAATTTTTTAAAGTTCATAACTGGATATCCATATACAAGCAAGCCATTTAATCTGCATGAACACAAGTGAAAGCTACAATTAAGAGATGTGACTCATCCTCAAGGATTTCCTGTAAAGGTTACAAAACAAATGAGGAAGGTGTTTGTATTCCAGGAGGCAAATCTAAAACAACGAAGAGGCATACCTGCCCCACGATGACCTGACTGCATTAGCCATGCTTTCTTTAAATTAAGCTCGACACACCATGAGGTCTAAAAAGTAAAACATAAAGAGCTGTCCTGGGGGGGGGGTGAAATTTCTGAACTCTTCGTGACTGATCCCTTCCCTGTGTCTATTTCTAACATTTCAGGAACACAGTGATGATAAATGCAGTCACTGATTCACAAAAGGGAAGGGGGAGGCACCAGAGAGCAGTATCTGCATAATAATTTTTCAGTGCACTGAAAAAAAATAGGTTTCAAACAGGATGACAGGGGCTTAACACATAATTAAATATTTTCACTATATACATTTTTATTTTTGAAGCATGCAAAAAGTGTTTAACGGACATGAAAAAAGAATAGAAAAAGAGAGAGAAGGAGAGAGGGAGGGAGGGAGGGAGGGAAGGTAGGTTGGTTGGATCCCCAAATCCTGGCACATTTAAGCTATGAATCCATTACAAGAGAACATTTCTCTTGACGCTAACCAAGGAAAATGAATGGAGTCCTCTGTGGCACTTACCAGACTGCAGGCAGAAGACCTTGTCTCCAGGGGACAGAGACAGAGGGAGGCTGGTCTAGATGCAGACGGTTGTCTGTTTCCCCTAACAACAGCAGTGAGGAGAAATCCTGGTCTCTGCCAGTTGCCCTGTTGACAGGTGATTCGCAGCCTGGAGTGGGAGGTGGTGCCGAGCTCCTAGGAAGGCTCCAAGGGGAGGGCTCTGCAAGCAGCTCCCGCCCAGGTAGAGCCTCGCTGAGAGCCGGACACCCTTCAGGCTGCACCCGCTGGTGCGGAGCGGCAGCCTGTCTGGGCTGGACGCGGCGGCTGCCGCCTCGCTCAAATCAGGAGCGAATTCAGACGTGGGGAAGAGGGACGGGGGCAGCTCATCAAAGGCAGCAGAGCCAATGACTACAGGGGGAAATTTGTGGATTCGAGAGACATAAAAAACAATTAAAATCATGACCCTCCAACACTGCCCCTGCAGCAAAACATCAAGAAGCTAACAGCCAGCTTAGTAAGAAGTGTGTGTGCCCTGGCTGAGGCGACCCTGGGACCTTTGGGACCCCAAGGCATACACAATGTCCCTTTCAGAATACTAACAGCATTTTCCATAAATGTTCATGCCAATGGTGAGAGGAAGGGCATTCAAGGAAATGAAGAAACCCCCCTGGATTCGACTGTTCCAGTCCCTGCTCAGTGGTCCTCATGTACACGGAAGGAGCACACATTTTCATCAGGCAAAGGGCAGCTTCGGATTCCATCTCCACCACCTTACCAGCTGGAGGGCACTGGGCATGTTTCTTAACCTATCTCACCTCCTATCTGTAGAAATGGAGTCTTGAAACCTCCGTGAGCGGTGGTCAAGAATCAATGAGATCCCGGGCGGAGTCACCAGCTGTTCCTCACGCACTCACTCCCCTTCCAGTAGCTCGTGGTTCTGAAAGTACTGTCCTAAATCCACCGCAGGCACCTTTTTTGCCTTCCCTCAATTTAGAAACTGATCCTATGGGTATCCAACAGCAAAAGATGTTTATTCTACTCTCTTTTTTTAATCTTTATTGTTGAATGTACTCTCTGTTCTAACCAACATCTGCAACAGGTCATGGAGGCCAGTTTAAAGGTCATTTGGGCATACAACGGTCAAAGCCAGATCACATGACCCCTCAACCCAAAGCCTCCCAGGGACACCAAGGTGCAGCCCAAGTTAGAAGAGGTTTTTGCCCCAAATTCCTGTCACTTTCTTCCACTTCAAGGCCAAGATCAGGCCCACTTTGAAAAGTGTGTTAAAGAATAGGCTCCTAATTGAGCTGGGTCTTTTTCTTTAACACTGCCTTTTGAAAGGCAATTATTTTCTTAAAATGGAATTCACAGGTTACTTATAATACCACTCTTTGATATGAATGACAATGGCATGAGTATCTGGTCAAGCAGGTGCTTCTAGAGACCTTGGGGGGGGGGGGAGTCCCACAGTCCCAAGGGCTAAGAAGCCGCCATTGCCATCTGGTGGTAGCTCCTGCATATTGCAGCCATGAACCCCGCACCATCTTCAGTCCATTCCCCAAGAGGCAGCCCCTCCGAATTCCTGCTGCATTTGCCGTCACCTCAGCCCCCCATCCAACATCTGGTGATTTGGTTACAAAGAATAATATTCCCAAGACAGACGGAGAAAAGAGAAGCAAAGAGCCAGTGTGTTCCCAGACTGCAAGAGCCAAGAGCCAATTCTAAAGGGAAATATGAGGCAGGCCTCTCTACCAAGAAAAGAGACCAGCTGGAGACCCAGAACACATCGGGGACAGCCTTTGAGCTGGGCCCTGACCAGTGAGCGGGACTTGGTGGGCTCAGGAAGAGCTGTTCTGTGCAGATGGAGCAAATAAGGTCTCACAAAGAGCTACCAACCGGGTGACAACTTAAGAAATGCTCCTCACCTCTTCACTTCCCAGAAGACTTCATCAATCCCTGGTGAATATATTTAGGTCCAGGAGGCTCTCAAAAGCAGGTAACACCCTTAGGAAAAATCTGCCAGAGGAAGTGACGGCCATGGAGAAGGAAGCAATTGTAAGATTCGTATTTCGGTGCTGTCGTTAGGACACTCTCTAAAATGATACTAGTGATGTACTAAGACAAAGACAACACATATGGGTTTACAGGCAGCTGTCACAAGGCCTGGGTGACCAGCTGTGCCACAGCTGGCAAGTCTTCCTCCATGCAGCATCTACTGGGAGCATGATAGATGCCTCTATTAGTTACACAAGAAGATAGGAATTTTCAGGACTGTATGCTATGTAAAATGTCCTGCCTTTATATCCACATGACCCCAATATATTCTTTGAAACAGCTAAAAATTAAGTACTTGATTGGCATTTAGCTCAATTTTATACCAGGTTAATTCAAGAGGTAAATTTTAGTACATGCTGTCTTCCTAGCAAAAGTACACTCTCATAATATGAAATAGAGCAAAGAAATAGCTCCTATATAAAATAGCTTGCATTAAGAACTACAGTCTACACACACACACACACAGGGCTGGCTCTCTTCTTAGCCACTTTACTTTAAAAACCTCTGTAACCATCACAAGCACACCCCAAGGCCATGCAGGCTGCTGTGCTGTATTGGAACATGACATATCCAACTTGGATACCAATTGTTTAAAACAATCAGAAATTAAGCAAGCAGGCACAAAGAAAACTCAATACATTAAAGGATCCTTTGTTGTTTTTTTACATCTGTAAATCTATATCCCATGTTCAAGGGCCAGGATGAGCTCATATTAGCAACTGATGATAAACTGCTAGAGGCCAAAAATCCTGTTCTCCAGCTCCCAGCATTTCTCAGCAAAACTAGACAGTTGCTGAGCTCCACTGATAGACAGACACAAGTACCTGTGGGCTGCATCCCCACAGCCAACCCAGCAGAAAGCATTGCTGCTGGTGTAGGAAACAAAAGGACCGTCAAGGCAACCTTGTAAAAACATTAAAGTAAGCGGGTAAATGGTCAGAGGGCTAATGAATCACTAAACTAGATAAGCCAGGTGTCGGGAGACCTTACTGATGCCATTAACTACTTTCTTTGCTTCATGTAAGGCAACCTAACATCTTAACCTTCCTGAGATGGGCAAGCCTCTCATTGGAGAATCATAAAGGCCTTTGCCTGACACCTCTGTTATTAAGTTAATGGTGCACCACGCACGCAATCAGTAGTGCTGAGAATCAGGAATCATTTGTGACCCTGAATCACCATTTAACCTCCCAATCTCCAAATGCTCACATGGAAGGCATAGCTCCGCCTCCTGCAGTTTCATGATCCAGGCTAAGGTACTTAGGGACCTGCGCTGGAAAAGCCAACTCGGAAGTATCTCACTCATCAAGTACTTATCAAGCACCTACCATGTGCCAAGTACCATGCGGGCACTGGGGTTTCTGAGATGGCCAGGCTTGTCAGGGCCTGCCAGTCATTCCCCCACCCCCTGAGCCTTATTGATCTCAAGTCTTCAACACTCGTCCTCTGGGCAGACAATTTAACACCCCGGTTATACAGCACGTTCTAGCTTGATGTAACTGTTCTATAATGTGTCTTTCTCACCAATGACATTTTAAGCTGCTAAAGAGTAAGGCCAATGTCTTCCCTAGTAATTTACCAATTACCCTGGAGCCAGCCTCAACCCAGGGAACTTAGCTGCAAAACCGAAACAAACACAGGAACAGCTTCTGAATTCTGACATACAGTCACTATCACCAGGCCCTCGGGCTCAGAGCTTCCTCTGCTGACTGTAACACCATTTAGGAGCAGCCTCAATACTTGGCTTCCCATTACAAAGGTTAAGCTGCTAATCGTCAATAACGTGTAGTCAATAGCACTGCTGCGTCTGCTATAAAAACCCCACATGCCAGGAAAGAAAAAAGAATACTAGTCATTGATAAGAATGTCAAGTAAAGATCTCAGCCATTAAAATGATCTACAGTCCATTAGGTGACAATCAGTTTGTCATTTTAAGCTCTTTTTATCATTGCTGTAATTCCCTTAAAGGCATAAGAGAATGGATTTAAACAACGGGGGTTAAAAGGTCCCACTAATGCAGCCCTGGTCAGTGTGCCTCTGTGGTTGAAGCGTCAGCTTGTGCACTGAAGGGTCAAGGGTTCGATTACCGGTCAAGGGCATGTACCTGGGTTGCAGGCTCGATGCCTGGCTATGGCTAGTGTGCACTACAGACGCAATCAACCAATTGATGTGTCTCACACTGATGTTTCTCTCTCTCCCTCCCTTCCCCTCTCTCTGAAAAGCAATGGAAAAAATATCCTCGGGTGAGAATTAACAGGGTGGGGGACACGACATGGGACACGGACACACACAAAAACAGGTTCCCTCTCAAAGAGGAAATTACTTTCTAAAACTAAAATAAATTTTTCCAATTTTTATGAAAGCAACATAGATTCTTTACAGGAAATGATACATACAAGCAGTTAAGTGAAGGAAGGAAATAAATAGCCATGAACCCCTCCCTCTTTGAGATAACAACACCATTAATACATTAACGTATTAATACCCTTTCAGATCTTCAGTATTCTGTATACGTATGTGTTTCTTATAAAAAGATGGGATCAAATGATACAAACCAATCTGTGATTTATCTTTTCATTCTGTTATAAAGTATTTCTATATCATCAAACACATATCTACAACTCATTTTTAATTGGGTTCATACCATTCATTTTGGAGATATATAGTAATGAAACTAATTTAGGTTGTTTTAACTCTTTCATTATGATTAACAATTTTTCATCCTTATAGCTAATTCTTTGGCTATATAAGGACATACTAAGAAATTCTTCCGTTTCCTTAGGATGAATTCCTTCAAGAATGTCAGCTAAACCATCAGGCACACACGTTTTTCTTTCTATAGATTTGATAACATTAAACAATATACTCACGGAAGAAAATTTAGAAACCACAAAAAGCGAAAATAACTGATAATCTTACCAACCCTGACATGGTGTTAGTATTTTATTGTGCACCTTTTCAATCTTTTCTATGTGTGTGTATATCCAAAGGATATACACACACATAGAAAAGAGCATTCCAGGGCTTAGGGGTTTGAACCAGCCGGTGCTGAACATATGTTTTTTCCCCATTTTGCTTCAAGAAACACTTGATCTGGTTTTACTGGAGTTTCAGGGGGTTTTTTAGAGATGCCCCTAGAAAATATTCAACTTACCTACTTTAAACTTAATAACATGGATTCTAGAACTTTTATTCAATAAGAAATACGATACTTGAGTTTTCTTGTTTGGCAAGGACAGGAGGAATGACGGAAATGGAAAAAAAGCTGAGAAAGAAAACTGCCCCACCACTGCCTGTGGGTCTTGGGGTTCGTTCTGAATTATCACTGCCTTGAAAGTCACCCAGCTGCCATTGGTTACAACTTATGGGTTCATGTGAATGAAAAGCCGAAACCTCTGGCCAAAGAGGAGCTCGACTGGAATATGGTCAAGGCCCCACTTCAAAGCCTTAAACCTGTTTTATATAACTTGATTTTGAGCACAATAGCTCCTAACGCCTTAAGCAAGGAACCACCGGATGTACTCATCCTGGACTTGCGCGACCACCTGGAGAGCCTGAAGCTTAAACCAGTCTAGGTGAACAGGTCCCTCCCCACCCTGCAGATCACAAGTTCTAAGACTTACTAATTCATTTTCATTTTAACTCAAGCTTCACTGTTGTGAAGTCAGTTTCTTCCCCCAATCATATGAGTTCATCTCCTCTTGTGTAAAGGTCATTCGTTACCTGTGGTTTTGGTCAGAAAGAGGGAAGAGACATACCCCAGAGCATTCCAGGGCTTAGGGGTTTGAACCAGCTGGTGCTGAACTTTTAAAGACAAAAGATCCCATTGCCTTCCACACAGCAGGCCTAGTGGATAGAGAAAATGACAGCAAAGATCTAACGTGGGCTTTATAAAGTCTAAAAATAGGCCCTTGTGGCAGAATAGTTTCTTTCCAGAACAATTTTAAAGACTCCCGGGAAGGAGGTGTCAGGTGCTGCGTAAATATCTGAGGATAAAGGCTTTCTGCGCGGTTGGGGACTGCCAAGCTCCGGGAGGGCTGCCTTGCTTTGGTGCCCAGGCAGGTGTAAGAAAAGCCCTTTGTTCACAGCCCAGCTGCTGCAGGACAAAGGGGCCTGGAAAAGAAGGTCAGGGCTGGGTTTCTGATGCAGGAGAGCAGTGCTGAGAAATAACTCTCCATCCTATCTTGCCACACAGACCAATGGAAGAATATTAGGCTGTGCGCCCATTTTCATTAGAAAGATAGAAAGACGGTGAATGAATTAACCCACTTGCAAGACTCATCGATGCAGATTACTTCTGAAAAGAGACTGTCTTCCCCATAGTACAAGGCCTAAGTCTGCATCTACTTAACTCCCATTATTCAGAGGTAGATGTTGGAGGCCAGTAGGCTTGTGCGGGATCCTGCCCAGAAGAGTGGCATCTGTTGGAAGGTCAAGAGCAGAGATTATGGGACCTGAGCAACACAGTGCTGGAGAGGGCTCTGAAGGCTATATTCAATGTGTCCCCAAGTCCCTGGAATGCAGACTCATCCACAGTCAGGAGGCCCAAGCCCTCATCCTGCCTCCACCTGACACTCTGGGCCAAATGAAAGGACCTCTGGAGAAGTGCGGGTGAAACTGAGGGTCCTTATGACTTTGTTTAAATTCAGTTTTAAATCCTAGCTCTAGAAATCATCTCTCTCTATCTATCTATCTCTCAGAGACCTAGCATTTTCCCCCAGACAATCAGCAACCCCCAAGGCAGCGGAAGGGACCTGACTTGCTGGTCACACAGTCCAGACCTCCTCTGGCGGGCTGATAACATCTAGTTTCAGAGCCTGAGCCCTAAGGTGGAACAAGTTCCTGACAACTTTCCCATGAGACAGGACAGAAGGGTGCTGGAAAGGACCTCAGAGTCATCCTCAAGACCTGAAATGATTCATCACGTCCGACCAATCAGCTCCCAGCAAGACCTGAACCCCTAACCCCCCGTGTCTTGTGACTTTGCCCTATATATATCATCTGTAACCTACGTGCCGTCAGGGACTTCAGGCTTTGAGCAATAGCTTCCCGTTCTCCTGATGGCACCCTTCATAACAAAACAGCCAATATTTCTCCACTGCACCCCTCGGTGTGGAGTGTTGGGCCCTGGTGGCACCGGTGGACCTACTATCTGTGCGCTAACACAGGCATCAATATACAAGCTCCCTCGTGTGATTCCACTGTACAGCTGGGCTCAAGAATCACAGGCTCTAGGGTCTCTGTGAGCTCTAAAGCTCAATGTGTACATTTTAATTTCTGTTTTCCCCAGTAGGTTAGCGGAGACTTGTGTGATGAGAGCAGATAGTAATGTGTGTCCCCTGGGTTAGCCCGCGCTCACATGCAGGTCCTCGGGTCCTCACCTCAGCTGGACCACACGCCCACACTCTTTACATTCTGCATGCCTCTGCCCCACATTCTTTACGTTCTGAACACCGTTTCTTTCGCTCATGTCCAAAGTTCCTATTTTATCCCTCAAAACACCTCTGAAGTCCCTACGATGAAGCTCTCTCTGGATTAAATGGAACCTAAGCAGCAAAAATGCACAAGAGATCAAAAAGAGGCCTCCCATATGTACCCAATTCTTTAGGAAGAAGCAGCTGGGCTGCCCTGAGGTAGCAGCCCACTCATTCACCTCCTCTCTTCCCCAAACCTCAACCAACGACAGATGAAACACAATGGAGGGGGGGAGGGGTGTCTAACTTTTAACTTGATTTTCAGAGCTGCTTCTTTTTCATGAGAAAAGAAGATGGCACATGTCATCTTTGAATATTACTAACATATATTTCCATCTCACGTGTCAGGTAATTTGGTTTTCATAATTAATATTAAAATGTACTTAAGAGCCCGGCTGATGTGGCTCAGCGGTTGAGCATCAACCTGGGATCCAGGAGATCAGGGTTCGATTCCCGGTCAGGGCACATGCCCGGGTTGTGGGCTCGATCCCCAGCAGGGGGCGTGCAGGAGGCAGCCGATCAATGACTCTCATCACTGATGTTTCTCTCTGTCTCTCTCTTCCTCTCTTTGAAATTAATAAAAATATATTTTTTTAGGAAAGGTACTTAAGAGACCACAAAAGTCTCAGTACTACGTGGGAAGGAAAACAAAAGTAGCTCTACTTTTCCTCCATTTGTCTACTCCAGAAAACATTAAGTAAAGCATTTGGATGTAATAAAAGTTTATGGAACTTAAACCCTAATCATGTCTTTTTTTTTTTTTTAATTTAAATTCCCTCCTTATATTTCTTCTGACTTATAAGAACCCTTAAAAAAAAAAAACACTTTTTTTCTTCCCAATCCTTCTTCCCCAGCCCCCACTGCTAACGTATTTATCTGCTGACTTTCTGCCTGTCTCTCCTTGGTTCCTGTCCCCCACCCCACACTCCCCAGTCTGGTTGGGCAACTTTTCCAGGAATGAGCACAGAAGAGAACAAACAAGTCATCCAAAGCTCCCCGGGCTCCCCAGACCCCTCTAGGGCCACCACATTTGAGGCTGACAGGGGCAACAAAAACCATCAGCCAGAGAGACCGGGAATGGAATTCTTTCTAGAACCCTCAGGCACTGGGCACTGTGCTCAATCCTTCCTACTTAGGGGTCCTGCCTACTGTCTGCTGCTGGAGTTCCCTCCAAGCACCTATTACTTCTTTCAGAGAAGACAGGCCTGGCCACACTAACGAAAAGCCTGGAAGCACAGCACCTGGGCGCTGAGCCTTGTCAAGATCGGTGAACTTCGGCACTCACTGGTGGTGTGCCCAGTGGTTCCCAGCTCCAGCTGCTGGCCTGGGGGGCCTCAGACTTCAGTAAGGACGGGGGTGGAATCCATGCAAACACACTTGGCTCCAGCTCCAGCTGCCATTTACCTGCTGTGACTTCAGGCCAAAGTTGCATAACCTTTACAATAACTTCTACCTCCTAAGATTGAGGTGATGATTATGATTTAATTATAATGCATACAATTGCAATGTCTCAAAATACAGGAGGCCTCAGACTCTGCTGCTTCATCTGTAAATGACATAACACAATGGACAGAGAGATGTACTGGGACCATGAAGAGAGGAAGGCGTGCGAGTCAGAGGGCTGGATTTTTTCTAGGTCAATTTATAGAACATGCCATTCTCCTGCTCCCAGGTCAGGGGTGACTCTGCTATGCAGGTAAGGCCAGAGCTGCAGTCAACAGAGAAAACCTGCTGAGAACAGAGCCAGCAGAAAAAGCAGCCGAGAGGCAGGTGGGAGAACACAGGATGCAGCTGGTGTTAATGGACATTTTGTTATCTCTACTCTTTTCTGATTGTACCAACCAGGGAATGCGTACACCCTTCACTTGGTGCCTGCATGTGTATCTTGTGGATAAACTGACAGAACTGGGAGTGCTGGTTCTAAGTATGCAGGCATTTGTCATTTTGAAAAATATTTCCAAATTGCTAGAGGTTGTACCTACTTACACAGCCTCCAACAAGTTTCTTTGCAGTCCTGTCAACACAGTGTTATTAAAATCTTAATTTTTGGCAATGTGATCTTTGAAAATGGCATTTCATTAGAGTTTGGATTGCTATTTTTTTATTGTAAGTGAGGCTGACTATGTCAATATGTTTAACTGATGCTGATATTCCCTGTTCTCTGAATTTTCTATTTGTACAGTCTCTGATCATTTTTTCAATTAGGTTGCTAGTCTTTTCATTGATTTGCAGGAAATCATTATACAGTAAGAAAATTAGCTTTCTCTGTGACAGAAACTGGCAGGATCCTCCCCCCCCCCCCCCCCCCCCCCCCGCCGTTTGCCCTTTTCTTAACTTTATGGTATATTTTTACCATGAATACTTTTTAACACATGCTGGTCCTTCATAACTTCTCTCATTTTTTTATCACTGAGATAAGATTACAAACCTCTTCTTTAAAAAACAATTCTTAAGGCTCTGGACAGTGTCAGTTTTCAAGTGTTTGTTGTGGAAAAGGTACCATTTCTTGCGAAAGCTGGGCCCAGCAACCCTTGCTGACTTCAAGCTCCGTAGCAGAAATTTACAGGGCAGCGAGCCTTACTGGGCTGCAGACGCCGTCACTATTAAGGGCCCCGCATCATTCTTGCGGCATCAGCGCGAACCTGTCCCCCTGCGGAGCTGCACACCTGCACTGCCCTCTAACACAAGTACAGGTGCCTTGAGAACAAGTCCCCACACCAAGGACCATCATCAATTAGCATCACTGGTGCAAATTCAACTCTAAGCAAACCTGGTGTAACCCTCTCTCCCTGGCAGGGTGTGGTCCTGTTTTGGGAAATGGGCTTAGAAAAAGAACGCCTTCTTGTCCCCCAGAAAACAAGACTCCGTAAGAAACATTTCTGGAGTACACTATGCTAATAACCTTTAGAGAAAGTTTAGAAGCTGACCCAGCTCCTTGAGAAAACTTCCATGAGCCATCTTCGCACATGTACAACGAGGCCTCTGGGATTATTACCCTGGCAGCTGGTCCAGCAAGCCCTGAGCTGTGCTCTACAGGGTTTAAACCACCCCGGCAGGCGGCTGGTGGCAGAACCAAGAGCAGGAAAGCTCTGCGAGGAGGGCAGTCCCACACAGGACCACAGAGCCTTCCTCCCACCATGGGGCTGCTCCTCAGAGAATGGTGACCCTGAAACCATACACACCAACCAAGACACACCTACCCTCCTTCCAAAAATCCCTCCTACCAACATGGTTGAGCCTAAAGGTGCAGAAGTTTCTTCTTATATAACTAATTTTTCTTTAATTTTCATCTGAGGACATGCTTATTGATTTTAGAGATGGGAAAAAGGGAGGGAGGGAGGGAGATCAGTCAATTGCCTCCCATATGCACCCCAACCAGGGATCAAACCCTCAACCTAGTATGTGCCCTGACCGGGAATCAAACCACCACCCTTTCAGTGTACGGGACAATGCTCCAACCAACTGAGCCACACTGGCCAGGCCCTAACTTTTTTTCTATACATGAACTTGGAACTCTATTGACATCCAAATGTGAAATAAATAAAATAGACTGAAAAAAGGGAAGATGGTAGAGGTAAACATTTTTTTTAATTAAAAAAAAAAAAATTTTAGGTTAAAAACTTTTTTTGCAAACTTAGATTGAGCCAAGCAGAACTTGGGTACATCCAAATTGATGGAAGTCATCTTAAATGATACCCACAACAGCAAGAAACAGCTGTAGAGAACGGGCCCACGGGTGCAATATAGAGCCTCAAAGTGAATATTCAATCACCCAAACTCGAGAGTGCGGTAAGAGCGTTCTGCGAGGAGGGTGAGGAGCTGTGATGGTGCTCAGCCTACCTAGAGAACGCGAAGAACAACAGCCTGTCCACTCCCAGCTACAGATGCTCTAAGTCCCAACATAAGTCCACATCACTGGGCCAATGTTTGCACCGAGGAGGGCCAGCTGGGTACAGACCACCTGCCTCGGGAGCAGCATTATACCCAGGGGCAACCCAGGTACCAGGAGGAAGCCTCCTCCAGCCAGGTCTCCCATGGCAGGCGGTCCAGGGGTGGAACACTGTAGGGCCTCAAAAAATGATCTGAAAAATCAAGGTACAAACCACAGGGGTCCAGCTTCAGCAACAGTAAGGGCCACTGCAAGTCACTTCCCGACAGACAAACTATGAGGTCATATCAGGCCAAGTCCTGGCTGCTCTGGACCTACAGGGATGGTGATCTGCCCTTCAATACAGTGGCTTCCGAGCTTTCTCAGTCTCTGCTTGACCACAGAAAAGGCTAAGCCTGAGATACACAGGATGACCTGGAAACATTTCCATGGAGCACTGTGGAGTTATAAACAAGCTAATAGGACGACCCCATGTAACTCTTATGCCCCCACCCCACCTGCAACACGCGAGCACGCGAAGAAAAGATCTGGGGGTTATGCTCAGAGCATCTATCTCAGGGTGGAAGGCCGAGGGGGGCTTTTCTTTCCTGTTTCATACATTTCTACTGAGGTTTCCACCACAATAAACTTGCACCATTTTCTACATCACTTAAACATGTAAATTTAAAAGTAAACCAAAACTCTCTCCACATCCGCCTTTCGGAAAGCTGTTTCTGATGTTCTGCCCATGAGCACTGCTGCGTTTCTTTTGGGGGGATGAAGGAACAGAATCGGTCCCTCTCTCTTCGATGGACTCTCCAGCTGTTTTAATATGTGTTATTTCAACCCCGATTTTAGGCTCTGCTTTCAGTATTTATAACCTCGTCAAGCACTGCACCATGACTGTGCCATCCTCATGGTACCAGGGACACTCATCAAGCCTCAGACTCACCACAAAAGCCCAAGGAGATAAAGCAAGAGAAGGCAGAGGGTAGGGAGAGGAGGGCTCCAGCGACCACCACAGCTAACCCGCTGCACTCCCACACCGTGGGGCTCCCATCACTTGGCCTGCGCTCTCCACCCATAGGAGGTAAAGGACCACTCCAGTCACATAGCATTTGCTTCTCAGCTAAGATGGTTTTAGGATTTGTTGTTTATTGATTCACCTGTTTTGCTTTGGAGGCTGGCTTTTTTTCGGGGAGAGTTGTCTAGAGAAAATAAATAGACCCTGTATTTGTACAGTGTTTTAGCATTATCAGGGGCTGTCACAGGGAAACATTATCTCCTAGGGACAGTCCTAACGGCCCTAAGAACAAACCCTAATGTCTTAAACTGAAAAAAACACACACACACAAACTTTTAATATCATCTCAAACTGACACTTTTCTCCCTAATTTCTCTAATGCCTCCCCAATTTTTCTGTCCCCCTGAAAGCACTCACGTCTTTCCTATTGTTTCTGGTTTTTGTCAGTATTTGCAGACATGAAGAAATGGGAGAGAAGGGCATTACTACAAAATGAATTGGTAAGTGACCCATGCCATTTTCCTCCAGGGGTGTCTGTTTAAATAAGCCCTTTGATATAATATACCCACCAAGGCAGACTGCCCACAAAGACTCATGACTCCGTCCCCTGACCCCAACGGAATTTTATAAAAAAAACAACAAACAAAAAAACACCTTCAAGTACAGTTGAGAGAAAATTAACCAATCGTGCATTAAAAATACTTCTTAATAAAATTTATTTTTTTTTAATTTTTAAATTGTGGCTGCTATTGTTCTTTGAGGATCTCAATCATCAGTCTGAAAAGTAACGCAGTCTGCATGCATCGTTACAAATTTAGCTACAGGAAAAAGATGACAGGAAGAAAAAACTTTAAAAAACCTCTCTCGTCTTTTCTGAGACTGCTTTGCACGTCATGACTGCTTCATTAACTTCTCCTGGAGTGCTAAGAACTCCCACAACCTCAGAGAGAACCATATGCAAAGTGGGGTTTTTTTAAATTCCAAAGCCAAATACAAATATGCTAGAGACAACCCACAACTGTGTCCCATAATTTGCATGGATATAGGCAACTGTTTATAATATTTATTTTTCCATATTAAGAATATCAGTCTGGGAATTTCTTTCCTAAAGAGAACTTGAAAGAGTCCTGAAGTTCTAATCCATAAAAATGTGAAATCAAGAGTGCATTATCGGTCATTTTGTCTATGGGACCACACTGGAATACAGTACCCTGCAAATAAAGAATTTTTATTTCTTCCCAACATCAGTTCATGAATCCTTTGTAGTCCATGGCATTTTATTCTTATGACTCTACAAATTCAAAAGAAGGAAATAACATGTATGCTATGTGTTGTCTACTTTATATTTGTTAGTTTTTTATTTTATATTTTAATTTATTGGGGTCATGTAGGTTAATAAGGTTATGTATGTTACAGGTAGACATTTCTATGATACATGATCTGTATTTGCATCGTGTGCCCACCACCCACAGTCCAATCATCTTTCATCACCACGTCTTTGGCTCTCTTTACCCTTTGCACCCCCCGCTTCCCTCTGGTAACCACCATATTGTTGCCTGTGTCTGTGAGCTTCAGTTTTACATCCCACATATGAGTGAAATCATATGGTTCTTAGCTTCTCCTGAATGACATTTCGTTTAGCATACTATTCTCCAAGTCCATCCACGCCGTCACAATGGCAGTCTTGCAGCCTTTGTCACGGCTGAGCGGTGTCCCATCGTGTCCGTGTCCCACGCCTTTCTGCAGGCCTCTATCGCAGGACACTTGGGTTGTTTCTGCGCCTCGGCTCTTGTGCATAACGCTGCAGTGAACAGAGGGGGGCACAGACCTCTGGGAATGTTTTCAAATTCTTTGGGCAGGTACCCAGAAGAGGGGTTGCTGGATCCTATGATAGCTCTATTCTTAATTTTTTAAAGAATCTCCGTACTGTTTTCCATAGTGGCTGTAGCAGTCTACATTCCCGCCTGCAATGAATGAGGGTCCCTTTTCTGCACAGCCTCTCCAACACTCACTATTACCTGTCTTGCTGACAACAGCCACTCTAACAGGTGTGAGGCAGTATCTCACTGTAGCTTTCATACGCATTTCCCTAAGAGCTAGTGAAGCTGAGCATCTTTTCATATGTCTGTTGGCCATTTGTATGTCTTCTTGGGAGAGGTGTCTGTTCAGGTCCTCTGCCCATTTTTTTAACTGGATCGTTTGTTTGGTGGCGGTGTACAAATTCTTTAGTATTGTCTACTTTAAAACCAACTCTGTTAAAAAGTAGGAATTGCTTAAAGTAAAATCTTTCTTTCCTCTGCATAACTGTCACTATTTGTTTTGAGAAGGATTTAAGCATCTTCCAAAACAAACAAGATCTGAATAAATTTTTAAAATTTAAAAATGTATTTTAAAAAGAACTCGAAAGGATTATTAGATTTGAATAGTATTTTTCAAGTCCAGAACAAAAACGCACCTGATGATCTGACCACCAGAGGGAGCTATAATTCCCCCAAATATACCTTGGCAGAGCTATTCATGAAGCCCTCTAGTTAGGGATGCTTCACAATTCCTCTCCTCCAGAGGACAGAGTGGCTAAGGGTAAGGCAGTCCCTAAAGTTAAAGGCATTGTGGTAACTCTGAAGTAGGCAGGAGCTAGAAATAATGTGGTATGTGCTAGTAGGGAATTTTTATATTATTAAAATTTATAACCTGCATATTGTAAAGAATGAGGGTCATAAAGATACACACAGAATAAAATAAACAAGAAATTATGAAATGAGAGGGTAAGGAAAATATGGGCCTGCATAAATCACTGGCCAAGTACAAAAGCAGGGAAAATAAACTGAGCCTAGCGGCAGGAAGGGCGCCTAGAGCCAGGGGATTGTGTACCTAAAAGGGGTGGGCAGACTGAAGGCAGTCATGGATTTGGTGGCCCTGCACCAATGTGGGATGACAGTGGGGTGCAAAGGTGAAGGTCTAGCAGAGGAAAATCCTAACACTGTGCGCGAGCAACCTCGGACCGATGCACAGGGTGAGGGAACAAAGCAGGGCCCCCACACCTGGGCAAGGTGGGTACAGAGGCAGGGAAGCCTGCCTGGGGGCGCTCTCACAAATGAAAACAACTCAGTTGTGCAGAAGGGGAGATGGTGGTAGTTCTGGGGACCAGCAAAGGCCCAGAGGAGGAAGAGTGCAACCTCTGAGGGCAACACAGGGCTAAGCATGGGAAAGACAACCGCAAGGAATGCACAGGAGGGCACCTATGTCAGGGTTAAGGAGCCAGGACCTTGATGTGAGGCGGTGAGTGACGGCTGAATGGTAGCAGAATAGAGTCTGTTTGAGAGAGAGAATTCTGTATACATGCGGAGGGGCGGGGAGAAGAGGGCAGATGGGAGCAGCATTTGGGAAGTTCTCTACAGAGACTGAGACCAGGCATGGGGCTGGACAAATGAGAGAGCCAAGGACAATTCCTGGGTCCCTGGCTGGGATGCCTGGGTAGACTGTGAGTCACCAGCGGAGACATCATTCCAGAGAAAGAACAGTTTCAAATACTTTGACATTCCAGCCAAGAACCTATGGAAGGGCAAAGATCCTGAGTTGCATGGTCTCACCTAGTCATTCAAACCTCATTTCCAGGCCACAATGGTTTGACTGTGTCTTTTAATAACACAGAGAAAATGAAATCACACTACAGGGAGCCAGTAACCCATTCTGGAAGAAAGAAATTTCCAAATTTCTCTTTTACAGTCCAGGCTGTCTAGATAACAGTAAAATCACTTGGACAAACTTAGAGCCACTGGTGGCAATGAACTAACTCCCAAGAGTCAGAAAGGGGGGCAGAGGGAGAGAAGGAGAGGAAGAGAGCACATGCGCACACAATAGACAACCAACACTATCATTTTCTCACTAGCAGAAAGGAGAGAAACTATACAATAAAGTTACAAGATTCACCCATTTTAATTTTTCAACCAGTTACCCCAAACTTGAAATGTGGTATTTCTTTCAAATACTTCTCTACTTTCCCAGCACAAATGCCTCATTTTGAGCATCTAAATATAACAGTGACTTGAAATAATAATCAGTTCTTCAACGAGAGAAGCACAACTGATGGAAATGCAAACCACCCTCAAAGCATGTTTATCGCCCACTCTTCTCTGTGTGCCGGAAGGAAGGTTAGCACACTCATTTAGAGACAGGGCATGTTTTATTTTCCTTTTTTTTTTAAATCCTCACCTGAGGACATTTTCATTGCTTTTACAGAGAGGGGAAGGGGGGAGGGGGCAGGAGGAGAGGAGAAATGGGGGGGGGGGAGGAAGGGAGGGAGGAACATTGATGGGCCGCCTCCTACATGCGACTCGGCTGGGACTGAGGGTTAAACCCAAAACCCAGGCATGTGCCCTGATCAGGAATCGAACCCTCGACGCTTCAGTGCATGGGACTATGCTCCCACCAACCGAGCCACAATGACCGGGGCACCAGTCCTTTTAATTCACTGAGGAGTTACACATTGCAGGTTCCTTATTAAACATTACTTGCACTGAGATCATAAGCCTAAGAAATAGTAGAGAAAACAGGCAAATTTTCATTGTAATACACTAAAGTATTGTCTGTATCTGCTTGTATGCCTACAAATTCAATTTTATTTACTCACGTATTTCTATGCAAAGAAGTGAGAATTATTTTCTCAAAGACAAACATTTTACAGTCGTATTTATCTGTAGGCTTTAAAATACACAATGCATCTCTAAAAAATGTCATAAGCTATATTTTAAGCATGCTGCCTTTGAAGAAAAAAGAAAAAGCTACTGTAATATCTAGGAACCCATTCCCCTCTCCCCGCCAAAGTCAATACTGGCTGAATTCCTGTCACTGACCAACCAGAAGCTCAATGAAACTGTTTAATCTGGAAACCATGACCAAATGATACTGCACTCCCAGTGCTAAATATATGTGTCATAGAGAATCAACAGCTTCCACTCTCGGGGGTGGCACACGATGGCCCATTGGCCACTAGCAAACAGCTATACCCGCTGTTTATATAACATCCTGGCTGCTTTTGTACCACCTCAGAGACGCAAGTCCTGCAAAGCCTCAGCTATTTACCCTCTGGCCCTTTACTGAACAAGTTTGCTGGCCCCGATTTAGATGAGTCCCTCAGCACCTACAAAAGGTTTTATTTACCATTTCAGAACCTGCCAGCTCAGCTAATCCTATTGGCAGTCTGAAAAGCCTCACTTTCAGGTCCCTCCCCTAAATATAAATATGAGGTAGAAATAATTTTAGGAAATCCATGACAATGTTTCTTAGAAGATGAAATAATACAATATATGAGATGTGTGTCTGAGAAATAGAATGTTTGGGGGTTCCAGACATATGAGCCCAAATTGGATTCTGGATTGTGCACTTTCCAAAGCATTACTTTTAGGTATAAGAATATTTTCACCTTCAATAAGGGCGTTTTTATCAGTGCAGATGTACAGTGAGCCCAGAGAGCATCATTCTCAAGGTCCCCCTGGGGCCCCACTGATGAGAATGGCTGGTGAGCCACCCTCGCCCTAAACCACAGGGGAACCATTAACTGAGAGAGAGAGAACTGCCTCCCCACCCCTCACCCCCAGCGAGGAAACTACAGCAGGGATCCTCTGCCATCCAAACGCTGGACCTCACCTCTCTGCAGCACCTACCGGCTGGGTCTCTGCAGCCTTGGTTGTTCACTAGATTTTTGTTAAATAAATATTTTCTTCGTTATCTTACACATTCAGAAACACTTTCGCTTCTGGCTCATCTCACGTTGGCAACATTCCCTTCTTTACTCTTTCCTACCTCCCCCCAAAAGGAAAACTGAAACAAATACAGAGTGCTTGAAGATAAAGCCAGAGTAAAGCTACTGGGGGGGGGGGATACACAGACCTGCAGCTCCTCAGGTCTTTGCATAATATGAAGGGGAGGGAATAGCAGGAGGCAGAAGGCAGCTGGGGGCCCAGGACACCCCGATGTAATCCCCCAGGCATCTTGGGATTTCTGCCTCCGCTGATAATTGGAAGTGTAATGACACTGGATTAAATTACTGCCCACAGCTCTTCAGCTTTCTAATTTTCCAATTTTCTCAGGCTCTACTCTGACCAGATGAACAACGTTTATCAAGCATCTACTCTGTGCGGGGCCATCCTCAGCTTCCCACACACATCAGATTCTCGGCCCTACAGGCACGGTGACCAACAGGAATGAGGGCAGGAAGTCCTACAATCCTCCTGCTCTCTGTCAAGCCACCTGGCAGAGCAAAGGCTCCATGGGGATAGCTACATGTCCAGGCATCAGATCGAGGCAAAGGAGATTCTGAATGAGGGATTCTCGTTCAGGTGTCACCAGGGAACAGTATATAAATGTGGCCTGCTTCGCCCCCTCATTCACCAGAACAGCAAAGGCACAAAGAGCAGTTTATATGGAAATATTTGGAAGCTGATCAGATATTCCCTGCATTCTTGATTAGCGTTTTTGGTGGTTCACAATCATTTTCTAAATAGCCATCATCACAACACTGGCTATGGCTCAGCAAGCCTTGGGGCCTAACTCAGAAATGCTGGCCCTAGTCATGGACCCACCTGCCACTTCTAATGCTTCCCTCTGGAAAATCTGGTGGACCAAGTGGTGTGCCAGCTATGACTGACATTTTAAGAGGATGTTGCCTGTATCCATACATTAAAAAACCAGGAGGTATAAGGTCAGGAGGTACAAATACGTAAGATCTGTGTGGTTGTTATGGAATGAGAAGAGGTTTTCATTTGGAAGGAGAGGGTTAATATTCTTTAACATCAATTAGAATAAATAGTCTGAGAGTTAGGTTCTCTGGAGCTCTGTCATAGGGGTAATTATATGAGCTCTTTGGCGAAGGAACTGGAAGACAAATACTTTTGGGCCAACAGGCCATTAGTGTTGCTGTGATTCTCAGCAACGCCCTGGGTAGCTAAGGCTGTGCAA